>NW_017729004.1:23588004-23602044 GCF_001723915.1 Gavialis gangeticus | reverse complement strand
TCCCATGGCCCTTCTAGCCAGGTAGCAGCACATCATGGGACTGGGGCTGTTGTGGGGAGAGAGACTTCTGGCCAGCTGGGGGGGGCACGGCAGTGGTGATGGAAATGCGGTAGCGGTAAATAGGGGAGTGGGGTGGTGAATGGTGACCATCCACAGGTGCCGCCAACAGTGGTGTACCGCCACACTTGGGGGATGCACAGGCACCCACGTACACCCCCTGTGCATCACCCCTATACAAAATAATTGCATGCAAAATATAGATTGGGAAATCCTTGGCTAGGCTGGCTGCACAGAAGAGTCTGGGGTTACAGTCGACCCTAAGCTTGAATATGAGCCACCAGTGTGCTTTTATTGCAAAAAAAGCCAACAGCATACTGGGTTTATTAACAGGAGTGTATCTTGCCAATCAAGGGCAGTGATTCTTCCCCTCTGTTCAGCACTGGTGGGGCCTCACCTAGAGCACTGTGTTCAGTTTTGGACCCCATACTTCAAGAATGCTGTGGACAGATAGGAAAGCCCAGTAAAGAGGAACACGAATGATTAGAGGCCTGGGAGGCAAGCCTTATAAGGAAAGGCTGGTAGAACAATGTTTATGTAGTCTGGAGAAGAGAAGACTAAGGGGGGATTTGATAATGGTCTTCAAATACCTGAAGGGCAATTACAGAGAGACTGGAAATGGATTTCTCTGTGGTGAGAAGGGACTAGGGAACAAGTGGCCTCAAGCTTCAGCAAGTATAATTTAGGTTAGAGATAAGGAGAAACTTGACAGTGAGGGTGGTCAATTATTGGAACGGCTACCTAAAGAAATTGTGGAATCTCCATCCTTGGAATTTTTCAAGAACAGGTTCGACAGATACTTGAGTGCCTTGAGCAGGGGGCTGTACTAGATGATCTTGTGAGGTCTCTCCAGCCCTGCTTTCCTATGATCCTATAATTACATAAAGAAAACCTTATATTCAGATGGGTTGTAAAATCTGGGATGGTTTGCCTTCAATAAAGTGATACACACTTAAAATATATAAAATAATTGATAGCCTAGAGGGGAAGAAATTTGTTTTGGGCATTTCATTTCATTAGTACAAAATCAGAGACATTCCTTGAAATTTAGCTGGCAAATTCAAAAGTGATAGAGAGAGATGCTTTTTTTTCTATGTTGCAAGTAAAGCACCCTCGATGAGATCCCTGAAGAGATCCTGTGGGATTAATGGATCTAAGCACTGTAACTTACCTACAGTAGGAGAAGCAACTGTTAGGTATGAGGTAAACCACTGCAGTGCAGTCTTAAACAAATGACAGCTGATCAATGAGGACATTATGGTGAGTGATACCGAATGTTGCAGATGATAAATTGGGGTAAATTAAATATATGATGAGCCTTATAAGCATGAAATAACCAAGTAATTAAAGACCTTTTGTAGCATAATTGCTGTAGAATGATCAGTTCTGAACCTAGCCCAATTATGCTCAAACAGGGTTTGGGCACAGACATGAAGCAAAACTGGATTTACAGTAATAATTCCTAGCACATCGTTGGCAAGAGAGTGAAAATTACTGAAAATATGATGTGCAAACAGACTTTAAAAAACAAACATAATAAGTAGAAATCCCTTTGAAAATAGGAGGGAAAGTAGTGGAAGAGATGACTTTGCAATCAGGTCTTTTAAACGCAAGCTGAGAAGAGGAATGCCCATAAGGAAAGAGAAGCAGTATTTAGTACATAAATCCCAGCATTGGAAACAGATCCAGCAGAGTTGGCTTTACAGAAGGGTGGAGGGTTAATGTCAGAGGGGGCCTGTTAGAGCAGGGGTGCTCAACCTGTGGTCTTCAGGCCAAAAGCAGCCCATAGAGCCATCGCATCTGGCCTGCAGGACTCACTACAGGTCAGGCAACTTAGCAGCGGGAGAGGGGGCCACCATCCCCTCTGTCAAATCATAGAAGGTTAGGGTTGGAAGGGACCTCAGGAGGTCATAACTAGTCCAACCCCCTGCTCAAGGCAGGACCATCCCCAACTAGATCATTCCAGCCAAAAAATTGTCTAGCCGGGTCTTAAAAACCTCCAAGGATGGAGAGTCTACCTCCTCCCTGGGTAACCTGTTTCAGTGTTTTACTACCCTCTTAGTAAGAAAATTCTTCCTAATATTTACCCTTAACTTCCCTCACTACAACTTGAAAACATTGCTCCTTTTTCTGTCATCTGCCACCACTGGGAACAGTCTAGCTCCATCCTCTTTTGACCTCCCCACCCCCACCCCCTTTCAGGTAGTTGAAGGCTGCTATTAAATCCTCTCTTAGTCTCCTCTTTTCTAGACTAAATAAGCCCAGTTCCCTCAGTCTTTCCTTAGTAGTCATATCCCCCAGCCCCCTTACCATTTTTGTTGCCCTCTGCTGGACCCTCTCTAATTTGTTTACAACCTTTCTATAGTGGGGGCCCAAAACTGAACACAGTACTCCAGATGTGGCCTCACCAGTGCTGAATAGAGGGGAATAATCACTTCCCTGAACCTACTGGCAACACTTCTATCAATGCAGCTCAGTATGCCATTAGCCTTCTACCAAGCCTTCTGCAACAAGGGCACACTGCTGTTTCATATTCCATTTATTGTCCTCTGTAACCCCCAGGTCCTTTTCTGCAGAACTGCTGCCCAACCAGTCAGCCCCTCGCTTGTACTGATGCATGGGATTGTTCTGTCCTAAGTGCAGGACTTTGCACTTGTCCTTGTTGAATTTCATGAGATTTCTTTTGACCCAATCCTCCAATTTGTCTACATCACTCTGAATCCTAGCTGTACTGTCCAGTGTATCTACTGCTCCCCTTAGATTGGTGTCATCTGCAAACTTGCTGAGGGTGTACTCTATGCCATATTCCAGGTAGTTGATGAAGATGGGGAACAAAACTGTCTCCAGGACCGACCCCTCAAGCACTCCACTTGATACTGGCTGCCAGCTAGACATCAAGCCATTGATGCTTCCACCAGTTTTCTATCCACCTTACAGTCCATTCATCCAGTCTATACTTCCTTAGCTTGCCTGCAAGAATGTTGTGGGAGACCATATCAAAAGCCTTCCTGTAATCAAGGTACACCACATCCACTGGTCTCCCCACATCCACAGAGCCAGTCACGTCATCATAGAAGACAATCAGGTTGGTCAGGCGTGCCTTGCCCTTGGTCAATCCATGCTGACTATTCCTAATCACCTTCTTCTTGTCCAAGTGCTTCCAGATGGATTCCCTGAGGATCTCCATGATATTTTTCAGGGACTGAGGTGAGGTTAACTGATCTGTAGTTCCTTGGATCCTCTTTTTTCCCTTTCTTAAATATGGGCGCTATGTTTGCCCTTTTCCGGTCATTTGGAACCTCTCCTGATTGCCATGAGTTTTCAAAGATGATGGCCAATGGCTCTGCAATCACATCAGCCAACTCCCTCATCCCATACGGCCCCACGGACTTGAATATGTCCAGCTTTCTAAATAGTCCCTAACCTGTTCTTTTACCGCTGGTGGCTGCTCACTGCCTCCACAAACTGTGCTGCCTGGTGCAAAATACTATGGAATCTGGGACCTTGCCTGTGAAGACTGAGACGAAGAAGGCATTGAACACTTCAACCTTTCCTGCATCCTGTGTCGCAAGGTTGCCTCCTGCATTCAGTAAGGGATCCACACTTCCCATGATTCTCCTCTTGCTACCAACATACTAGTAGAAACCCTTATTGTTGCCCTTCACGTCCCTTGCTAGCTGCAACTCCAGTTGCCTTCCTGACTTCATCCCTGCATGCCTGAGCAATGCTCTTATATTATTCCCTAGTTTATCCAAGTTTCTATTTCTTATAAGCTTCCTTTTTGTGACTTAGTTTACTGAAGGGTTCCCTGCTAAGCCAAGCTGGTCTTCTCCCATACTTACTAGTTTTCCTGCATATTGGGATGGTTTGTTCCTGCACTCTCAGTAAGGATTCTTTAAAGTGTAGTCAGCTTGCCTGGACTCTTTTTTTCTCCCTCAGACTGGCTTCCCAGGGGATCCTGCCCATGAGTTCCCTGAGTTAACTGAAATCTGTTTTTCTGAAGGGTCCTTACTCTGCTGCTCTCTATCCTTCCTTTCCTTAGGATCCTGAACTCAATCATCCCATGGTGCCTGCTCTCCAATGCCATCCACTACTACATTCCCTAACAATTCTTCCCTGTTTGTGAGCAGCAGGTCAAGAAAAGCATGGTCCCTAGTTGGCTGCTCCAGCACTTGCACCAGGAAGTTGTCCCCACCACTCTCCAAAACTTTCCTGGATTGCCTGTACACTGCTGCCCTCCCAGCAGGTGTCAGGGTGATTTGAAGCCTCCCATGAGAACCAGGGTATATGATTGGGAAACTTCTACTAGCTGTTTGAAGAAAGCCTCATCCACCACTTCCTCCTGTTTCTGGTGGTCTATAGCAGACACCCACCACAACATGACCCTTGTTACTTTCTCCTCTAACCTTAACCCAGAGACTTTCAACAGGCCTATCTCCGTTTTCATACTGGAGCTCTGAGCAGTCATATGGCTCTTTTACATAAAGTGCAACTCCTCCTCCTCTTCTCCCCTGCCTGTCTTTCCTGAACAGTTTGGACTCATCCATGACAGTGCTCCAGCACCTGCTTAGGGCCTGGCCACCCACCTCCCCCCACCCCAGCAGGTCTGGGCCATGCCCCCTTTCCTCTCTAGAGGGCTGGGTCAAGCTCCTTTCCTCTACAGGGCTGCATTAGAGCCAGCCTGCCCCCCAGCACTCCATGTGCCTAGATGGTGCCTGCCCAGGTGCCAGATTGGGAACACCAGCTGGATCCAGCCTGCATATAGATTGAGCACTGCCAAGCCATCCCACTGGGCCAAAAGGTTGCACTAATGTGTTAGAGCACAAGCCTGCCTGTAGATCATCTTGCAGGTTTAGGGCTTTGAAGTATTTCATAATCAACATTCATTTGGGCACTAAAATCAGCACATAGACACCACTATGGCTATTTAAATATTGCAAACATTCATGGCTGATCTCCATATGGAGTGTGTGTATATGCATCTGCCTTGGTTATTTCCTAATCTGGTAATTCCACATCTGGCAATCCTGTCCTGCAGTTCAGCCAGGATTTAATAACAAACTACTTCAGTGATGTCTCTCATTACTTTACAGAATATGCCATAGTACTTGTTACTACCATACTAGCTATAGCTAAACCACACCTGTCAAAATGCATGGACAGAGTTCTTTTGTGATGCACTATTGTTGATATTCCTCTTTGCCCCACCCACCATTTTTTTCACTTGCTGATCTCCAAGATCCAGTAATCAACAATGGAAAAATTACCTTCCAATTATAATGAATAGCAAAATTTTACTGTACCATACTAAACAGCTACCAGTTGGCCTGTGACAAATAAGGAGCAGAATAGGGAAGTATCTTTCTTGAATGGCTGACATATTGCTATAGGCCTGTTGGTCAAAAGTCACTGGTCAGCGTCCAGAGGGGAGGACAGTGTCATGGTTCACTAGGCAGTTGGGTGAGTGGCTGGGTGAGCAGGCACTGTTGCTGTGGAGTAGCAAGGCAGGTGGACATATGATCACCCTATCAAAGATGCCATATCCGAGGTCCCTATATTCCTTGCTCCCTCAGAGCGGCAGCAGTGCCTGCCCTCCTGCCTGCTTGCCTGGTGCACCATGCTGTTCCACCTCCCCGCTGGGCCACGGCCCAGGACTTTTGACCAACTGGCTAGAACTGGGCTACAGAATCTGCGACTGTCCCAGCCAATCTCGGATGTATAGTCACCCTACCTAGACTGAACACTAGTGACTCAGAATCAAAGTTAGATAGTGGAAGGGGACCCCCATGTTAATTTTTTGTCTTTTACTTAAGTTGCAAGGTTTTCATTTGGGACTATTTTTTGGTTAGAGGATTACATATGCTTACAAAATAAATCCAGTAATGTGTTTTCTATTTTGTTTCAAAAAACCATTGCATGCATCCCCTCTCCTACTCTTGGTATTTGGGTTGTTGGTAAATCACAGGTTGGGTTTGTACGGCACCCCTAGCACATTCATTAATGTCTGATGAGCACTGTACTAGAAATGTGAAATTATATTTATTCTTAATATAATATTGTGCTACTGGGAGTATTTTTCTTATTTGAACTGTAAAGTGCATCTGTCAGGCAGCATTTATATAGAATGTTTTTACTCATTTATGTATACATTTTCAGAATTAATTTATTGTTTTCTTTATGAGGATACGATTCTTGTGCCTTTTGTGGTAGAAACAGGGAGAACAACTAGAATCGGCAAATGCCCATTGAGCAATAGAAAAATAGTGGAGAGATGAAAGACAAGCCCTTTAGCAGCTGTGAGAGGATATGCACTTCAAGGGTGCCCCATAAGCCTTATAAAGCAATAAAGGAAGGAAAACAACATTAAGAAGGGTCCTAACAACCATAAAATTCCAAAAATGGCAATGATGGCTTTCATTACATGAAGTGTTCGTTAAAGCTTTAAATAATGAAATAAACTCCAACACTGAGAATGGAAACCTTTACCGTTAAACTAGGCTCTGTTTACTTTACAGTAATCCAGGCCATAAAAGCTGAGCCTCACAAATATTCCATTCTTGAGGAAGCTCTGAAAAGCCTGAAGACCACACAGTTTTCTTGCATAAAAACATTTACATTTTCAGTGAACGGCCATGCTGCTGGCTTCTAGCCATGACCTTGGCAACTTCTACTTGTAATAAGATTGTCAGAATATTAGAAACCTTGAATCAGGGACTCCGAAGGACTGTTTTCACCGGCCCCAAATTAGGTTAATTTTTTTCAAGGCCCAGGCCTACTTGGGGTTTTGGAAAAATGTGCTGAAGTCTTTGAGTCCAGAAGGTAAGTAGGAAAACTGAGCATAAAGGCTTTGGGGGTGCAGGATGGAAAGAAAAGAAATATTCTATTCTATTCTGGTTAGTGTGATTAAATTATTAGTTATCTAATATTTTCAATAAAACCTGAATGACAACAAAAGCATATAATAGGAAAAGTAATCATTTTACTTGTATTTGAAACAAAAATTCATTTTGTAAGAGCAGAAACCATTTTAACATGCTCAGTAATTTCTTTTATTTGTGTTAAATAAATGTTGTTAGTTCTAATAATATCATCTATTAATAGTATCACTGGTTTAAGGTTTTTTGTTCCTTGATGTAGGAATCATCTTTAGAAAAGCTTAAAGCATGTTGTAATCTACAGATATGTAAGGAACAGTCCTATCAATGAAATTCAGCCATTTTCTGTTTTGTCTGTAACATACAAGAGCAAAATGTATCCTTGGAGAGAAGGAGCATCGCTAAATGCGGGTAAAATTGTCACTGAAGCCTTTTGAACTATGTAGATTGCTCTTGAAGACACTTGAGCAATATTGTAATTTACTGTATTGTTTGTAATTATAATACATAAATCCTATTAATTTTTCTGAACAGTGCAGTTTAGCCTTTTTCTTCTAATCATGTTTCTGATTAGTTTTCTCAGCTGCAAATGGGATTAGGTAGATAATACTGGTAAGGAAAACTGTTCCCAAATTACATTGTAATTAGTGCACAAATCCTATAAAATAAACCTGATTTCTCTGAGTGTGGTTTTTATACCTCTATACTCACACCATCCAAAATGCAATCCTTTGTCTTCACATATTTTTGGAAGACCAGACAGAGAGACTGTCTGCTTCATGAGTGGGAGAAGTAAATGAGTCACAGTTCTCTTTGAGCAGCTTTGTTTCATTCAAATTCCTCTTGCCAAGATGCTGACACTGAACTTGAATCATCAGCAATAAACAAGTCTTATAGAAAACTGAATATTTAGAGAACAGAATAATGTAGGGAAAGACACTCAGCAGTGAACTCGGCTTGTTTGGTATATGTATGGGAGAGGAATTACTTCATTACATTGTTGCTTCCGAGGTTGTTAACAAGTACATTCAACTCAGTTGAATTCCCAGCCCCTGAAACTTCCTTTTAGAAATGTGCATGTCTTGTTTAGAACAGCCGCTCCGGTTTAGTTTGAAGATTTCTCAACGGGAGTTTTTGGTGTTCTCAGAAAAGTGATTCCTGCCCCTTGTTTTTAAATCCTTCCCTTGCTTGTTTGCCATTTGGTTTAAGATGAGGGGCACACTTCAGCACTGGTGCAGCCAGGTAGAAATTCTGCCCAGGGCAGAATTTTGTTTTGTTTGTTTTTGTAAAGGATTCAAAACCGTTTCTAAATTCCAGACGGATATTAATATTAGGAACAACGGCACGGGCAGTTGGGAAGGCCACCTGATATCTGGGTTGGGTATCCAGGGAGCCAGGAGTCTGAGCCTGGAGTCAGGGGGAACCAGCAGCCAGCGCCGAGGTCAGGGCCCAGAAGCCAGAGTCAGGGGATGCCGAAGTTCAGAGCTGGAGTAAGAGCATACCAGAATCAGAAGACAAAGTCAAGTCAGGGTGAGCCAAGAGTCAGGGCCAGAGATCTGAGAAGTAAAGCAAAGAAGGTCCAGAGCAAGAACCTAACTAAGTCTTTCCCTGGACAGAGTGCCGTGGGCTGGGCCTAGCTTTTACGGGCTGGAGGTGGTGAGGCATTGTTGCCTGCAGCCTCACTAGCGGAGCCCAGGGCACAGTGCAGGGGGTGTCTGGTTCCCAGCAGCCTCAGGGAATGAACTGCCCTGATCCTCTGATTGCAGCCTACTGGGCCCAGGGTGGTAAGCTGGCCTCATTACAATTAGTAAAATATTCCTTAAAGTTTGCATTTTATTAGTGCTGTTTAATACATGCAGTGTAGGTTACTTTAACCATAAAAACAGAATGTCAGCACATGAGCAAGTATTGTATAGGAGTGACTGCTAGAAGACTGGGTACTTATGTAAAATGCTTCATCCTAATGAGGGCCTTTAATACATGTAGGTGTGGCATTTTGGTGTTACATTATCATTGTCTCAGGTCCGTTTTGGGCTCAGTCTTTTGCTTGAAGTCTGGCTGTTTTGCTGTTGACTTTACAGAAAGCGGGCATTGATAGGGCCAATGTTAGTCATGTGCGTGTGTTTGGGCATGGAAATATTCTGATTCTCTGCTCCTGCAACCTCGTGTTGGAGTTGAGGGAAACTGTGTGCAAGTTAAGTACCTCTGAAATTCAGGCCACTTGCTTAAGTATGCATATATTAATTTAAGTGCCTAATTGTTGACCCTCCTTATATATTATTAGTTTATGAATTGGTAAATTAAGCATCTTTCACTTCAGGGAATTACAACGGACTCCCAATGTCATGTAAATTATAGTAAGTATATGTCTCAGTCAATACTAAACTAGCATGTACATTTCTGGTGCTTGAGATGTAGCCTATAAGGAGAAATACAAGTATGTTAGGGAGATGGTTTTGATTGTTTGCAAAGTTAAAAGAGAGAGATTTGGTGAACTTTGTCCTGTTTTCCTATATGTTTATCATCCCTTGCCTAAATGGAGTGCTTCATATATCGTAAGAGAATCCATCAAGTCTGTGTGCAGTAGCATAGTGACCCTGCATGCTTACATTTAACATATAAATTGTCTCTAGATTTGGCTTTCTGGTGATCATTGTTTAGGGAGGGAAATCCGAGATTGATGGAAAAGTAGAAGACGTAACTGTAAATTTTGTGAAGAGCCAGGAGGCTGCAATCCAGGCAAGAGGGATAAAAGCTCACTTTAGTCATTTGGGATGCTGTCAAAGGAACTTAAATTTGAACCTACTCTGCCAAGTATTTTACAGGGCACTTTTAATTCATAGCTGCCAAAAGTATGTGCCATTTTAAAAGATGGAGAAACCAGTTTCCCAGTCAGGTGAACTGACTTGCCCTGGATCACAGGTTAAGAAGACTGTACCCTATCCCACTGAGGCACTTCTTTTTAAATGTGGGTGCGGACTGAAGTTATGTGTGTTCATGCGATCAGCCCCCTGAAAGCTCTCTACAGCTATGACGTGACACACGTGCATGGCTGCAGAGCATTTTTAAAGTAGCTAATCATACGACAAATTAACTCTTGTCAAATCAGGGATCAGACGAAGATGCTCCACTTTGCAGCACTTTAGGGCACTTGTGTTCCCTAGGATTAATTTGTGCCGCAATCGAGGCTGGGCTAATGCAACCCAACCTGGCCCCCAGGGCTGTCTGCAGGAAGGCAGGGGGAAGGGGAGCAAGCTGCCAGTGGGGGTTTGCCCTGCCTGAGCTTGGGGGTTGGGAGAGTGGATTGGAGCTTCCCTGCCTCACGACCCATGCTAGCCCCCAGCTCAGACCAGGTAAACACCAGCCGGCCGCATACTCCCCCTCTACCCTCCCTTCCTGCAGACAGCCCCGGGGTGGGGGGTGCAGCTCCTTGGCTGCAGGCAGGCTGAATTTCTACCCCCACAACCCAACAGGCAAACATCTGTTGAGTTGCGGGGTGGGGAGCACTGATTCATGGCGCTTTATGTAAAGCTACACATATTAATAGTTGATCCGTTAATGTTTCTACTGTGAAGTGTCTACCTTAAGCAGTATAATATTTAATTCTGATAAACTAAGATTTTTCTGTCCAGATTCCTTCAGTGTATGGTAGATCTGACTCCATCTACCTCAAGATTTAAAAGTGGTATCTTTATTGTGTAATTTTAGTTTTTGTTTTCACATTGAGATTTGGTTGCCCAGGCAATGAAGATCTGCTGGTTGTTCATTACTATCAGAAGTGGCTGTAAAGAAAGATCTTTCTATTAACTGCAGAGAGCCCTAAGATTCATACTTAATTGTTACCAAAATTGTCTGCTCCTCCCCCCCCCCGCCCCCTTTGTCAGACCAAAACATTTAATTCTGGGTAGTGAATTTCAGAAGTGCGAGTCTTAGGGGAGAAGTTCAAGAGAAAGTGTGAAAGAAAACATGTCATGGCCAGTGGATAACAGCTGATGTTTCTCTTTCTCATTTTTTAGAGCTGCTGTTTGTTCTCTTTTTTGCAGCAGATAATAGCCTTTCCAGCTTTCCTCTGGTTATATAAAAATATTTTTAAAGCCTTTCTAAAGTACTGACCAGTATGGGTACAGGAAGTATTCTGAGAAACTTGTGCCACAGGTACGGCTTAACACTGCCAAAATGACGTCCAGCATGTAAAACTGGCAATACCAGCATGTATGCGCATAACTCCTCCATCTGCTGGCTCCTCTGTGAAATCCTATGAAATATGAACTTTCATTTCTACCCAGGAGAACTTTTACAATCTTTTCTCCAATGCCTGATGAAGGGTGTTTGTGCCTGAAAGCTTGCAATTAAAGAATTTTTTTTGCAAAAATCTTGTTGGTCTAATAAAAGATATCATCTCTACTACAAGTCTTGATTGCCTTTTACCCTAGACCAATGTGGCTACAACCTGGATACTCGGGAATGCTTAACTTTTCAATATTGATCACAATAAACAAATGTTCATTTGTTCAGATCAACCCACCGAGGACAATTGGTTTATATTTTACATTTTTTCAAAACCGAAGTAGGGATGTGAAAGGTTAAATGATTAATTGTTTAACAGTTAGGGCAGTGATAACCAGTTAGCTTACTGGTTATCCTTTAGCTTGGGCAGACGCAATCTGGGGGGGAAGGGAGGAAGGGAAGCCATGAGGTGGCCTAGCAGGAGCCAGAAGGCAGGAGGTGGGGGGGCAGGGAGGGTAAGGGGGACTAGTATTCATAACCTAAAAGGAAAATAGCAGCAGCCTAATAATTCATCAGTTAAGCAATCAGCTGCTCTTTCACAGGTGATCCCTCCCTCCCAGAGCAGGGCTTCACCTGGGCTGTGTTGTCTAGCTGGGCTTGCCTCCTCCCTCCTTCCCTTCCAGTCAAAGGGCTCTAGGAGCCAGGAGCTGCTCCCAGCAGCAGCTGTGTCCCAGCTCCTGTGTTATCAGTCAGTCGTTTAACCAGTATAATTAGAGGAGGTTACATGAATATTTTTAAATGATATTTACATCCCTAAACTTTGTCCAAAGAAATGTAATGCCACAATATCTCCTGTATCTGTCTTGGGCCAGCCTGCGAGAGGCTGATCAGCAGTGGGCACGATGCACTGTGCTGCTTTGTCTGAACATAAACCAGATCTGGTAGTTTCACATGGACTTTTTTTAAAAGGAAGAGGCAGTATTGCCTAGTGGATTGGGACTTGAAACATGGTTTTTGTCCCAGCTCTGCCACTGACTGGTAGCTCACTTCACACCCTGGCCCTCAGTTTTCTTATCTGAAACTGGTGATAATGAAACTGATGTTTTGTTAGTCCATGTCAAAAGTGCTGCACAACAGGTAGTGTTGTTTTAAATGCTCATTTTTTAGGTGAGGGAGAGCATAGTTCAGGGAACCGGTAATGCGAGAGGCAGTTTTGTTGACTAAGAGTGGTTCTCCACCTTTTTTTGTACCAGAATCCATTTGTCAACATTGATGGCCGGCCCTGACCCAGTGCCCCTCACTCCCAACCTGCTGCCTCCCGCCCCCAGGCCCCAGCCCCTGTGTGTGGGGCAGGGGGTGGGTGCATGGGGCAGCAGGGCATGTGTGGGGCACCCCAAGCAGCCCCTTGCAGGTGGGAACTCTGATGGCTTACAAGGGAAAAGCCATGGTTTCCCACGGGTTTCTCCATTTTTAAAGTTTGTTCTCGACCCTTTCATACGTTCTCACAACCAGCTTCGGGTCATGAAACACTAGACTAGAGCTCACCAGTTGGAAGTCTCCCTCTTCCGGAAGTGTCTTTCACCTAGTGACAGCTGCTGTTACCTCATGGTTGATTTGCTTGTGCAAAGTCAGGAAAACTTTATATAGCTGCTGTTAATTAGCACCTGTTCATATCAGAGTGGCTAGAGTTTAACTGAGTTTATAAAGCACTTTTACTCTCGAACATCCTCTTTTCAGGTCAGGGTTGAACATATGAGGGGTATGGCATAGGGAAACTTGCAAAACTTTTGCCCAGATTTTACAGTCTATGGGTTTGATTATGCAGGGCTTTCAGTCTGACACCTGTCACCCATCCTGCTGACTCTCACCATTTTTTTTGCAAAAGTCTCAATAGCTTGCATGTTAGTGAAAACACCATCTCCTGAAATCCAGTTATTATGTAGAATCTCAGCTTTTTAAAGTAAGTTTCTAGCCCCAATAGTTGTAAAGTCTAGTATGTAACGCCACAGCTCAAAAATAAAAAACTAATAAGAAAGAAATATAAATTAATTGTTGTACAATCTCAAGGTTTTTAAAGTCAGTTGTATGATTTTTGAATGTTTGGAGTTGCTCATGCCAAAATTCATAAATATCTGTGTTCTGTAAAAAGACCAAATCTGGTTGTTTTAGTTATGAACAGATATTTTAAACATCAGCAAGAGTTGGGTCTAGAAATGTATCCAAATTTCACTGCTAAGGCCTCTCCAATTTTAATGAGACTGAACATCATCCCTCCACCCTACTCTTTCCTGAATATCCTTTCTCTACCATTCCGTTCTAGCAAACCTTTACAGAAAGGTTTATTTAACTGCATGTATTTAAAAATATGTTATCCATGTAAAATACAAATGCAGTAAATAGATTTATCAACTGGATTTATAGGGTTGTTTCCTCTCAGAAATGACTAAGTCCAAAAGTTCTAAATGGTTTATTATAAGGTTAGACAGAAAGTGCATTTATAATACACAATGCTATTTTATGATGGATGCTTGGAGAATTTGTTGTTATTTTTTTCCTCCTTAAAACCTTACTTGGAAGCATAGCTAAACATTTATATTACAGAAATAGTATAGCAACAATTTGGAATCTTTTGTGCCCTACATGCTTGATTAGAAAAATCCCATTAATGAGAAAAAATGTTAATCAGTTATGTGTTTTGCCAGACATTTCAAACCAAAGCATATAATCCATTGTTGATTAACTTAATGAAGGCCAATGTAGTTTTTGAAAGCCTTGTGTGACAACATATCAAAATGAATTTGTGCTGCTGGACTCTGCTGCTGGAATAAATCAAGGTTGGGCATTTACTTGTCAGAATGGTTCTGGTGTAAATTAGCCCCCC
>NW_017729004.1:23561301-23587756 GCF_001723915.1 Gavialis gangeticus | reverse complement strand
CCCCCCCCCCCCACCCCCAAGTTTAGTGATCATACTGTGCTTTCATTTGCTCATTGTAATTGTCCAGACAAACAGACAGTGAAGTGGTGGCTAAGCATATGGTACTTCCATTATGGAGCTAGACTCTGCCTTTTTGCAAGTTTTACTGATTTTTTTCCTGTCTCTTTTCTTGGCAGGTGACATCACACAGAAGGGATATGAAAAGAAAAGATCAAAATTAATTGGGGCCTACCTGCCACAACCTCCAGGTATGTATATCTGTTCTAGCAGTGGATGAAGCTGTCAGGTGTACTGATAGTTGCCAGAGCAGAAACCTGTAGCTTGAAGGAAATATTTTGTACACTTAAGTATAAGCTTGCATCACTCATTTTATATATACGTATATATATCAGCTTTACTGTGTGTGTAGATTTAACATACACATATGGGATGTCCAGATATGGCCAGAAAATAAAACCAGCCCATGTTTCTTTGAGAGCCATTATTTAATATGTGTCATGAAAAATGGGATGGTATACCACTGCCCTAGCCCTGGCAGACTTAAGCCAAACAAATTTATCCAAAGAGACGTACACACAAGAGTATGGAAAAGGACCTAGGCTTTTCTCAGTCTGCCTAGCTGCAATAGGACTTGCTCCATTTCAGACCCCCCAGCCCAAATCTATCATGCCCGCTTTTCGGCTCCCTTTTGAATAAGACTAGGAAGAAACATGGCTCCCCAAAGTAATGGCAAGCAGCTATGATACTTTTATAGACAACTGGGTTAGCCGTTTCCTTATTTCCCTAGGAACAAGTTGAATACACTCTGTTGCTGTAGACACGGGCTGAATTCAATACTTGTTGGCTTGCTCTTTCATTTCAAGTATTTCATACATCAATTGCTTATCAAATAAGAAAAGAGATGCTTCTCTATATATTGCTTCTCCAGTGCTGCATTGATATATATATTTTTAATGTAAGTTCACTGAATCATGAAGTCAAATGTGCATTTGTGTGATCAGTATAAGCCTTAGTCCTATAACTGTTCATGCAGATGGGCCTCCCACTTGTGAGAAGTCTCATTCACTTTGCTAGAGCTCCAGTCAGGCTCGAGCATCCACCTGCATTGTTTTGGTTACAGGACTGGGGCTGTGGCTCATTTTTTTTACTATAAACATTTCTTGCCTTTAAATTCTAGTTTATAGTTTACTGTTTATTCTGCTCTCCAAGTGGATACTGCCTTGTTCCAGCGTCCTTAGGTGTGTTAGCCTTTGTTCTGGTGTTATGTTGTGTTTTGTGCTTTTGGGTTTATTGGTTCTGCTCCTGACATTCAGGCGATTTCCAGAAAACAGGTTGGCATTGTAGACTGACCTGTTGCCATCCCAGCTCTTCAGAAAGGTACAGAATGATTTGATGGTGACCTTCACAGTTGCTAGCTACTTGGAACAACTATGAAACAAGACAGGTCAGACAAAAGTGTAATCCCACAGAAACCATCATCAAACCTCTGCGTATTTAGTATTCTAGCTAAATGGCAGAAGCTTATGCAGCACTCTTCGCAAGGAGCAGCTCACTGAAGCTGGCCTGCTCTTATATTGAAAGAACACTTATCTCACACTGATACTACCACCGCAAACTAATTGGAGTATTCATATTTTTTTTTCACTGAACAGTCTGGCATTTCCCATTGCCTCCAGACAGAGAACGTGGTTCATTCTCCAAAGAGAATGCCTCGGAGCCCAACTCTACTGGTGACCCCCATGTAGTGAGGGAAGAGATAGATGGGAAAGAGTTTCACCTTAGAGATTAATCAAGCAGAGCTTTCTCTAGGCACTGACATCTGGGGTCTAAAGTGTGGTGTCTTGTAGAGACCCTCAGAGATGATCATCACCTAGTTCTGCGTCCGACAGCAGAAACCTTGGCATTTATCCACTGCTTTTGGAAGAGCAGGCTTCCTAGCTCCTCCTGTCAATCCAGAGAGTAATGACTGGAGAAAGGCGTAGAACAGTATCATAGAAATTACCTTTAATTTGCACCCATCCAACTATATCCATCAGTCCAAAAGTAGGAGATCTGCCCCAGCATGTTAGCATTAGAATGCATTACTGTATTGCAGGACATTACAGCTGTTACTGTTAACTACTGAAACTGAAATTATTTGTGCTTTGGGTCTTTGCTGTCTGTAGCTTTTTGTTTGTTTTGCCTCTGTTCCTTTTTTAGACAAAATTTGATGATGGTGTATTGTGGTATTTTCCCTCTACATCTTTCCTCATCTGAATGGGTGAAGGTCCCTGCTTCTGAGCTGGAGACACAAATCTTTTCCTAGTGGAAGTCACTGAAGCTGCCTTTCGTAGGCTCTTGTGAAGACCCCTTGAATCAGAGGACCAAATTAGTCACTTCCTTGTTTACTGTAATTTGTTTTCATGGGGAACTGCAAACACTTATCACTTTCAATATTAGATTTCACTTTCAAAAGTGGAGGGATGTGTCAGAAATATTAATGATCAAGGCACTGAAACCCACACAGCTTTTCTGGTGGGGTATAAGGGCATGGGGAAGGGTTGGGACTTGACATTCACCAAACTGAAGGTAAACCAACTGGCAGTTCCCCACTGTTCCAGCATCTAGTCCTCTTGCTGCTGCTTTGCTAACATTACTAACACCAATGTTGGCAGAGCGGACGATTGGCCATGTGGTTCTGTGAGTGTTCTGTAGTGTCTGTGTGTATGTGCGTGTGCTGTACTGCATGGGGGCAGCAGCTCCATTCGTTGCTGTAACAAATGTAAAAAAACTAAACCTGAATTAATTAGTTTTTTTCAACTTGTTACAGCAGCGAATGGAGCTGCCGCGGTACGGTGTAGACTGCAACACAGTGAAGGGGCTGCCAGAAGAATGCTCCGCACTGCCAACATTGGGGTCTGTGACATCCGAGAAGCAGCAGCTAGAGAACGAGCAGCCAGCACAGCGGGAAACCGGCCTCTCTTTTATTTTCGTTTTGGTGAGCACAATACCTGTATATTTTGGAGTGCATGTTTGTGAGTGACCTCTGTCAGAAGGAGGCATTCATGGCAGGCTTCTAATGAAGAGGCAGTGTGGCCCAAGGCCACATGGAAGTTGTTATCAACCCAGGTCCAAGTAAAAACATGGTGGAAAACATGGTATGTCCCCAGGCGGATGCTGCAGAAGGAGGTTCATGCAATTAAAATGGTGAAAGCACAGGAGACTGGTTCTGGCTCCACCAGTAACTTGGATGTGCCACTTGAGCCAACCCCTGCTGGAGTCTGGATAGTGCTACAGCTGTGTAAGAGGTCCATGGCCTGGATATGATCAGAATTCATCCTTTCCCTGCTGCTTGACATAGATGACAAGCTAACAATAAGATAACACAGTCCAGCCGTGTCTAGGAATTCCCATCTGGGCTTTGTAGTCCAATTTGCTGTACTGAAGCTTGCTTCTGTTCTCTTCACACCCTCTGTCCTGGGTATGATATTGCTTGAAGGTGTAGGAGGAGGATGCTTCTAGGCTGGTTCATTAACCTCTTTGTTCCAGTGTGGTGCTTGTCCATTCCAGACATACAGAGGTGAAAGGAGTATAGCGGACTCTCAGGAGAAGGCTCTGTCTTGTGGCTTCTCCAGAGTCGGCTGTGGAAGTCAACAGCTGCAGTTCCACTGACTGCCCCTGGTATGACCTGATATCCCATAGTCAAGGAAGTCCCACATTATTTAGAAATAAATGATTTAATAAAATAATGCAAAAATTGATAGTAGGTTCAGGACTCTTAGAAATGATTGGCTTCTGCTTATATTGTTGTTCTCCTCGTAGTGGGGCTGTGTAGCTCATTGGTTCTGAGGGTCGGCCTGAGCACCACGACTTTCTGAGCACCACTTCAGGCTCAGACTGGTACTGTCTCTTCCACTGTTTCAGTATCTGTATAATGCAGGTGTTGCTGGGATTAAGAAGTAATGATTTTTGTACCAGAAAAATGCTAAAAAAAAAATACTCAGATGAAAGCAGAAGGATTTCATCCAGACAAGACCCTTGCCACTCTCACTATATCTTGGAAGGTGTTTCTTTTCGGTGGCATGCTGTCATCTGAGAACAGTTGCTGTCACATTTGCTTGGCGGAAAAAAACAGTAATACTGCCTAACTTCTGTTTCCTCCAGCTGTGTTCTCCAGAACATCAATTACAGGTGCAGATGTTCTCTGGACAGAATTGTTATTATTTTAAATGAGCTTTAGCATTTCAAGAGTTTGTACGGGAGGTAGGCATCTAACTTCACTTGTGGATCTGAGCCCTAATCTCTGAGCCCATACCCCTCTGTATTTGACCAGAACTCTTCCCCTTTCCTCTGTACCATTTTTTCTCAGGAAGCAGTTCTGACTGCCAGTAGCTGAATGAATCTCTTAAATAAACATTTGTTTCGGAACAATTTTGTGAAGATTACCTTGATTGGATCAATCAGTCAACTGTATGTACGATAACGTGGACAGCTGGATGCATGCTATTAAGAGGAATCCTCCCTAGAAAGAAAATAACTAAATTACCTGTATCCAGCGTAAGCTATGCTTTTGCACAATTTACTTCCAGTGTTTTGCCAGGAAATACTTTGTTTATTTGTTCTCAGTACAGAGAGATGATGTTGTTATCAATTAAGCTTTTGTACTAATCATTTCGACATGGGTGGTTTGTTTTTTCTTAATTAAGTGCTGTGTCTACACAAGATTATTTTTCATCTTTTCCCATCACTGCTACCACCAGTGTAGCTCTGTTTGTGACAAACAGTGTGGATCAGCTATGAGTGCTCTATTGATCGTGTTGAATAAACTTACAAAGTAGTGTTTAAAATGATACTCCCTCCTACAACTAGAATAGTGGTGCTGGTGGTCATGGAGCTTCACCAGCCCTAGTAATGGCAAGACATTTTCACTAGTACAGAAAAGCCTGAGGTAAGTCCCACGTAAGATTCCCAGTCTATGTCCCTATCCCCATTTCCTATATGAGGAAATTTCTGGCTTGAATGAAAAGAACTAGTATCCTTTGCTTCTTATTATTAAGTTGAAATATGTATATCTTTAAATCTGCTGTTTGGTCCAACATGGATTCGACAGGTTTCATTCACCTGCTCCCATACCAGTGTCATATATACCATCATCTACTGTCTACATTGGGCAGTCTAGGGCAGGGAAAGAATGAGTGGACTCTCAGAAGGTGCCCCTTTTCCTTTCTTTCCCCCTCCCTATCCTTTGTATTTAAATGACTGCCTCCTGTATAGGACCCCTGCTCTTTGCAGGTCCATTCATATTATATGAAGAAGTAGCTTGTTGTCAGTGCCTCTCTGGATTAGCCTATATCCTATAAGGTGCCACTGTGCCCTGCCTTCTAGTCAGCTTTAGTTTATGATTACTTATGAACAGGGATGGTACTGTATTATTTGGGTTGCAAACACTGTAATGAAAGGCTTAACTTAAGTGTGGTTCTAGAGTTAAAATCAAACCTCAGAGATTGTTATTTATTTCATGAATATAAACATGTACATGGTCACAGATCTCAAAAACACTTGTGTTCTCAAAACTTGTCTTCATAACCCATTTAGACACTTCTGTAAATGCCATACTCAGAGTCATTTACTCAGTTTTATTAATGGCGCCATGTGTCAACTGAAGGCAGACATTTCACCCCTTGACTTCTGAATAAGGAATGATAGGTAAAGAAGAGATTAGTCATGAAGGGGCTTGAAAGTGGAAACCTGTGTGTGTTGTTGTGACTGAGAGGGTGTAGGGGAGGAGTGTAAAGGAAAGGATGATGTGGTCAGAGTGACAGGCAAAGCAAACTGTTGTTGCAGCATCATTCTGTAATGGGGAAGATTGGAGCAGGATTGCCTTTGCCAAGGACTGAGAAATGGATAGCGTAGTAACAGAGACACAACATAACCAAGGCCTGAGCAAAAGTTTAACTAGGAGAATGGAGAAGTAAAGCCTTATCTTGGAGAGGTTCTGCTGAAAGTAAGTGTAGGACTTGGACATAGGCTGGATGTGAGGTCCTAGAATGAGTTTAGGATGGTGATATTGTCCCTAGTGGTGCAGACAGGACGTGGAAAGGAGGACTCAAAAGACTTAGCACTCTGGTGTAGCCACATTGAGCTTGAGGCGCCACCTACTCATCCACAAGGAGATGTTTGAAGACAGGCTAAGATTTTAGTTTATGCAGAAGAAGAGATACCTTGTGTGCCCAGGGAGATCATTGGCCTTCAGACCAGTGTGCTGGAGTATATATGAAAGGTAACTTAGATGAGTTGATATTTCATTGGAAATACTGTATCCATTACACCCACCCAGAGTATAGTGGATTGTGACTAGCTCTTGTGTATCTTTCTTTAGCGAGTATATGCTAGTAGAACCAGCTTTTAAATTTCATGATGGTGTTTTTAAGTAAAACTATTTTGTGTGCAGTGAGTGGGAAACTACACAACAGCAGGAAATACTGATGGCAGCATTGTCAAACACACCCATTGTTTATGACTGTGCACAGAAGCAATGTGGTCCAGTCAACTATTATTGCATGCACAACTTTTTTATTTCAAAATTGCTGTTACTTTCTAAAACATCCTCAAAATTAACATGGGCTGTCAGTTTCCTGTACAGCAGCAGCATTTTTGTAGCTGTGATGGGCCAGGGAAAAAACAAGAAACAAGATTTGTTTGATAATCATGGGCGAGCTCTCCCACTCAAGGATGATTGTCTTCCATTACTGTCTTATCTGTGGGTCCAAAGATGGCTGATGAAGCCTATCCAGGATCAACAGACCCTGTTGCAGCTCAGGTATATGTTTCCATGCAGGGTGAGGAGATAATAGTCCAAGATAATATGCTGGACTAACTTTATAGTTAGGAGAGTTGTTAGTCAATTTTTGGACACAAAATGCCCTTTTTTCATGTCTGGGCAAGAAGCAGAGATTATCTGAGGAAAGGCCTTTTTATGCATGAAAGCTTAGTTAACAGCTCTCCCAGTTTATAAAGTTAGTCCAATTAAAAATAATACCCAACTAATCTTGCTGCTTATAGTTCCCACTGAAATGGCTCTTCAGCTGTATGAATGTATGTATGACAGCAAAAATAAAATGCCATGCAATATAACAAATATTGCAGCCACTTGACATTAAGCCCATCACTCAGCTTTGATTTTTAATGACACACCAGCAGTCGCCAAACAGAAGCTTACTAGACAGTTTGATTGAAACTGAAATAGTATTTTTAAGTTGTATTCTAAATACCACTTGCCATCCCCCCCACTGTCCTTGAAGTTGATGGGTCTGCCTTACAGCTGTATCTCCCATGGTTATGTATTGTAGGTTAGTTTCAGAGTAATATGTTCACCCTCTGCCTAAGAATGCCTTCTGCCTTTCATCAATTAGTTGTTGCAGCTTTTAAATGTTTTTAAATAAAGGATTTTGATGCAGTCACAGGAATAAAAGATAAATCAAAGAAACTTGTCAGCAGCAGTTAAGGAAACAATTGCCCTCTGCAGGTGAGGGCAGTGGAGCTACTACCACATAGTGTGTGTATGGCACCACAGTTGGAAGCTGGAAGGGTGGGAAAAACGATATGAAGGAGAAAGAGGGAAGGGTGGAAAAGTTGTCTCCAGCTGACAATGTCATACATTTAACAATGAAGCTAGCAACTTGCAGTATCATCCTTAAATGGTTTTCAAACGTGGTCCTATTCCTCAGTATTGCTTTGTAAGTGAAAGGCAGTAGATTTGTGAGATAAGGCCGCTGACAGTGTTTGAATGGCCATACCTTCCAGTACAGAGCCACATTTGCACGTGAGTCAGGTTTTGTATTTAAAGCAATTCCATACAACATACATGTTCGCATGCCTTGAGAAAACCCTTCCTTCTTGCAAGGCAGTCAGTCACCACATTTAAAAAGTGTGGTGCTGTAAAAGCTGTCGGAGAAATTACGCCCCTTTTTTGGCTGCAGGGTAAGCCCAGTATGTTAGAGGCCCTGCAGACATGGCTCGACACAAAAGGTTCTTAGTTTATTGGTGACTGAGATGTTAACATGACTGACTAACAGTATCGTAATGTGGGCTGGGCATGCAGGGCACACGCCATGAGTGCCACCTGAGTGGGGGGTGCCAGGTGGAGGGGGGAGGGTACAGAATACCTCACTCCCGCATTCCCTGCTCCCTTTGCACTTGCAGCAGCCTGGCAATGTGATGTCATGGAGTGCCAGGTGTTCTGGGAACTGTAGTTTTGTACAGCAGCAGTGGAGTTCACTGCCGCTGGGGAGAGAACTAACTGCATTTTTTTGCTGCCAAAATCAGTAGTTATTTGCCCTCCCAATATGGGCTTTGGTAGCAAAGAACCAGGGTGAAAGTTACCCCCAGCAGCAGTGAACTAACTCCCCTCCCACGCTAGAGATATACGATTCTCAGAACACCTTGCACCTGCCCGTCACTGCCCACTGCTGCTCCTGCAGGCTGCCTCGGGGAAGGGGAGAGAGGGCTGCCCAGGTGCATTCTTTGCACATTGGACCGCTATGTACCAGGCAGTAAAGTAATCCCTGCCCCCTCAATTTTCATGTAGGCCATTGACTAAGTGCATCCTCAGTATCTGAAATTGCCTTGGTTAGATTTGAGCCAACAACTACGTTTAGCTGTCAGGACCAGATCCTATTTTGTGATCTTGTTTTTTGCTTCATAAATACACTTTGGAGCAGCTGAACTTGAAACAGCTTGTGGATTTCATGTGTTAGTTGCAAGAACTGTAAGTAAAATATATTTTGACTGATAATATATATTATCAGTCAAAAAAGACAAGCAAAACCACCTTGCTTTAGGGTAACGCTTCACTGATTTTTATGGCATCTGATATTCTGTAAGTTTTTACTCCTCCTTGCCATGCAGAAGTCTCACTGTGGATGGTCCTAATATTTTGTACTCTGCTACCTGAGGAATATTGTGCACAGAAAGCAATTAGTGTCTGTTTACAGTGTGTGAGCTATTCCTGACTAAATTCCTGTGTGCTGTCTCACAGGTTGCTTGTGACTGTTTTATACACACTTGATCTTGTACCAACATGGTCCCTTAACTTAAATAGCTCTTTTCCTTGTCTGATATTTATACACCAGATATAAAGAGCGATCGTATCCCTATAACGCAACTTACCTGACAAAACCTGGAACATCTCCTTCCAGGGTGTCACCATGACTGCAGCCAGGTGGAACTGCCTCTGTTTCCTTCGTTCCTCTGTTTCTTTGTTTCCAGGAGGCGTGTGAAGAGCTGGACTAGGAAGTGCCTGCAGCCAGAGCAGGTGCCACTTCTAATGCAGGCAGGAGCACCCACTCTTACCTCAGGAGCTTTCTGGTCTGGCTCCACACATGCCTCCTGGAAACAAACAGATGGGGCATTGCCTTCCGGCTGTGGCAGTAGCAGCCTGCACTGAGGCATGCACCCCATGCTGCTGTGGCACTTTGATTGAGAACTACTGCCCTAGCATCTTGCCCACCAACTTCCTGGTGGAGATGAGCAGTATAAGAATAACAGAGACTTGTTTACATAGTAACTAACGTGTCCTGTTGAGTCATTTTTAGTAAGTTACCCTTGGGTTTTAATGTTTAGGGGAAAAGGAGGAGTGAAACACTTAGTGGCTTGTATATCTCTTCAGAGTGGAAAATAAGTGACTTTTGTCTTCTGTTTGGTATTACCTTAACAGTCTAAGCTAGAATCTTAAGGCACAGACAGAAGAGCAGCTCCCCATTGTAACTCATGGCACACTACAGGAAGTGCTATGAGTTACAGCAGGGGTGGGCGAAATGCGGTCCAGAGGCCAGATGCAGCCCGCCCAGCCATTCTATCCAGCCCGTGGAGCTCCTAAAAAATTTAGAAAATGAATATTAATCTGCCCTGGGCTGCCTGTCACGCAGCCCTCGATGGCTTGCCAAAACTCAGTAAGCAGCCCTCTGCCCAAAATAATTGCCCGCCCCTGAGTTACAGTGATCCTCCAGACCCAGCACAAGTTCATTGTTGCATCTTGGGAATTGGGGAATACAGCTGCTGGCTGGGAGCCTGCAACCAGTCTTCCCCTAGCAACATCCCTCCTTCCCCACAGCCATAGTGCTGTTTTCAGAATGGGAGGGGGGAAAGAAAGCAGAGGGAGCTTGTTCTGGGAGTTCCCCAGCCGGTGCAGGAGTGTGGGGTGGGTGTTTTGGAACCCTATCCCCACCCCAAGGTGGGGGGGGCTCCAATCCACACACTTCACCTTCCAGTGCTGGCTGAACAAATCCCAGACTGAACTCCTTTCCCATTTCCCCCCTCCTATTCTGAAGACCGTGCTGGAGCAGGGCTGAGTTGCAATGAGGGTTCAGAGTTGCAATGAGGGTTCAGATTTTTGCAGGATCAGGCCCTTTTAAAGCACTCTTGTTTGGTCACAGCTGTAGAGTGCTTTCAGGGACCAGATCAGGGGAAATTTGTCACTTCTGTCTGCACCTGTACTGGAGCGGACCTGCCTTCCTGTAAATATCTGTAAGGAAAACCTTCATATTACTCTCTTTTTGCTGAAAGCCAAAAAGACGTTTTATTAATGATTGAAGTACACAAGTTGAAAGAGAAATGCTGTTTAAAGTAACTCCATCTGAAAATGTGGTGTCTATTGTTAATTCAAGTAACATTTAAGATTATTGACTGAAGCTTTAATTAGTGACTGACTACTTTCACACCTTCTGTTTCACCTCCTGCCATGGGACACCACAGTGACACCTGTCCCTAGGTAACTCTCAGGATCTTCAAAGTGTTCTACAAGAAGGCTCTACTCTCTTAGAGCAGCAGAAAAGCTGAAATCACAAAGGAATTAAGTAACTGGTGCTCAAAAAGGAAAAGGGAGGAGTTTCCCTTATGTCTGGTGGCATTGCTCTGAAGTCTACCTGCCATCCTTCCCGAAAAACTCCTTAATCAGGTTGGGAGTGGAAAAATGTGATATATGATTCTGAACAGGGTTCTGTTCAGTCAGTCAGAAATGAACAGATGCAGGTTGTTTCAGTTTTAATTAGGAAATGCCTAGAGTCACTTGTGTAGCAGGGGATTTCTAGTGAAACTTCTAAGGTAAGATTTATTTTTTTCCTGAAAAATTCCTAATAATGTGGACAAACTTTAAATGCCTTCATCTTTGGAGATCTACTAGCACCTGTAGGAGTTTGTTTCACTTTTTACTTTTAGTAACTTTCCCCATTGAAAAGTTTTCTGGTAGTGAATTTATGTTTTCTCTGCTGTTGCTGAAGCCTCCTAATTTTTCTTTTGCAGTTGAAAAAAGGTAATAAAGAGTCTTTATAATTATCCTGTTACCCTTTTTATAGCAAACCCTGACTTATTCCCCCCTCAATATCACAAATTTGCTAGGTGATATTAAGGCATAAGTCCACTGACTGAAAGGCTACCAAATAAGTTTTGATGGTTGATTTTGTGACAGTTGATCTTAAAAATCAACTGCTAAGGGAAACACCCCTCCCCCCCCCCCATAAAAACAGAGTTTTTTGCAAGGGGGAGGGGGGCTTGTTTTGGGGATGGTTTTGTGGTTGCTTCTTTATGTTAGTAATTCAGTTGACCTGTCCTGGAGGACTCTAATAACTAGAAAGATAATGAAATGATGTATGATATGGTGTGAATAGTACTGTGAATGCGATATGAATTATATAGTGAAAACTGAACCAGTTGAAAGAAGTCAGTCTAGTTAATACAATGATTTAATTTCATTGACTAACAACATTCTGGATAAAAGTCTTTCTTAGTACTAGCACCCTTTTCTTCTTGCCCATACATGAGATTTTATACTAAACGTGTTTCTTGGCATCCAACCATTTCTCCACAAAGTCAGGGAAGACCTTACACATCAACTTAAACACCTCAGGCTAGGGACAGACATTCAAAAAGCCCGAGCCTGAATTGATTCAATCTTTGAAGGTTAGTCTAACCTGCCTAGAAACTGAACAAATATGCAAGTGAACAGACATTCCCTCTGGACATGCCTGCAGTCGCTCAGGCCAGGAGCCGGGCGGTGCTGGAGCGCACCCTCAGCTGCAGGGAAGCTGTGCTGGGGGAGGAAGAGGGCGGGGGGTGCATGGCCAGCCCCAGCAGTAGCCTGGAGTAAACTAGCCAGGGAGGGGGTATAATTCCCCCATCCCTGTCCCACGGACCCGAGCCGGGGTCCACCTGGCGCTACTCCGTCTCTGCTGCAGGGGCAGGGGTGCAGCCAGACACCAGCTGGCATGGCCCCCTCCCCTGAAGCAGACAGAGTAGGGAGGGAGGTGGGGTTATTCTTCCCTCCACCCCCTGTGCTCCCAGGGGACTGCAGCAGGGGTCTGCCAGCCCTGGCTGCCACTGTCACCACCAGGCAAGCAGCAGAATAAGCCCCATCCCTGTCTCCTCCACCAGATGCCAGACCGGGGGTGGAGAAATAACCCCTCTCCCTGCCCCCTTGCCAGAGAGACCCATGTTGGCCAGCCTCTGGCTGCACCCTGGCCCCTGCTGCTGGAGCAGTGAGGTGGGAGCAACCGGAGATGGGGGCAGAAGCCCTTCTCATGGTTTCCTGGGGAGCACAAACCTCTTCCCGGCAGGGGACTGTGCTGTGGTTGGGAGTGGGGCAGTCGGAGCTGCTGCAGACTGTGAGGGGAGAGCAGTGGCACTGGGGCTTGGAGGGGACCGTAGCCCCCCAAGCTTCCCCTAGCACCTGCGCAGTCTGCAGCAGCTCTGCCTACCCTGCTCCCACCCACAGTGGAGCCCCCTGCTGGGAAGAGGTTTGCAATCCTGGAAGCCAGGTGGGGCTAAATTAAATCCCCTCCCTGGTCAGTTCACTTCACTTCACTTCAGGCTACTGCTGGGGCTGGCCGCACCCCATCCGCTGGAGCAGTGAGTGGAGAAATGCCTGGCAAGTCTGTGCTGGTGGGACAGGGGAAGGGGGATAAACCTCGCCCCTGCTCTGCCCCCCCTCCACTCCAGCTCCCTACTCCAGTGGAGTAGACAGCCCAGCCCAGTGCTTGCAGAGCCTGCTGGGATGCTGGGGGACTCTGGTTTAACGTAAACCAGGAAAGGGTCTAGGACAGAAGTTTCATAAACTGGTTTGAGTTCAATCAGTTAAATCTAATACTACAATCAACTAGGTTTATCTCAACCCAGTTTCAGCCATTTTGAAACTGGTTTCTGCCCACTGAACTTCTGTTCTGGTACAGGTTTAAACCAGTTTCCGTTCACCTAAACTGGTTTATGTTTAACTTCTGTCCCTAGCCTCAGTGTTTAACACTGCTGCCACTGGCTCCATTGCTGGAGTTGGGTCTGGATCCAACCTGCGAAGAGCCCTGCAGTTTGGATCAGCCTGGCAGGGGGTTGCAAACAAGTTTGACAATCCCAGCTTTAGGTGGTAAAAAATCACTACAAATAAAAACCATGGATGTGTGATAGAATATAACCTTGGTAAACCTCATTCACTGAGACCTGTAATTTTTAGTTGTAAGGCTCCACAAAACAAGATCCTGATTTGTGGGCAGTTTCATTCCTTTTCATGTTTTCCCAGGCTGCCAATACTAGGAAGGTAAACACATTAATTTGTCACTCTAATTCTGTTTGTCTCTTTGGAAACATGTGGCCTCACACTCTAAACTAAGCCAGAGCAGAGATGAAGGTGATATTTATCTTGCTTGTTTATGTGGGGCTCTTGTATAAGTGCATAACACACTTTTTGGAACAAAGTATTATTGACAGTAGTTTGCCATCCAGTAACTGCCCCGCTGTGCCCCAATCTAACATATTAATTTGTAGTCATTCATTTGATTCTTTTAGTCTTTTTTTCTATTGACTTAAACCCTTTTTTCAGTTTCAAGATTTCATTATTTGGATATCTAATCCCTATCTTTGTACTGTTTACGTATGTGATTGGTAGTTTTTTTCCTTTTTAGGCACCAAGTAATTTGCAAATTTTCACATCTAGAAAGCACCTCTTTAGGACCACACTTTATCCTTCCTGAGCCCAGTCCAGTGATGCAGCTTGCGTTGTCAGAGAAGCACAAATTTGTTGTGCAAGTGTGAATGGTGGAACAAGGAACTGGAAAAGAAAGGCCGCTTTCAGAAGCCGTTTCAATACAGGGCTGCTGTGGTGCTACCAGTGCCTTTGAGGCACCCTTCAGGAACACACTTCTTTTTGCAGAGAATCTGTAACACTGGGGAGAACAAGATATTTAAACCTTAAGCTTTGGCCAGAAATACTTGGATGGCACAGCTGTATTGCTGTGGGCCCATTGTTTATGACGGAAAGATTTTATGACAGAAAGATTTTCAGCAAGACAGCTTACTCTTTCAGATTGCTGTTACATAGTCATTTTTTTTACTTTCTAGTATTCTGTAGCTAAAGCTATATATGAGGGTTTACGTTGTTCCTAGTGCTATGGTATCTGATTTCTGCATGTTGTTGTTCTGTCACCTACTGATAACAGGTTGTGCATTAGGTTGTGCAGAAGAAGTTAATAGGACACAGTGCTATATCTTTATATGGGATCTCTTTGTAACCAATTGCCAGGACAGCTTCAGGTTTTATTCCCATGGCTCCCTATTCACCATTACCCCTCACATTTTAAAATGCTGTCTTAATATGGCTTCTAGAAGGGCTACTTCTGCATAAGAGGAGGGCAGATTTTCAAATCATTTCCTTTTCTTTTTACAGTGTCTTGCTGAATGTATGTTCTTTACAGTATTGACTATCTTAGATAGACACAAGTAGACCTGAACATCTGACCAAATACTAATAATATTTTTGCCAATAGCAGTTAAATAGATTAGCAATCAAACATCTATTTTTGGTTTTGAGAGCCAAAAACTGATTAATAATCAATAAGATTCTGTAAACTTTTCAGCACTGTTTGTTTCTTGTGACTGCAGGGGTGGATCAGGCATTGCCACAAGAACGTCGAACTCCCGTTACCCCTTCCTCTTCCTCACGATATCACCGCCGCAGGTCCTCAGGGTCACGGGATGAACGCTATAGATCAGGTAAGTGAAGGCCTGAAAGTTCAGTTGTTTTTAGTGGAACTTGGGTTGAACTCTTCTCATACTGTAATACCCATAACTGGCTACAGGTTTCCCTCGCCAACCATGGTTTTGCTAACCATGGTTTTGAGTATCCACACTTAACATTCTGTATACCATTTTGGCTACTATGGTATACGTTTTTGAGTAACCACGGTTTTCCGTGGCTGCACATCAGCCAACCACCTGCCATTTTCCCCATCAGCCTTTTGTCTTGCCAACCACAGTTTTGCCAACCATGGGAAGTTTGAGGAACCTAACCCCAGTGGTTGGCGAGGGAAACGTGTATTACATAACTGGAAATACTCATTGTGGAAGAAAAGTGAAATTTTATTATAATGATTCTAATTTGGTTTGGCAAACATCAAAAGAGAATTCTCCTTTAGAAATAAAGAACTTTGGAGATGTGAAATGGAAGTCATTGATAGGAAGATATTTGTGTGAGTAAGATAAATGAATTGTAAAGCTGAATAAAAAATTGAGTCTTGTGAATTTGGAAAGTAGAGGTCCCAAATTAGTCAGTGTCCAATTCTTTTTGCCCATAATGACGTACATTAGAAGTCAAGATGGTTGCAGATATGTTTTGATGAAGGGTATTTGTGCCCAAAGGTTTGCAAATAATGTTTTTCCAACTATCTAGTTGGTCTAATAAAAGCCATCACATCTACCCAAAAAACCTTGCCCACCTATGCTATTTCTGCCAGCTTCCATTTAAATTATTGTTTAGTTTGCCATATGCTAGTTCTCAGACATGCTAGAAATTCTACAATGTTCTGCTAAGAATTGGGTCATTAAAAAACCCCAAACTACTGTCCTTGTATTTGTCTGGTTATGGGGTGTCCGAGCTATGTTGAACGTCAGAGAACAGGACAGAAACTCTGTCTCAAAGTATTGACTATAATTTTGTGACCTTTCTGAAATACGTTTGGCTCATAGACTGAAAAAGCTGTGCAATACCAATCTAGTTTTCCTGCCTCATCTTTTCACAGTGAATCATGTAGGAAAAACTGGAGCTCAGCCATTAATGATTCTTGGATATCATACCTAAGGACAAAGAGGAAAAAGGAACACTTTTTCTCTTCAGTGTCCTGCATATTCTGTATTAGCTTACCTTCTCTTTCTGCATTTCTTGTTTAGAGGGGAGTTTTGATCTTTTCCTAAGATAAAATTTCCTTGTTTAAATTGCTGCTATTCCTAAAAGGATCCTTCTCATTCCTCACTAGCTTTCTGTGAAGGTTGCTCTGGATTCTGTCCATCGTCCCCTCTTTTTTTCCCCACTGCACATTATCGCTGAGTAATAGCAGCAGTAAGCACATATTCTACTGCCATCTCTCTGCAGGTAACTCAGAGAGCTGACATTCTTCTCCAGACCCCTCTCTTTCTCTGATCAAGCTAAAATCCCAGCCCATGTCTTTGGCATCTCCTAACACATAGATAGCTTTTAATCTTTTCCCTCCCAACAGTCCCCAAATTGCTTTCTCAGACTTTAGGAATTTTGCCACTATCTTGCCAGCCTCTCACTCAAGTCTGTAACCTGCATGTCATCTCTGATTGGATTTCTCAGTCTCCATATCCAGGAGGACTATGTCTGCACCTTCCTTCTGGTGCACATCTCTAAAATAACACCTTTCCTGTCACCACAGCTAAAACGCTCATCCAGGACATTTTCATCTTCCAGCATACTTCTTTCTGGCTTTAGCAAACACAGCTTTTCCATGCTCATATCCATTCATAGAGTTGAAAGCCAAAGGAGTTGTTAGATCATCTAGCCTGTTCTCTTCATCCAGTTCATCCATATTGAGACCAACTAAACAGGCTTCCTGAAAGGCTTCTGGTTTTGTTTTGGAGGTATTTTTAGGTGGCAGATCCTTCACATCCTTTGGTAGTTTGTTCTTATGCTATCCACCTTCACTATGTCTCCTTACTAATTTGAATTTGTCTTGGTTCAGCTTCTGAGTTGTTCTTACAACTTTTTTCTGCTAACTTCAAGAATCCCTTAGTACTTTCATGGCAGCCTTTTTGGGTACATTAAACATTATTAAGTTCTTTAAATCTCTCAGAGAAAGCCGTTCTCTACACCCCTCAAATCATTTGTATATGTCTTTTCTGCACCTGCTCCAAGCTTTCAATGTTCTTTTAAAAATGTGGATCCCAGAACTGTCGAGAATGGTGCTAAACTATTCAGTACCATTGTGTGCAGAGATAAAAATCAGTGGGCCTCCTCTCCTCTTTGTGAATTCAGGGCTTTTTTTCACAACACTGCACTTGGAGTTTGTGGTTTTTGGTACATTGCTTGTCTGTTTTGACCTTTGGATCCTTTACAGAACCTATAAAATTGTGTCTTGATCCATGACTAGGTCTCCTATATGCTCTTAAAGAATAATTATATGAAGATGGTATTACTGAAAAGAATGGATATGGACTATAGAGCCAAACATTTGCTTCCTATTAATGAAGTAGTTTGATCCCATAAAAAATAGGATTCTGTTATGTCAGTTTTGGGTCCTCTCCCTAATCTGAAAATGTCCTTTTCAGTCCATGCCTGAAAATAATGTGCAAGTTTATGGCCAGGCTTAAAATTATTATATTAAACTCACCAGGGTTATGACTCTTCAGCAAAACAAGCCAACCTCTGTACACCAGCAAATCTGTGTAATTAGTCCAGACTAGAACAAGATCCATTGGTTACAAACTGGTTATGAACAAATTTAGTTTGGATATTAGAAGGATTCTAACTACCGGGAGAGGAATGTTTTGCTATGATCTCCTGAATGTCCTACATGGGGCAAAGAAGACTGCTTTAGGATTTTACTTGATAAGTTTATGGAAAAGATAATATGACAGGATAGGATCTGACATAGGGCAAATTGGCCACAGCCTAGCCTGGGCATTTTGACTGGGATCTACTTGTGCTCCTGCCAGCACCTAGAAAATTTTCAATTTTGGGGGAAAAGGTCTTGCTCCTCTGCTCAGGGTTGCACTGATTCCAAATGTAAGGTCAGGGAAGAATTTTTACCCTAGGTTAGGTTGACATGGGCCATGGGAGGGGGTCTTGGGGGGATGGGACATAGGATAGAAGGGGTTTGCCACTTGCTGAGCATATATTAACTAAAAATTTCTCTGGGACATCCTATGTTGCTGTATAGTCCCTAAAAGCAAAAAGACAATGCTATTTGCAATTTGAGTTCAACTTCCAAAAATCTTCCAATAATCTCCTTTAGATTTAGTCTTGGAAGAATTTTGCATGAGTAGAAAAGAATGTCCTAAATTTAAATTACATTTTGCCTTATTGTGGCTTGGAATCTACTACGTTAGCAGTCTTTTTCAAAGCCAAAGTCCATTTAATGATGTAATAAAGACTCCTTTTCTTCATTGATATGTTCATTAAAAACCTGTGTGATTTACATCTCAGCATTAGATTTTGTTAACTAAAAGCTTATGTCTAGCCCATTGTGTTGCTATGCTTAATGCTTCAGCTTCTCAGCTCTGATCATATTATAATTATTATATTCTAGCTGTTACCTAGCTTCAATGCTTGTTATCATATTTGGCACATCTTGTAAAAGGCCCAGAACAAAATGACTTTATAAACTTTATCCAATAAGTAATTCACTTCTAGGAAAACATCCCCAGTTTTTCACAATTTATTCCAATTAGCATCTGAATACAAAATTTCTGTTGTAATCATTGATCAAAGTTCTGCTCTACCTTTTCTCTGTAAGTTTTTTTTCTAATTGAAAGCCTAATATCTTGAGAATCCTCCAACTATCCTTCCTTGTCCTTGTTTTTACATAAATTCAGGTGTCAGCAATGTTGTTTAATTAATGTGCTTGGCAGATTCAACATCATTTCCCCTCACTGCCTTCTTTGTATGCCACTGTTCTCTTCCTGTGGAAAGCACCAGACCTTTACATTTTAAATCACTTCTTATTTTTTCACTTTAATCATTATATCTACAGACCTATATTGCATAAGCATTTTAACAGACCTTGTTCTGCCATGACTGCGAAAACCTGTTTTGAGGGATTTTGAGGTAGTAGATAAAAATTGCCTTTTAGCTCATGGCTGCTTAATGATTTTTTCTAAATTTCCCCTCCCCCTCATATTTTGGGCTGCCAAGGGTAGTTTGGGTTTCAACTTGCTTCTTTTCAGATTATTTGTGAATTAGAAATGGGTCACCTCACCTCTCTTGAACTGAACAGGTTCAAAATTTTCCTTCTTGTACCATGGGCAATACCAAAACTCTGGAGTACCTCCTAGGCTCGGCATTCAGTTCGTGTATCTCTTCATTCTTTAGACGTCTGAAGAATGTTATTTAAGCACCGTTTTGCACCTAACTAGATTAGTACAGAATCATGCTTCATTCTCTATTTGAACAATACAAATTGCAGCAGTTAGTGCTTTCATTTGGTATGTAACTTATGTTTATGGAAAATAGTTAATTAATTAAGACCTTTGGTTTATTTGCTGCCAAGAAAATAAAATTCTGTCATTATTTATCAAACCATAAATAGTATTCTGAAAGGTCCTCCAAATGTGGACCTTCAAAACAGTTTTGCCCCCACACATAATATTAGCAGCTGCTGTTTCATAGGCAGCTGGAAACATAAATTATTTCTTTATGTTGTTTGAAAACTGGGTTTCTAAGCTTGCTTCAGATGCTATACATCTGGGCATCTTGATATATCTTTTCAAGATCATTTCAGACTATTGCAGACCAGCTACACATGCAAAGTGCCTGTCATACCATTAAAAGCTTCAGTGAGCTATATGTTAGACCTGGTTGCAACTGAGCTTTCATTTACAGGTGTAGTAGGGTCTCCCCTAGGTCAGTGAGCCGCATCAGCTGACAGGCTTCCAAGCCTTAGGTGTGCATCATACCCAGACAGGGCTGGGAGTCCCACAACTGAGGGTGCTCTCAGCCCCAGCAACTGCTGGCTCTAGGTCCCAGCAGCACCCTGCAGCTGCCAGGACCCAGAGTCCCACAGCTGTGGACACTGGGTCCCCACAGTGTACCTCCTGGTGCTGGAACCCATCTGCAAATACTTTCAGCACAAGGAGGGTGTAAAACCCTCACGGCTGGCAGGTCATGGCTGTCACCTTCTCGCAGTCCCAGGGTTTATGAAACCAGTGACTGGAGCTTGCTTCTTGCTGGTGTGGGGGGAGCCTGGGATTGGGCTTTCCCAGCACCAGCTGTAAGACCTGATGGGATCTAATGCACTATCCCACAATCGCACCTCCTGCCATGCACATGTGGCATGGCAGGAGGCTCAATTATATGGATCATGCATTAGATCCCATTGCGCCTTTACTTGCACATATAGAGGGGACCTAAGTGGTATAAAAGCAAGAAATTAATCACAATTACTTGATCTTTGTGGTTTTGCTGTCAGTTGGACTGGAAGAAAATGTCACCATAACCTAGTAAAAGACTAAGATTTACAATGGGATACCAGCTCAAAGGATGTCCTTTGCATGGATTAGGGAAGGTGTTTTATTGTGCGTAGGTATTTTTGTCTTTTCTTTCTCCCTTTTTAAAAAGTTGTCTTCTGCTGTTAACACTGGTTTAGTTGTGTTACTGTTAGGTACATTCAGAACTCTGTTTTAGATGGGTCACCAGCTGCCACCATTGTTTAAAATGTCATTTAGATTATATCTGTAAAAACTACTTATTCTTCAGAACAGATCTAAAAGTGGCAGGATGCTTAAAATGGTGATAGCAGCCTATGATCCACTTGCACTGGAACGCAAAATGAATAATGCCACTGAATCTTGAACCAAAGTTTGCAGTTGTTTCCCTTGGTTTCCAAGTCTCTCCAGTGTGGAGAGGACCTGTGTTCTACTGCCACATTATGGCTGTATCTGAGAACAGCAGCATGATCTGTTGTGGCAGTTTGGCTCAAAATACCCCCCAAGTCAGATCCCTTTTTTCAAAGAACGTTTTTCTTAGACCCATAAAGTTCAAAGAGAACTTTGTCTTGGTGCAGAGTTTCTTATCCAGAGGTAAGGGAGCAGCCTCCTTCCCAGAAGCCTCTCTATATCCAGGGATCCTCTTCAGTTGCTTTTAAGCCTTTTTTCATGGAATGTGTGTTAGCCTGAACTGCTGTTACCGCCTCAATTGTCCAGTAGCAGTTAAGTCCCGTCTTCAACTCTGGACAGTCTTATGTGTGAGATTGCACAGCCACAGAAATTGCTACTTTATCTGGATTTTTTTTTCATTGCCACAAATTAGCATGCAGTAATTTAAACTTTCCTCCAGAAATAAGTGATGCATCTGGCCCATGGCTGCAAAGAATATGAGCAATGTTAAGTGTATACCTGGTAATGTCTGCTGATAACAATAACCCAACAAAGTGCCATGTGCTTCTGATGGGGTGACAGCCCCTTGAAGTCTAACTTTTTGAACTAAGGAATGTCAACATTTAAAAGTTAAGCAGCTGTGCTTAGCTACTGTTGGTAGGTGTTGGGGCAGGGTGTGGAAGGCCACATACCTGTTGTCAGGAGATAACTTACTGGAATGAGAACAAGATCTTAAATATTGATTCTCACCCTTTGACCTTGCCCACAAAAGGGCAGAGACAGGAGATGCATCACCTTCCATTGCAGATCTGCAAAGACTCCCTGAATAGTGTGAGACAATTGTTTTTGGCTCTGCCTGCTTGCTCCCACCCAGATATTCATAGTTGCAGAATAATAATGAATATGTTCTAAGTCGTGGTGCTACTGTTAGGGTCTGCTCTAGGTGAGGTCTGAATGGCTTGTCTTCTAGGGCTCCATGTGTATAGTGCGCAACCTACCCATAGGCTAGAATTTCATAGAAGGGTCCTGAATTTTCATTTTCAATATGATTTCTCTGCCCCACCTCCCTCTCAAAAACCTTAAAAGAAGGAAAGTTTCAAGTTTCCAACTAGGATTATCCATGACCACCAGGCTTTCTTTCTCTTGATCTCAATGACATTATGAGGAAAGATTTTGCTGTTGATGAAGCTGGGGAGGCTGTGGACTGGATAGCAGTCAGATTGGATCCCCAAAACAATGGAAACAGACTCAAATACACATCATTGTATTTGGATCCATTAAAAAATGGTTTGACCTATAGTGCCCTTTTCCTGCATGGCTCCTGGAGAAACACTGAGTTCCTGTGGGATCAGTACAGTGAGGGGTATGCCTGCTGTCTGTGTAGACCAAAGGTTGCAGTAGCTCCAGTTCCCCAGTCATCTTGAGCTGGATTTGACCCTATTCTGATGGAATCAGTGTGTTGGATTCCAGTACCACTTGGGCTGAAGCATGCTCTCCTTACCAGTGGCAGTGCAAAGCTTTTGGCCTGGAAAACCTAGCATCACAATGACACTCTTTTTGTGAAATCATTTGTCTTGTAGCTGTATTCATCCACTGGTATTCAGCCAAATCAAGGGAGACTACTAAATAATATATTTCTTTCTACACATAGTGTAACCAAGTCCATGGCATAAAGTAGTGTTCATTTGTTTTGAAAGAGAAACAGGGTTGACAAGTATGTTAACGAGGTAATAAATGTTCATCAAATGTAGAAATTAAGCCAGTAAAAGTCAAGTGCCTAAAAACTCTAGATTTTTCAAAGGCAGGCCCTGTAGTCCTAACAATGTGCCAGGATGAAGAGCCTCAGTGGTCTGCTCAGACGCCAAAAACCAGAACTGTTTCTCATGCCTTCTGCATGCCAGAAGTCTCAGCTGTTCAAACCTTCATTTTTCCCCTGGCAACTTCCACAGTGCAACTACGTCTTGTCAGTACAAAGATCTTCAGCACAATAAAAGTGTAAGGTTTGGAGGCAATATGAAATAACCTCAACAAAATAAGTAGTACAAAGAAGATGTTGCTGATTGACTCAGCTGAGAAGACTGGTGTGTGGGACCGAGTCGTGGGAGAGGAGGGCACTGCTGAGTAGTTCCTGCTGGGCTGCCTAGGACCTGGGGCTTTGCTTCTGAGTCATCACTTGGTTCTCGGTTAGACCTGTAAGAGGTATTGCAGATCTGCACTAATTGTGAATATCCTGCATTTTATAATGTGGGTTTAATGCCTGCAGAAGATGCTGAGTTAGCTCTGAAGACTGAACTTTCCACAGATCAGAAATGACATGAGCAGTGGCAGTGTAAGCTACGCTGCATTGCCTGTCTGTGTATTCAAGGTACCCCCACCACTCTGCATTGGAGTCATCGGCTATCTTTCCAATCTAGACTTTGTCTCAGTAAGGAATAGACAGAACAGAACTTCATCTCAAATATTAAGTCATTCAGCTTTCAAACAAATAACCTCAGTGTAGGTTATAGAGCGCCTGGAAAAATGGAGTCGGCAACTGAAGGAGAACATCCCCTATGGACTTGATTCACAGATGAGCAGACAGTGTCGGAGTTAGATAACTAAATTTTGTGAAGGCCTTTTACAAGCAGACTCGGGATCTGAAGGCATGGTATGCAAACCAGCTCCCATGAGGAAAAAGGAGGATAGGGATTTGGTGTGTGTCAGCTGCTGCATGGTAACTGCCCTTGTGTATGCTTTTAGCCTGCAGTCAATGAAAGCTAACCTCTACAGTAGCTTAGTCCTGCTTCAGTGAGAAGTAAGCTGCCATGAGTTTGTTTCCATTTACTTGAAGTGAACGCAGGCAGCCACTGAAAAGTAGCTGATGTGCATTAGTTTTCCATTCATTTTTAACCTTGCCATAACCTGCTTATGTGCCCATGCTATCCATCTGGCATCTTCCCAGAAACTGGAAGGAATACATTAAAATGAAAGAAAGAAGAATTACCTGCAGGCTGTTGGAAGAACAGTGTGTGAGCACCTTCCTGACTACACTGTGGCAATATGAAGAACAATTTTTGCTGGAGTATCTTCAGTGTTACCTGGGTAATTAGGAAAAAGTCCATTAGGAAGTTAGGTAGACCTATTGTGTAGTTGGATAAGAATGTCTCGGTGTATATGAAAATGGCCCATCATAGAACAGAGGATTAATTGTTACCCCTTCAGATCAGTGGTAATAAAATTGTAGAGCAATAGCTTATCTGAAGGCTTGTCCACGTGTGTCATTTAGGAGAGTCAGTCACAATTTAACATTTAAAAGTGGATTACTTAAGCAGCATTAAAACCCTCTGTGGCCACACTTATTCAGCATGAAAGTAGCCTTAATTCAGTTTTTTTTACTTCATTTCTAATCCTAACTGCAAGGTACCTCAATTTCATTCTAAAGGAAATGATCTTGGAGGCAAAGTTTGATTGGGATATGAGCCATTCCTAAATTCGGAAGGGAACTTTGTTCAAAACCTTTACAATTTAGGATTACTTTTACCTCCATGCCTACACTTGAATCCCAGTTGACATCTGTGGCCATGCTCACTCTTATTCAGTCACAACAGAAACGATTGCTGTGAGACTCTTTTTTGCTGCTAGGCCTGAACAGAGCTACCCACAACTTGGTCAGTTCAATCAGGTTAATGCAGTGTGCTCTGGTCGGCTGTTCCCGAAGGTCATTGGGAATCCACAGATGGTGCACAGTGTAGCTTCCTGCTCTGCTGGCAGAGATCATGCAACACTGGCTTTCCATTTGCCTCAAGGTGTTGACATGGATACATAAATCACTTTGTGGCCTAAGATAAACTCATCATAATGCTCCTAACAGGCACTTTCTTTAAGTGGCTGGAGGGGGGGATGTCTTCAGTGGAGGATGCTAAAGTGTCTTCAGGTCACAGTGTAAAAATAATCTCTCTTCACTCCCCAGCTGTGGGGTTAAAATGTGAAGTATTAACACTGATTTTGGAAAGGAACTTGAAGTTTTTAGTACTGGGAAGGAAATTAGTCTCCTTTGGCTCCTATATACATGCAGGGAGCCAGCTCCAACATGCTGGAAATCCAGTATGTTGGAGCAGACTCAATTAATCAAGTCTGTTGGAGCGCAGAAATTAATCGAGTCTGTTGGAGCGCAGCGTCACATGGATCAGCGTCCCCATGCTGAAAAACGGCAGCAGGGCACTTTGAACTAAAGCTTGTCAAATGAGCTTTAGTTCAAAAAGCGCCCCAACACCATTTTTTCAGTGTGGACCATTTTTTCAGCGTGGGGACGCTAATACACGGGGTGATTGTCTCGCTAATTAAAGCGCCTTCCCCGACACCTCCCGGAACATGTGTAAAAATGTCCCTTTTTGTCTCCTGAATATAGGCAGAAGTTACTAGCTTTGGATGAGGGTGGTTTGAAGTTCTCTGTTTCTGCTCTAGGAACTTGGAGCCACCTCAAAAGCTAGTAATGGTAAAAAGCCAAAATGGATGAGCACATTAGTTCCAAGTTCCAGCTACAATGATTGATGGTGAAATAGTTAACAATCCTGTTTGAACTTTAAACCAGTAACATTTTTCACACCTCTCTCAGCCAGACTGCTAGGCAGTTGGCTCTGCACAGTTTATGTTTGGCTGGCATTTGAAGGGTCACCCTTGCAGTAGTGGAAATTAGAGCTAAGGCTTGTGTAGGTAAAGATGTTGCACCAGTTTAAAGTTGTGATTATTTTAACCAGTTTTAAATGTATGGAATAGTTGGCATTGACACTCGTATTATTTTAAATCAGGCTTAGTTTTACATTGGGTCAGAAAATGGTTTATTTTTTGTGGAAAGCTTTTTGAATAAGACAAAAAACAATTGTGTACTTCATTGAAATTTTCAGCAGAGCCTTGACAAAGGTGTATTTTTTGGCCATGAATCAAAGAAGCTTTCAGCTGGAAAAAATATATATTTTCAGCCATTTGATTATTTTTTTTTTTTTTTTTGACAAAGATAAAAAATGAGGAAAGGATATATGTCTGACAAAAATGTTATATGGTGAAATCTTTGTTCTATCACATAATAAAAGTTGCCAGATCATTTTCTATCATGCTTAACTAAATCAAAATAGGTTGCCAGGAGCCTGTTCAAACCAGGGCTGAGCCAGCTGGTGGCCCGTGGGCCACGTGCAGCCCATAGATTCATAGATTCATAGATTAAGGGTCGGAAGGGACCTAGTAGATCTTCTAGCCCGACCCCCCGCCAGGGCGGGAGAACAACAAAAAACCCCAGAAAGAGAAATGGGACTCAAATGAGTCCAGCCAGGTAGGCATCCAGCCTCTTCTTAAAGACCCCCAGGGTAGGGGCCAGCACCACTTCCCTTGGAAGTTGGTTCCAGCACCTAGCCGCCCTAACCGTGAAGTAGTTTTTGCGGATGTTCAATCTATACCTCCTCTCCATCAGCTTGTGCCCATTACTCCTTGTTATGCCAGCGGGCGCTAGGGGAAACAGCGTCTCCCCCAAACCCCTCTGGTCCCCCCTAGTGAGTCTATAGACAGTCACCAGGTCCCCCCTTAGCCTTCTCTTGTGGAGGCTGAATAGGTTCAGGTCCCGCAGTCTCTCACTGTAGAG
>NW_017729004.1:23550683-23561109 GCF_001723915.1 Gavialis gangeticus | reverse complement strand
ATCACAGCAGGGAAGTCCCGGTCCCTGCACAAGAAAACGGAGGTGAAGAATTGGTTAAAGAGGTCCGCTTTCTCCTCTGACGCAACCACCAAATTGCCCAGCGTATCCTGCAGGGGTCCCACATTACCCGGCACCTTCTTCATCCTCCCAATATATTTGAAAAAGGACTTTTTGTTATCCTTAATCTTGGACGCTAGTCCGAGCTCCATGTCCGCCTTGGCCTTCCTAACAGCTCGCCTACAGGCCCAAGCTGAGTAGGTATACTCCTCTTTGGAGATTTCACCCCCCTTCCACCGGGCGTACGCCGCCTTTTTGGCAAGCAGGCAGTCCCTGAGAGGTTACATCGTGGCTCCTAGGCTCCATCCTTCCCATTGCTCCAGCTGCAGCAGCAGCAGCCAGGGCCTCCAAGGTCCCTCTCCCTCTGGCTTCCCCTCACTGTCCCTGTCCCAGGGGCTGGGATGGCATGGCATGGCACAGTACAGCACAGCTTGCAGTGCTGGGTGCCCAAGTATAGCACTCCAGGGGGGACATGTGACGGGGAATATAAGGGTGAGTCAGGGTGTGCAGCAGTGGAGTGGGAGTGTATGGGGTACCAGGGAACAGCAACAAGCGTGTCCGGGTGTGTGGTTCAACAGGTGGGCACCTGGGCACACAGTTCAGTGGGAGGGAGTGCAGGGGGCAGCAGTGCAGCTGAGCTCCCGCTGGTGCAGCCCCTGCTAGTGTGGTTTGACGGGTATGCAGCCCCTGGCCTGTTTTAAAGTAAACCACAGAAAGTCTCTCTTAAACCAAAATAGCTGAGCTAGAGCAAGTGCCATTTAAAATGGTACAGCTTTCCGGTATAAATATGGACAATGGCCTTGTTTGTACAGGACATTTTTGCAGTGATATAACTGCACCAAAGTAGCTGCATGTGTATAGGCGCTTAACATAGCCCCATTGTATTGACATTGCATACTTCACTTTCCAGCCTAACAGCCATTGATTTTTAGCGTCATTCAACACCTCTGAAGATCCATCTGGCATGAAATCATTGCCGTACTGGAGTTAGTTAGAGATTTTGCCATTGGGTTCAAAAGGGCTGGGATTTAAACCTGCCTTTTCTTGTTGTTTGCTTAAATATACTTTCAAGATTCCAATATTAGATATGAAAAAAAGTTGGCTTAGGGGTTTGCTTTAATGAAACCTTAGATGCTGGAACACTGTTTTACATCAGCTATGCTGTAATGTATAGCTGTGTCCTCACATTTGACATTGACACAGTATGCATTTTTGTAAGGGTAATTTATATAGCTTGGAAAAAGAAGTTAAGCAAATGCCTCCTTTTTTTGGCTAGAAACGGATGTAGATTGATTTAGTTAAGATCACATAGTAATGCAACCTGAGATCAAATTACTAGATAAAGCTGATTTCTAGACTGCATTATAAATAAGATCTTGAATGCACAGAGGAGAGGAAAGTGGTGGCAGTGTTGTTTTTATTTCTTTTTAGGTTTAATGTATTTTTAACTTATGCAGGATAGATTGGAAATCATTTAGTGATTGGAAGATTGCGAAGTAGAGGGAAAGGAGCCACAAACTTCAACGAAGTTCTGGCTAGGGTGACCACCCATCCCTAATTAGGCAGGACAGTCCTACAATGGGAACATCAAGTCCTGGTCCCAGGATGCATGACTCTGGAACAGTATTTGTCCCAGGTACTCAGTATCACACAAGGATTCAGGTTTTCTGTTCGCTTTGGAAAATGGTGGGAAATGGCAGGTTCCCCCTGCAGGTTGGCAGCATTCCAGGGGGTTACTTGGGGTTGCCTGGAGCAGGAGGGAAGGGGTGCCACGTGCAGGTGCGCACCCACACACCTGCAGGTGGCTGTGAATACAGCCAGGCAGCATTGAGAACAGCTGCACGCAGGTAAGCCTACAGGTGGGAGGGTGCATGGAGGAGCAGGGAGAGCAGATTGAGGCCCCCATGGTGAAGGAGGGAGGGAATGGGGCTGGGGGCACTGCCCAGCCAGACTGGTGCATGGGGCCAGGGCGTAGAGTGAGACTCGTGCGTGGGGCCAGGTGGGTGGGGGTACGTCTCCCCCCTGCTATGTGCATTCCTGGGGGAACATGGAGGGGCACATGCTCCCCAGATTTGTGCATGGGGCAGCAGATCGGGCTTCCCACTGTCGCCTCGGAGCTCCCTCCCTGCTCCCCTTCCCCCTGGGAGCCCGAGCTGATTATACTGCCTTGGTGAGGTGCCCCCTGACCAGCCAGCAGCAGTGAGAGTGGCAGCAGCATGGAGTTGTGCCCCCCACTGATGCTGGGCAGGCAGGAGGCACAGTGCCAGTATGGGGCTCCCAAGGGAAAGGCAGCAGGGCAGAGAGCCCTGAGCCCACAGTGGGCAGCCTGTATTCCCCCCCACCCCACCCCCAGGCTCTGCTCAGCTCAGTTTGGCTCTGCCCCAGCCATGCTGCTGGCAGAGGTGGGTGTGGGAGGGAGGTGGGCATGTGTCCCAGCTTTCCATTTTGAAAAGGTGGTCACCTTGGTTCTAACAGTGCCGGAAACAAGGAGTTTGCTCTGTATTGTCCCTGTGCTTTTTACGGTGCTCTTGAGACCACCACTGCTGTAACAAGTATTAAGAAAGCCTAGGCCCAGCTCCTCCATTTGCTTTTACAGCTTTTTGTTTGATTCCACATAGCTGGAATTATAAAGAACTCTGCTGTTGCCAGTATAACCGGGGCACGAGACTCTGGATGCTGGAAGCCGACACTTGCTTGTAACTTCTCACTTTAGGCAGAAGGATGCAGATAGGCCTCCACACCCCGCTCTTAATCTGTCAGCTGCTATGAGAGTTTTGTGAACAGGGGCCAGAAAGTGAAGTATATGCACCAGTGGAAGTTTTTTGCCACGGCGTCCTAGTAAAGCTGTCTCCTCCTGTGTGGTGGGGCCATTGAGTGTCAAGGTCAGAGGTTTTAGGCAATTGAAAGTCACCAGGTTTTAGGTTTCTGGGTCTCATATTTTTAAAGGTGTTTAGGCTCCTAATGCCCATTGATTACAATGGGAATTTGGTCTAGACACCTTTAAAAAAAATTGGGGCTGCAGTTGCTTTAGAAGAGTGATTCACAACTGGGAAGACTCAGCTTTTGGGGGTGCCTTGAGTTCCTTTCAAGGGTGCTATGCAATGTTAGCGCTGTTAAGTGTGCAAACACAATTCACAAGATAAATCCACCTCTTTCAACTAGGAATCCATGGTGCATAAAGCATTCTGACCTGTTATGGTCTTTCAGGGTTCTTTGCAACAGAAGAATTGCTCTGTTATTTTTCTCTAGTCAAAAACTGAGTGAAAAGTAAGAGCTGGCATTTTCTGAGAGGTGCCTGGAGTCTGCAAAGGTTAAGAATCACTGCTTTAGAAAGTGCAACTCAGACTCCAAAACTGCTTTTTTGACAAGTTTGCCCTAGAGTAATAAGGGATTATTTCAGGGCTGTTTCTGCCTGCACCCTTTGTGATGCTCACCTAGATAAAAAGCTTATTGACTGGATGGTCCACCATTAGGGTGTTCATTGTGTTATTGTAAGTGTCATATTCCAGAAAAACTATCATGCATGAGTGCAGCTGAGAAGAGATTGGGCTTGATGCAGCTCATGCCAGGTCTCTGCCTCCTTGCATGTCTGCAGCTGTTCTCAAGACAGATGCTGCCCCAGAGTATATAGCCATAGCAAAATAGCACTGCTTTAAAGATTTGCTTAGCTTCAATGTATCAAACATCCCTCATTTAGTAAAGATTGACCTATCTGAAATGAGCATGGCAATTTCTGAGAGATCATCAGGCACCTTGTGCCTCAAGTGTTGTTATCCATCAGCCCTGGAGACTATAAATCTTTTAATTCATGTATTTGCAGTACCTGCTTAGCTGTCTGGTGCTGCTAGCTAGAACATGTGCCAATCCCACTTCTACTAGACACTGTTGCCAAATTATCTCGAATCGTAGTATCTACATGCAACCTTTTTGGAAGTTCCCTCTCAACACATCCTTGGTTTGGCAATGATGTGCCAAGAGGGACATTTGCTTTGGCAAATGTTCATTTAAAGTCATAGGTGACTTTCAGCCAGACACAGAGCAATGAGTGCCAGCTTTTTTTTTCCCCTTTTGTAATTACTTTGTAAGGTGTTACTTTTCTTAAGAGTTGAGGGGCATTTTTACACATGCAGGGACATGGCATTGGGTGCCTTAATTAGTGAGCTACGCTAATCGGAAGCACCCGCAAGTCACGTGTATCCGCATCCCTGCACTGAAAACATGGCGGCAGGGCACTGAATTAAGGCTCATCAAATGTTTTATTTCAAAGTGCCCCATTGCTGTTTTTTCACCATGGAGATGCATGGGGCAGCTGATGTGTGTAATGCAGGAGGCTGCCGGAGTGCATCATTTTCCATGCTCCACAAATTGAGTCTGCGCCGACGCACTGGATTTCCAGCACGCAGGCTCCCCGCAAATATATACGAGTCCTAGAGTCTTGACCAGGCCAGCTATCGATTATCCTCAGGGTTGAATCTTGCTGGGCTTTGTGATGCAGTTTCCGCTAGCTTCTACACCCTTGTTGCTGTAAGTTGTGAGTTGACATGGTTCTGTCATTGCACTACATGCTTGTGCAGCACTGCCTGCCTGCCTTTCCTGTTTTCTTGTTCCCTACATCACCTTTGTCGGTCTTGTTTATCCAACTGTTTTATCGGGTCATAATCCCGGACTGCGAGCTCTCTGAGGCAGGAACTGTTACTGGTTTTCTAATTTGTAAGGTGACTTGCCTTGATCTATGACTTGGTACTACTTCAGGAAAGATGAAAAAAAAATCTCTGATGAGGAATCTCTGGCATCCTGAATTCATTAATAATGTGCACCAGTGATTTCACGAGCTTGACGTTTTTAAGGAAGTATGCTAAATTTGGGGTGTATGTCTAGAGTAATATTGCCAACCCTTCTCAGTTTCTCAGCCAGTTTCTGATCCCACTGGTATGATCTTATTAACTGGAATCAGTTAATGCAGAAAAGGGAGGAAAAAGTATTTCTACAGGCTCTGGAAAGAAGCAATTTTTTGAGTATGAGGAACAAAGAGGTAAAATGTTAGGCTACATGAGGATAAGCTTCCAAACCAGTATATTATGCTAGGGAATAAGTCCCCTGAAGCAAGAGGCAGAAGTACTCTTGTCTGAGACATTTACAACTCAAATGCAGAGAGCACCAGAAAAATGTAGAAAGTAATCCTGTGTTGGTAGGGGGAAAATGAGATGATAACTGGTCTTTTTCATCTTTACTTGTGACTCTTATACACTGCGTCTGAATTCAGGGTATAGCTAAGTTCAATACGTGCTTCGGTATCTTGTCACATGGCAGGAAGATAAATGACAAGTTTTATATGAAACAAAGGAGTGATATTTTTTTTTACCCTTTGGGTCCTAGTAATGTACAATTCTTAGTGGATATGAGACGTACATCATCACATGAGTTTTTTTGGATGGTACTGTATGGTAAGAGAAATGGCCCTTCCTGCTAGAGAAAGAGGAGAAGTGTCTGGGTCAAGACTGAAAGTCCAGGATAGCATAAATGAACGGACTGTTTTTCTTTGTATTTTCTTTTGCATTACAAAAGTAAGAGGAGCTTGGTTTAATAAAGTGGAAATTTGAAGTATTTTCTAGGTAGTATTTTCTTGCAGTGTGGAAGGTTCTTGATTTGGTGATCCAGTGCAGTGATAATAAATCACCTGTAATATTTTAGACCAGTGAGGGCCAATCGTTATGTCAGGCATGTCACAAATTAAGCCTGAGCCCTCCCTGAGTGCCACTCTGATTCCCTTGCCCTGTCTAATCCACAACTGTGCTCTCTGCTTTACACCCTGTGCTCCCTGCCTGAGCTTTCGCTCTACTTTCTGCTCTCTGTCCTATCCGCTGTTCTGCTGCTTGTGCTCAAAGGCTTCCTGTGCCACTGGGGCCTGCATGCTGCAGGTTGGCTACCCTTCTTAGACATTGTAAATGCCTATACAGCTAGTGTTGCTGTTACAGAAGCATAGAAATCAGCTGTGTTCATTCAGCACGTGTGAAAGAAAAGCTTAAATGCTTCCACATCTGGGAATACATTATAATTTGTTATGTCTATTTTAATTAAAAGGTGAATAAAAAGGAGAATAAATTCAATTTCCTATGGGAAGCTGCAAAGGATGTGGGAGGACTAAGAGTATATAATCAGATCATATGTTTTGTTTACCATTGGTAATCTTTGGGGATCCCTTTATAGGGGGGGATCCCTTTATAGGGGATATAAGACAAATTAAAAGGTGAAGATTATGTACAATGTTTAAATAATCAGGAGCACTTCTGGAGAGCACTTCACTAACTCATACAGGGTGCATTTACATGAGACCTTTACTGAAGAGTAGACTAATTAGCTCGGCAGTAAATGTTGCATGTCTACACGTGCACCCCTATTAGGCTGGAATAAACAAATTAACTCCACAACAGGATAGTACTTGTTTTTCACTCTGCAGCAGTGCACATGTAGAAGCTGCCCTGGTTGGCTGGGGCACGAGGGTGCTCCAGTGCAGGGCTAGCTGGCAGGCAGCCTCTGCACTGAAGCACCCTCGTGCCCCAGCCAGCCCCTCCACAGCACGCTGAGCCGAGGGGAGCAGCCCTGGGATGCCAAGCTGAACCCACAACCCTCCTACCAGCCAGGACTGTTCCACCCCCACTCAATGTGCTGTGGTCCTGGGTGCATGTTCAAATGCAGTGCCCAGGAGCAAGCTCTGGAGTTTGTTTTGCATTAATTGCACATGTATCTTATATCACTTGTATCCACAGTGATATAAGATACCACAATATTGTTCTATATTTAGGTTAAGAAATGACTGAACCTATCCAAGCAGTAGTTGCTTTCTTCCTTGGGACAGCAAAATTGATTACTTTGCAATACTTCCTTAAACTGCTGTGAGTCTGGAAAAATCATGATTTATATTCTACACCTCAAGGTCAATGGATATCTCATGAGACAAAGACGAGCTTGCAGTGAAGGAACTTAGACACTTACTTTAATGAAAAAATAGGTGTTTGGAGGAATTTAATTGTGAGAATTAAAGAGAAACATCTCTTGAATGAACAGTAATACGTACTTGAGAAGAAACTTTCATAGAACCATAACGTAGTAGGATTGGAAGGGATCTCAGGAGGACTTCTAGTCCAACCTCCTGCTTATGGGAGGAATATCTGTGACTACACTATCCTAGTCAAGTGTCTCTCTAAACCTGATTTTATATTCAGCTTACAGTACCCAGTTCCTTTTCTGTGGTCTGCAACCTACCCAGTAATTCCCCTGTATTTGCACATGTGATCACTGTCCCAAGTAAAACATTTTGCCCTTGTCTTTTTTTTTTAATTTATCTGATTGATTTTTGGATCATTTTGCCAATTTGTAGTTTGAATCCTAGCCTTACCTTCCAGGGTATCTGCAACTCCATGCAACTTGGTGTTGTCTACAAATTTGCTAAATGTGCACTCAGTCCTCTTCTCCAAATTGTCAAGGAAGATATTCATAGAATCCTAGAGAAGCAGGGCTGGAAGAGGGGTCCAGAGCTCATCTAGTGCAACCCCCTGTATGAGGCAGAATCAGCCATATCTGAGCCATCCTATAAAAATTGAACTACTGTACAGTCAACCCTTACATAACATCCTAACCTGCCATGGGTAAAGCAGGAGGGTATTAAACAATACCAGATGCAGGACAGACCTCTGGGGAACCCCACTCAATGCCTGTTTCCAATTAGACATTGAGTCATTGAAGGCCACTCATTGAGCATGGTGAGCTAACTAGTTGTCCTCTTCATAGTACTTCTATCGAGTCTGTATTTCTTTATCTCAGAGCCAGTAGGTAGATACTGAGGGTCAGTGCTGGAGTTATTTCCCTCCTTTCTATCCAAAAGCCTTTGGCTTACTTAAGTTTTTAACTACAGAACATAAAAAATTGACAACAATTACTGACTTTGACGCAGTGAGAAATGGTAGGTCATCAGAAATACTTAAATAGGTACCAGGGATGTGAAATGCTGGAAATATGAAAGTTTTGCCTATGATTGTTTCAAAGGTTTTTAACCTTGGGGATGAGTATATCCATTTCCACAGTAAGAACCAAAATAGGATTGCTTCCTATCCCACAGACAGTCAAACCAGTCTTATAGAACATGCTGCCATTACAACATACTGAGCAGTAGAAGTAGGAAATGTTGAGAAGAACATCATATTTATAGCTGAATATTTCTGTGCATTAGGATGCCCTAGTATCTTTGTTCCTAAGGCTTTTCAATTAAATCTGGAGGTTATAAGGTAAACTAAATGGAAAACAGAAGCCATGCTAAACAGAGCATCTCCTGGGGAAACTTGGAAAATTAGCCCTGCTGACAAATAAAGAATTTTCTGCTAAAATGTAATGCTGCATCCAGATAAGTAAAAGGTTTGTAGCAGAATGACAGGTTGCTTGCTGTGGGGCATTGTGGTCCAGTGGATAAGGCACTGTGATACAGGAGACCTGGGGTCTATTTCTGAGCCTGCCACCCACCTGCTATATGGCCTTGGGTAAATTAGCTCTCTGCCTTTATCACCCCTCCCAAGACTTTCTTCTATTTTGACTCTTAGCCATTTGAGCAGGAACCATCTCTTGCTATTACTGTGGGATTGTACAATATTGTTGCCCATTTAGATTGTTTGCACAATTACAAAAAAGTAACATTTTTTTCCTTAACAATACTTCCAAAAGTACAGAATTGATACACCTGGACTTTGCTAAATATTATTAGGTAGCCTAGAAGGTATCCCTGTCAGGTTGAATAATGAACCCCATGCAAGCTGTGAGAGCACAAGTTAAGCAATTAGCCTTCCCAATCATGTCACTTTGCTCTGTGCCATTTATCGATTCCCTGGGAATAAAATCACAAATTGAATCCAATATCTGGATCAGCCAACCTGTAACAGTTTGGGAGAACAGAAGAGAAGGAACTGAACATCAATACCTGCTAGTCTAGACAGAGCTGGTGATATTTTATTCAGTACTTTAGATTTTACGCTGAGCTTTCCTTGTGATAAGTGCCAGGTGGGAGCAGGAAGGATTTTGTTACCTAGAGGACTGCTTTGAGGGGTCAGGACCTGGACTCGTTTCATCAGCTTTTAACAGTGTAGTCTGGATGTCACAGACTTCTGAATAAAAGAACATTCAATCAGAAAAGTGTTTTCTTTTTACTAGACCCAGTGTGTGAATGCCTGGGTGCAACTGCACAAGCCAGATCTGCATTTGCAAATCTGTTGGAAGTTTGGGGAAAGAGCAAATTGTAAAGTACTGGACATGAGGAAAGAGAAGAGGGGTTTTTTGTTTAGTTTGTTTTGTTTTATCATCATATAAATACTCCAAAATCTCTAACTTGAGGCTTTTCTGAGCAAAATCTTCATTTTTGAGGAAATTAGATTAGGAAACGGTAATAAAACATTCTTCAGAGAGCTGCTGAGCTGAAGTATGATGATTTCAAGTAGCAAATCTGTGCCACAGTAGGTTGGCAAGCTAGTTCAGAAATTGTTGCCAGACCTGCAATCACAGGGGGTCTCAGCCCACCAGGGATGGTTTGAAATACTAATGTGCTGTTTGCTGCTGTTGCTGTATGTCACCTGGTGAGGAATACACTTTGCTTTGTGCTGGCAGAGCTCTGATGGATGAACAATTTACATCCCCTGGGGTCCACCCTTATTACAACTCTTCCTAGGCTGCATGACATTGCATCTCCTCCTCTTCAGCAAGACATCTTTACTTGCTGTTCCCTAAATTCCCCTTACAAACCTGCACCAGTTAGGATCATTTTACTAATGCCTATCCCAACCTACTTCATCAGCTGGGGGAACCAGGGATTGTTGGCAAATAGGGGAGACAAGCTTACTAACAGCATATTAGGTGCTAGTGCCAGAGATTCACTGAGATGATTGCCTTGGAAGGTGTTTCATGCCCACTTGAACCAGTAAGGAACAAATAATCATAGTTATACCTTTGCAGTAGCACATTACTGGTTCAGAGAGTTGGGAGCTTTTGTAGAGAACAATCTACTTTGTCCAAAGGTATTTCATTAGCATGACTTTGGATTAGCATGACGAAACAGCTCTGTGCCTTTTAGGAGAAATTTTGTAAAAACCTGTCATTCAGTTCCAAATCCATGCAAAATGGCATTTATGCTGAGACAGCATTGTCAAATTGCAGTGGAGATTGGCGCATTTTGGTTGATGGTCCCTCAGAAAAGACAAGCCTATTTAAAATCATGTCAACAGCTACCATAGTAAAGAAATAGTGTAGCATGCTGGATTTAAGAGCATCTTCAGTCTAATTAGCTGTTGACTGGAAGACTGAAAACAACAACTATAGAGGAAGGCACAGCATG
>NW_017729004.1:23538958-23545683 GCF_001723915.1 Gavialis gangeticus | reverse complement strand
AAAAGACAAGCCTATTTAAAATCATGTCAACAGCTACCATAGTAAAGAAATAGTGTAGCATGCTGGATTTAAGAGCATCTTCAGTCTAATTAGCTGTTGACTGGAAGACTGAAAACAACAACTATAGAGGAAGGCACAGCATTTATGAAGTAGCTATAGGATTTGAGTGTCACTGTATATAGTTGTTCATAAAGCGAGCATCTTATAGCTCATTTAGAGGGAAACAGTTACTTAATGCTTTACATGTTGCCATAGTTACAGGACAGCCTGCACTTTGATTCTGTTAGGTCTTCACCAGTGCAGCCTTTAGGTGACAGTCTGGCTTCTTGCAATGGGCTCTGACCATCACCATCCTGTTTCCCTGTTAAAATCATCAACCCACATTTGCTGGGTGCTCGTGACCAGCAAGGTAATTTAGGCAACTTCAAAGCTGCTTCTTCGTAAAGCGTTGTTTTTTATTCAGAAATGCAAATCTCTCAAACGGAGGCTAAAACCTATAAAGGCCACTACGCTGTGTTTTCCTTAAACCCTTTCTTCTTTCCTGTGGTGCACTGCACCCCAGTTTCTTCACAGAGCAGCAGTGGAAGTGAAGACAGCCCCTGCTGTCATGTCAGGCTCCCTGTAAGGAGGTGCTCAGCCCCTCGAAGGCTCAGACCACAGCTGCAGGTGCTCAGCTGTTAATAGTCTGCCTGGCAGGGACCAGGAGCCAGCCAGCACCAACAGCAGCTAGTGAGGGAGAGGAGGCTGTGGGAGAAGCACAGCCCCTCTTAGGCTAGGGACAGAAATTACACATAAAAGATTGGAAACCAGTTCAGATCTATAATGCAGCAGAAGTTCGGTGGACATAAACTGCTTTCAAAATTGGCAAAACTGGTTTAAGATAAACCTGGATAGATGTAGTATCAGACTTAACTGATTTAGGTTAAATAGTTTTATTGAACTTCTGTGCCAGATCCCCTCCAGATTCAAGTTAACTCACAGTCCCCCAGCATGCTGTGCACCTTCCCTGCAACCCCCCTCTCACAGGGTGGGCAGGCTAGCCTTGGCCCAAGCTGTCTGCTCTAAGCAAGGAGGTGTGCTCTAGCAGCCCCAGCTTCTGGCTTGGGCCACTTTAGGCATGTGGGTACATTTCTAGAATCAAAAGTGAATGTCTGTTCACTTGCTTATTGGTTCAATTTACACAGCTTAGACTAACCTGCAATGATTGAACTGATTCAGTCTCAGGCTTTTTGACTGCCTGTACTTAGCCTTAAAGTCTAAAGGAAGATGGCAGGTTTTAATTTAGTCTGCTTGCTTGCTTGCTTGTTTCTTCATTTGTTCTATTTACTGTGGGGGCAAGGGGTCCCATGTAAAATAAACTGGCTGGAAACCCTGGAGTCAGAGCTGATTCCTCTATATCAGGAAGTGGGGTGAGGCACCTGCCTACACTCCCTCTGCCTGTCCCCTTGCTAGCTGGTCAGCTCTTCCTGGCACTCCTCGGGCAGCCTCTGGTCACTGGCTTAATCCCCAGCCTTTTCAGGCCCTGCGGTTCACTCCAGCTACCCTTGTAGCTTCCCTTTTTATCTTTGGTTTAGTCTTGGGAAGAATAAACAATTCTAGGACTAGTTAGAGACAGGTATTCCTAAACAAACAGTTTTCCTTTAGTCTCCTCAAGGACTTTTATATGTTACCTTCTGTGCTTAGTTTCATTAACAATCCTGTTGTTATTTCATCAGGACCCCATGGAGGTAACCACTGGCTTCATAACAGAATCATACTGATATTGCCTAGTTCGTGAAACAGGTTTTTGAGGAAAACCTAGCAATTTTGTTTGCTCACTTCGTTAGCTATTATATTGATTTTAATTTAACTTAATCTATTTTTTGCTTTTCTGCTGCTTTACCATTTGCAGACACATTTCAGTTTTTGAGCCCCTACAGCCCGAAGTTTACCAAATCAAGCATTTTTATTTTTAAAAAAGTCCAAACGTATTGACTAAATAAAAAAAACGACCTCAAGTTCTATTCGTAGGAGTTGAAAGCATTTAAGGATTTAGGAGCACCACACCAACAAAGCGTTTCAGTCGCATTTTCTCCTTTTGTCTATTCTAGAATGTGATGGTTACATCTCAGCCCTTCCAACAGCTGGAATTTGAAAGAAAGTCCTTCTACTCTAACAATTTCCAAGTGACTCCCCCATCGTACCCATGAGATTTGACAGTATAGTGATGATCTTCCCTTTCCCCTTGCAACCATTGCACCATTTGCCTGTGTGCCTCTTCCCCCCCCCCTTCCTTGCTCTAGCTCATGCTCTTATAGGTGCATGTCACCTCCACAGTTGCAGTGAGCCAGTGCAACCCTGGTCTCACTCCAAGCATCTTGCGCTGAGCCATGCTGAGCTGCACTGCTGAATCGGTTGGCACAGAATATGTAAGCCTGAGGAGGGAGGCAGAACCTAGAAACTCTGGCCACTGTTGCAACCTGAATAATAAGGGGAGTCACAGATGGGCTGCAACTTAGCCCCTTGTGGGCTGCACATGGCCTATGGGCCACCAGTTAAATGGCTCCAACAGCGTGATTTGTTAGCTTAATTAGAAGGCAAGTTAACTCTGTTGCAGATGTTATGCTCATATTACGTTTGCGTGTGAGTGCCTGCCTAAATGTCTTCTTTTCTTTCATTCTAGATGTGCATACAGAAGCAGTTCAGGCAGCTCTTGCTAAACATAAAGAAAGGAAGATGGCAGTCCCCATGCCATCAAAACGACGTTCATTGGTGGTGCAAACGTCCATGGATGCCTACACACCTCCGGGTGAGCAGTTGTACCATGTGTTTTATTGAAGCAGCAAACACGTTCTATACGTTGGTTAGATTAATTCTATCTAAATAAGTATTTTCAGATACCACATGTTAAGAACGGCAAGCATAAAATAAAGGCATGAACAGCTAAAAAAAAATGTTATGCGGTTGCTGGAAAATGAAAAAAGAGCCGTCAAGACTCTTCCTTGCCCCTTTGTGGTAGTTTACCTTGTTCTGCTTCTTTTGCCCTTATGATGCTGGCTTAGTATGCTGCTTGTAATTTGTAATAGTGTAAAGATGCCTTAGGCTCAGCACAGTGCTAGACTTCTGAGCACTTCTCTGAAAAGTTTTCTTTTGAAGACTCCTTTTCAAGTTTGTACATCCGTTGGTTTCTTGTTTATCCACTCACAGAATCATAGAAAATCAGGGTTGGAAGGGACCTCAGGAGGTCACCTAGTCCAACCCTCTGCTCAAAGCAGGACCAGCCCCAACTAAATCACCCCAGCCAAAGCTTTGTCTAGCTGAGTTTTGAAAACCTCCAAGAATGGCGCTTCCACCACCTCTCTGGGTAACCTGTTCCAGTGCTTTACTACCCTCCTAGTGAGAAAATTCTTCCTAATATCTAATCTAAACTTCGCTTACTGCAGCTTGAGACCAGTGCTCCTTGATCTGTCGTCTGCCGCCACTGAGAACAGTCCAGCTCCATCCTCTTTCAACCCCCGCTTCAGGTAGTTGAAGGCTGTTATTAAGTCCCCTCTCAGTCTCCTCCTCTCTAAACTAAATAAGCCCAGTTCCCTCAGTCTTTCCTCATAAGCCATCTCCCCCAGACCTCTCACTGTTTTTATTGCCCTCTGCTGGACTCTCTCCAATTTGTCCACATCCTTTCTGTAGTGGGGTGTCCAAAACTGAACACAGGACTCCAGATGTGACCTCACTAGTGCTGAATGAAGGGGAATAATAATCACTTCCCTTGACCTACTGGCAACACACCAAACAAGGAAGCCCATGATGCCATTAGCCTTCTTGGCAACAAGGGCACACTGCTGGTCCATATTCAGCTTATTGTCCACTGTAACTCCTAGGTCCTTTTCTGCAGAGCTGCTGCCCAGTCAGTCAGCCCCTCACTTGTACTGACTCATGGGATTGTTCTGTCCTAAGTGCAGGACTTTGCACTTGTTCTTATTGAACCTCATGAGATTTCTTTTGACCCAATCCTCCAATTTGTCTATGTCACTCTGAATCCTAGCTCTGCTCTCCAGTGTATCTACTGCTCCCCCCAGCTTGGTGTCATTTGCAAACTTGCTGAGGGTGCATGCTATGCCATCTTCCAGGTTGTTGTTGAAGACATTGAATAAAACTGGCCCCAGGACTGACCCCTGGGGCACTCCACTTGATACCAGATGCCAACTAAACATCAAGCTCTGAACCCAATGCTCCAGCCAGTTTTCTGTCCACCTTACCATCCATTCATCCAGCCCGTACTTCCTTAGTTGCCTGTGAGAATGCTGTGGGAGACCATATCAAAAGCCTTCCTAAAATCAAGGTACACCATATCCACTGATCTCCCTGCATCCACAAAGCCAGTCACCTCATCATAGAAGGCAGTCAGGTTGGCCAGGCATGACTTGCCCTTGGTCAATCCAGGCTGACTCTTCCTAATCACCTTATTCTCCTCCAAGTGCTTAGAAATGGATTCCTTGAGGATCTTCTCCATGATTTTTCCAGGGACTGAGGTCGGGCTGACTGGTCTGTAGTTCCCTGGATCCTCCTTTTTCCTTTTCTTCAATATGGGCACTATGTTTACTCTTTTCTAATCATCTGGGACTTATCCTGATCACCATGATTTTTCAAAGATGATGGCCAGTGGCTCAGCGATCACATCAGGCAAATCTCTCAGCACCCTTGGGTGCATCTCATTCGGCCCCATAGACTTGTATGCATGCAGCTTTTCTAAGTAGTCCATAATGTGTTCTTTCACCCCTGTGGGCTGCTCACCTCCTCCCCAAACTGTGCTGCCTGGTGCAATAGTCTTGGGGCTGACCTTACCTGTGAAGACTGAGGCAAAAAAGGCATTGAGCCTTTTCTACATCCTCTGGCACAAGGTTTCATTTCCCATTCGGTAAGGGACCCACGTTCCCTGATCCTTCTCTTGCTACCAGCATACTTGTAGAAACCCTTCTTGTTACCCTTCACGTCCCTTGCTAGCTGCAACTCCAGTTGCATTTTGGCCTTCCTGACTTCATCCCTGCATGCACAAGCAGTGCTTTTATATTATTCCTTAGTTATTTGTCCAAGTTTCCACTTATAAGCTTCATTTTTGTGATTTAGTTTATTGTAGAGTTCCCTGCTAAGCCAAGCTGGTCTTCTGCTGTACTTGCTAGTCTTCCTGCACATCAGGGTGGTTTGTTCCTGCACTCTCAATAAGGCTTCTTTAAAGTACATCCAGCTCTCCTGGACTCCTCTCCCCCTCAGTCTGGCTCCCAAGGGGATCCTGCCCATGAGTTCCTTGAGTGAGTCGAAGTCTGCTTTTCTGAAGTCCAGGGTTCTTACTCTGCTACTCTCCATCCTTCCTTTCCTCAGGATCCTGACCTCAGTTGTCTTGTGGTCACTTCTGCCGAAGTTGCCCTCCACTACTACATTCCCCACTAATTCTCCCCTGTTTGTGAGCAGCAAGTCAAGAAGAGCATGGCCCCCAGTTGGCCGCTCTCAGACTTGCACCAGGAAGTTGTCCTGAGTACTCTCCAAAAACTTCCTGTATTGCCCTCCCAGCAGATGTCGGGGTGATAGAAGTTCCCTACAAGAACCAGGGCTTATGATTGAAAAACTTCCACTAGTTGTTTGAAGAAAGCCTCATTCACCACTTCCTCCTGGTCTGGTGGTCTATAGCAGACCCCCACCACATCAGCACCCTTGTTGTTTTCCTGTCTGACCCTAATCCAGAGACTCTCAACAGGCCCATCTCTGGCTTCATACCGGAGCTCTGAGCAATCATCTGGCTTTTTTACATATAGGGCAACTCCTTCCTCCTCCATGAACAGTTTGTACCTATCCATGACACCCATCCATGTGAGCTCCTACCAAGTCTCTGTTATTCAGATCGAGTCATAGCTCTGTGACTGCAAGGACTTCTCATTCTTCCTGCTTGTAACTTATGATCACTTGCTCACACTCAGATTTGAGCTGTCAGCTTTTTGTTACCCAGAGCATGACACAAGCCACAGAAGAGGCCTGTTTCACTTTCTTTCACTCTTTCACTTGCTTACATGTAAACATTTTAGGAGTCAAATGCACTCTAATAGTCACTGAGTCTATGATTTTTGAGAGAATTATTCTGGCCCATATCCACGAGGGGCCAGCAGGGGAGATTATGCTTAGGGGCAACCAACACAGGTTCATTAGTGGCAGGTTCTGTCAGACCAACCCGGTGGCCTTCTGCGACCAGGTCACCAAATCCTTAGATGCAGGGATAGCAGTGGACGTCGTCTTTCTGGACTTTCGGAAGCCCTTCAACACTGTCTCTCACCCCGTTCTCATTAAGAAACTGGGGGACTGTGGTGTCGACACCTACACAGTCAAATGGGTCGCCAACTGGCTGGAGGGCTGCACCCAGAGAGTGGTAGTGGATGGGTCAATTTTTGACCTGGAGGGATGTGGGCAGTGGCGTCCCCCAGGGCTCGGTCCTTGGGCCTGCACTGTTCAACATTTTCATCAGTGACTTGGACAAGGGGGTAAAATGTACCCTGTTCAAATTTGCTGATGACACTAAGATGTGGGGGGATGTGGGCATATTAGAAGGGAGGAATAGGCTGCAATCGGACCTAGACAGGTTACAGGGGTGGGTAGATGAGACTAGGATGGGATTCAACACTGACAAGTGCAAGGTGCTGCACCTGGGGAGGGAGAACCAGCAGCATACCTACAGGCTGGGGAACTCCCTTCTCGTCAGTGCA
>NW_017729004.1:23535457-23538597 GCF_001723915.1 Gavialis gangeticus | reverse complement strand
AGTCACCTTGCTGGGGTCGTTTGACCCCAGTACTCTTTCCTGCCATGGCAGGGGGTTGGACTTGATGATCTGCTCAGGTCCCTTCTGACCCTACTGACTATGAAACTATGATATGGCTGTGAATGAAAGTTCACCATGAATATTTTGGCCCTTATTACTAGAACACGAAGTAGGAGTTTGCCGCTACCTTTCTGGTGTGACCTTGGGCAAGTGATTTATGTATTCTGGCCAGGTACAGACATTATACTTTTACTGGCATAAGTGATTGGGCCTTCTTCTATTCCTGTAACAGAACAGAAGTTCGGTGCACACAGACTGGTTTAAAAATGGCAGAACCTGGTGTAAGATTTGCCTCCCCCACAAAGTGCGAATGTGCGTTCTCTTCACTATCAATCTAAGATACACCACGTAGAGAAAGCCACGCAACTTAGATCGATACTGCCTCAAGCTTTTTGAATATTTGTACCTTGCCTCTGTAACTGAATTTTCCCGTTCATTTTAACTGCTTTGAAATCTTTGATCCAAACAACAAAATATACATGAAGAAGTGTCTGTTATCTTAATTTTGTTTCTGTGGGAAAAGAGCAGTAGCAGCAGTTTCACTGCTGGAAAACCCTGTGTCCTGTAACAACTGATTCACTTGCATTATTTTCAGTTGTATGAGTTTTTCTTATTCTATCTGCCTGCAGCAAAGTGTGTTGACCTGCAATTATCTATTTAATGTTATGTGAATATGCCTTCATTCTGTTCAGGAGTAAAAGCATTATATATTTGCACTACAAATAATGACACTTGCTTTCAATTCTCAGATACCTCTTCTGGCTCAGAAGATGAAGGCTCTGTACAGGGCGATTCCCAGGGAACTCCCACCTCAAGCCAAGGGAGTATAAACATGGAACATTGGATCAGTCAAGCGATCCATGGCTCGACCACATCTACTACTTCCTCCTCCTCAACACAAAGTGGAGGCAGTGGTGCTGCGCACAGGCTAGCTGATGTTATGGCTCAAACGCATATAGGTTAGTAAATCACTTCTTTGAGCGTGTCTTAGATTTCATGATTTCATAGATTTTTAGGGTCAGAAGTGACTTAGTAGATCATTGAATCCAACCCCCCGCCCTGGGCAGGAAAGAGCGCTGGGGTCAGATGACCCCAGCCAGGTGCTTGTCCAGTCTCCTCTTAAAGCGCCCCAGGGTAGGGGAGAGCACCTCCTCCCTTGGAAGCCCATTTCAGATTTTGACAACCCGTACTGTAAAGAAATGTTTCCTAATGTCTAATCTAAATCTGCTCTCCATCAGTTTTGGTCATTGTTCCTAGTAACCCCAAGGGGTGCCCTGGTAAGCAGTATCCCCTATTCCTTGCTGTGCCCCCCACCCCTCCCGAATTTGTAGACAGCCACAAGATATCGCCTCTTAGCCTCCTTTTGCTGAGACTGAAGAGATGCAGGTCCCTCAGTCTCTTCTCATAGCATCTTACCTACAGGCCCTTAACCATATGAGTAGCTCTCCTCTGGACCCTCTCAAGGTTATCCACATCCTTCTTGACCTGCGGTGTCCAGAACTGGACATGGTACTCCAGCTGCAGTCTTGTTTTCAGCCTGGTGTTTTTGATTTAACAGATGTCTATTGCCACATTTGATTGGTGTTACAGATTTGAAATTTGGATGCAGTTGTCTGTACAAAGGTCTCTTGGGCTTTTTCTCCCTTCTTCCTCTCTCTCATTAACACAGTTTAGGGGGAAACATTTCTGTTTATTTGTTCTGAAGCTTCTCAGGTAAACTTCCACTTGGCACAAGGGCTCTGTTTAGCTCCCAAATTGTTCAAAGTTTCATTTGTATGACTTGCACTAAATTTAAAAAAGTACTTCATTAGGATACTTTAACAGAAGGAATTAGCTTGAGCATTGTCAGGAATTGCTTGCTTGTATACAGTCTTCCCAGACTACCACAGCATTTGCATTGTACTCCCAGGCTGCATGGTTTTCTGTACTCCTGTGTTTACACTAAGCCTATTATCAGAATGTTTTCAAGCTTGTAGTTTTGTTTAAATCTCTAACTGATCATAGCATAAATTAGATTAGATTAGATTTGGATATCTGACTATATATACCACATGAAGGAAAAACTCATGGAAAGGAGGTTGTTAGTGCTGTATTATCAATATTGCTAGCAGGCTGTTGGGGCTGGGGTAGTGTGGGCACCAGCGTGCCCGGTTGACCATCTAGAGGTTGCAAGTTTGAGGCCATAGCAGAAGCGCTTCCAGCACAGCCCTGTCAGATTTCAACGAATCTGTGAATTCTGCTAAATAGCTTGTCACACAAGAACATGGGGAAGTAACTAACTAAATCTCTTTTAGTTCTCTTGCTTTCCCTTACACACTAAGATTAATAAGTATTACTTATTTCTGAATGTTTGATGTTGAAGCCATCACTTAAATGAAACAATTGTTGAAAGCAGCCAAATGGTAAACAAGGGTTGCTACCAATTCTAACAGTCTGGATGGCTATTACTCATTTTACATAGCTTGTGGGAGTTTTAATTCCTTAAATCTGCTTCAGGGAGATTATTGTTGCAATTCTGTATCAGAATATTTTATTGCATGCATTTGGTACAGATATAGGAAAATCCTGGAGTAAATGTGGCAAACTTTTCAGGGCAATGGTGTGGTGATAAATTGGATGCAGGTTACTGGGAGGCTTTTATGTACTTTCTTGTCAAAAGGAAGAAAAACTATAGGTTGCAAGCAGCTTTCCAGCTTTTATAAAGCAGTAAATGAAAGCGTCTTAAATGCTTCTAGTTTCATGTGCTGGAACAGTAGTCTTTATACCTTTGACTTCTATCACCATGTCTTGATGTGACACCTGTATTATCAAATAAGTAATCCTTTCCCCTAGGCTCTGAAAACACAGCATCACAGTTGGGAGAGGCATTGTGTTCTTAAATTCATGTTTAATGAATAGTCCAGGTCCTTGTTTTAGAAAGGCATGCACTTCTGAACAGATTAATCACTGCATTTGGTTTTCCTCTATGACTTCATCTTGAAATGAAAGAGGAAACTATAGCATACAGAATTAAATTTATCCAAACAGCAAATGGGTGCATTACTTACACGTGTGCACACATACATGCTTGCCCACACATG
>NW_017729004.1:23531853-23535349 GCF_001723915.1 Gavialis gangeticus | reverse complement strand
CACCCTTCCTCACCCACCCATACTGACCCCCTCCCCCCAAATTTCATTGTTTCTTTAAATACAGTTTTTTTTATTATGTGACACTTCAGTAATTTAAAATCTAGCATAGTAAGTCTCCTCTTGTTATCATTCTGAATTTTCAAATAATAATGTAACATAAGTAGAACTAAATTAAGAGGCCAGGACTTCAAGGAGTGAGGAGTATACCTCTTTAATTATATCAATCCTTCTCTCTCTAGTATTTTTTGCCAACCAGAAGATACCCCTTTATAGAAGCAATGATTTTTTTTTCTCAATATCTCAATGTCATCCTTTTTGTGGGTTCAGCACTACCTGAAAATAAGGCTTCCTTAGAGTTATCTTAAGTTAAGCATCCAAAGTCACTAATCTGTTCTGGAAATCTACTACTAACATAGCAGTTGGTTGGTCATTTTTTATATCAGGCATGAGTGAGACTTCATATCTGTTAAATAATATGAGCATATGTTAAGCTTGGATTCAGACTGTGTTTTGAGAACTGATATCTACCACTGTCGTAGAAATCTCTGTTAAAAGGAGGCTAACTCGCATAGACGGTAACAAGCAGGTGAGGTTCTACATGGGTGAGCTGTTCCTTCCTGAACACTGTGATGGTGCTGTTGAACGTGGGTGGTAGAGTGTGTGAATGGAAGGGAATCAAATTCCACTCCGCGCTCAGTTGCTATGGCATGCTTCCTTTGATTCTCAGGGCATGACAACAGGAGGCTGCTGTTCTCTAAAGACAGATCTGCCTGTAAGGGAGATGTCATCTAAAATGTGTTAGGACGGACTGTATCGTATCCTGAAAAAGCTAATTTTGATAAATAGCAATTTACAGGGAAATGCTGAAAACCCCTCACAACCATAAAGGAAAGAAAACCTCCATTCTGATCTCAACAGGGATTTGACCTCTAGAGCTCATCAAGGAATCAAAGGGAGATTTCTCTAGTTTAAATACCCTAATGCAGTCCTGAGAGAGGATGTGATAAAAAGCTTTAGCTATAATATAATCAGAGTTCAGCTCTGAGGATCATTTGGGCGATTTGCATAAGCTATTATGTGCTTTAAATGCTATACAGTATTCTTCATTTAATTGGGACTGCTGATGCTCCATTGTGTCCAAAGATATAGAATAGGATCAGTAGCATAACTAGGGTGGGGTGAGCAGGGGACTAGCCCTGGGTGCTGACTCAGAGAGGGTACCGGCATGGCCCCCTCCTACCAAGAGGCTTTTCATGGCCTGTCCCTCAGTGGCAGCAGTACAGCCCAGGCTGTTAAGCAGCAGCAGTAGCAGTGCCCACACAAAGAGAAGAGTCCAAGCAGGTAACAAGTCTCCCTCTCTCCAGTGGTCAGTATAATTCCTTCCTCTGCTTCCCCGACCTGCAGAAAAACCTTGTGATGCTTCTGCATAGAATAGATTTCTGTTGAAAATTTATTCTACGCTTTGACTGTTAGATCTTTCCTTTAAACTGCAAGAAGGATCTTCAGTTCAACTTAGGTTATTAGTTAAAATTATATTGGCCAAGGTTTGAATGTAAAGGCACAGATCAACTCAGTGGGACTATACAAATTCTCTAATGGGAATGGTTCATCTTTGGATCACTATTTCATGTACTTCTAGAAGAGGTCATCGTTTTCACACCTTCATTGGTCTACACTGTATTCTTCTGGGCTCATTGTATTCTTCTTTATTCACGCCTTTCCCTCAGAATCAGCCTCCCATACTGGGGTGTTCAGCTTAAGCAGGAAAGCTGCTTTTTCTGCACTGGAAAAGAAGCAAGCCATGCAGCTACTAAGATGGCTGCTGTTTGTGTTTGGCTTGCAGACAGAAAGGGCACAGTCCTGTGTTAACTCTCACAGCTGAGCACTATAGCTTGTGCCTGAAGCAGCAAGTGAGCTGCTGATAGGATCTTCATGAGGCTTGATGACACTTCATTTATAGGAACTTATATAAACTATTTACAGTTAAGAACTAGCAGTCTTTCTATTCCCCTGCAAGGGCATGGCATGGGGCCTAACCTGTGTGATATGGAGTAAGAACTCCTGGGAAAATAATGTTTTCAGGAAGTGTAGCTTCCCAGGAGACAGTTTCCAGAAGTTTCTCCATGCTATATAACTTTGTGGAAGATGATTGGTGCTCCAGGAAGTTCGTGCTGCCTCATCCAGGCTGTATTCTCGGATGCCGCTTTGTTGAACATTCTGGGTGTGTCCACGTTCATTGATGCGCTGGAATTCTGCATTAATGAATACATCTATTATTACATGTACTAAACTTAATGCGCTCTAATCGGTGCCAGTGAATGCTTTCTGTGTAACATTTAACGTGCATCAGACTGTCTACCGCACATTAGCACATTACCACGGTTTATGGCAGCTGCACTAATGCGCAGCAGAGTTAGTCCAGTGCGCGTTAAGCATCTTATGTTGACGCACCTGCGTCCTCCAAGAGGACTTCCTTTGTCACAGTTGGCCATGACTTTGGAACAATCTTTCTTCGTACATTCTGTCTTCCAAAAACAAGATGCATGTCTTATTTGAGGGCATGTGGTATGCAAGAAAATATAGTACTTCCCAAAACTTAGAAGAAGTAAAAGCACTTTTTGATTCACACTAGGCATTCATTGATCCATAGAAGTAGGGTTGGAAGGGACCTTGTAGATCATCAGGTCTGACCCCCTGCCCTGGGCAGGAGAGAGAAACAGGGCTTAAATGACCCCAGCCAGGTAGACATCAAGCTTCCCCTTAAATACCCCCACAGTAGGAGCCATCACCACTTCCCTTGGAAGTTGGTTCCAGATCCTAGCTGCCCTGACTGTGAAGTAGTGCCTTTGGATGTCTAGTCTAAACCTACTCTCTAACAACTTGTGGCCGTTATTCCTTGTTACCCCGGGGGGCGCTAGGGGGAACAAGATCTCTCCCAAACCCTGCTGGTCCCCCCTAGTGAGTTTATAGATGGCACTAGGTCCCCCCTCAGCCTTCTCTTGCAAAGGCTGAACAGGTTCAGGTCCCGTAGCCTCTCTTCGTAGGGTCTGCCCTGCTGTCCCTGGATCATGCCGGTGGCCCTCCTCCGGACCCTCTCCATGCTGTCCACATCCCTCCTGAAGTGCGGCACCCAGAACTGAATGCAGTACTCCAGCTGTGGCCTGACCAGTGTCACATAGAGGGGGAGTATCACCTCCTTGGACCTGCTTGAGATGCATCTTTGGATGCATGACAAGGTATGGTTAGCCCTACTGACCATGACCTCGCATTGTCAGCCTATGTTCATCTTAGAGTCAATGATGACTTCAAGATCTCTTTCTGCAACCGTGCTCTCGAGAAGGGAGTTTCCTAGCTTATAAGTGTGCTGCTGTTTCCTACAGCCCAAGTGCAGCACCCTGCACTTGTCAGTATTGAAACCCATCCTGTTTTCATTAGCCCATCCCTGTAACCTGTCCAGGTCCTGCTGTAATCTGTCCTTCCCTACTAGCGTGCCCAC
>NW_017729004.1:23506718-23531474 GCF_001723915.1 Gavialis gangeticus | reverse complement strand
AGTCCATCTGGAATCTTGGTAGGGGAGTCTCAGTCCCTGCACAAGAAAATGGAGGCGAAGAATTTGTTAAAGAGGTCTGATTTCTCCTCTGGTGCAACCGCCAAGTTGCCAAGCATATTCTGCAGGAGCCCCACATTACCCGGTGCCTTCTTCATTCTCCTATATATTTGAAAAAGGACTTTTTATTATCTTTGATCCTTGATGCTAGCCCTAGCTCAGTATCTGCCTTAGCTCTTCTAACAGCCCCCACTACAGACCCGAGCGGTGGAGGCATACTCCTCTTTGGTGATAGCCCCTCCCTTCCACCAGGTGTACACCTCCTTTTTGGCAATCAGGCATTCACGAATGCCCTTGGTGAGCCAGGGGGGCTTTTGGGCACTCTTGCCCCCCTTGCTTCTTGTTGGGATTGTCACCCCTTGGGCTCTGAGTATCGTCTCCTTAAAGAACGACCACTCATCATGAGCACTGAGTTCCCCTACTCTCGAGGACCCCAGTGCCTCTCCCACTAATCTCCTCAACTCATTGAAGTTGGCCCTCTTAAAGTCTAGGGCTACTGCCTTACTGCAGGCCCTTGACACCCTGTACTGGATGGTGAATTCAAGCAAGCGATGATCGCTATCGCCCAGGTGGTCGAGGACCTGGAGCCCTCTTACCAGGTCATCTGTGGCCAGGACCAGGTCCAGCAGGGCATTTCCCCTGGTAGGACTGTGCACCTCCTGGGTTAAGTGGAGGTCCAGTATCTCAGCCAGGAACCTCCATGAGCAGTCTGACATGGCTGACTGCTCCTCCCAGAAGATGTCCGCGTAATTTAGATCACCAATGACAACTACATCTCTTGACTTAAGTGCCTCTTCAAGCTGACCTGAGAATTTGTGGTCCAGCTCTTCTCCTTGGTTTGGAGGTCTGTAGTAGACCCCCACTGTTAAGTCTCTTTCCCCACAACCCCCCTGTATTCTGACTCAGAGCACTTCAGCCTGCTCCTCCTCTGACCCCATCCTGCTGGTAGAGGTTGTGTGTTGCTCTTTGACATAGAGCGCCACACCCCTGCCTTTCCTTCCTGTTCTGTCTGGCCTGTAAAGCCAATAGCACCTAATGTTAACCACCCAGTCGTGGGATGAATCCCACCAGGTTTCTGTGAGCCCTACTATGTCTGGGTTTGAACAGGCTATTCGGAGGGCAAGTTCCTTCTGCTTATTCCCCATACTATGAGCATTAGTATAGAGGCATTTAGGGCCTTGGATTGCTCCATGTGCCACCCCCTGATTTTCAAGACTATCTGGACCCCTGTTACGTACCTGGGTACTCCTGGCATATGTCACCTGTCTTGGTCAGGAGGTGTCCTTAAGTCTTCCTGCGGCCCCATCCCCCGGCGAAGCTAGTTTAAAGCTCTCCGCACAAAATCAGCCAACCTGAAAGAGAAGACACGTTTGCCTTTAGGAGAGAGGTGTAACCCATCCTGCCCAAGCAAGTCCCCTGCACAAAAGCATGGGTCATTATTCAGGGCATGTTGTGTGGAAGGGGACAGTCGGGCATGGGTTGGGCATGTTGAGTGGAAGGGGACAGTAAAGACTCTCTTTACAGCAGGAGTTAGAAATGTCTTCTGACTTGCATATAACTTTTAAATGTCCTCTCTTATATTACAACCAATACGCGTGAGACTCAAGCACTGCATGGTGACCAATGGTGCTGTGATGTATGACAAGGCATCAATCATTTTGAGCAAACTTGCCTCTATATGGAGGTGGGTAGATGAGAGAGACACAGAGAAAGAGCTGTGACCTGACATCACCAAGCTGTACTCCTTCCTCATAGAATGTGTTTCCCACATCTTCAGTTGAACTTGAAGATCACAGATGCCTCCTCAGTCATCTATGGACTCACTGATGACTTCTCTATTTCTTGGAAAACTGTCATCTTTATACTGAAGGACTGCAACCACCACATATTTGCATATCATATTAAGTGGCAGCAAAAAATGCTTTAAAAAAAGATAAAATACTTCTGCAGAACAACAGTGCTACCTGTGCCAAAACAACCAGAGTCAAGGCTAGAATGGGACTACTTTGTGGGGGCCGAGTAAGGAAACATGTACCCACGTAAGCTTGCATCTTTAAAAATAAGCTTTTCTGAAGCACAGATGCTCTTCCATAAAGCTAATACAGCATGCAATTAAAATATTCTTCTCAATGCTTACATGTGCAAAGCCCCAGTTTTTAGTCTAAGAAAATGAGCTCCTTTCCAAGGTAGTCAGCTACTGAATGCAACTAGAATTTAATATCAAGAGCAGTAAAAGTAATATGTGCACAACAAAACAAAATAGGAAGGGTCTAATAATTGAATAGACAGTAAGTACGTGTCAGTTGTACTTCCTGCTTAAGTCTTAGATGTGTTCGGTGCAGTGCAGTTGCCTAATGTTAAGAGTTTCTCTGAAATAGCTGTTATGCTTTTATATTATAAAGAGGGCCTTGCTAAAAGATATTTGGTGGTGATATTTTAGCAAAGGGTCATTAAAAATGGACTTTGCAAGTTGGCGAGCATATAATTTGGCCAAGAAATTTCTGGTATTCTAAGGGAATAGGCTATTTAATTAAGAAGAGCACAAAACAGACTGAAGGCAGCTTGCCACTGAACAAGCAAATCAGCATATTAACCAAGGGGGCCTGCTCTCTCTTTGAGGTACAGGCTAAAGGGTTAAGTAACTTAAAGGGTGTTGGTCTTGCTTGTATATGCCTCACACATGTCTTTCATTTGAAAATCAAGGGTCTCTTTCCAAATTAAAGGCAACTTAGGTTTCTTATAAAATTAATATGTGAACATGTGCCACAAGGCATAGCTGACACCTCTGTGATACTCTTCAAATTCTTCTGTGTTCTGACAGTGGTACTCAAAGCCGATTTATGGTGTTGCACGCTGCTTGGACAATGTGCTGCCAGAAGAACTTCAGTTAACTCGGAATGAATAGAGCCATGGCTCTAAGCATCCTGTCCACATCAACCAACAGAGCTGGCCTGTCAGAAGAAAGTAATGGTGGTTCTCCAGAGCCGCTGGAAGCATTGTGATTGCCTGCTGTACAATACTTCCATTAGTTCCACAAAGAGATTACTCTGTGACTGCTCTTTCTTCTCCAAATGTGGGACTGAGTTAGTATGTCATAATCTCTTTTAAAAGAATTTGCACTGAGCTACTATCTCTTTTTCCCTTGGCAAAATGGTGGTAAATTATATAATTCCAGTGGCAGGAATAACTAGAGTCTTAACTGGGAGCAGCTGTTCAGGCTGTGATCTTATAACGCAAGAAGATTGAAAAAGATGGGAAGAGAGGATAACGCAAAGATGTATATTTTGTAGAAGAAAGGCTTTGAAGTCTTATAGCTGTCACTGCCCTTACTTTTTCATCAATGTGTGTGTCAGGTTCATTATTCTTAACTCTGAAACTCAAACGCTGCTTCAGGTTATCTGATGCGAAGGCTGGGCAGATATTATACGGATTGCATCAGTGGCTTAACTTAGACCTTCCTATCTGAATAAGTGCTACATTTCATTGTCAGGGATTTGACTTGCACTCTGGACAGACTAGCCAGTGGTGGCACTTCATTGTGAGAGAGATTGCCATAGGCTAGTGGATTTGTCTACTGAATATGGTTTAGGGGGCTCCTAGAAGAGTTGGGAATTTGGGGGTGGGGCCCACTTCTGATATCTGGGGTAGAGAACCACACTGGGGATGTGTGTTGGCGAGGGGTGAGGCAAGCAACAGCTACAGTAACACTCACAGATCCCACTGCCACATTCAGATCTGGCCTGCAAGGAGCCCTGCATTCAGGATCCAGCACTCAAAGAACTCCGCTGTCTGGATCTTGCCAAGGGAGGGTGGGACAGGTGCACTTGACACTGCTGCTATAGGCTGTCCAGCAAGAAGACCATTCACAAAAGGAAAAGGAATGGACGGAAGCAGCCTTTGTATGGTACTTCACTATTATGGGGTGGGAGGGTAGGGGACGGGGAGACATTAATCTAGACAGTTCAGTAACCTTGGCAGGAGTGGAGCATTTTAGAATCAGAGAAATGGAAAGACAATGATTTAAACAGCAATATAAGGGCAAGAGAGCAGAGGTTGATACAACAAACAGATAGGAGAAGATATTTATGGCACATTATTCTGATCTTCATTCATACAGAAACAGAACTCATGCACTGCAGATCCCTGACAATCCAAGTGGAGCTGCTTTTCTTCTACCATTCTTCCAAGAACTATGCTTGCCCCTGGAAGTGATATTACAGTTACTTATTGCTCTAATGGCATGCACCCAATAACAAGGAGGTTTACTTGGAGAGGAGGAGTTACTGCTGCGTGCGAGTATCATCAGTAGTTCCAGGTCTTTTGCCCAAGCCTTGGGCTCCACAGGGGAGCCAGATGTGCAAAGCAGTAATTCTTTGTGTGTCCCTTTTGTTTCTAATTCTTGTGCTAATGAATCTGTCAGAATGATAGTGGTTTGTGGAATAGTCTAATATTGTTGTGTTTACAAGTTCTGAAGTTACCTTTACAATACTATTTCACAGCCTACTCATCACCGTGCCCCATGGGATGGTATCTGGACCCAACTAACATTGCTTTGACCTTGTCATCACTGCCTTGTCATCAGCATACCTTGTCATCACTGCCTAAATTATCCCAGTACCAAAGTTTGGAAGAAATACTTGAACTAAAACATGTATTTGATTTGTTGCACACAATCTTAAGGGTATTAAAGCTTACCACTGTTAAAATGTTATCTGTTACTTGACATTTTAAACCCAGCTTCAAAAAATACTCTCTTATATCAGTAATATATTAAAATTAATTATGTCCTTAGTCATAATCTCCTATCCAGTGTATTAGCAGATGTGTGCTTTCTGATTGGCTCAGTTATTGGATAATTCAATTGCTGATTATAAAAGTAAGAATGACCAAATATTGCCCTGAGAATGAATCACGGATGAAATAATTCACAGAATCATAGAAAATTAGAGCTGAAAAGGACCTCAGGAGTTCATCTTGTCCAGCCTTCTGCTCAAAGCTGGACCATCCCCAACTAGAACATTATAGCCAGGGCTTTGTCAAGCCAGGACTCAAAAACCTTCAAGGATGGAGATTCCACCATTTCTCTAGGTAACCCGTTCCAGTAGTTCACCACCATCCTAGTGAGACAGTTTTTTCCTAATATCCAATCTAAACCTCTCTTGCTGCAACTTGAGGCCATTGCTCCTTGTTCTGTCATCTGCCACCACTGAGAACAGTCCAGTTCCATCCTCTTTGTAACCCCCGCTTCAGGTAGTTAAAGGCTGCTCTCAGTCTTCTCTTCTGCAGTGCCCTCAGCCTCTCCTCAGAAGTCATGTGCCCCAGCTCCCTAACCATTTCCGTTGCCCTCCACTGGACTTTCTCCAACTTGTCCACATCCTTTCTATAGTGGGGGGCCCAAGACTGGACACAGTACTTCAGATGTGGCCTCACCAGTGCAAAATAGAGGGGAATAATTACTTCTGGCTATGCTCCTACTAATGCAGCCCAGTATACTTCTAGCCTTCTTGGCAACAAGGGTACATTGTGGGCTCATATTCAGCTTATTGTCCACTGTAACCCCCAGGTCCTTTTCTGCAGAGCTGCTGCCCAACCAGTCAGCCCCCAGCCTGTCCTGGTGCATGGGATTGTTCCGTCCTAAGTGTAGGACTTTGCACATGTCCTTGTTGAACCTCATGAGATTTCTTATGTGCATTTTGAGCACAAGGCATTTACTGCGTATTAATTGGTCAGATTTTTTTAGGGTCCTCTGAGCCCAAAAAATCCTGTCTGCATCCCATCTGCATCAGATGGTTATTGAAGCTGAAGCTGTAAACTAGATGGACATGAACTCAAGAAAAGAGCAATATATTGTCCCCTTGTTAAAGCTACTTGCTTTGGCATTTTCAATAAAATAACTTTATAAATGATACATTTATTGATATGTACTATCAATTATTGTTTCTTTAGAAGCCTTTAGAAACACTTTTAAGAAGCACTGTGCATTTCCATGTTGTGCTAATGTATATGCAGGATAGTTACTGGACAAGTTGGATGAAAACGAAAAGGTTTTTAGGGAACATCTACTTTTGTATTGAATAGCAAGAATGTTAATCACCTGTGTCGTACTCTAATGTTCTTGTCATGCAATTGTAATATAAAGTTAGATGGTGTCTAGAATGTGTATTCATCTTGGATAATTATTTTGCATTTATTTGGCCTATACATGCATTTTAGGACAGTGGAAATACAGTACTTTCAACTTGTTTACAGATTTAATTTCTATATAAAAAGTATAAGCAAATCTTTCTATTACAAAACTCAGAAGAGGATAAAACTTTAAGGTAATGAGCAAGTTGCAAGTGTAGTTGAGGCAAATGTACTATATTTTTAAATAGTGGAGTCAAACTGATTTATCCAGAATACTTGCCATTTTAAAGGGGCTGATACAATCTTCATCAATCTGATTTTGTTTTTTCATTTTAGAGGAAATAGTATAAGGTTCTATCTATTTTTGTATCTTGAAGACCGCTGGTGATCATTAATTTTATTAAATAGAAACACTGTTAAACACTAATTGAGTTTGTCTACCTACTCTAGTGCTGCTAAAAACATGGAAAAAATTCATTGACGCAACCTGGAATAAATTGCAAATCTGTAGGTAACACAGAGTCAAACTTTAGAACATCTGAAAATAAGCTGCGGAAGCATGCTGAGTTACCAAGCTGTGAAAAAGGGAGATTAGTTTTCTGGAATTGTTCAGCAACGTCATGAGTCAGATCAAATCATGTTTGCTTTCTGGAAGGCAAGAGCATTTTTGTGGATGAATTGAAATAGCTCAGTCTAAAAATAGTAATCTAGCAAGTGTCCACGCACAATGTAACACTCATGTTTCTTTGAATTCTATTGCATTCTTCTGGATTTATTTCACCATCATACCTTGATTGAAAAATGTTGATGTACCAGTACATTATTTTTGGAAACTGGTTTACATTGCCAATTTTATGTGATGGAACTTAACATGTTGTGATTTTCTTCTATTTTGATTATTGAAGACATAATCTATCAGAAGTGTATACGTTTAGGTTTGTTTCTAACTGGAGTTGGCCACAAACTTCAACCTAGCTTAAATATAAAAGAAGAAAGGGGCAACAGCCTGATAATGTCACACTCTGTATTTCTTTGCTTATATTCCTTAGATGTCTAAAAGCTCAGAAATGTTAGGCACTGACAGCTGAGGTGGGACACAATTTTCTGGGCAGCTTATGAATGTATTAATTTTAAGACAAGCAAGGAATTTTGTGAGTGATAATTTTATTGGAGCAGCTGCATAGGATTGACATAAAAGCTTGCTGTTAAGAATTTTTCAGGAGTTGTATAAGAAAACACAAGTGGTATCTCTCCTCTGCTTCCCCAGCCCTCTTCTCCCCTTCATATCTAGAGAGATGTGATTAAACCTGTTAACTTATTTTTCACAGAAAATCATTCTGCCCCTCCAGATGTTACCACTTACACCTCAGAGCACTCAATACAAGTAGAAAGGCCACAAGGATCCACAGCACGGGTGGCACCAAAGTATGGCAATGCTGAACTTATGGAAACTGGTGATGGTATGTCACAAATAATTGTTTTTCTCTTATATATTGTGACTTCCCCCTCTTGAGTGGTCTATTGTACACACTTGCTCCTTGTTTTCTTCGGCCACACAGCAGGTAAAGTATTTTTATAAGTCCTAAAATCAACTGGTACATGTGAAATGAAGATAGAGAAATGATTCTTTATCAGTAGAGCTGATTCCTTTAGAAATTGCTTGCAAACTTCAGCAAAATAAAATTGAAAATTCCTCTGGAGTATGGACAGATGAAAAAAATCATACTAAATTGAATGGATGAATGAAACAAGGCTAGGCAACTATGGTTTAGCTCCTGCTTGCTGCAGGTAGGAGTGGACACAAGAAACAAATACTGTGAATCGGCACAAGAAGTGCCTGGACACACATCTGTAAGTCTGTCTATACCCTAGAATTGATTTTACTATGCATGCAGAAGAAAAGCTACTCCATTTTCAAATGGCCTAATATAGGCTATACCAAGAGGGTGCATCTTAAAGTTACTTTTGTGCAAAAAATTTGTTTTGAGTAGTGTTTTGAAAAACAGTTATTTATAAAACCTTCCTTATTGCTCCATTTTCTAAAATGGATTAAACATGATTCTGGCAAAGGTGGGGGTTTTGAAACCAAGTGTATTATGTACATGCTTAACAGCTTCAACTGAAAAGCACAATTCGTATTATATGGTAAAAATATTGGAGCCAGCCCTTGAGAAGGGGCAGGAAGGTGACCCATTTGCAATATTATGGGAGGCTAGATCAGGAGCCACCTATGTTGCAGAGGTGAGATGCTCGGTCTAGAACAAGAAAAGGGGAAGGTACTTTTTGGGATCATATTATACAGGTGCCCAGTGGCCTTTACCTGGAACTGTATTTTGCTGTTAATTTTGCAGTTAAGCACCTTTACCTATTGGCCAATGAAATTCACTGTGAGGATCACAGTGTTAGTTAAAATGAAGTAGCATGAGAAGAGCATGGGCCAGTTCAATCTAAAATAAATAGGAAGTTGAAAAACATCTGTGGCCTGGTTTTCTTGCTGACTGGATCCTTAGTTACAGCTGCAGTGAGGTGAAAGCTGTTTAATTAAGCAGTGTTGATCTGGCCAGTAGATGAGAGAGCAGCCCGTGGCTTGAGTTCTGTTTTTCTGCTAGCCATCACCAAAGCCATCTAGAAGATTTCTGAAGTTTGTTTCTAGGAAACATGTACTTACTGTGCTTCTTTTTCCAAATCTGCATGTTATTTCCCTCTAACTTAAAATAAATTCACTCTGACATTGTGTATGTGCTTTGTTTTTTTTAAAAATTTAAAGCAGACTTTGCTTGTTCCTTTTGATGCATGAATCTGTATGTCTTCATGTTGAATACTTTAATGCTGAGTCAATATATAGCATGAAACTGTAGTTGTGGTGGCATTGCAGAATGGCTAGAAATAGACATCACCAAGTGGATCAGCTCTGATGGGATGTGTCCCAACACAGCTGATCCACTTGATTGGGTGAAATGCATGTTGTGGGACAATGGGTGATGTAGTTCCCTCTTAAAGAGACATCCCTAGGGAGATTCCCCAGGGCACGTCTGTAAGCTGGGAAAGCCAGGCGGGCAGCCCTGGGTCTTGAGAGGTGCTATCTTGAATGGGAATTCCTGGGCATGCAGGATTGGGACCTTCAAGCCTTAGGAGCACCTGCCTGGGGCAACTAAAGAGCATGGACAGCTCGGGGTTGCCCTTGCTCTTGTACCTTAAAGCAAACAGATGTCCACCGCTAAATAGTGGCAGAAATTGTTACCACCTATGTCATGGCACCGAATTTTAGGCATTTGTGATGCAATATAGGGCATGGATGCCTGTTTGCTTGGCCTTTGTGCCACCATAAAAATTGTTATGGTGGCACAAGGGCAATGTCTGTTTCCACTCTTGTAGTCTTTTTTTCTTATCCCCCTCCCCTTTACTATGTGGTGGCATGCAGCTTAGCAGCCTACTGATATCTCCATTGATCCCTGTTCTGCAGGAGTACCAGTGAGCAGCAGAGTGTCAGCAAAGATTCAACAGCTGGTCAATACCCTAAAACGGCCTAAACGACCGCCATTACGAGAGTTCTTTGTAGATGACTTTGAGGAATTGTTAGAAGGTAAAATGACTGTTTTTCAAAAGGTTTGGGAACCTCTTTCTCGCACACTGTAAAATGTTTCTTCATTTGTCTTCCACCATTTTGCTTTGTAAAAGTGAAGTAAACCCTTGGTGGTGGTGACCACAGATTCTGCTTATGATGAACTTGAAAATAGTGTAGTGAAATCAAAGATCCACATTGTTTGCCCTGCATGTAGAGCAGAGTGGTTAGAGTTCACTCTTGCTTTGTGTATCAGGAAAGGTGGAGGAAAAGCCTATGCCCTAAAAACGCTTACTGTGTATAACATCATTTCCTTTCATACAGCTGGATCAATGTGAAAGACCCAGTTATGAAGGAAGTAGAGTAAGACTGGAAGAATATATTAAATATTGGTCAATAAAGTACTGAAAATACTAGCTAGAAGTCAATGAATATATAGTTTTATTTAAAGATTTACAGCTGCTGACTATATGCTTTGAATATAAAGATTTGCAAGTTACATTGATTTAATAAAAATTATAGCAAAACATTGTAATAGAGTGTAACTTTAATTGGTGTATTTTTGATGAGTTATTTCCATTTTCTAATAATTCTGTGGTTCACTTTATTACTACATTTTCTCAAAGAAAAAACAAGTTTTCTATCTTGCATCTTTACCTTGTTGATTTTTCAATAGATACAGTTTTTGTCTTTCTCGAAGAGTAACTTTGCATAAAGTAGCATGAATAAGTAATTCCTTTTTCTATTATTAGTATAGTAAGTGTAAAGCTAAGCACATGCATTCCTGAGATATTTATTAATTGCTGAAGGAAGGAAAGTTAAGAGGAAATTATCTTACTATACTTCTCCATAAGTTATTCACATAGGTGCAGTGCTGATATACAAAATTGACCATTGTGTCCTTCATACCTTTTAACATTTTATTGTGTTCAAATTATTTTACAAAAGTAAGGTATTTTCTTGGTTCTGCAGTTATAAACAACAGTAGAGAATTTATTTGGTAACTCTATATCTTTTCATAATCATAAGTTCAACAGCCAGATCCAAATCAACCAAAGCCAGAGGGAGCTCAGATGTTGGCTATGCGTGGGGAACAATTGGGTGTAGTTACAAATTGGCCGCCCTCTCTAGAAGCAGCATTGCAGCGATGGGGGACCATTTCGCCAAAAGCTCCTTGCCTAACCACTATGGACACAAATGGGAAACCACTGTACATTCTCACTTACGGTGAGTAACCTGTTAAACTTCTTTAGCGGGAGGTTATGATGTTAAAAACTAATATTATTTCTGTTGCATTTTTGGCTGCAGCAAAATATTTGGGCTGCTGTTGGTCTTGAGTGCTTATTGTGTGGGAAGGACAACTTTCTGAATATATGAAAGACTACAGTGTAACCTGTTTGTGGGAGGGGGGAAACTGAGTTGATGCCAACAAGGACTGTTAGATTATAAAATAAACCCACATTTATATGGATGTGCTTATGTTCTCGAGTTGTAAGTCACAAGTAAATACACTATCCTTACATATTGTACTAGATTTTACAGAAAGAAGACAATCAGGTCTGTTTGGTAGATCAACTCTACCAACTTCCTCAAAAACACAATATAAGAATGCATCTTTCTAATTGGAATTAACTGAAATGTTAGTAATGATAATCTGAATGACTCTTCCTAGCATGCCTCTGAATATGAGCTTGCATGTCATGATGTAGACTTCCAGCATCTATTGCACTGTGAACTGTGGTAATTATAACTGGAGATATAACTGCCAATCTGTTGCAATATCAAAAAGCCAAAAAATGTTTCACGTAAGGACATCTCTTCAACAGTTCCCATTTTAGTTTCTAATTATGGAACGTTCTGGTGATACACAGAGCAATGGTTGCAGGTGCTTTATACTTTAAAACACACAAAAAATAATCTACATTTTGTTGTGTTTCATTTAATATGGAATAAACCAGAAGTTTAGCATTCCTGGTCTCTAGCTCCCTAGCTTGGCAAGCTGTTGAACATGCTTGCCGTAAATAAGGAGAAAGGCTGGTAGAAGTATAAGAACCTTTAGGAATTAAAGTTCAGATGCTGTCTGTGCCAATCCAGCTGAAAGATGAGCCTGCCTACACTGAACACCCATATAAAGAGAACAAAAATAACTGAGCTTGAGAGGCAAACCTATGATTCACTGCTGCTCCAGATCTTCTTTGAGTAGGTTTATTTGCAACTGAGAAAAATATCCAAAAATATGCGGAATAAAATAGAACCCTGTTGTTTTCAACTGAAAGCACCTTCATACCCAGTTTAATTTACTCATTGTGAACCCAGCTATTGCTGGATGTGGGCACTGCCCCCCACCCCCTTCCCCCTGCACTCTACTGGGCAAGCGACTGCACTCGCAGACCAGTGGAATTGGACCAGGAAGCAGCCCATTGACTGGGTGCCCTGGAGAAAACCGAAGCAAAAGTCCCAGATTGGCCTGGACCTTCCCACACATGCCTGGCTCCTGACTCAGAAGCTGGGCACGTGCAGCCAGGTTACCACCAATTCAGGACTTTTGCTTTAATTCTCTCCAATTGCTGGGATACCAGGACACCCTCTGAAATCTAGGACTGTCCTAGCCAATCCAGGACATACGGTCACCACACCCAAGAGGTCTAAGCAAACAGGTATTTTTATATGAAAAAGAGGAGGAGGAGGAGAGAGCAGGGCATTTTACTAAATAAATTAACCTGCTTCTTTAATCAGTCCCCAGTACTGCAATGCACCAAAGTTCTTTTGCAATTATTTCTATTTTAGGGTAAGATTATTTCAAAGAAATTTTCCTAAACCTCCCAAAATTCATTTCCTGTACTTCTGAATGGCAGCATGACATTGTCTACAAAATTCTTAGGCCTTCTCTGCCATTCAGTTCCAGGAAATAGTCTTGGATTTTTAAACAGGCACGTAGTTAGAATCAAGTAAGTTTCATGCACCATTGTGCTATATCAATTCAGCCATGTAGGGTTGACCATGGTTTGGTGAAGACACTCCAGTATTTCATAGGCTGGTCCCAGCAAGCTCATTAAAATCCCAGGATGGAGTTCAGCAGGGAGGCAGAGCAGCATGGTGCACCAGGCAGGTAGGCAGGCAGGATGTGCCACTTGTGGGCAGGGTGGTACCTGCTTCAGTCGCCTCACCTGGCTCCTGCCTTGCCCTCACCACTTCCCTAGGTGACTATTCCACAAACGCTCGTTCTCCTTACATTTAAGCCCTTAACCTAAATTTTCTTTTTACCTATTTAATCTCGTAGTTCTTACCTGCTTGGGGCATCCTACAGAATTGATGCTTCTTTGGTTAATTAAGCTTTCAGATGCTATTAGACTTTAGTCTTTCCCTGTCCTCACTCAGTCCTTGTTTTTTTTTGTTTAGGCATGTACACATCTAGGCTATTCTCAAGAATCACCCCCTGCAAAACCTTACATTTGAAGTGTGTTTTGTTTTAATTGCCTCCTTTATTTTCAGTTTAGTAACGAGGTGCCTAGAATGTAGCATTGTGTTGTAGTCACCAGTTGCTATCCCCAATCTTACCCAGTCCTATCACTCCCCTACTACCTCCAAAAACACATCTGTTTCACAGTACTTAACATTGTTACAGTATATTTTATTTTAGATGTTCAGGGGGTACAGCTTTAGCACTGTGCTACTATGGTGACAAAGTTACCTTCAGAATAATGGTATAATTAACGTGGTTTAAGTGGTAGCTGCTGTAGATAAGGATTCACCCATACTAAACTTATCAGCTCCATATTATAAAAATGTGTTTTTTCATAGATATCCTGAAATTAGCTTTGCTCACCCCTTGCACCTTGTATTTCAATGCAATCTCTCATAAAACTTGTAATCCACTTGAGCCTTTAGGTCTCATTACTGCTTTCAATACTGTGTCTTCCACTGAATGTTCAGGGTGTTTCCCCCCTTGATGTACCCTTGAATACTAGTTTGCATTTTTTTTAAACGTTAATCTCTTGTGTCCTGCCCATATTGCTAATGTAATTTGTATCATTTCTCAGTTCTCATAGTTTTTCACACCTCCCAATTTAATAATTTGTATTTAATATGCTGCTTGCCCTTTTTTCCAAACTGTTGAAAACTTAATCCCTGTGTATTAAATGGAAATGCTTTGTATATTTTAAATGACCTTGTGCCTCAAGGCTCATAGATGGAAAAAGCATCTCTTAGATAAAAATTTTTCACAGTCCCACTTTTGGCATGAACGAAGCCACAAAATTTATCCAAATGGTGGACTCTGGAATGTGAGAGGGGGAGAAGGATCTGAGGGAGCCTGGACTCCAACCGAAAACCTAAGATCAATTTTAGGCCCAGGGAATAGTTGCTTCCTCATACAAAATTTGGTGAGGAATCACAGTCCAGATTCAGTATGTTCAGAATGAATACTGATGTGCCTAATACAGGTGTGTTCATATAGAAGAAAAACAGCCTAGTAGCACATTATGTATACCGTATAATATGTATGCTTTTGAAGCCTGTTTTCTTACCTGTAAAATCAAAATTGCAATGAAGAAAAGGAAAAATGGCTTAATGAAAAATGTACAGAGAGAGAAAAGCAAGAGGATAAACATATTACATCAATGTATAGGACTATCAAAGACATCACAGGCAAAGGAGGATGTACTGCTAGGGGATGTATAAAAGCCAAGAGTGGTGATGTGATTATGGAATGAGAACAAATATTGAAAAGATGGACAGAGTATATTGAAGAGTTATTCCATGACAGTAAAAAAGAAAACCCATCTATTAAGAAGAACATGGCCATTTTGAAAAATCTTCAGTCAGGAGTATGAACAGTTATCAACCGAATGAAAAACAATAAAGCTACAGGACCAGATGGTATTGCAATAGAACAAATAACATGGTTGGAAGAGTTTGTTAGAGAAAAGTTAACAACTGTTATCAATGAGTTTTATGAAAGTGGAGAAATACCTGAGGACATCAGTAAATTGATCTTTATTGCACTCCCCAAAAAACCTGGAGGCATTGAATGTGAACTCCATCGAACCATTAGTTTAATAAACCATGTAACAAAGATCCTATTAAAGGTGCTGCTGATGAGAGGTAGAAGTAGAATAAGACGGGAGATTGCAAAAAGTTCAGTGTGGCTTTGCTGAAGATGGAGGGATGAGAAATGATATCTCCATGGTGCAAATGCTTTTGGAAGGAGCAATAGAAATGAGGAAAACCCTTTTCTTGTGTTTTATTGATCATACAAAAAGCTTTTAATATAGTCAAGCATGAAAATTAAAATGCTGGAAGAACTGGATATTGATGGTAAGGACTTGAAAATTTTAAGAAACTCTATTGGGACCAAACTGCAGCAGTGAAGATAGAAAATGAACTAAGTGATTTCATCCAGATTGAGAGGTGTGAGGCAAGGTTGTGTTTTTTCACCTGAATTGTTCAACATGTGCAGTGAGAAAATACTGAGGGAGATTGAGGATTTACCAGGGCTGATCATTGGCAGACAGAATTTGAACAACTTGTGTTATGCTGATGACAGTCTTAATAGCTGATTCAGAAGAGAAGCTGCAAGAAATTTTAGATAAAATTGTTAGTAAAAGTGAGAAGAAGGGTCTCTAAGTATCAACGGTAGAAAAACAGAATGTATGGTAATTACAAAGAAGAAGATCATTCCTGCATGCAACATCAAAGCGGAAATGGAACAGATAAAGCAGGTCAATAAATTTAACTACTTGGGAAGCTGGATAACATTAGATGATAAATGTGACCATGAAATAAAATGGAAACTAGGGCTGGCGATAGACGAATATCTGAAGATGAAAAAGATATTAACAAATAGTAAAATTTGTATGAGGAAGAAGTTCAGAGTTTTGGATTGCTATGTTATATCAGTTGTCATGCATGCATACGAATGCCAGACAATATTGCCAAGTATGGAAAAGAGAATGTGGTTCTTACAGCACATCTTGAATGTATGTTGGACAAGTCACACTTTGAATGAAAATATTTTGTTAAGAGCATGGTGCAGGAGGAAGCTGCTGATTTAATATCAGAAAGAGATAGTCAGAGTTTTTTGGACACATTATGAGGAAAGAGGAAATTGAAAGTCTGGTTGTAACTGGGAGGATTGAAGGAAAGGGAGATCGTGGAAGACAGAGGTTGACTTATGTCAAGAGTCTATCTAAATGGATGAATGTATTCACACTGCAAATTCTGTATGCCTCAAAGAGAAGAGATCTGCGGAAAACCACGGTCGCGGACGTCCTGCTTGGATATGGTATTTAGAGAGAGAGAAACTGAAAAAAATAAGAATGATCAAAACGGGTAGGAAAGAAGCAAAAATAATTTGGGGATAAGTAAGTTTTAATTTTGAGTTTAAAAACACACATGCACACACACAAAAACAGTGCCAGTTGTGCTGATTGCTACATGTATTTTTAGGCTGCCTAATACTTTTCCATTATAATTTTTTTTTTGCATCTTGTTTTTTAGCAAAGCTCCGGTTTTACTAATTGCAGAAGGGTTTTTAAACTTGTTGCGGGTGAAGGGGGAAAGCCCTCTTGATAGGGAAATGTCTGTTCTTTGTCAGTTCAAGGGTTGCTTAGAGAAGACTTGCTCAGGAAATGATATCAGCATGCCAGAATAACCAGATATAAGCATCTTAAAGCTGAAGTCATGTTACTGTTAAGCACAGAGCCCATGCCTTCCCAATGAGGGCACCTCAGAAGCCAGAAACTTTCCAGTTCCAGGGGAGAAGAGAACCAGGCCTGACTTCTGCCTCCGGCCATCACCTTGTCTAGAATTACTGGAACAACTAGCTGCTGTGTAGGGTAATTCATGGTGGCACAGTGGCAGTGATCTGTGCTGTACTGCTGATGGTTTGATGTAGATAATGCATCAGTGTGGGGGTTGTTACACTTCTACAGTACTTACTGCCCTTTTTCCATTGATTAAAAAAAACACCAGAAAAATACTTACCACAAAAAAAGCTATTAGAAGGACATGATTTAGGTTCTGAAATCATGCACTCAGAAGTAATGCTGGATTTAATGGTTGCTCATGCCATTTAATTGTGCCCTCCTGTGTGCATACACACAGCTCTGTAATTATATGGTCACGCAATGAGTTTTTTTCCCACAGGACACCTGTTTCATTCAACACACTGGATGGATGTGAAATAATTGGGTTTGTAGTTAATAAAACAGCAGAATTGCAGCAGTCTCTTAGCAAATGTGGAAAGTGTTTGTTTGCCTGAAGAAAGTCACTGAAAATGTTACCTGCCCCAGGTTGAATAAATGCTGAGTTATTGAGAAAACCTAAGAAATGTCCAATTGTGATACTGAAAGAATGTCTGATAAATATATTTGCAGTTAACTTTGGCAGTCTCAGAATTGCTGTACACGAAGATTGGTAAGAGCCCACTGGTTTGCTTTTGCTGAGTTAGTGCTGTGTGGTTATGAGAAGCATACTGTATATAATAAGGAAATTGATTGTGGTTTGTTTTGCCTCTAAGTACCTCTCTTTCTGATGCAAGCTTGTCTTTCATAACCTTCTTTACATTCAACACAAACAGACATTTCCATAAGAGGCTGGGGATGGGTGGAGCAGAGCCTAAGGGATTTTCTTCAGAGCCATAGGCAATGTATATTTTTGTCAATTCATCCCTTTTGACATGATTTTCAGACCTTGCAGTTTCCTTTACCCTAGGAATATGTTGCTTAGGTGGATGAAATGGAGTATTAACTCACTCTGGGTTTCTTAAATCTTTGTTGGATGAACACTGAAATGTTAGCTGGACCTCCTGTATCTGTTGTCAATGTATTTTTAAATAGAAAAGGCCAATTAAAAATAAAGCTTAAAATATGTGGCTGCCACATAACTAAATCAAACTTCCTGCAGCATTGGCATGCTGCTGTTAGCAAGGTGTAAACAGTGTCTGTCACAGCTTTATTTGCTGCTGCTAGAAAGTGCGATAATTTTTTTCTCTTCTCATCTTAACTAGCTATCCACGTATGACATGTTTGTTGGTGGTGAGTAGATTCCAGAGACTTGGCCACCATACTGTGCCCTTGCAAATACCTTGTGTGTACTGGGGACACAGAACTTCAGTTTGCAGTTGTTTAAACAGCCTGTGAATGGGAATTGGCCCCGCGCCATAACCTGAATTCTGGAATTTGAAAGTCTGGCAAAAGTGCTCAGACCTGGATTAAAAACTATAGTGAAGAAAGTGGCTGACAATGAAGATGAAGGCTTTTTTAGTAAATGGTTAAGAAATAGTAATAAGAAACAAGTTAGACAGTGATAGATTTGAAGATCAGCTGATTACCTATCCACTTGTAAATTTGGGGTCATCTCCAGATAGTATTTACAATTTCTATGGTGAAAGAGCAAGCTTGTTTTGTAGCAATGTAAGAGGTCTGCCACATGAATGGATTTGTTTCAAAATCCTTTTAGAAAACACTGTTTAGAAAACTGAGAAGACAGTAGGTGCTGCCTAATAGTATCTGTTTCCTTTTTGGTGATGGTAGATGACTGGTGTAAAATTTAGGATGGAACTAAATGAGTTTGCTTTATCAGAAACTTAAAAGAACTTGGAGAAACATATTGATCATGTAAGAGTAGCTAGATAGGAAGATGAATGGAAAATGTGAAAGCTAGTGAGTAGATGTAGGGAGGGGAACACTGCTCCTTCCAGGACAAGTCTACACAAGACGTTTACTGTGGAACTGACTAATTAGCTCTGCAGTAAATGTCTTGGCATCTACATGTGCGCCCCTGTTAGGGTGCAGGAAACTAATAAACTCCACAGCAGGGTAGTACTTGTATTTACAGAGTACTTGCATCGTGCAGAGTTTTTGCTCAGCAGTGCAGTTGTAGACACTGACCTGGCAGGCGGGTGCATGAGGCTGCTTCAGTGTAGGGGCTGCCTGCCAGCTAGCCCCACACTGAAGCACCCCAATGCTTCAGCCAGCCCCTCCGCAGCACGTTGAGCCAGGTCAGAGCAGCCCTGGGCTGACCCCATGGGCCCTCTACCAGCTGGGTCTGCTCCAACGTGGCTCAGTGTGCTGTGGTCTGGACACATATATGAATGGTGTGCCCGGGAGCTTTTCAGGAGCAATAAACTCTTTAATTTATTGCTGTGCATTAATGATACATTTAGACATGCCCCCACAGTAGTAAAAATGTCCTGCATCTCCTGAAGTATAAAGAAAGATCAGACTGTGAAAGATTACACTGTATCAAGGATGATCTTATTTATCAAGAACAAATGGAGAGCTTTATTTTTGCCCAAATGCAAAGAAATGCATTAATTGTGGGAGGGGGGATATGGAAGCACTACTACTCTGATGGCAATGTTCCTGCCCTGAGAAGGGGGTTGGCATAGATGGGCTCTTGAGGTCCCTCGCAGCCCTGTTTTTCTATGATTCAATTGGGGCCACTACATCAGACTAGACCTCTGCTTTTCCTGGGTGTCAGGAGATTAGCAAACATGGGATCACAGATTGTTAAAGGAAATCTGTCACCCAGTGTAAACATGCAGTAGTGCAATCAGTCCTGAAGAAACCATCACTTGAAGCCCTTGCAGCTGAACTGCCCTCTTTATGCAAGCTGATTAGGAAGGCGGGTGACAATGGGTGTAGCCAAACAAGCCTGGACCCTGGTGTAACTACAAGCATAGACAAAGACAAAATAGTAGATCTCCAGCCGGTGTAAATTGTCATAGTTCTGTTGAAGCCAACATAGCTATGACAGTTTGTCAACTACAAATCAACTATTGGCCTTCAACACCATTTTCTGGCATAAAGAACATCTGGTTTCCACATCTTCTCTGCAAAGAACTGTATTGGTGATGGAGATTAAATTGGCTGCGTTTGTGGAAGAGATTTTAACAACTATCCTTTCTTACCAACTTTTAATCTCTTATGTTTGAGAGACAAGAATAACACTGCCAGGCAAAAGTGAGGAAGGACGTGCTACAGAGATTTCCCCCTGTAGAAAGCTGAGGACTCTTGTCAGTCTGGTGTTGGGGACTTTTGTATACCTCACTGCTCTTGGCAGGCCAGATTGCTGAGGTGTTTAAAACAAAAACCCTCCACTTCCATTTTTTCCATGTCAAAAGATTATGCTCTGATCTGGTCAGGGTAATTCTTACAGTTAGGGCTGCTTATTCATTATTACAACTCATCCTAAAGCTCCTTTTGTTTAGGAATGAAGCTACATACCTTGGGAAAAAAGGGCTGCCTTCCAATTGATTGACTGATTATTGTTATGAATATAGTGATCTCTGTAGATGTGGCCCAATCTATTAGAGAGATCGCTATTTTTTCTGTGACTATTCTTATGTTGGAACAGCGACACCCTGGTCAAAGAGAGAATTTTTTAACAGAAACTGGATGAGGTTATAGGAATTTTTTCCTCCAGAAAAGAATGATCACATGGTTTGCCAATTTAACTAAACGTAAAACATTTTGGCTTGGTGTCCCTCTATTTTTAGACATAAGTGTATACACATTTGCAAGTACCTCTGTTTCTTGCAAAAAGAAAAAGACTCTCCCTTTTGAACCTCTTATGAGTTGATCTGATAGTATGGCTAGAGTTGGAAAAAGTACAGAAGAAAGTGATGGGGAAAAATGCTGGGTTTTCCTAGCATTTCAGCAGATTTCAAATACTGTTATCTGGGCAGTTTTGAATCTGCTTCCATGGGATTGTAAAAAGCTAATGAGACAACCTCTGAATCACTGTATGCTTCACTTCAAAGTATAAGATTAGATGTTGAAAATAACAGAGATGGAACAAATGGAGTAACATCTCTTGATTTACAAACTGAATGGATACTAGCCCTAAAGTCTGTAGTTTTGCCCTAAATCTCTGAAGATCAGAGGGGTGGGGGGAGATGCCTGAAATTCCCGTGCCTTTTTAGAAGAGATTATACAATATACTTCATTTAAGTGCCTAAAATGGAAACTAGAAAAGGCTATGCAATTACCCCAGGTTGGGGCAGACAGTGTTTATTAATTACAGGAGCAACCTGCATTAAGTTTTCCATACCTCATTAAGACTCATTCATTTGTTTCTCAGAACTCCTTATGCCTCTGATAGCAGCCAGGAAATTGCAGGACTGCTCGGTTCAGGCCTCCATTAGTAGCCAGATCGAGCTCTTAGTTTCTCTAATTGTGTACTTAAATGGAGGATGAGTAGGTTACAAAGAAAAGAATAGTACTGAAAGATGCTATGTACTTAAGCAGGTTATGCACATAACCGGTTTGCAGATAATCAGTTAGTTAGATTATAAACAGTAAGTAACCATTTCAGACTGGCAGTGTATCATGCAGTTAGGTAAATTATGCACTTTCTGACATGCATATAGGGGGGATACCCTTTGTGTGCAGTTTTGGTTATGAATAACCTTTCAATATACAGAATTCTGAGAATAGTGCCCATGGGCTGTCGCTGTCTGTGGGTATCCCGCACGTATGAATAATGTGTAAACACAAACATAAAACTTGATAATCGTCTGGGAATTAATCTACACATTGAATAAATGCTGTGGACCTTTAAGTTATCAAGTGCAGAGTCGTCTTACATTGCATTGCCATCAGACAAAAGATGTCGGGGCTGGAAAGGTTTTGTGTAAAAATGGTTCTTTGCATTTCTGAACTTTTGCCAGACTCTTGATTTCCCTTTTTCAACACTCTGTACCTCTCTTCTATGTCCTTTAAGGTTTATGACCCTTTGAGTCATTAATCTTGGGAACCTTTGAGAGACCAAAACTGATGTTTACTACTTTCTTCTTCACTTCTACCAAGGTTTGATCAGACTTGCTCGCCAAATTATAATTATTGGTCATTATACAAATAGTTCTGACAGGAATGCCTTTTTAAGTTAAGGGCGTCCTTTAAAATACAAGCAACTGGCAGGAACCTATTTCTGTTTAGTGGCAATACTTGCATTTGCAAGAAAACCCTTCAGGCACATTAATATATCCCTATTCAGTTCCCAGTGGAGCAAAAATTAACTAATTTTGTTTAATACTAAACACTCAGGCACTTCAGTGTCTAAATACTGCAGTAATTTTAATTAAATCAAGGACCTTGGAAAACATGGTTTGATTCAAGCCAGAAGCAGATACGGAAGCAGTTACAACAGTGCTTTGCTACTTTACAGTAACAAGCAGTAGTGACCCTTCCAGTTTTCTTGAACAGGGAAAATATCCAGACTTCTTGTAGTTTTTGTTTTCATCAGCTTTTGCACTTAAAAATAATAATGTAGTACGCCTACTTTGGGATGTGGAACATTTGGCATAGCTAGCATGCTTTGTTAAGAGTACAGTATCACTTGTGTGAACTATGGAGATTGCCGACGCATAGAGCTAGTCTGTTGTCAGAGCCACTGATAGTTTAAATTATTAGTGGGTGTGAATTAAACATGCCTTACTGTGAGACTAAATATTACTTAACAGCAAACTGCAAAGCTTTTGGTTAATATTTTTGTAAGGGATTCTTTTTAAAGATCCCAAATAATGTAGTATACAAATTGTCATTAAAATGCATTAGCATTTTTTTTAAGAATGGACTTCCTCTCAAAGTATTATTTATTTCATTATGGTACTACCTGAGAACCAAGTAAGGACAGGGCCTATCATGCTAACTGTTATACAAACATAAGTAATGAAGTCCCTGTCTTAGCAAGTTTATACAAGCTATTTGGACAAAGCTGCCAAGAGGTTGGGGAAAAAGAGCCAGTGTGCAAACCATCATTGTGTTTGTCAGTGTTAGGTTGGTGCTACTGTTTTTCTTCAGATGGGGTTTTGTTGGGAAGGATCAGCTAACTAGAAATAGAAGCCAGGGAGCTGGGATGGGGCATAGAGCAAGAGAAAGGAGAAGAATGGGGCATAGAGCAAGAGAAATGAGGCCGAGGGGAGGAGGCTGTGTGGATTGGAAAGAAGAGTCATTCAACACAAGGGAAAGCATATAAAGGGTTAAAACATTAGAAAGCAACCTGATGACATCATCAGTTTTTGAGGGTCCCTACTGCTTCTGTGTGCCCATGTTGACTGGAGTTTCTGTCTGTCTGTCTTTCCTTTACGGGATGAGGAGGGTTGGTGGTGGGAAGGGAGGTGGCTGGCTCCTTACTGGAATACGTCACCCATGGTTTGGGTGTGGGACACATGGCATATGGGGCCCAATAATATCCTTAACTAGAGCAACCCCGATACAGTTCTGCCAGGGATGTAATTCAAGATTGTGATGTCTGCCCTGTAGTGGTAATGATGCTACAGCCTTCTGTGACAGCGTGGCTTCAGGATATCCTGGCCACTTAGGACAGTTAGCTGCCGTAGGCAGTAGCAGAGACACTGGAGTTCAGATCCTGGCAAGTAAATAAAGGAAAAAATGACTTGAAATTTAAACAAATATAGTGAAAACTTGAGTTTCTTCATTTTATAATAATGTTTCATGCTTAAGAGGAAGGTTAAAGAAGAAAAAGCCCCAGAGCTATGTTTAATTGTATGTGCAGATATATTCATTGGCTCTGCTGGTACAACAGCATGTGTAAGACAAAAGAGGACCCTAAATGCTCTTGCCAGTAATCACTTTCAGTACACAGGTGCATTTTTCCTTTAAAACCTTGCTTGTATAATTTAAGACATCACTTTAATTTTACAAATTATTTGTTAATAGGCAAACTTTGGACCAGGAGTATGAAGGTTGCTTACAATATACTGCATAAATTAGGCACAAAACAAGAACCGATGGTGCGACCTGGAGACAGGGTAAGTGTTGGAATGGTTTATAAAAAGCCAGTGTATGTGTTCAGGCAATATGATTCATGTTATAAAGTGATAAAATCAAATGTGGAAAAAATGTGCTTCTTAATCACAAAAGAGATAGTCAGGTAACAACAGTTTGTGTGTATCATAAATGATCTGTTGTAACACTTTCTGAATAGTAACTCCAATTTGGTGCTCTATCAGCAATAAGCTTTTTCATGAAAAAAGGTTTGTTTTTGGGGGGGCTTTGACAAAAATCCCAAAACAAGCAGTCTGTTCCAGAGACTTGTGTCTATAAAGAGCCCGAGGGACAATAAACAATATTTTCATGTGTGTAAAACTGTTGGATAATGACATGGTAGCTGGTGAAATGGTGGAAACAAGAGAAGCATTGTGAAGTGAAGAAAACCAAACTGAGCATCCTGTGGCAGCTTGTTAAAAGAAAAGATGCTGAAAGCGCATGCCAGATTAGGGTCCACTGCTATGTGATTAGGGTCGGAATAAATGACTGCAGTTGGGTGGATTAAAATCCACATGGAGCAGGGTTACTGAGGCAACATTGTACTTTAAAACGAAGATACAAGTGGTCTCCAGCTCTCCACTTCCAAGCTCACCTACTGACCTCCTCAGTATCCTTCCTGTTCTCTGCTTTACTCCCAGAGCTGTGCTGTCATAGTGACAAGCGACTGACTGTGGTTCCCTTGAGTTTGTTGGTCTTTCTCCATTCTCTACCAGAATGTGTCTTTGCAGATGAATGCAAGCTTCCAAAGGCCACATTAGACATCCCTGTAATTCCTAATCAGACAGATAAATGCAAGCTAGTTTCTTGCAGTAGCATTTGGAGTTTTGTTTGGGGGACTGAGACCTGCCGTGTCCAGGGTCTGGTGCTACCATTCACTTAATCACTTTAGCCCACTGAGAAGCAACCATCCCTAGTAAACATTAGGGGAATGCGAAGCGGGCCCTATTCATTGATTTGGATCGCTGTTCCTCAGTAGATTCAGCCGAATCTGAAGATTCAATGCTGATTCAGAGAATCAGTGATTCGGCCATAGACACCGCTGTAAATGTTTTTTCTACATACCTTGAGGTAGCAGGCGTGGCTTGTGAACGCTGACAAGGTAGGACAGATGGAGTGACCCACAGGAGTACGGGGGGGGCCTCCACATGCTCAACGGTGAACCTGGAAGGGAACTAGAAGTACTTCCAGTCCAGTTCCGGGTCTGGTGGGGCGTGC
>NW_017729004.1:23439671-23501718 GCF_001723915.1 Gavialis gangeticus | reverse complement strand
GGCCACAGGGGGGAACCCAGGTGCCCCCCCAGACCCAGGAGACCCAAAAGTGCTTGTGGTCCGCTTCCGGGTCTGCTGCCGAGCACGCTGGGGAGCCCCCCACACTCCTGTGGGATGATCCATGCACCTCAGCATCTCAGCATTCACGAGCCGCCTGGTACCTAGAGGTACGCAGAAAAAACATTTAAAGCTGTGTCTATGTCTGAATCTCCAAATCTTTCTGAATCTCTCCAAATCGATTTGGAGGGTTCTGATTTGATACGGAGTGATTAAAGGGTCCTCTGATTTGATTCAGATTCAGAGATTGGGCCAAGTCTCCACCAAACTGAATCAGGGACCAAAGTTTTGCACAGCCGTAGTAAACATCCCCATCTCCTCTGTTTCCAACTGTCAGACATTTTCTAGTCTGGATGAGAGAATGACAGTTGCAGAAAAGCATGTTTAATATCAGTTAAAATGGCTGTTGATCTAAGCTGGCATGGACCGCTTTGGTGAAACCAGTCTTCAGTGCTCTCTTTCAGGTTGAGAAGAGATCAGGGTAGACTTTTAAACATGGCTGTTCTCCTAATGCAGATAACTTGGTGTCTGCCCTGTGTAATGTGAGCATGTTAATACAAGCCCTGCTGCCCCTTAGGGTTTTGAAAGACAATTGCTTTGTAGCTATAGGAAGATACAGAAGTTGGAATTGGAAGCTCTGCATTCCTGTAACTTTATTCATTCAAGTGTATCCTCCAAAAAGACAAGTGCATCCACTGTCCATAAAGCCTCCCATAACTGACCTTTGCAAAACTTAGTCACTGATCTCAAATGTATTGCCTTTGAACCATAAGCAAAAAATGTATGCATACATGTACATGGTATTTTCTGCAGGGTGGGGATTTAAATAAATGCTTCCCAAAAGAAAAAGGATTTAAACAAAAAAAGACTAGAAGCACCGTGTTTCCTATGCTTCTTTCAGAAATAAATCATAAAAAATTAAACTAAGAAGTCTCTTGGTGTTTAATTTAAATCACTCCCCACAGTGGCATTTAGCCAAGAGTAATCTGAAAAATCTCTGTTATTTGATTTACATCTATATGCTTAAGGAACAGCAGGAGGGACACTGTGCACTCACGTATAAACCTACAAAGAAACCTGCGAATAAAAGGCTGCATCTATATATCATATGTTGACCAACCATCTTTGTATCAGTTTACTGCACAGTGACCCTTGACATTTCCTAACACTACAGAAGAATTTGTGGGTGATTCAGACAGAACTGAATGTTTAGCAAGAGTAAGGCAAGTACAGACTTCCCATCATTTGAACAAATTGCAGCTCTTCTAAAATAAGTCTGTCTAGATTATAGTGAAGTAAGATGTTTATAGCTAAATAGTGAAAGCATATGCTTTGCATTGTATAAATACCTTGCTTTGCATCTTTGTGTATCAGAAACATGATAATTTAAAGCCACTCCATGTTGAAGATGAGGTACTATTATACTCCTGATGTTTGAGCATTTGTTCTGTTTACTTTTCCCTTTGCAATGACATAAAAGCCTTCTGACCTCTTTGAAAAAAAGCTCTTTTCCAAATAATACAAATCATGCAACAACAGATGAGAGTGTGTTTATAGCACTAAATTAAATACAGGTGGATACTTGTAATCTTTTCTAAATGAAAGTGAAATATTTCCATATGGTATTTATATAGAAAACTTGGAAAGGCCTCGTCTCCTTTAGGTGACTCTTTTAACTATACAGTCGCTTGTTTTCCTTATTAACAAAGTTCTGCTACCTCGCTTCTCAGTTTCTTTTGAGCCCACAGATAACTGGCAAGCGTGTGTGTGTGCTTGCACATACATGTGTATTTCTAGGTTAGTTACAGTGAAGCAACGCTTGCCTGAAATACTCATTACAGAGTTGACCCTCCGTCACCCTTACCCACTGTTTGTGTTCAGTGGAAATTAAACAGAGTTCTGTCAGATACCTACTACTTATCCAAATGTTTGGTTTGTTATTACACATAATACACATATATTTTGTTTTTCTCCTGTCTTATTCTTTATTTTTGGTACAGTTCCTTTAGCGTAGAGAGGCCTCACTTCCCATTGGATCTTAGTACGAGTTACTCACCAAACTCCCTTAAGCTCTTTGACAAAATTTACAGGCAGAATCTACTCTGCCTTCATTATTAGCTTCCTGGGCACTGATGTACTCCCAGGGTTTGTACCCAACTTCACCTGAATAAATCAACATCTTCAATGACTTCATTAAACCATTTAACAGAAGAAAGTAGCATCCTCCCTTCCACCCCTTTGTCATCATGTTGTCTTTCTAGATTGTAACTTCTTCAGGACGGAGACTCATTTTAGAAGCTGTAAAAAGACTTTTATAAAAGCACTCCAATGTCTCTAAAATTAAAGTGTTGTGCTAGATGGCTTATGAAATAAGATCAATGGAAACTGATCCAGTAACTTTCATCCAAAGTCCTAAAGGTCCACTTTATTTTTCACTGAGGTTATTGCTACAATCCTCAGCTGGCAGTGCACAAGAATTTCCAAGTGAAATTGGTTAGTCTGTTTTCGTAGTTCAAGCTTGGAAACACAAAAAAGGTAAGGTTAGGAAGGAAAGAAAAGTAGTGCAGCCAATCAATAGGAAAAATCACTTAAGAAATAGTAAGATTACACATTTCCTTAACCTGTCCTTAGCTACTCTCTAAAGTAGTCTCAAATTAAACAGTAGCTTTTCTTAGAGACTTTCTAGGTATGTGAATTTAATAACTCATTATTTCTCAGTTTAGCAACAAATCAGTTTTAATCATTTCAGTTGTGCTACATTTGGTTTAGGTATTACGTACCTTTTAAAAGCTGTCTCTTACTTTGGTCTAAAAATAAACAAGTAACATATGAAGTTACACAGAGCAGAGCAGTTTAATAGCAGAGACCTTTCGGTCCTGGTTGGACATGCTTGGTTGCTTCCCTGCTTTTTTGTCTAAAGATGCTCAACAGCTTGAAATTCTGAAAAGTCCATCTCACTGAGGTCATAGAAATCCTGAAAACACTTGAAATATAAAGTTAGCAGAGCCTTTGAACCTAAGGGAGGTTGAAATAATAGTCATCATCACAACGGCTGAGATGTGTGGCTCTGGTAGGTATTAGAATATCACAGTTAAACTCAGTAAAGAATTCAGTGAATTTTAATATGCTCTAACCCATTGGGTCTTCACTAATATGTATGTGCATTTGTAGCATCTTACTTAGCCCTGTAACTAAGTTACCAGCAGTATTTCTCACTTGTTCAGGTCATGAAAGTAATGAAAAACACCTCCGAGTAAACTGAAACAGACATGTAGGCAGACCTTAATTACTTAAGTTAGAAGTTAACATGGAGGCTACATCAGTGTCCTTACTCTTGCAAAAAGAACTGTGAGATCCATAATAATTAGGAGTCTACCGAACTTGAGACGCGGCTGCCAATTTCATGGGCAGATCCCAGGGCTGGTCACCATTTTCACAGGCTGAGCGTGGTGGGGCTCTGCCATGCTTGTGGGTGAGGTGCCGTAGCAGTCCCACTCTTTCCCACAGATTGCCACATGGCTCAAAACCTCAGCTTAATCGGGGTAATTAAGCTACAGTTTTGGACCATCCCCGAGCAGCAGGCTCTGTGTTTTTGGAGGGCTTGCTGCAAAAAAAAGGGAAAAAAAACTTAATGGCAAGCAGAGAACAGGCCAGAAAGCCAGGCAGTCTTAGGGGAAGGTAGAGGAGGGAAAATGGCAGGACAGGGCTGTTGAGGAGGTGTGGCGGCAGGCTCTGTGCCTCCTGCTGCTCCCTCTTCCCCCCTCTACCCTCCCACCTGTCCTGCCCACTCCTCCTTCCCCTGTGCTGCAAGACTGCAGGGCTTTCCAGTCTTTGCTTGCTGGTAAGGTGTTCTTTTTGTTTGTTTTTTGTTTTTGTTTTGACAGCAAACCTGCCAAAAATGTGGAGCCTACTTTTTTTGCAGTACCCACCCAAAATTACAGTTTCTGCAAAAGTCACACAGTCGCAATTTCTGTAGGTCCCTAATAATAATACATTGAATTGTCTGTTAGATAGCTGATTCTCACCTTTCCCCCTCACCAATGGATGAAATGCCATTGCCTGCAGATGGACATAGTGATATGCTGGACAACTCTTCAGTAGATCTCAGAAGAAAGAGGGCTACCTAGGAAGCACACAAATGGTTCTCTAAAGCAATTGAGCCTGCCTCAGAGTTTTGCCCAGCTAAGTCAAGATCTAAATCTGCTTGGTTCACAGAATCTGGAAGAAGGATAGGAAGCTCCTCGCCTTGAGCGGCAGGACTGTTTCTGAAGAGAACTGATGAAGATGTTGCTGTTGTACTTCAACAGTTATGCAGAAGCCACTCATTGTTACAGGCTGAATGAGCCTACAAGCAGTTGAATTTATGGAATCTGACAGGCAGGCAAAGCACACTGCAGAGTGCTTGACATAATGCATAATGGTGCAGTATGTCAGGTTAATCCGAATGGTCATAAACCCATTTTATTTTTAGTAACTTTAAAAATTGATACAATTAGGTTGCCAACGTTTCTGTCTACAATTTCATTAATCACATTGACTTGAAAATTAAACATCAGTCAAGCCATCAATAAACCAAAGGAGAGAAGAAATCCGCCACCATTTTGAAAAGCAACAATGTCTTAAAGTAACATAAACACACTTCCCAAGGGGAAAAGCCCAAAAAAGAAGCATCTGTGAAAACAAACTCTTCTGAATCCTCATTCCTTTCCCTCAAATATGCAGATGGACCTCTGCTAATAAAGAAACCTTATGCAACAAAGTTGTCTAGTTCCCAACACTTCTCTGAATATTAATATACCTCTGCAAAAGGGAAGCTCTGCTTTTATTGTTCCTGAAATATGTAATAACATTTACATTGTAGAAAATGTTTAATGGCTCTCTCTTTGTTTCAGGTAGCACTCGTATTTCCTAACAATGATCCTGCTGCTTTCATGGTAGCATTTTATGGCTGCCTATTGGCGGAGGTTGTCCCTGTCCCTATTGAAGTGCCACTTACTAGAAAGGTAGGAAACTAAATCTCTCCTCTGTACTGCATCATAACATTTATGTCAGAGTGAATCACTACTGAAAATAGCAATCAAGTAAATGCCTTGTTGTAAGTGGTTCTGTATTTGATGACCAAAAAAATAGTACTGCGCTGTAAATTGTTATATATAACTTTTCCATTTCAGTAAGGGAGCATTTCACTGTTTTTCACTTGCTTATTTTTAATTGCAGACAATATAAGCCTTGTCTACACTAGGAAAATATAGCAAAATATCAATTCCCCCAATGTTAGGGTGTGCAGCCTCCTGCCAGGATTGCTGTAAGTTCTGTGTTGTATAACCCGGCTTTAGTGCATGTCTACACAGTGATTTTAAAGTAGTGATGCCAACCAGTATTTTGCCTATCCTGTTCATTTGCAGCTGAAACAATTACAGCAGTTATGCTAAATTTCCCTGATGTAGAAGAGTCCCTGGAGTGTGTCAAATTGCCCTTAATCAGACCTCCTTGCTGCTAACTGGAAGTATTTCATATCTGATGTTGATTCAGTCATGCAGCCTAATTGACTATCAAGTTGCCAGTATAACAAGTCTGGTGGTTTTAACTTCAGCTCTGAATTGTGAGGGGTGGGTCACTTATACCGGCACAATGCATGCTCTATTTTTTCTAAAGGCTTGAATTTCGAAGGCTCTCAATACTAAAGCGTTATTAATCCCTTCAAGTTCCATTTTGTCCTGTACCTTGGAGCCGGAGCTGGAGCTAGAGCTGGAGCTGGAGCTGGCAGCCAGGTCTCCTGGAGTTGTCAAAAACTTCCCATTACAAGAGTTGCTGGTAACTTTAGCCAAACTCTTTAATCATGCCATGTGTCTGCTTCAAATAGTACTTTTGAAAAAAAAAATTCAGCCCAAGTGTTCAGACATGTCTGAGAACACGGCTAGGGAAGCCGTCATATTTTTGGCCACATTAAATAATCTTTGGACGTTTCCTTTGAAATGCTGTAGTACCTCCAAGCTTTGGAGCTGCTGCTTGAACTCTGGCAGAGAAGTAATGTTTGTGTCAGGGAACCTTGCCATCCTCATGAAAATCTGTCTGAAATTTGGCCAAGTAACTTAAGCCTTAGAGAAATGAGTTTGCACAGGCTCAGAGCCTTGCTATGTTAACAACTGGAATCAACTTTTATCAGCATCTAATGCTGGCCGAACTGGACACCATGGTGCAAACCAGCATGCTTCAGCTGGCAGTTATGGTGTTCCAAATAGGCTTTCACTGGAATAGCTGCTCCCAGCCACTCTGAGCTGGGCAGAGGATAGTCATCCAGGACTGAGTGTAGGGAACCTATCTCTTTTGGATGTTCAGTGACCATCATCCTGACACCAAAGCAGGGTGGGGAAAGAATCCATCTGAACTGAATGCACTTGGGAGCACAGGGCACACTAAAAAGAGGGAAGGGAATAGACTGGGAGTTCAAGTCTCTTATGCTATTCTCTGTATTTTACCTGCCATGATACATGGATTAAAAGCCTATGGGATAAGTATTAATAATAAAATGAACTGCTATTGGTTGGGTTTATTTTAGAATGCCTGCTACCACACACTACTCTCTAAACTATAAAATCCAGCTGTTCAAGTAAATATCCTGTGTCAAAATAATTCTTTCCCTTTGTTTGACTGAATCTCTTGATTATTTTTTCATGAACAGTTGAAGGTTTGGGCTGTTTAAATCTCACCAAAACCATTCCGTAATGAATAAAATATGAAGTTAGCACAAGAACTGAAGAGGTACTGCCATCATTTAAAAAAAGGGGCTGGATGATCTTTTATAAATGAAACTTCACATTCACAGAGCATGTCTAACTGCAGATATTTCTGCATTTGCTTGTATATAGCAGGAATTAGAGTGGAAGAAATGAGATAAAAATCATACTTCATGAGCAGTTCCAGAAGGAATACTTTTGCTTGGGCATTTGCTTCTGGCTTCAGTTGGAAGATGTGTCATATGTGTCATCACACAATGGCTTAGCTTGTTCTTTTATACTCCTCCCCATTATTCGATTTCTTCACTGCATGCTTCAGTTAACACTGGCTGTGTGCATTTTGTAGCCTGTTTGTTGGATGAAAGAGATGTGAACCAAGTAGGTTGGTTGCACAAGAGGTAAACAATAGGCCAGCATGATGGGTGTGGTAGACATGGTAATTTATACCCAATAGCATGTACTGAGTATAGATTAATGTTTATGGTTTTACTCACCTATAAATTTGCTTTGCTCTAATGCATGATTATAGCTTTTTAGACATTAGCAGAATTCTTCTCTGCTTCAATGTTAGGCAAATGCCCATCCATATCTGCCCTTTTTCAGCTATAATTTATCCTGCCTTGCATTTCCAAGGTACCCAGAGTCAGATGTAAACTCTCTTGGGACATCTTTACACGTGCTCTGGGGGGCAGGGCTTTAATTAGAATGGCTCCGAGAGCTGCTCTAAATGAAGTGCCCACCGTGTCTTGTGTATTCAGCATCGTGCTCTTCAAAATGGAGGCAGGGGCACTTTAACTAAAGCTCGTTTGGTGAGCTTTAGTTAAAGCACCCTCACTGTCATTTTGAAGTGTGGGGATACAAAATACACAAGATGTGATGCCGAATCATTAGCATGCTCGTTAGCACGCCTCAGCAGACTCTCTGAATCAAGTCTGCTCCAATGTGCTGTAATTACGGTGCATTGGAACAGTGTCCCTGCATGTCTGCAGGCACCCTCTGTGGCTCAGGACAGCTGTCTGGCAAGTAGTTGGTCTAGAATGGACAGGACTGAAATTCCCAAGAGACACTGGATTGCCTACAGTTTAGTCTACTCTGTCACATCCCTTAATTGTTAGCAGGAACCTGGGAATTTGTTTTCATATAAGTCTTATATACATTTGGATAAATTGGGTATGGATCTTTAAATTGGGGTGTGGTAGGAGAATTAATGATTGAAAAACTGGAAATGCAGGTTCCCTTGAAATACACCAGCAGCAACAGTCTATGGGACTTCATGGGACAATAGCAGAGGTTTTTAGATGGGGGGTTTCCATTAATTTTCCTTTCCTCTAACATTCTGCAGTGTCATAGATAAAAATTGTCCCCATTTAGGAGAGCTAAGCACACCTTTTTTGTACACATTACTCATTGTTTTTATCTAGTCTCGTCTTTTAAAATACGTTCCTTATCTCCAAATGCTCTTATTTATGTTTTTCAAGCACTAGTAAATTTGGGTATAGGTATTCTGCAGTATGTGTCTTTCTGCAGCTGAGCTGGTTGGTTGCTGGTCAACTTGTATGTCTGTGGAGAACTGGAAACTGTCTCCTTTTCTTTATACATATTTTTCCTTTTCTCTCTATATAAAAATACATCTAGGGACTAGAAAATTGCCATTTATATGATTCAGGATTTTGGCTTTTAAAATATTGATTTACCCCATGCCTTGCCTCTTAAAAGCCACGTACAGTACTGCATTCTTTGTGTATTCTGCCTTTTTCCACCGTCCCTGGATTCTGCTGGTTAATAGGCTTGTTTCCCACCCTACAGGGAGCATCTCTCAACTCTCCGATGCCTATTTGTGATAAGGAGAAAAACTGTTTTAATGTTGCATCATCTATATTGTCTTTGTTACACATGTTTAGACTCTGCGACAGGCTTTGACTAAAAGGGTCACTGCATAAATATTTCTTGCCCTTCTTATTTTTGAGTGATAAAGCTCATATACCAGAATGCATGACACTGAGGCATAGGAGAGCCTGTTTTCTGAATTAAAAAATCATTTTCTTATCATCATAACTGGGGAAAATCTAATATGAAGGGCATTTGCTAGACCACCCTTTCTTGCCGACTGTGCTGCTTCTGAAGTAATATAACTGGAAGAGAGCACTGGTATGTGAAAGAGGCTGGACTGTATTTAGAGGGTTGGAATATCTGCTTTAGGACACATCTGATGCATGCATTCCTAAGGCAAAAAGCTGTTCTTCAGAAGCTCTTTTTTACAAGTACCAAGGAAGACAGGGCTACCAAAGACAGCAGCCCAGGAGGGAGATGAATTCCTTTCTTGAAGCAATGAAATTATCTCAATTCTCCCTTCAGTTTGGAGATGGAGCTTAGTGTCCCTAGCAAGCCCAGCCCCAGTGTTTTTCTAGTATATGGACCTTTTCAGTAACTGTTTTTCAGCTCAGAGAAATTGGTTCATCTCATCTCTTGTTAGTTACATTGATAAATGTGCTGGTACCAGATACGCCTTTAAGGAGTCTGAGTCAACATGCTTGCGTACATATTATAACAAAAAAAAAAAAAAAAACTAGTATAGTTAAAACTGGCATAAAATGCTATACATTTGCATTAAGTTATGACTGGTGACACAGTCCATTCAAAGAAACACAAATGTTAATTAAGTCTATGCCCATAACCCATGCTGATTAATTTTACTGCCTCCTTCACTACTCCAAGCCCCAAATATCGTGCTACTATTTCTAGGTTGCCTGTGCTCTTTGTCAGCTGCCCACTGAGCAGAATTCGTGGTTGAAATGACCACAAGAAATGACATACCTACCTTTCTCCCACTTCCAGCAGAGATATCTCACTTCTTCCCATTATTTCTAAAAAAGTAGACTGCCACAAACAATTATTGCCCTATTTTCAGCAAGTTGTTTATAGCTGATTAAGATGTCAGAATTTGATGTCTTGCCCATATGGTTAGATACTTGAGCCATTCATTTCTGATGGGGCAGGTTATTAACTGCTCTTAGAACTGGTTGTGAAGCCTACTTCTATTTTTTTTCCTATAATTCTTTGAGATTTTGTTCAAAAAGTTAAGGGTTTTCCCTTGATTCTCCTTCACTTCTGGTTGTGTTCAGAAAGGAATGAACTCTTAATCTGCCCTCTGGACTACTTGTTCTCTATCTGCAGGTTTTCATTAGGATGAGAACGTGCAGGAGGAGCAGGCAGTGTGCTCCAAGCCAGGATTTGTTTAGTTTGCAGTGTTCTCATTGAAGAATGCTAATACCACATACTTTCAGATTATTGACTTGCCTTACATCTATCTTGCTTTTGCTTGTTGATGGGTTTTCCTTATGCCAGACGATCAGGAAAGTGCAACATTTCATTTTAGACATGCTGCTCTTCATTTGTTGGATAGGAATATGCATCGTTACAAGGAGAGTAAACCATAAGAGTTCACTGTCACAAAGAAGCATTCCTCCCAGAGCACTTCATAAGCCATGTTCACACAGTACTGAAATGCAGCCACCTGTGGGTCTTTCATCCATACATCGAATTGTCACATTATGCAACAGGAAGAAAACAGGTTGCTTACAGGCACTGATGAAAGCCTTGCTCCAAAAGTCTTTAGGGAACTCTTAATGACTGCGTAGAGCAGACAGGACTTCTGGTGTGTTTGATTTGAAAGGTTCTTTTTGGATGTGTGCATACATGCTTGGCCACTCTCTACAGACACCACATATTATGTACCTCAGAATAAAATACTGAGCTGAGCCCCTAAGTAATCTATAGTGGTGGCATGAAGGCTTTAATTTTATTTTGAACTGTAGCTGGTGGCTGTTTCTGTCTCTTAGCATCTTTAACAAGCCTTCTCTGCCTATGCAGTCTGGACTGGATCAATTCATTTGTTGAAATTGGAGATTGGAACCTAAAGGTTTCATCCTTTCCACCAGATTCAGCCTCATAAAAGGTCTGTGGGGATTAATACATTGTCTCTGCAGGGATTAACATGTTTTCTCACCCTTCCCTCCCTACCATCCCACCCCCCAGCCAAAATGTGTCCCCAGTCGTGCTTGGTATACTAGATTTTGGCATGCTGAGTACTGTCGCGTCTTGATTTGTCTCTGATGCCTCTTCTTTAGCTCATCATTGACCCTCTCCATCTCAAAGCAACGTAGGCCATAATTCACAGTGACTTCCACTCACAGTGGTCTGAAGCGATTGATTCCCAGCATTGGCCATCGATGTACAGCTCAAGAAAAACCTTTGTGAGCTATGCATCAATAGCCAGTGCTAGGAATCAGTTGCTTTGGACAGCTGCAAGTGGAAATGCATTGTGAAGCAGGGCCTGTGTAGCTTTGAGATGGAGAGGGTCAATGATGGAGAGGCATCAGAGGCAGGCAAGACAAAATGGTATTCAGCATACCAGTGCCAGCTCAACCGAGTTTGTATGTGCAACTTGCTGGAGGGTCCGTCTGTCATGCATTGGACTCCTCAACCACTCAAAAGCTGTGGTGGTACCTGGTAACCTACCAAAGGCACAATCCCCACAGTCTCCCGAGACTGATGGCTGCCAATGATGGTGTTCACTGTTGTGTTGGAGAAGCTCGTGAACATAACTAAACAAAAGAGCTCCAAACAAGTCTTAAAAACAGTGTTTGGTTCTGCATTTCTTTGCAGTGCGGTAGAGTTATTTAGGATGTTTCAAGTTCCTGGTGAGATGGGACATCTTCATGCAGATGTGGTTTCTCTGCCTTAAAGACCTGTTTGGTTTTCAAGATTGCATGTGCTACATACTACATTCTCCTTTGCCCACAAGGAATGTTGACTACTAGGTGCCTGAATCCAGGAGGATCAGTGTTGTAGGACCTGGAGGTTTTTCTTGTTGCACGTAAATTAAGCCACGAGGGTCAAACTTACTCGGTTGCCTGAGCCAGATCCAGTCTGAGGCGTTCCTTGCAGGCTGGATCTGGACCCACCTCTGGTGGTGGGGTGAGCAGCACTATGTCGACTCAATGACTCAAGGAGCTACAGAAATTAACATGTTTTCTCTCCCTTCCTTCCATCTCTTCCCTCCCCCCCCCCACTGCTAAAACATGTCCCCAGTGGGGCTTAGTATCCTAAATTTTTGCAGCAGGCCCCATCCCTGTTCTCCCCACCCTCAAATTCTTGGACCTTTAGGAGCCCCGCAGGCTGTATGACATGGTTCCTTGGACTTTTTCCAGTCCATAGGTTATATATTTGACATTCTTGCATTAATCTGTCAATTCAAACTAGAGATATATTTTAACATTTGCCAGCTTTCATCTAAGCACAGGGGGTTAAAGATGTAGCCCATAGAGCCCTGTCATTCAGCATGTAGTGCTGTTTGTGGGTCTTGGACTGGCTTGCATGTAGTGCGCAGAGTCCATCTGGCACCAGATGCACACAACACGGAGGCTAGAGCCAGCGTGTGTGCTGCATGCAGCACACAGGGTCAGTCTGGAGCATGCATTACGTGTGGCACCTGTGCTGGACCAGCCTTGCATACTGGATCGAGGTCTCGTCTAGATTGGGCTCATAGATGAATCCTACATGCTGGATCCAGTGTGCAGGGCCAGTCCAGCCCAGGCACCACATCCATCATGCAGACCTGCCTTACACATGTTGCATATGGTATACAAAGCTGGAGCTGGTGCACACGCTGCAAGCAGAACATGGGGCAGTCCAGGGTGCATACTGCAACAAACCTTGCTGGGCTGGCCATGTTCGCTGGATCTGGCACATGGGGCTAGTCTGTGAGCCCAGTCCAGCCTGTGGACTGGCCGCAGTCCATCATCTAGCCCCTGGGCCTGGACAAGTTTAACACTTTGATTTAAGGCACTGAGTACTTACATGTGAAGTGTAGCAAAAAGCCACCATACATTTACATACCTTTGTGCTGCATGCAAGACTGCACCATGTTGGGTGACCAGGTTTAATATGCTTATAGTTGTCTGCCATGTCACATCCTCCCATATCCCAGCTGTCAACACAAGCATTCAGCAGTGTTTTGGAGAATCAGACAAAACTTTTTCTCCAGGATACCTCAGTGCTGCTTCCAGGCTTCCTGTCTCAGTGCAGTGGAGTGCAGGCCCTCTCGAAGCTGTATGCACATGACCTAAATTTCCTCAGAGCTATCAATAACACCTAGAGCCTCATTTCTTTTCCCCTTGTATTAGCAACCACACTCTAGATTTGGTAGAATATTGCAGCAATGTAGCATGTACATTTTGTTTGCATGTGTTGAGAGAGCTTCAGCTGAGAAACGTCCCTTACTGTTAAAAAACTGTGAGTTTTGAGCCTTTTACTTCCGAACTCCTACTGCCACATCTTCACTTGTTTCTTTGCAGAGTTAACTTAAGATCTTTTGTGTGGGAGAATGTGGTATGTGCCAGAGATGTTTGTGTTTAGCCAATTTAAGAGGCTTTTGGCTTGGAAAAAAGTATAACGCCTGAAACTAAGAGCTAAAAGGTAAAGGTAAAGGTGAAGCAAACCAAGGACTATCTAGGATTGGTGAATACAGGCCAGCTCTCCCACATACTCTTGTGTTATATGACTTTAAATACACTGTTATCAATTAAAATTTGAAAAAACCCTACCGAAAAGAGAGGGCAAAAATGTATAATGCTCCTTGTTTATCAACTAAACTTGCTATGATATAAAATGCAGTCTGTTACTAGACTATCTAACATGTAGATAGATTTTACCAAATAAAATATACATGACTCTCTCTGCTTGCATGTGAAATTTTATAAATTAATGAATGACTGTGAAGAGGAAATGCTAGAAAACAGTTGATCTACTAAGTGGGAACAGTTATCATCCTGCCTCACGGTGTTTGAAAGCCCAGAATGGTTAATATGCATTTCCTTTTCCTGTAAACTTCTACAGCAGGGGCGGGCAATTATTTTGGGCGGAGGGCCGCTTACTGAGTTTTGGCAAGCCATCGAGGGCCGCACGACAGGCAGCCCAGGGCAGATTAATATTAATTTTCTAAATTTTTTCGGGGCCCCCGGGCTGGATAGAATGGCCTGGTGGGCCGCATCCAGCCCTCAGGCCACATTTTACCCACCCCTGTTGTACAGCATTATATTTTTGTGTTAAGAGCTGAACTTGACAGATCACTTTCTAACTGATGTGTCTAGAAGGGGTCACAACATGTTAGCTTTCTGTGAGCTGTACTCCATCTGGATTGACTTCCAGTTGGTTGCTGAGGGGAACTCGGTGTATTTGTTTCTGCCTGTAAAGCCCTAAATGAGCTGAAACTTGGCTTGGAGAATCTGCCTCTTTCCTAGAGCTCTGCTGCAACAGCTGAGATCATTTCAGCTGACATCTCCTTGCTTTAGGCCCTGTTCACCAACAATCCTTAATGAGTAAGGCCCTGAAGCATGTGCTTTGCTGAATCAGGCAAAGATTCTTCCTTTGCATCCTAGTCTGGAACTTGTGGGACTTCCAGATATGTTAAGCTATGGTTAAGCAAGGCTTCAAAAGGGAGCTCAGGAAGAGCAGGCTTTAGTGAGCTTTGAATGACTTGATGAGAGATGTAGAAAAATGAGCAGGGAAGCTGGTACAAGAAGGAAATCGTAGGAGCAAAGCCAAATTAATGAGGACAGGTGATGAGATGAGACCAAAAGGATCAGGTATGAATTTGGCAGAGACAAGTAAAAATAGGTGCTTTGGCAAAAGGACAGATAAATGATGACACAAACTTTGGTATTTGGGGTATAAATATAGGTGCTGTAGGGCTTGTTTCTTTGTTGCAACCTAGAGGAGTGCAATTAATGCACAAATTGCTACCATGGGCTCGGGCAGTTTCGCTTAGTTGAGCTCCTCCAGCTAGTGCATGGTCCATGCGACAGTAAACTTCTCTGAGCTTTCTCCGCTGATCGCAAATGTGAGTTTTTCTTTGTGTCAGACCTGGACTCCAGGAAGCTGCTTAAAAGCCACAGGCACTTGGGGAACACAGACTCTAGCAGCCTGCTCACCGAGAATGACAGTAAGCAGGAGGCTACCCAAACACATGCATTATAACAACAGGACTCACTGTACTCCCTTTTCTAGTCCACCAAAGCCTGTTTTCTAGCTCTTGGGCAATGCTGCAATCTCTGTCTATTTGCTCAAGATTTTGAAAAGAGTTGAGTCAAATGGAACATTCTTCCTGTTAGTTTCTGACTGACATACTTCAATAGCACTCTTTTTTGTGCAGGCTTCTAGATGTAGACAGACTTTAAAAACAATAATTAAATGCCATATTTTCCTGCAGTTCACTTGGGTTTTATCACCATCATCTAGGCTACTTAAAACCACAGTGGTTACTTGCAAATAATTGTAAGTGTGTATGTGCATGTGTCATTATTAGCAGCAAGTGTAGCTTAAGTTCAGTTAGCAAATGCCTGGTAGGTTCCTGGAAGGGGTAGAAGATGCAAGAAAGCCTAGGTAATTGCAAGGTGTTCCTTGTTCCTAGCTCCATGTGGCTTCTGAGTGTGTGCAGTACATGGGCAACTGTTGCCACCTTAGGGGAGGCGTGTGCTCCCCCAGTGACCAGGGGGAGGGATACCCCTGCAGCCAATCTTGCCATCTGAGGGGGGAAATCCCCCCCCCCCGCCAATCACACTGATCGGGAAGCAGCCACAGCACTACATCTGGCGCTCCTGCCTGCCCCCCTGCGCGAGGGGGGGGCCTGTCTGGGGGAGCATGTGGAATTGTGGTTGATAAAAAGAAACAAAAATCCCCCCAAAAACAAGGACGAGGACGGAAAGGGTTCTCTATGTTTTAGCCCAGTATTGAGGGCACTTGTCCAGGCAGCAGGAGACACAGACCCTTCTCTTGTAGCTAAACCACTGCATCTTTCATTTAGTATTCCTTGGATAGACTGGATAAAGAGCAGTGAGGAAGTTAATGCCCCATTTGGAAGAAAGGGTCAAGACTAGAGCCCAGCAGCCATGTCACTGAGCCATGGTTTCTTTCTCCTGCCCCTGCATATCTCTGCTCCTAGCTGTCTTGGATTCCTGCTGGCATCCTTTCAGTCGTACAACCCTATCCATTCATACTCGTCTAGAGATACTGCAAGAAAGAACTGGCAGGTCTGTCTGTTGTATTCAATATGGTGGTGGCTCCACATGTTCTAAGACAGATCTCAGACTTACCCTGGATTCAGCGAGGACAGTGAAGTAACTGTTAGCTTTACTTATGGCCATCTGTGCTGAAAGTCCTAAGATTACCTAGACATGTCTACACATTCATTAATGCACTTTAGCTAATGTGCATTAAATCTAATACCTCCATTGTGAGGTATTAGAAAAATGCTCATTAGCCTATTTTAATGTGCATTAGCAAAAGAGCATGGTTTTTTGTGATGTTTTAATTTGCATTAAAATAGACTAATACACATTAAAGCACACATGTAGATGCACCCCCCCAACTTTTCCTCAAAAATGTTATTATTGGATCCTCTTGTTTTGTTCTCTGTTTTTTAAAGGGCATTTTTCCCCTCCTACACCCTGGACCACTCTGCTTAAATTCATTTGGCTTAATAAAATTATATGGAAAATTAGGTTGGGACCTGAGCTGAAAAATTCTGCTCTGTGTTTTCCTTCTGTCTTCAGCTTTTGCTTTGAATTAATATAGTAGTAGCCACTGGTTGCTGCAGTTTCAAGTGTACTTTTTGGACTGTAACTGCAAGCTTCTCCAGACTATTTTCCTGGGATCTCTCTTTTAGGAGAAGATTAGCAGTTGAAAAGAATTGACATTGATGGCTTAATACTTCCAAGAATTCTAACAGTATAGATGGCATACTCATGAAAAAATCATGACAAGGAAATATATATAAAGCAAACATAATGCTGTGGAGAGAGAGCATCTCTTGGGGAGCAAGTGTTCCTGCTAGTAAAGGCCATTTAAACAGCATCCCTAGACTTTAAAATCATTACATTGCATTTTAACCTCCTGGCATAGATCCCCTTGATGAAATAAAGGAGCATGCTTTCCCTAATGGAACTGTGAAGAAATGCAGTGTCCTGAAAAAAGAAATGACTTTTTATTGACAAAATTGACAGAACAAATTGGGCACAAGCAGTGGCACTGTCATCAGTGTGCATCGGTTATGAGGCAAAGGAGCCCATTTTCTACGCTGAGACAGCAGCTCAGGCTTTCCCACATAGAAACCTGTATAACCTGAATTATTTCCTACTGGAGGTGTTTTGCATAGGCATGAGAAAAATGAAGCCAGCATAATGGATAAACATGATAGGGTGGTGGAGGAGAGCATGTCTAATTTATGGAATTCCCGCGTTGGGGAAGTTGACTAAAGGCAGGTCATCAGGCAACTTGACTAAGGGAAGGAAAGATGTTTTTTGTTTCCCTCCAAGATACCGTGTGAAAACTACATGCAGTCATTTCTGATTAATTTTTTTTCCTCCTGTTTTGTGATCCATTAGGATGCAGGTAGTCAACAAATAGGTTTCTTGCTTGGAAGCTGTGGCGTTACTGTGGCCTTGACTAGTGATGCGTGCCATAAAGGACTGCCTAAAAGCCCTACAGGGGAGATACCACAGTTTAAAGGTAAGATAATTTTCACTTAAACTGCATCCTGTACAGAAAATCCACATGTATACAGCAAATTTATAGAACATGTCACATTTACTTTTAATGGCCAAAGATAGAAATTAGTCTCAAGATAGGATGTACTAAACTAAGCACTCAAATGTATATACAGTAATATTATCATGTAAAATCCTCTTAGTCTTTCCCAGTAGGATTGTTTCTGTGAATAAAATGAGTAATACTGAGTCAATTATAATACACAGGCATAGAAAACATTTGAAATAAACTTACGTGCAAACGAATTATGTTCATTGGTGCTGTTTTTCCAGCATTAACTCAGGAAAAGTTTTTCTCTGTCTCTATGTGATTGTTTTTCAGGCTGGCCAAAGCTGCTTTGGTTTGTAACAGAATCTAAACATCTTTCTAAACCACCTCGTGACTGGTTCCCACATATCAAGGATGCAAACAATGACACTGCATACATTGAGGTGAGCTAATAAAGATTCATTTTCCTTTTGACCCAGTGTATATGGCACTGTTGGATACCATAAGATAAGCATAATTATCCTTTGGCTGTTTCTAGAAACAAAGAGCATCCTGTTTAGCCTGCTGATAAGTAATCTCATTGTAAATAGAAGTATATACCGAATGCAAAAAGGTTAATGCAATGTTAAATCTGCATAGTTAACTTTCTGTCTCTCTAAACTTCTACAGCAGGGGTTTTCAACCTTTTTGGGTCAGTGTACCCTCAGCAGCCAGTCGAGATGGCAGGAGTCCCCTGGCAGCCAGACAAGTGGGGGGGATGGGGTCCCCCCAGCAGCCCATTGGCGACCGGGGGGGTCCCCCATAGTTGATTGGTGGCTGCCGGGGATGAAAGTGGCGGCAGCAGCACTTGCTGCAGTGTATCCTCTGAGGCCGTTCCAAGTACCCCAGGGGTACACGTACCCCTGGTTGAAAACCCCTGTTCTACAGCATTTGGGATTCTGGTTCAATAATGCTTTAAAGTACAGACTTAACTCAAAACACGCACTTATTTTAAATGTTTTATGGAATCACAACCTTAAATTTTAGTGACAGATACTTTACAAACAAATGAGAGGTACCAGGATGGATACCCACAATTTTATACTTCCAGATGCTTTTTTTCTCTGTGTTTTTTTTTTCATTACAGCTTTCATTAAATATAAACAAAATTGTTGACAGTAAGGGGTTTTTTGTTTTTGGAAGAGCGAGAACTATAAAATATAAATTGATGTGTTCTGGTCTTATCTTTCCTTTATCCTCTTAACACTGTTTTGCCCCAAACACAACAAGCTACGCATCAGGGATGTTAAGGGTGTAAGAGTTGGTAATAAAAGGCAAGAATGCAAAGCCAACAAATAATAAATCAGCTATCAAACTGATGTCTGCTGATATGGCTGGTTAATGATCAGCCATTGGTATTGGCCAAAAAAAATCTTTATCGGTGCACCCCTGGTTTTGCCTCTTTGATTAACATTTTCCCTCCTATTCTGGAGTTCAAATTCCCTCCCCAAAGGCTAAGTTCTGGATAAGAAATCAGCTTATCTTTATGCCTTTGAAATTTCCATGTGTGGTGTTCTGCCTTCTACCTCCTCCCCATTTTTTTGAAATGAGATTTGCTTTGGATTCAATAATGTCAGCATTTCAGTAATCCCAAGTGAAGCTAATGCCCCACTCTGTTAAAAGAAAGTCAGGAGTGTATATTTCCTATCTTTGCACAGCTGCTAATGGAGAGTGGGGTGAAAGGAGCAGTAGATATTCAACCTTGATGAAAACCTTCATCGTGGAAAGAGATGAAAGATTTATTTTGTGTAATGACTATTTTGAATCTTCCCACTATTGCAGCAAATAGTAAGCATGGTGAAGGCTTCATACACAGATCCGGGATTCTCCCTGTGTGCATCTTCTCTCAGTCCCTCCTTTGTTTTCCTTGCTCGTGTTGTCAGTGCAGTTCTGATGCATTTTGATGAGCGTAAGCACCCCCACACGAACGCGTGGAGCAGCCAGCTCCGCAGCAGTCGCACTGGGCAGAGCTGTGTGCAGTTATCCTGTGCTCTGCTTGATGTCAGAAGGTGAAAGTTCAGCTTTATTAAGCTGCCTCAATAATAGAACAGACAGCTGCAGAACAGGCTCAGAAGTATTTTTTCTATTTTTTTAAGTTATTTTCTGCCAAATCTAGCCAGCGTATTAGTCATTAATGACTCCTCATGTTTCAAACTTCTGCTGCTGCCTTTGCCACTGTGACTCAAAGGCACAGCTAGAATTCATATAAATGTAATTCTCCCACCCTTCCCAAGCTCAAGTAGCTGAAGCATTCCTGATACTAATTGTGGCAGGTTTCAGCCAAAAAAAGAGAACCTCTCTGGAGAGGAAAGAAAGTGAGCTTTAATAAAACCTGGTTTAGAACTTCCACTGTAGCTCTCTCCAGCTGTGAAAGCTAAAGTAAATCATGAAATCCACCAGTTGGCTTATATTTCTCCACTTTAAATGCTTTGAATCCAACTGTTGAATAATAGCAGCAGTGCAACTGTTTCATACGAGGGTATGTTGAATCTTCAGTAATAACTCTCTTGCAGTACAAAACCTGCAAAGATGGAAGTGTGCTTGGGGTGACTGTAACACGAATTGCACTGCTGACCCACTGTCAAGCTCTTACACAGGCATGTGGATATACAGAAGGTACAGAACACGCTCCTTTACCTTCCTCCCTAAAACTGAAATCAAATTGTATATTGTCTAACTGAGGTCTTTTTTAATATTTTATGTTAGGGCCATAGTAAATATTTCTCAGAATAAAAGTAAGACTTGAGGCATACAACATGGTTTTAGAACATATTTAACAAAAAGAAAGCATGCTTTAAGTATCTTTTATTAAATATATCAAAGAGAAGGCAAATAATGGTCTAGCCAAAACACAACCTTATTCTGAAAGTTATGCTTTGAGGTCATCATATGGGCCACGCAGAAACTTGTTCTATTTCTATTTGCTAAGTGGGTTTCCCTCGAGTCTGTGCCATGCTCTCAAAAATAAACCATATTTTGTTTTTGTTGGACAGCTGAAACAATTGTGAATGTATTAGATTTCAAGAAGGATGTTGGCTTATGGCATGGAATTCTTACTGTAAGTAATTTATTTCCTTTGTGTGAACTTGTCTACTATGCTTGTTGCCATGATCAACTGGAATGTCCTCAGTTTCTTTTAACAAGTTTGTCTGGATTGAAAGCAGAGAGTTTGAGCCTGCTTTGCTACTTCTCCGTAAGCACAAACACAGGCGTGCTAAGTCACCTCAGTGTGTCATGTACAGTGCATTGTTTGGCACTGTTATTGCCGAGCACAAAATCCATTGCTGCTGTGTCCTTCTAAGACCTGAATTCTGTGTAGCGCCAAATCAAGAGCATCAGTTCTGTGTTATTTCAGTAAGACCTTCAAGTGGAATGGCTATATTCCCACTGATAAGTCCCTCATCCGACAGGACTACTGCTACTAATCCGGAGACTGTTTTGCTGCAGTGGACTCGGCAAGCTGTCTGTTCAGTTCTTGAATATCTTTCAAAGCAAAGGCATGGCAGGTCATTGGTGTGGAGGCCCACGTCTCTGTTTTTAAAGACATTCAAGCGTTCAGTTCAAGTTAAAGTTGCAGCTTATCCTGCTCCCAAATCAGTGGTGAGAATGTCTATTTATGAATAGTGCATACACAAGAATCTCAGGCTGGGAAGGGCTTACTTTTTAGGATTTCAAGGTAACCATTAGACCTTTCCCTGCTGCTGCTCTGCTGCTGTCATCATAAAGAGACAGTGATGATGAAGCTTTTGAGACAAAAACATGTTACTAGTGTTGTCCGGAAGGCATTCATTTAATAAAGCTAAATGTATCATTTACTCTGAAAGCAAATATCCACCAGGGTGGTTTTTTAAATCCTTCTTTACCTTTTTTTTGGCATGGTCTTAATGACTGATCTAAGACTACTTCTTTTTTTTTTTTTTTTTAAACCTACAGTTGCACTACACTGGGAAGAGAAATATTTTCTATGGCCTTAAACCCCCAAACACACAGACAGTGCCATTTGGGAGGCATATCTAAGCTGGGTTGACCAAACATATACCACATATATCCTGTGCTGATATAAGTAAATCTCTGTGCCTTGTAGAAATTTACTTTCAATGATAATGAATGATGTTCAAAACTTCCATTTTTAATGCTTTTATTTATTGATATTGTATGACAAATCACTATGGAAGATGAGTGCTTTGAAACATGAAATCAATTTGCTGCCTCTGGCTTATTTGAATTTCCTGTTGGTGTACTTATCACACCCAGGAGGGCACACAAAGCAACAACAAAGTCTCCCTGTGCCTGAAGAACAGTGTTTGTACCCGAAAGCTTGTAAAGAACAATTTTTTCAACTATTTAGTTGGTCTAATAAAAGATATCACATTTACCCAAAGAGCCGTGTCTGCCTATGCAGCTTGTTGCAAACTTGTTCACAATCTGCTGGGATTGCTCTATTTTATAATGAGCCTAAAAGTCCCTTATTTTTTTTTTCTGTTGCTTTTTAAAGAAAGTGAAGGAGAGAAGAAATGAAGGGAATCTCTTTGGAAATATTTTCAGCATTTCAGATATGTTGATGATTGTAAATTAGAGTCCTTAACTATGTACTTAGTGAGCTGTCTCATAGGGTGACATGATATACATTTTTCCTATACCTAATATTCTTAATTCTTTTTTTAAATATTCTTATTTAATTTCAGAGTGTCATGAACATGATGCATGTTATAAGTATTCCATATTCCTTAATGAAAGTGAATCCACTTTCCTGGATACAGAAAGTCTGCCAGTACAAAGGTAAGGACCAAGAGTACATGTTGGTATATTTTGAGTATCAGATTTGGCAACACTAGTTCTTGAAGCTGTTGACTTGATGCTGTTTACTGTAACATGGTGAATGACTCATTTCCTGATTTTAAAATTTTTTCCACACAGTAGATTAGTAATCTTTTTACTCTTATTTTAGCAAAAGTCGCTTGTGTAAAATCCAGGGACATGCACTGGGCATTAGTGGCACATCGAGATCAAAGAGATATCAACCTCTCCTCACTACGTATGCTAATAGTGGCCGATGGCGCAAATCCTTGTAAGTGATGCCTGTAAAATAAAACAGGAAATGAGTATCTTATTCTTTGTTTCATATCTGACATTTCAGACTTCAGTCACATTAGCAAAAAAATGTTTCACAAAAGTTTGAGGCTGCTGCAAACTATATGAAGTTTATGGAAACAGTAATTAATTTTGGATTTTTTAAACCTACTTTTCTTTAGCTAATCTTGAAGCAAACTTAATATTCCACATAATGTAAGTTGCAGTAAATCCAGTTTTGTTTAACATGACAGCCATATGTAAAGAAAAGTAAATAATCTTAAACTGTAGAAAAGAGCAGAAGGTTTGCTTCTTTTCAATGGCTTTGGAGTGTAGAAGCAGGGAAAATAAACCTGAGGAGTTCAGGTGGCACCCTTGCCCTCTGCTCTCCCAACTTTTTCAGTAACCCCTTCCTCTCTCCTTACTATGAGACCCTGCTTTCTTGAGCACATGGAAGTGAGGGGCAAATTTGAAAACACTGGCTTAGTACTGTGGGTACCCATAGACTTAGTTCATCGAGAATTGACTCATTTGACCTTTTTTGAAACTGCTGCAAGTTTTACCACAGATAGTCCATAAACACACTTTTAAGCAGCACTTTTGTACTCACTTATATACGGTACAAACTATGCATGTTATTAGTCCACAGCCAGAAGGCTCATGATTGACCATATAGTTCATTTGGGTTGGACCCCAGTAGAGCCAACAGCATTTCAAGCCATGGTGACCCCATAGCTCAGCAGTGCTCTGTATGTGTGTGTACTCCAAATACCCAGCACAAGGATCCATGTTCTAATTAGCCCCCACTCATGACTGGAACCACGTGTTCATCATGAGTCCTGGGATCCTCAAAAACATGTATGCGGATGTGGTACAGGGCAACCTGGTCCAGCTTTACCTTGGGAGGGCAGAGCCATGCTAATCATATATGACAGGCTGAGAGAGCGGGACAGAAGGATTCTGGTTGAGCTTTTGGGGGCTCCACTTGGTGATGTTCACCAGGCATTTAAGGCTGGTAAAAAAAAAAACTGGAATCACTGGAAATGGAAAAAAGGTACAGCTCTGCTGTGGTAGTAAAAAGGAAGTAAAAATGTATTCTGCGCAGTGGCTTACCGTAACTTAGAAAAAGAGCCGGCACTGGGGGGGACTGAGCGCAATGGGGACTACCATCTATCTTATTTAGATGGGCTACACTAATCTATCATTGTAGTGGATTCCCATCAGTATATTCACCTAATATGAACCATGCATTTTATTGTCATGCTCCCTGTTGGCTGCATTTAATCAACTTCATAGTTGGTTTCTATTACTGAGCCCATGCTGCTTTTGTCAGGAGTTTAATGATAGACGGTATATTTAATAAAGTTTCCTTGTATGTGAATGTGAGACAAGGGGCTTTCTTCCCCATGCTAATTGTGGGATGGGGTAGAACTGTACCATATTCAGGTAAATACAGTAATCTTTTCCTAGGTGCCTTAGATAATTTCTAAATGTTTTGACATGAAAAACCTACATACTTGAACAAAGGTGCTTGACGTGTCAATAGCATTGCTTCAGAAATGAGATTTTTCTTTTGGTGTTTTTTCTCTTCAGGGTCAATTTCTTCCTGTGATGCATTTCTCAACGTCTTCCAAAGTAAAGGCCTAAGACAGGAGGTCATTTGTCCATGTGCTAGTTCACCAGAAGCTCTCACCGTGGCTATTCGAAGGTACGGTGTTGAACAAATTAAAATAGTATTCAGAACTTTCAGTTTCAAAACAAAGAAATGAAAGATCATATTCATTCAAGATCAATGCTGCATAGTTAGTTTCTACAAAATGGGTACATTTTATATCTATCTTTATTTGTATAACGATAAGACATGTAGAATTTACTGCACAGTAATTCATTTTAGAGAAGAACAACAGTTACCAATTTCATAATATGATTTTAATGTAAAATTAAACAGACCAATAGTTAAAATTCAGCTCTGGTAAAATACTGTGGGACAACTCAAGTTTATTAAAATGAGCTAAATGAAATGTAACAGGAAAGGGGGGAAATCGTGGGATTCTAGGACTCAACAGGTACATCTACGCGAGATGTTTACTGCAATTTATTAGCTGACTAATTAGCTCTTCAGTAAAGAGTCAACCTGTACACATGCAGCCCTGTTAGGCCTCAAGAAACTAATTAACTCCGTTGCAGGATGATACTTCTAAATACAAGTACTATCCTGAAGCCAGGTTCTTTATTGCACAGCCATGTATGTGTAGACACTGATGGGGCTGGCTTGGTTATGAGAGTGCTTCAGTGCAGGGCACCCTCATGCCCCAGCCAGCTTCTCCTCAGCGTGTTGAGCCAGGTCAGAGCATCCCTGAGCTGGCTGGTTGACCCCCCCGACCCCTGTCTCCCAGGCTCCCTACCAGCCAGGGCTGCTCTGATCTGGCTCAACAAGCTGTGCTCCCAGGAAAGCTGCTAAACCCTTGTATTTATGATTGTGAAGAGAGTGGCAGCCAACCCTGAATTTTGTGACACATTATAATCTGGAGTGTAGAAAAATACTGTTAGTAATAAATGAACAGTTAGTATTAAATGAACAGTTATTTAACCAGAAACTAAAGCTATGAAATGTAGCTGAAAGGTGAAAAAAATAATTTCTTATACATAATTCTGGTCAAGTTGTTTGTGCAACTCTGTCTGAAGAAATATCTCCAGTTCACACCAGCCCTTAAGGTTAAACAAATGCTTAAGTTTAAGTGCAAGTCATTTTACTATAATCAGTGAATGAAAAGCCAAGTAAAACCTGATTAAAATACAAGGTTTATGTTTTTAAACAAAAGGGACGTTGGTGCTTTTGCACATATGATCTTTTAATTCAAAGATCTCAAACTGCTTTACCAATTTTTAATATAAACAAACTTGCACACTGTGAAGTAAGAGGTGTCTCTTATCCCCATTTCATAGATAGGAAAACTGAGGTACAGATATGGTAAGTAACATGCACAAGTTCAGTTAGTCTGTAATATAGGTGGAAATACAACATTTACCTTGTTGTTTTTGTGTCTTAATGACAAAACTTCTCCTCTTTCCTCTAATGACCCTCTGTTCTTAGAAATGTCTAGTGTGGTAATGCAGTTCAGGATATTGTTTGTCAGGTAAAAAGCCTTCATATCTTGGAATCGGGCTACTTGAATTCCCTCTTCTCTTGATTGCTTAGTAGAGATACACGTTGGAGAGGCTTGTGGTTGCATAGCAAGAGCTACTACTAAACTGTATTCCAGAATAATCAAATCTGGATGCACTAAGTAAAATAAGGGGAAATGTATGCAGGATTATGAATCAGCCTTTGGCCTGTTAATTGTGTGAGGAAAAATGTGTATTAATTAGGCATTTGATTTTCATCTTTAGCATTCTATGAACAATGTGTGTGCAGTTAGGAGGGGAAGGGTGAGAGAAAGTTGATCAATAATGTGGTTGAGAGACTACATTAAATGATGGGACCATTATTCATCATAGCTGCTTGTTTACTAGTCTCCATTTGTTATGCTCTAATGCATTTTCAAGCATGCCCATAGCCCTTTTTGTTGACAGTGTCACTTGAGAAATATGCCTCATAATGCCTATTAATTGAAATTTATGGTACCAATCACTACAAGTCTTACATGACCCTGATTGCCTGGGGCCCATCTAGTATTTCAAGCACGGCAGAGGAGATATGTCATATAATAAGAATATTATCTTTTAACGTAAGCTTGTGTTATGATGGATTACATAGCAAAACTGCAAAAACTTCAGATGAATATTGGCTCTTTCATTGATTTTGAAAACAGCTTGCGTCTGTCTGCATTACAAAGGAGCATTATTCTTAACCAAATCAGCATCATGTTATCCTCAGTTTTGCATTTTAGTACATAATATGGTATGAGTTTCTAGCCAGCCATAGAAACCCTAGCACTTCATTCTGAAATCAGTAACTTGTGTAAGTCAAAGTTAGCTTGTTCAAGCTGCAGACGGTATACGTAATATTAGAATCGCTAATACAAAAGTACTGAAACAAGCTGACGGAACACCCTATTGCCTGTGTTATAGAATCACATAATATTTGTGGGTGTGTTCAGATGTGCATAGACTTTTGGTTTCCCAGGGACAAGAAGCAGCAGCACACCTTGCACCGCTTCTTGTCCCTGGGAATGCCCGTGCCATGCGTGCTTTGGCGCACAGCAAGTTACCCCAGCAGCCTTACCTGGGGGCTTCCCGGGGCTGGCTGGCAGTGGAGTAGAGCCTGGCTGGCAGCGGAGTGGGCTCTGGGTTGGACGGCTCCGCTCTTCAGCAGCACATGCTGGCTGAGTGTGCATTGCTCTGGGTTTTTTTCCACGGGTTTTTTCGACACCTGGATATGTTTGCAGCACCCTGTACCACACAACCACAATCATCTGGACATGCTCTGTGGTGAATTTAGGCAAATCAAGGAATTGCCATTCACAGAGCCTTAAATTCATGTAACGTGCAGGAGTTATTGTCACATAAAAATTTAGTATGGAAAGATAGTTGTATTTTAACATAATTGTGTCGTGGTGTGTCTGCCTGTCTATATATAGCCTAAATGTAGAAACTGAGTGTAAAAAACCCTAGAGTCCTTAATATCTTTCACTCTTTTCACTCCCTCACCTTTTCCCTTGTATCTGTGAAATGGGGCTAACTCCTCTCATTGACAGGACTGAATTAAGGTTTGTAAAACTCTGAAGATTAAACAAGTTGCAGTGTGTAAATACTATGTATTACCCTAATTTCTATAGCAGTGCATTATTGGATAGGCACTGAAATTGAAAGGTGATGTATTGCGTTACCAATAGTGACTGGAGACAAAGATTAGGTCAGATGTAAAAGCAAAGATTAAGGTGGTAAAGAATAAATCCAAATTAAATCTGAAATATACTATTATTAAATGTGAACATAAATACTTGGTATTTGTTATGGTATTCCACTGTGAATAGGAAAATACTAGCATTTGCCTGTTTAAAATATCCTGTCTCTTAAAATTATAAACAATTGTTCCAGGCCAACAGATGACAGCAATCAGCCCCCTGGCAGAGGAGTATTGTCCATGCACGGTCTTACCTATGGAGTAATTCGAGTGGATTCTGAAGAAAAGCTTTCTGTTTTAACTGTGCAAGACGTTGGCTTGGTGATGCCAGGAGGTAGGAATCAGAACTGGATTCTCTGAAATGTGCTTTGTGGAACATATGAACCTTTTTCATTTATCACACTGTTCAGTGACTGCAAATACCATACTTTCCAAAGAAACAAGAAACACTTGCATAAGAATATGGGTGTTTTAATACATGACAAAACACGAAGAAACATCTTCTCTTCTGTGTTGACTCTGCTGCTTCTTCCACTCATTAGTAACAGCTGTCGTTTTAAATGATTTACTCTGTTTTGCTCATGAAGAAATACTGATTTGTTACCATTAGATAGCTGAGCCAAAAAACACAAATACTTGAACCCTAAGTTCAGAGTTTAGAACATTGTTATACATAGCTGTAACCCAGGTCATGCTGAAGTACTGTAGATTATAAAATAAGATACTGTAAAATATAAAAAAGCTCCTTGCCAAAGACTTGCAAAATGTTTCCCTAAGCTCCTGTGCCGAGGCACAACTGCATTATTATAAAAAAAGATAAATGTTTTTAGACTATGGTAGTGATAAATTCAGACTAAAGGCAGAACGTCTAAAGATGACATCTAGATTTAACTTCTAAATTGATTTTATACAACTGCTGCGCAGATTGGAAAAGGCTAATTTTTTTAGTTTTTCTTTATAGAACTGCTAAATTATATACCAAATAAACTCTCAGTTTCACATTTACAAGTGAAGCAAGTTAAGATTTTTTTTTTCTAATAACCATAATATAAAATAATTATCTAGACATATCAGATTGTACTGGATTATGTAGGCTGATCCAGTTTAAAGCGAGTTATTGTATTATGATTACCTTTACAGTAAATGAAAAAGCAGTTTCCAGGACTTTTACACTTGCACATATAAAGACATTCTGGTCTGCTTCTCTCTTCCCTCTGTCACCCTGGCTTCCTTCCAATTGCAAAGCTTATGTTCTTGACAGGTTCCTACTCCAGGGTAAGCTGCTAAAAGGCATACCTGATCTTAATCTGATGCTTATGACTGGAAAGAGCAGAAATTCAACAGGATCTTTATTGCAGTGATATGATGCATCAGCCTGTCACAACATCAACTGACTTGCTGGGTGACCTTCCTGTTGCCAGTTTTCCTGCTTCCTTTGGTGTCCTTCTGCTCCAACATAATTTAACTCAGAAGAGAACATAGCCGTCCAGATTCTCCCCCTCCCTGCCAGTTGCTCGCTGGACTCTGCTGCTCCAGAACACTGCCCCTTCGCAACCCTCACACTGTGTTGCAGGGAACCGTAGGCTGGCCATGGACAGTCTGGGTCAGCCCATCAGGGCTGCCCTATGCACTGCTGCCATCTCTCGCCAGGCAGACTTGGGAAGCCTATAAAGTATGCTGAAATGTGTGCACAGGGCAACCTCCCTGCCCGCCTGCCCCCCTGCCCCCCCAGCTGCACAGTTGTCAGCACTGAAGTTCTCCACTCTTCAGGGCATCAGCATTTGAATGTCTGTGTATGTGACTTTGGGTTTCTCTACCTGGAGAGCAAATCTGGGAGAATTCTCCCAGGCTATTTGAGTGTGTGTACACATTAACTGGCATACTAGACCATTAAGCAGAAAAAACTTACTTTTTGCATGGGTTTTGATGAAAGCTAAACTTCATGGCTTTATGTTTGTTGTACAATGTAATTATCATCAAGCACCCCGACTAAAATAGTTCATTTTACAGTGACCACAGTAAATAGATTTTTCAGTATGATACAGGGTGCAGTCACGTTTTACAAAGGTATCACAAAAGCAAGGGAATCAGGCCAAATTCAGTTTTGTTTTTCAGACTAGATTTATATAAAGTTCCTGACACTTTTGTACTATAAATATTAATTTATCTTTGATGTAAAATGTCTTTGTTTCACAAACATTGTTTGTTTGGCAGTCACATCTACATGCACTTTATGCATTGAAGTTTCTAGATCATAGATTCTTCCCCTCACTTTACTTTGTCCTGTAGTTGTTTTTTTATAAAATATTTGAAAGTATTTTGCTTTTTCTTCAGCCATAATGTGTTCAGTGAAGCCAGATGGAATTCCTCAGCTCTGTAAAACAGATGAAATAGGGGAACTTTGTGTATGTGCAATTGCAACAGGTACATCATATTATGGACTCTCGGGCATGACCAAAAACACTTTTGAGGTGAGTCTAAGGAAAGGTACAATATAGAATCCTTTCTTTTTAGCACTCTTTATCTTCAGAAGATATTTTTGGAGATCCACGTTCACACTAATAATGTTTTTTTTTTCTATTAGTGATGCCAGTTTTGGAAGGCTTAGGGAGATACAGTGATGCAATCTATAGTGGAGCTCAGTTTCACGTAGTACCTTATAAATCTTTAGAAAGTCACAGTCCCAGAACTAAAGAGGTTGCAATCTGATGTTGAAGCAACAAGCAGAGGTAACAATTGATGCAAGGCAAGTGGGAGGGAGAGGCAAAGTTCAATAGGCAAATTCTGTGTTCGGCTTGATGGTTAATGTGTACACTTTGAAAGCTGTTTCATATGTGTAGCTTAAAGCCACTGCCAACAATCTCACAACTAGTCAACGTTAGAAGATTGCTTTTCTGCAAATATCCTTGCAGATGTACATCTTAAAGAGATTTAATGGTAGAAAGCATCCTGGCTTACCACTATTGCCTTGTTCCTAATTGCTCTTTTGCTGTTTATGTTTAAAATGCCTAGAGCAGGCCTGTCCAGTTTCTAAGTGACTGGGACCCAAACACCTTGCAGGCAACACTAGTGGGGGCCACACTCCCCCAGGCTGCAAAAGGGCAAGCCATGCCTCCCCCCAGCCATGCAGATGCTCCCCACACTACTGCACCATGCAGATGCCCCATCCTCCCCTACTGCACCTGTGTCCCATCCCCTGCCCCACTCCACTGCACCATACACCTGTGTTTCTTCCTTCTCCCTGCTGCTGCACCTCCAGCCTGTGTGGCCCTGGGCTCACCTTCAGTTCCCTGGGCCCTACTGCCCCGTCCCTGGTCACAATTAAACCCCTCACAGGCCGAATGTGGACCATGGGCTGTCAGTTAGACAGTGCTGGCCTAAAGTATCATTTTTTGAATTTGTAGACTCCACTTTGTTGTTTTGTGTACTGCATTTTTATAATGAGGATTGGTCCATTGATTGCTCCATAGGGACTGTCTGTTTTTCAGATTAAACTTAAATTGAGGCCAGTATGAAAAGGTTACCAGACAGAGAAGTACAGAGAAAAACTGAACTGAAATGTTTTAAATGAGAAACTTATGGTGAATTGTTCTTCTCGGTCAGTGTTGGAGGGAAAGATTAGGAACAAATACATTTGCCCTTCCTTTAACAAGTACTCTTTCTAATCTAAAGAGTGTTAACATGTTCTTCGTAATGGTAGTCGTAATATTCTCCTATTAACGTGTAGTTCTGAGCATCAGACATAATATACATTGAATAATTTACGGAGATGGGGAAAATAGTTCTCAATCATGCTCTACAGTAATGATTTGGAATGTGTTGGATGACTTTTTGAAGTGCCGAAAGAGCAATGAGTGCTAGCTGATATAGATGGTAATCCAACATTTGAGTTTTCTAAAGCAGGATTATGCTTGGACTCATTTTGGAGGCAGAACTTACGGTATCAATATAATTGAATCATAAATGGTTATGTCCAGATGAGAGTAAGTGAGGTTCCAATTCAACAAGGCATTTAAGCATAATATTAGGTACACAAACAGTCTGCTGATTCAGTGGGGCTATTCATTCTGAAAGTTAAGCACATTCTCAAAAACCTTGCTGAATGATGGCTCTTAAAAAAAAATGTGTCCTTTCACACGACACCTAGCTAAGAGCCTGTTCTCTACTTTTAGGGCTGCATCACAGTGCCTGATGCAAAAGTAGTGACTCTTCAATGAGAGTCACCTGTGTGCATCAGAGAACAGTACATGACCTTTCTTCTGTTATATGAGTCTTGAAGGACAAGATACAGAAGTGGTCCGTCAGCTTGGAATTACTGTAGATTGTTTGCATTTGCTCCACTTCGGACTTATGGAAAAGCATGGGTATGTCTAGACTGCGCAACGCAGTGCTGCATAGGGATACCCGAATGAGCTCTACATGAGATAGTGGGATACTGGAAGGAGTATTGCTGTGTTAATTATAGAAGCAGGGTAAATTTGCCCAGACAAAACACTTACGTGATTGTACCATGTCCTACAGGTGAGCTAGCTTGGGTAGCTCTGTGCAGCTCTCTATTGTACAGCATAAACATAGAGGATAAGGCAATAATGTATGAAGCATTTAACTTGTATAAAATGTATTGGTTTTAAAAACCATCACTGCACAGTGTATTAAAAAGACTCTACTACTTTTGGTGGTTTTAAAAAATGTATTATTGTAATAGGGAAGGACATCCCCAAAAACAATTAGTCTCTTAATTGCTCTTTATTAGTAACCTAAATTTACTTCTATTCCACAAAAAAATGTTGTTATTAATTTGGTTTTTGCATTGTATGTTATTTATGGAGCTGAAGCCACAGAACGTGTGCTAAACCAAGGCCTGGCACTGCTATTACCTTCCTACATCACACTTTTCCCTCCACATGAGTCCTTGTCGCAAGTTTTTATGGTGATAAATAGAGAGCATCATGGTGCTCATCTTGACAAACAAGTTTTTCCTGAGTGAGATGATCACTCCAAGTCCTGTTGAAACCAAAGGTGCTCTCTGAGCACTTAGGATTGTGTTCTCTAAGGACTGTATTTCTGTGTTTTACAGGTATTTCCTATGACCAGTTCAGGAGCTCCTATAAGTGAATACCCTTTTATAAGGACTGGATTACTAGGATTCATAGGACCAGGTGGGCTTGTCTTTGTTATCGGCAAAATGGATGGCCTAATGGTTGTCAGTGGAAGAAGACACAATGCTGATGACATTGTAGCAACTGCACTCGCAGTGGAACCAATGAAATTTGTCTACAGGGGAAGGTTTGCTTCATTTTTCTTTTCTTTTAAATAGAAATCTCTGTTTTGCTTAGAGCAGGTCTAATTGTCCTAGTCTTTAAAATGCTTGAGACGGCCAGTAACCCACAAGATTCTGTGTACGGTTTACATGGTACAAATGGCTAGAATAAAGAGAAACTATTGCAGACTCTTCCTGAATAAATAAGGCCACATCCAAAACAGGATTTCAGCAGGCTTTAAGCAATTAGATCCAAAACTGCTTTTCAAAAGCCTTTGCTTTGCAACTGCCAAATCTGGGAGGCACCTAAGAATTTAACTTTAAAGTCCCCTAGGTTTGTGCAGTTCTGCTTCTGTATATTTACACAACTGCCCTGGCTAAGGACCGGGAGCCTGTGGTTAGGCTACTCTCCATGGAGTTAGGGGGAGATGGTTTTGAAATCCGTGAAGCTAAAGAGGACATAAAATCCAGGTCTCCCCCTTCTTGGATGGGCACTCTAACCATTTAATGACTCTAGGTCATTAAATAAATGGTGGCAAGTGAAACTACCTCCTCCTTTATTGGCTGCACTTCAGAGAAATGGGTGAGCCCTTTTAAAGAGTGGATTCAGGAACTTGCCATCAGGAGAGACTCCTACACTATGCTCTTTGTGTGGATAGAAATGCCTCCCTGCTTCAGGCACCTTAGCTCCAGAGTTGGGAAGTTCAGATTAAACCATTTTCTCCTGGCTTCTAAACAACTGAATTCACTGTACACACCTTTTGGCTTGCCCCTTTTGAGGTATCTGTCTCTGTCCATATCTGTAAAGAGAGCCTAGGCACCTAATTTTGGTTTTTGCTTTCTGTGCTGGGGACCAGGCACCTTTTAAAATATACAGCTGCTTGCGATGTTAACCCCACCTCCCCCCAAAAAACAAAAAACAAAACCCACCACACACTCCCACACTGAGTCCAGCACATACCCAGAAAAGGCAGCACATTAGTTGGACCCAGCTTGCCTGATATCTTTACAAATTGGGCACTTTATTAGGGCTTTTTTGGCACTTTTATGTAATACCGGATTGAATCAGCTATTAGATAAAAGCACCAAAAAGCCCTGCTGAAGCGCCCAGTCTATACATACACTGCAGACCAGGGTCGAAGTAATACACTGCTGCTTCTGGTAAAGCATGGTTTTATTTTGGGGTTTTTTTTAATGTCTGCAAGCAGCCATCATGTAAATACTGCACACCTTAGAAGACGATGGGTTATACATACCTGTGTGGGTAAGATCCCATAGAGTCTTCTAAGGTGTTCAGTGTTTAAATTTTGGGCCACTGCAAAATTGCACATTGTGAATGTCTTGCACATTGCAAAAGATATTCAAGCCCAACTTACTTACTTCATATGTCACCCTCTAAAAAGGATTGTTTTAATTTGTGCATGTGTAAGAAGTTATGGAATCTTCTCCAGTGATCAGAGCTAATGTTTAGAAAGCATTAGCTTGCAGCACTTTGTTCCAAACTTCAAACAATTACTACATTACTAGGGCCCTAAATAATCATAGCCTTCATTTATCTTTGAAAAGATGAAGGCTAATGAAGCAAAGACCAGTTGGAACACTCCTTGAAAAATAAAAGGAAAAGAAAATAATTTACTGCTATTTCATGTCTTTGCAGTAGCTTTTCTCCAAAATCAGTTGATTTAACAGCTATTGCAGGGTTTCATGTAACAGGGGCTTTTTGTGTTTTGCTAGAACAAATTGTACATAAAGCTCCATTCTCTGAATAAGAAGAAGCAAATAACAGGGACAAAAAGTTAAGAATAATCTTTTCTGCAGCTTCTGATACCCTTACCCAGTACCCTTTTTTCCTGTTCTACAGAATAGCAGTGTTTTCAGTGAGTGTACTCCATGATGAGAGGATAGTTATTGTTGCTGAACAAAGGCCAGATTCTACAGAGGAAGATAGTTTTCAGTGGATGAGTAGAGTTCTCCAGGTAATGCTCCCAGTTTTTCGTATTTGATATTTCTTTTGTTGCTCTGCCAGTCATTATGGAGAAAGTAACTTGACATTTGTGCTCTGAGTACGTGAGTATGCAGCTGTATGGGTGTGTCTGATGAATGCAAGGTCATATTCCTTTGAATAGTGGTGGTCACGTGAGCTGCACGTGTTGTGTGCCTCTTTGTGCCGCTGTGTGAGAGCAATTAGAAGAAGGATGGAGGAGCTGAAACCCACCTCTTATTCCCCTGGGCAACCAAATGGAATACAGCAAATGCCCAACCAGCTAATTTTCTTAAACCTCAAAACGGTTTCTTTTGATCAAATCTGTGAAGTAATATTATTCCTCAAACTTTCTTTATATGGACATCCCAAAAGAGGAAGAAAAGCACTGGGGGATCTTCCTGTACCACCGGGCACAGAATTTCCTACTTCAGGACACACTCAAGCCTTCAGGGCTAAAACTATGCTCATCCTCTGACAAGATTTGGTCATATTTGATGTCTTTCCCACTTAGGGGACCATCCTGATAGATACTATTTGTATGCACTCTTTTCATTCAGAACCCATGGTCTCAGCAGGCACTGGAAACTTTATCTTGCAAAACCTCAAAAGCCTCAGCACCGATGGCACAGTTGCCTGACATTAGTCCCAGTGCTAATGTCTCAGTCAAGAAAATTGTTACCCATCTGTACACAAAGAGAAGGTTCACAGGTAGAGCCCAAATACAGCTCTGCATGCAGAGGGCATTATTTTACCACTTACGTTGCCAATGAGAGAACAGCAAAAAAAAATTAGGGATCTTCCATTTCTTTGGCTAACTCAACTTCCTCTCAGAAGGCTTCATTGTCTAGTATATTCCACTGCAGTGAAGTTCACGTCTCCTTTGATATCTTTCCATTAATTCCCCTGATCCCTAGAGTGATTTCTGAATTCAGGAGACAGTCATAATCATTATTAGAGCTGCATTCTGGACTGACTGATCAGTTGTAAGTGTTCATCCAGCTCAGACAGTTCAGACAGCAGTACTCTTAGATACTTCATCCAGACTTTCAGTTCCCCCACCTGATGATAGTCTGGATATTGTCTGATTATGTGCCATGGACAGGGCTGCCTAGACAATTCCAAGAGCTCCTGATAACAGAGCAGGAAGAGGTCTACCAAAAACAATACTGTCAGAAGAGAGAGCCAAGATCTGCAAAATGGTCATTTGAAGCAACCTGCTGCTGATTTGTTTGGCCAGGCATTTGCAATTAGACTTCTCTACATAACAGCAGATGCTGAGCACCATAACCATTAGACTAATACTCCTCAGCACACACCCAAAATGCGTATTTCTTGCTACATACTTTTACTGGGATCCAGGCTGCCATCTACTCAAAAAAGAAAGAATGATTAGCTACCTACCTGACAGCAACCACGACTCATCAAAGTGATGATGTAAGTGGGGATCCAGTGACACCCTCCATCACTGAGTCCTCAGCTAGGATAGAACTAGTGTATGAGCTGAGAGGTAACTAATGGAGAGCCACAGCATCTGTATCCTTTACACCCTCCAGCAGGGACTCAGGGAGGCAAAAGGTGGACACATAGCCCCAGCAGTTGCCGCTGTTCAAAACACTCCAGTCTCACTCATATATAGCACATGTGTACCTACACTGGGATCCACAAGGACTACAAACTTCTCAACTCATGTTTATGGTGGAGCAGCTACTCCAGGGGTGGGCAAAATGCAGCCCGCGGGCTGGATGCGGCCTGCCAGGCCATTCTATGTGGCCCACGGGGCCCCTAAAAAAATTAGAAAATTAATATTAATCTGCCCTGGGCTGCCTGTCATGCGGCCCTCAATGGCTTGCCAAAACCCAGTAAGTGGCCCTCTGCCCAAAATAATTGCCCACCCCTGAGCTACTCTTTCTGTTCAGTACATTCTAAGATCAAAAATAGGAAAAGGGAAAGCTGTATATCATCTAGTCATCATTAAATATATACTGGAAGAGACATATTGTTCTAGAATACAAGATTTTATCTTTAGTGGGACCTGCAGAGGTATGTACGGGTATGCATAAACATTTTCATCTTTGCTAAAAATAAAGTTTTGGTTATTAAATAAATGAGATTTTTACAAAACTTGACTTCCCATCAGCCATACTGTTTGCAGTTTGCTCTTCTCTGTTTGGACAGTGGAAGCCAGTTTAATTTTTCAGATCCCTTGCCTTAGCACATTCCTGTAATGTTTAGGTTAAAAATATTATAAGGAAAATTTTTGATCTGTAGATTTGGATTTAAAGAATCTACAGATATATATGTTCAGATTTGGTTTAATAACTCCTTTTATTAATGTAAATACTGAACGTAACAGCTCAAACAATATTTCTCTCTGAGAAAATTTTACTTGCAATCTTTTCAAGCAGTGACAAAAGTCATCTGAAGCAAAGCATTAAAGAGTCAATTTCTTATTTTTCCTTGAGCAGTTGGAATAAGTCAGTTTCCTAGCTCCCTTGTGTGATTCATTAGTTTCTTTCTGAGTATCTGTCACTTAGTGATTAGGGAGAAAAACATTTTCCATAAATTAAAAAAATGGTATTGGTCAGAGGGCTGAGATGTGGGTGCAGCATCTGAAATTGTTGTAGCTCTTTTTTAAATGGTCTGAGTTTTAAGCTGATAGTGTCCCTTTCAAAAGTAATGCTGAAAAAAGTAAACAGATTAAAATCGCCTATGATTGTCTGTCTGCAAACTACATCTAATAGAAAACTATTAGGAGAGCACATGTAGGAAGGGTGCTAGGCACATCAGCTGAAATCTAAGGGTGCCTATACATGTGCTCCAACACAATCTAATTAGAATGCATGGGAGCAGATGCATTGAGTCTGTTAGAGCATTCTAATTAGAGCACTCAAGTAAAACGTTCTAATTAGAACACTCCACCGTGCCTAATCATCATGTGTATTCAGCGTCCTGCACTTCAAAATGGTGGTGGGGGTGTTTTAACTAAAACTTGTTGAACAAGCTTTAAAGTGCACCCACGGCCATTTTGAAACGCAGGACACTGAATAAAGGTGACACTGTGGCATTTTAAATAGAGCAGCTGTCCAGGAGCTGCTCTAATTAAAACGCACCCCTCCTCCCCATCCCAGAGCACAAGTATAGACACTGTAAGTGGACATCACCAGGATCTTCACTTAATGGTCATCTCAGTATTTGTAGCCATCTAGAGTTTTCATCCTTTTTTTTCGATGCATCAATTATTTTTGGATTTCCTTTCTCTCAAACCTAATAAGAAGAAAAATATTTTCTTTCATATTGCTGAAGATTATGATTATAGTAACAAGTAGTTATTTTTGGCTTTTTGCAGCAGTTTAGAGAAACAAGTATTGTAATAATGATAACAAATTCACCATACTTCATTAACTCCAACTTGAATTTTTCCAGGCTATTGACAGTATTCATCAAGTGGGGGTTTATTGTTTAGCCCTAGTACCAGCAAACACACTCCCAAAGACCCCACTAGGAGGGATACACTTATCAGAAACCAAACAGCTCTTTTTGGAAGGCTCCTTGCATCCCTGCAATGTGTTGATGTGTCCCCACACCTGTGTAACAAACCTGCCAAAACCAAGACAAAAACAGCCAGGTAAGATGGGTAACTGCATTTTAAATATTTATTGGTATTTTGTGGTGTTACAGGATGCTGCAATGCCTCCAGGAGTTGTGGGTGCTCTTTTCCTTCAAAAACAAATGCAGAACTCTAGAACTCTTGGTTCAGAGATGATACCTAGAGTTCGAGAGTTTTGCATTTCTTTTTCTCAGACCAGCACAGCTACCAATACATCCCTTTTCCTTCAAATACTTTTATACCATCTCTAATGGTATATTTGTTTTCCTAAAAGTACTTGGTTTGACTTGGGAACCCATAAAATATAGTTTTGTAGTAGAAGACAGTGGAGGGAAAAAGAAAACCTTGGGTTGAAAAAAAATACTCAGGACTCCAATAGAGAGAGGAAGATATTAATGCCACTGTAAAAAGTAAAACTGTATCTGGTATTCTTTATATGGTTATGGTCACCCCATGACCAAATAAGTTGAATGCAAACTGCAACGCATACAGGGAAAGGCCATTACAATCATTAGGGAAATGGAGATCCTGTCATAGAAGAGCAGACAAGAAAAGCTTAGTTTGTTTTATTCTAGCCTAACAAAATAAAGGCTGAGAGAGGATATAACTGATCCTTACAAATGCATGAAAAGGATAAACACAAAAGTGTAAAAAGTACTATTTAAGCTAAGGGACAGTGCTGGCACAAGAACAAATGGGTATAAACTGCCCATGAATAAATTTAGGATGGAATTTAGAAGCAGCTCCATCCCAGGAGAAAGGTTCTGTAACAGTTTTTTTGACAGGTCTTTTTCCTGCCCTTTCCTAATTAGTTTTAAGATGGGATCTTGATAAGTTTGTGAAGGGAATTATATCTGTGAAGGTAAATACCATTGTTTCCTGTAGTAAGAAGGGACTGGAATTGCTGACTGTGGAGATCTTTTCCAGTCCTATGTTCAGTGACTCGAAGCCAATAATCAGTCACTTTGCCCACAAGGATGGATCCATGCTGTAAATTTGAACTTGAATGTAAATTTGGAACTTGCATGATTTGAGGGGTGCCTGGGTCCGTGGCTCCAACTTGGGCCCCATCGGCGCATACTGGTGATAGAATGCTAATGATTTTGCACATGAAAATACTATGGAATCTGGAAAATCCTCTTCTACAGTGTCTAAAATCTGGGGTTGTCCATTACTGAACCAATATTTATTTGCAAAAAGAGTTTTTTCTTGTTTCTCTACTCTGGGACAAATGTTTGAGAACCCAAACAATTTAAAAAATGAAATAACAGACACTGATAGTAGCTTGTCAAGCAACTAAATAATGAGATGTTACCTGAAGTTTCAGTTTGATAGATCCTTGTTGCCACATCCCAGATGAAATACCAACTGTTCCTGAACTAGAGGTTTTGTTTGGATGTGATATGTGCAGATGCTGCAAATGGTAATAAGGTGACTAGTCATGGAGGAAGACCAGCAATAGAACAGCTGCTGAAGGCTCCAAATCATCCTCTCATTTATACTTATGGATCTCTCTGGTCAAATTTGTTTTTAAAGCAGAATAACTAAGATCCTCCTCTAGTTTTGAACATATCTGTATTCCATTATATCCCTTTGTTGCCCGTCATATGTACGAGGTTTGCACACCCTTGATAGACTAAGCTCAGTTCAGATGATACTTTATCCACAGTCAACTCTTACAGGTCCAAAGCAAAAATAACAATGTGGTCATGTCTCGGATGAGAGCATTCAGTGCAAGTTTAGGTAGTCTCCAGCTTACAATACCCAGCATAAACCCAGTGAAGGACAGCTTATGAGAGAAATAATAGTCATGATGTCTTCCTGTCTCATACATTTCTGCTGACTTTTTTCAGTGTATTTGGTATATTAGAATTTCCTAATATTTTTATTGTTTAATAGCCCTAACAGTTAACATTTCCATATGAGAAAGGTTAAAATGTTGATGCTTTTATGTTTATCTAAAGGAAATTACTAATGAAAACTGAGATACAGAAACATACAGTGACTACTTATCAATGGCTAGGGACAAATATTCAAAAAGCCCAAGCCTGAATTGATTCACTCTTTACAGGCTAGTCTAAGCTGCACAGTGGATCAAGCCAGAAGCTGGCGGGGGGTGCGCTAGAGCATGCCTGCCAGCCAGTGCCAAAGGGGAGGGAAGAGAGATGCCCTCCAAGGCTCTCACCCCTCTCTGCTGGAGCACAGGAGACATGGCCAGGCACCAGCCAGGGCTAGCACAACACACGGATGTCAGCCACCAGCCTGGGGAGGAGGGCAACTGCTGCCAGACTGAGAAGTGGGGATGGGGGAAAAGTCCTTTCTCTGAAGCAATCGTGTATTGAGCACAGCAATTTGCAAAGCATGCAACAGGGAACTACCAAAAATCTTTGCTTAAGTTAAGATAAAGCCCAGTAAAACACAGTATACACAACTTAGTCTAACTTAAAATATAAACCTAGAAGACAAGAATTAGTTTTACTAATTCTGAGGGCAAAGTGTCTCCTTACAGCCAGGCATTCAGAAAGGCTTTGTTTTTTTATTTGCACCTTTTACATGTTCTGCTTGATAATGTAAATGTTTCTGTCTGCATTCTCTGGTGAAGCTGTCTGCAACTTCCCTTAACAACATCTCCAGCATGTGTGATGATTGTCAGGTCTTTGCCAACACTTCCCTCCTCTCAGTCTGGTCCTGCAGTTCTTAGCTCTGGACTCACAGGTGCAGGGCTTGGATCTGCACAAAGGGGACTAGCTTGCCTCTCTCCCCCCACGCTGGGACATGCTGTTGAATTAATTCCCTCCCTACCTGGCTGCAAGCAAGCTGCAGAGACTATAGCCAACCCCCCTGGGATTCTGGGGGAGAGAGGGGACAGAGGGAGGAATTAACTCTGTCCCTGCCTGGCTGCAGGCAAACCATGGAGGTGCGGGTGGGGCTGGCAAATGACAGCTACGGTCCCCAGGATTTGCTGGAAGGTGGAGAGGGAGGAATTTGCCTCAGGGGCCACAGCAGGCCAGCATCTGGCCACACCCTGCCCCTGCTCCAGCAAGAGAGCAGAAGAGAGGGGTCATCCCAGCTCACTGAAGCAGAGAACAGAGCTCTGCCAAGCCCAGAGAACATGGCAGGATGCTGGGAGAGTCTGGTTTATCTTAAACCAGCAAGGGGTCTAGGACAGACATTGCATAAACCTGTTTGACCCAAATCAGTTACGTCTGATACTAAATTCAACCAGATTTATCTCAAACCAGTTTCAGTCATTTTCAAACTAGTTTATCTACACTGAATGTCTGTTCTGTTACAGGTTTAAACCAGTTTCTGATCACTTAAATCGGTTTGTGTGTAATGTCTGTCCCTAGCCAATAGGTCCTCCCTGATTCATCAACTCTCTAGTAACACATCTGCTGGAAAATGTAAGAGATTCCATGGTTTTTACGCTTGGTAGGATGTCCCTAATATTATGCGCTAAAGTCAGCAATGGGCAAAATCCCACAAGGCCAGAGAAGGGATAATAAGACTTGTCCTCTGTAAACCTAGTGCTTTTATTATACTCAGTTTGTTTCTAATACATTCTAGAAATTGGTCCTGCCTCTGTGATGGTGGGGAACCTAGTCTCTGGAAAAAGAATTGCTCAGGCTAGTGGCAGAGATCTGGGTCAAATAGAAGACAACGATCAGGCGAGAAAGGTAAGATGTTTTTCAGATACGTCTTGTACATTGCTTAACTGCAGCTTTGTTAATCAGATATTCTCTACTGTTTGATAAGTTTAAATAAGATTTCTTGAGTCCTGGTAGACACAGTTCTGTAACAGGCAGTGGCCAGCAATTCTCTTCATTTTTAAAGTCTTTGTTAATTTTGACTAAGAACAGTGTTTCCAGTATAACTCATCCCCTACTTGATTTTTAATAGCTCAGCAAAATCCAGGGCCTTCCATTGGCAGGGATAATTTTAATCTTGTTTTTTTGTTTGTTTAAGTTGTCTTATGTGTATTGCAGTTGAGCTTCTGGTGATCTTAGCGGTATAATTAATTATGGGAAGTCAAAGGTATGTTTTACAAAATATAATGATTTCTTAGTTACAAATTAGAATAGGGCAGTAGGGGAGAGAGACTGCAACTATCGTTAGATTCAGAGAACAGACTTTTTGTTTTGAAGGTGCATGTAGTGAAACGTGATTCCAGAAATGACACAGCCTCCAAAAGGACCTTAAATATATTGGTAAAGAAGAGGATTTCTTAGGGTAATGTCTTGTATTGGATCAACTATTTAGTTGGGGTAGAGTTAGACAAAAATGCAAGACATACTTTGTCAGGTCTGATCAGATAACCAAGTACGTCTCACATTTGCAAACTTGTCTAACTCTATCCTAGCTACAATATTGGTCTAATAAAAGATATCACCCTAAGAAATCCTTGCGTCTTGCATAATTTCTGGACCATCATAACTATAATATCACTCTTCCACCACAAAAACTATGGTAGCATTCAGCAGTTTACTGCTTGCACTGGTGTTGATGTGTAGACATATAAAACAGAAGCAAGAACCGGCTATATAAACTAGGGCAAAGGAACTGCTTCTTGCTTTTAAAGAAAACAAATCCACAATGTATCTTGATTATCACTCTGCTTTATTGTAGTTCCTCTTCCTCTCAGAAGTTTTACAATGGAGAGCTCAAACCACGCCTGACCATGTGCTTTACACGCTGCTTAACTGTAGGGTAAGAAATTCAGGCAGTTACTTTGACTGGTTACCTTTTAGGGAAATGCACATTGAGAGCTAACTGCACTTGTTTGCACCAAGATTTGGCTCAATCTTTGCGTTAACAGTCAGCTGTTGTATTTACTGTTCACTGGTGGAAGGAGGGATAGAAAATAAAAGCAATTTATCAAGTGTGTCACTTTTACCATGTTAGGTACCCAGCTTTATATATTCTTACTTCATGAGCTCACAAGTTGCTGGAGATCTTAGCTGTGCAGAACTATTTAGATCTGGGAAGAGATGAAGTAGTGTTTGATGCTGCTTAGCAGCCTCTCTGCTCTGTTTAAAGAAGTGCACTGAAAGACTCAAAACCTGCCTTGGCTAAAATAAGAAATGGTGTATGTGAGATTGAGCCTTCCATAAAATAGCAGGGGATGTAAGAAGCCGTGGATCAGAATTGCAACAAGGACTTCATAGGACCCTAGTAAGTTAATCTGCCTTGCTTATATGAGATCACAGGATGGCTTAATTCCAAAACATTTCATTAGTCTCCAAAAATGGATTATGATTTATGCAAGAGAACAATGCTGCTGGTTCATGACATAGACCTTTTGATTTTTTTCTGGGTTTGGAAGATACTAGACTTCCTAATATGGTGATTATAAATGCTAGCCCTTCACAGTTAGAAGTTGCCCCATGTTATCACGCTACTATGGTAGCATGGTCACCCTTAAATTCACCTGTTTACTGTGGATAAAAGTGTTAAATAAGCATTTTCAACTTTACAGTAAATGTTAAAGCATTTTAATTTACTTAACCAGGGTAAATGCAATCTTAAGAGATACTGTGCTACTCATGTGCAGCCCCAAAATAAAGTTAGAAGCAAGTAAAAGTCAGAGGCAAGTACATCTATCATGAGAGGCATTGGTTCTGAAGAACAAATCCCCCCATGCCCCCCAGTAGCTAAATCAGATTGTTTATTTAAATGATAATATGATATTCCACCTTAGCAAAAAGGTGGAGATAGCAGCCAGCTGGTAGGAAATACATGAGGAAAATGATTGTACAGTATAATGATTAATAAAATAAGTCACCATTTATTATATGTGGAACAAGTGAATTAGACATGGATTACTCTGTTAAATTTTTAAATCTACTGAACTTGTAAAATCTACTTGCCTCCTGATATTTGTTATTTTATGTGCAAGTGAGTGATGTTTGGCAGGTTTTATTTCGGCAAGTTTTCTTATGCTTCTTTATTGTTTTTCAGAGCTAATCTTGTAACCCTTCCTGCTTGTCTTGCTTTAATTGAAACTTCTATACATCACATGTAGACTTGATTCTAAAACACTGTAGTATTCATTGTTTGCATGATGTTTGAAGTCCACTGAAACCAGGATTTTTATGACACCGTAAACCATGTTTAAGGTGTATACAAAGTTTGAAAGGCTTACAAATTAGAGAAGTACCTCACTATTGGTTCCTTTCCTCTGACCTTGATGGTTTCCTTAAGCTGTGGAAAAGGGCTGGCTGCAACACCTCATTTGAAGGGCACTGATAGAGTAGTTCCAGCACTGCCATGGTGGTTCATTGATAGAACAGTCCCAACTACTCTTCTCCAGCACCAGAATTTGCTTTCCCTTTTTCATTTATAAACAGTATCCTTCTGCTGACCTGTGCAGCATGTGCTTTTGAGTTGACTGCCCACACTTTTATGAGAGCAGCTGCAGTTCCTCTTTTGAAAACTTGGTGCAAATGATTCTGTTGTGCATGAGAGAAATAGCATTGTCTGTTCTGCATGATTGAAACCAGGTGTAACCCCTTTCAGAGGGGGAGATAAATTGGCAAGTGGGTTCCTAAACTGTCCAGCTCAGTGGGAGGATTGTCAATAGTAGTGAAAAGGGGGGACATCAAATCCCATCTCTGCCTAAGTTGCCAACATATTCACAACTTAGCCTAGTGAAACTTTCTGTAGCAAATTTACTACAGTACTAAAGTTACTGTACTAAAGTTACTTTCCGTAATGATCTCGGACTGCTCAGTTAATGCTGTTAGTTAATAGTGTAATTAAGGTTGCCTCCACTACTTTTTAAAGGGGAGCGTGTAAAGAGTGCTAAACCCTTAGTTTGCTTTCTGCCTTCAGTTATATTACCCTCTGTGCTTTAGGATGACTGAGCCATTCAGTTCATAAATGCAAATGATTCCTGATAATGCACTGTGCTGCAGCTCCCACTGCCAGACCTGTATCAGACAGTAGGCCTGTGTGAAGCGGCTAGTGTTCGCTTCAGATTTGGATTTGGCCGATTCGGGGCACAGTGATTCTATTCAGTGATTCGAATCGCTGTCCTGAATTGATTTGGATTAATCTGATTTGGAGATTCAGCTGCCGCAGAATTGGCCGAATCTCTGAATGATATAGGCCCATCCCCAACCCGCTGTCTCAGCCCCATCAATGGCTACCCTGCCCAGCACCAACGTCCCAGCTCTTTAAAAAAATAAAAAGTAAAAATCAAAGCCCTGCACTCACCAGCTCCTGCCAGGCAGGGGGGCGATCCCTACTGCCCTGCGCTGATGTGGGCTCTACCAGGAGCCCCCAGAGGCCCCAATGGCTGCTGCAGCAGCCGGTGAGTGCAGGGCTTTTTTCTTTTTTAAACCACTGAGACACTGGGGCTGGGCAGGGCAGGGCAGCCATTGACAGGGTGGGGGCTCATGGCAGGGCCCCCCCATGCAGCATGGGGCAGTGGGGGGCAGCAGTGATCAACCCTGTGCTTGGCAGGAGCCAGTGCGTACGGGGCTTTTTTTGTTTGTTTTGGGGTTTTTTTATTGGGGGGGGAGGGTTAAGTGCCGGGAGCTGCGGCAAGCAGGGCAGCCATTGACAGGGCTGGGAGAGCGGGCAGGGATTGGGGGGTGCTCATGGGGGCTGGGGGAGCAGCCAGGGGATGAGGCCTGGTGGGGGTCCCCCTATCGTCCCCTCCCCCAGCCCCCTAATTACTGGCACAGGGTCCAGGTCCAGCTTCTTGCAGCGGCAGGCAGGGACTGCCTGAATCTCCAAATCTCCTGCAGATCTTTTTCTGAATCAATCTGGAGGCTTTGGATTGATTCAGACCTTTTTCCTGGTCTCATGATTCAGTTCAGATTCAGAGATTCAGCTGCCGGATCTCCTCCAAATTGAATCAGCAACTGAAGCTTTGCACGGCCCTATCAGACACCTCTCTCCCCGTGGAGTCTGCAGTGGAGAAGTACTGTGGTTGTGTGAAAGATGTTCACAGGGAATAAGAATTAGTTTCTTAGAAATCAAACAAATACTTATGTTTTCTTAAACTTCTTTGAAATAGGAACCTGCTGTTGCTTTCCTTCAGAATAGGGACATGAATAGGGTATTTTCTCGTACCTCATTTTTGACTCATTGTTTATTTTATAACCCCTTAGAAGCCTGAAACGTAAATGTTTCCTTACCGGTCTTTTTTTCCCCCCCTCAATTTCTTCAGCTTCTCTATTTTTTTTAAGTGAATTTAGTGCTTGTGAAAGGTGCCACACATGCCGGTACTGGAGACTGAAATCTTCTTTCTCCACAGAACAGGTACCGCACAGGCAGTAGAAGCACAGGTCTTCCCTCCGCTGCCCTGCCCCATCTGCCTCCCTCAGCCCAGGCCAGGAGACAGCACCGCTAGGGACAGTCTCTCTTTGTCTCTGTATTCGTGGGCTTCTCTGCTGACACTGTCAACAGAGGACTCACTTGTAGTGGTGATTTTCATGCTCTGGCTATTTGCTAGCAGTGTGCTAAGATCACAGCACTGCTCTACTATAGACCACTACGGCTCTCTGATAATTTGAGGTCATTACCAATTGACCTGTTTTGTAGAAGTGAGAGGCTGCGTAGCCTGTTACCACTTCCTAAGCTATCTAGATCCTGTCCTCCTTGCTCAGCCAGCTACCCATGTTCAAACAAATGCCTTTCTTTCCTATTTGGGTCATATCCATGTGCATAACTTGTATTCCTAACTCATCTCCTGCTGCCTGCAATGTGGTGCTTTCCCCTCTGTCTTTTGTCTCTTGGTTTATAATGTATTTCGGCTATGCCAGTTGGCTTCATGCCAGCATGCAGACAACGAAGTGAAGTTTACAGGAATGCTCCTTCAGACTTAACTCTTCAGATTATGGCAGGAGTCTGGTAAAATTCACTTTACTGGCTGTATGTGGGAACAAAGCATGTATAACTAAGGAAAGCAGTGCTAGCTCTTCGGTCATGATATTAAAAGATTATTGACACTTCCGTAAAATTAGAGCTCAAACGCTGCTTTGAGTGAAGTGTATAGAGATGGGGGCGGGAAATATTCACAGCCTTGTCAAAGTTCCTATTTTTCCAGCTGCAGTTGGGCATAAAGCTGACGTTTTTCTTAGATAATTTTACTGCATGACTAGTATGACATATTTTTATAAAGATAAAAAGATAGCCTTCATTTCATTAACTTGTCAGCTTGGGAAAGGAAACTGGAATTCAACACACAATCTGTTTTTCTTGTGACACAATCTTATTTCAATATACAGGGAACAATAGCGAACTCTCTAACATGTGTCCAGCTACATAAGCGAGCTGAGAAGATAGCTGTCATGTTGATGGAAAGAGGACACTTGCAAGATGGAGACCATGTGGCTTTGGTTTATCCACCAGGTAAAGAACTTGCATTTTTTTGTACTATGGTGAACTTAAGCTTCATGAATTAAAACTCCTTTTCAAATCATTTACCCTCATTTTGGTGAAATTGCAGACAGGGTCCTTGCCTAGCTGTAAACCAGACACTTGAATAATCTTTGTCAAAGAGGCATTGCAGTATTTACTCATTTTACAATGCATTTCTTTGAGTTTAGCAAGACGGATTCATTCTGAATTCCCCAGTGTTTTTATTTTTCTTGTGTTGTTTATTCCTGTGAATTTGGGTTAAGATTAAAGCGTATTATTTCAGGATGTCCTTTTAAGGGGCAGGAGCAGGAACAGGAAGAGCCACTACTGGAGGTGATGGGCTGCAGCTGCAGCAGGAGCAGCCCCACCAGAAGCTGTACGCCCTGCCCATGGCCTGGGCCTGCGTGGCTATTGTGTTCTCCGCACCTCCAGCGGCTGCTCCGCTCTCTGCTTTTGGCCTTGCTGCACTGCTCTGGATGTGAAAGGGGGAAGCTTCATCAGGGTGGCTCTTGCCTCAGAGCATGGGGCTCTGGCTTCTGCCCTGGATCGCCTTCCACCCATCCCGCCTGCACTCAAGTGGCTATTGATTGTGCCGAGCGGGTGGAAGGCAGTCAGGAGCTGAAGCCACCCAGTTGAAGCATTCTGCCCCCCTGCTCAGAGCAGCGCAGGAGAGGCAGGAGCAAGAGGAGGAACCGCAGCTGGAGGCAGGAGAGCAGCACAGCACCTGGCCAGCTGCAGCCACACCAGGAACAGCCCCACTGACAGCTGCGTATACTGGTTAATATCCTGGTGGCGTCTGAACTGGCTAGAGCACAATGTGGGCTGCCCCGGTGGGAGCAGATGGTGTCAGCCATATGAGGAATGCTAAGGGGGCAATTGAAGGCCAGAACCAGTCAGTTGGCAGGCCATATTTTGCCCACCCCTGAATTAACCCAATCCATGCAAAGAACTTGTTGAAACTATTTCTTAGTATTAGCTTGCAGAACCTTTTCTAATATATATGTCATGGGGAAGAATCAAGGTGTCCCCGACAGGCCTTCAAGTATCTCTACTAGGAGTCTGACTCTCCGTGTCGATGACCACCCTCTTCACCAGGCGTGGGTGTTACCGTGGTCGTTCATCTTCCCGCGTCACCAACCCCACTTCTCGCCTGCCACGACTTGCTGTTACACTAGTGGGGCAGGGCTAGTTCACGGGTCCCTCGGTGGCCCAGGTCGGCCTTGTCGGTTACACACAGGGCTCCTGCCACCACTACACCCTGCCTCACACCACCTGTGGCCTCCACTTCCCCGTGCCTGCTCAGTGATGATCCTGCAGACTTCTATAGTGGCCTTCGTCTTTGAGTTTCCCCTAAACCCTTGGGTCACTCCTGCCCTGACATCGGGCCCTTCACACCCGCCTGTATTGAGGCCTAAGCCCTATTGCCATAGATACTACACCACCGACCCGTCACCCTATACACCCTGATCTACTTGCTTCCCCCAAAGGGTTCTTCAGTGCCGACTATCTCACTGACCCACCACCAACACCCTATGATACTGCCCGGGAGTAACGCCTCCTGGATATTTAGTGTTGCACCCATTGTCCTTCGATAGACGTCCTCGATTCTCAGCAGCGATCCCGCCACGATCTCGCTCTCCCAGCAGGTGATCCTTCAGTCTCTCGCCCCTCTTTGGCGATTCCCGCACCCACCGCCTTGGCACTTACTTCTTGGTGCTCTGAATCGTCCTGGGTGGTCTCAGTGTTCTGTGGCTCCCCCGACCTGGCACCTCGGGGTCCGTCCACTGGCGATCCCGTCGTCGCTCCTTCTCTCTGTGCCACCGTCCTCCCTGGCACACTGGCTCTCCACTGTCCGTCCCACTGGGCTGGTGTTGGGGACGGCTGAGACAGCCGTTCGTTCCCCTCAGCATCCGCTGCCTCCGGAGCAGCGGCCACCATTTTTAAATCTGCCGGCCGGTGTCTGACGTTATCGTCAGCTGCCGGCTGCAGCTGTACATAGACGCGGCTAACGAGCCGTGCGGGCTCTCTCTCCGCTGCGGCATCCTGCTTGTCCCGCCTTGTAGGTGAGTCTTCCCGGCTTCTTTGGGTTCTGGGACACAAGGGATAGACCCCAAGGGGCCAGGGGGGAACCCTGGGGTCAGGAACACACCGGGGAAGATGAAGGGAGACAGAAAAAAACAGAAAATCCCTTGCCTGTAGCCGGAGCCGCGGTGAAACCAGAAATGGCGGTGGGACCCGAGCAGCTTGTTAGCCACGCCTTTTTAAAGCTGTGGCCAGCTGGTAACCGGGGCGACGGGAGTCGGACGGGGAAGATAAAAGGAGCTGCGGGTGAAGACCCAGGGAAGGGACCCGGAAGGTCGCCAGCGGGAAAGTCGTTCCCAGGACTCCCAGCGGGGGTAACAGGGGGCAGGACTGCCTCCCACTGTGTGGGAAGACTCCTTGAAGTCCGTCGCGGGGAAGATGCCAGCAGCGGCACAGACAAGGGAGAAGAGGAGGCACCTCATTCCGACAAAGGACTCGGAGGGGAAGACTGAGCAGAACAGAAGGAGTGGGACGACGAGAAGTGCCCTCAAAGAACCGGGGAGGATGGCAGAAGACAGGGCACCACACCAGGTGGGACCGGTGCGGGCTCGAGAGGGCTCAAGGAGATACCCCAGGCGGGGGACGAGGGGCCTAAACAACGAGGGGCTGCGGAAGATGAGCCCCAGCAATGCTGAGTCACCCAGCAGGGGACAGGGACAAGACATGGCTAGAGGGACCACCGAGGGTCCAGCAAACACATAAGCTGGGCAAAGAATGGAGCAGAAAATGTGGTAGCCAGCAGGACAGGGCAGACACAGAGCCGGGCCAGTTAGGGGCTTTAGAGGTCGGGTCCTAGTGTAGTGGAGTAGGCTGTGGGCCCAGGTGGTAAAAGGCCAGTAGGCACATCCTAAGCAACCCGGGAGCCTATCTGGTATTGGTATTGTTGGGGGGTTTTTTCTCTTTCTGTTGCCCACTTTTGGAGGGGTTGTTAGGTACGGCCTAGAGAGAGCCCCTAGTGTTGGCTAAACCACGAGAACCTCAAGGAGAACTAGACGGTTGCAGGACCCGGTAGGTAGAGTACATGGTGAGCCCAGGTGGCCTATTGCCCATCTCTATAGGAGGACATGGGACACCAACAGTCGGACATCTGGCCAAACATCATCAGGAACTCATCGTGGCTGGGTATAAGAGCGAGGTATAGGGGAGGTGGAGCCTCGTGGAAGATCACCATTCACAGGTCCCAGATGCTTGAGAACCCCGGTAGTCGGACCCAACCACTGGAGTAAGATACAAAGTCTTGGCAGGCGAGATTGGGGAAAAGACTACCCCAAAGTGGGGGAGCATCCACTCGGCAAGATCTCAGAGAAGGATCAGCGGACATCTCTATACATCCGGGATCGTGTGGCATGTGACCGGATGTTCGAGGCCCAACGGGTGCAATATACACATAAACGTATATATTTCAGTCTCCATGGAAAATATCATGTTTTATTTTAAAAAGAGTAAGCCATAAATCAAGAACCCTTTACTTCTAACTGCCCCATTAAAAAAGTAAAACTATTTGCATTGCATTCTTGTAATGACCTGCATATAGAGTGTAAGGAACTATCAAACAAAATAATTGTATGCTGTTTTGAATGTATAAATTCAGCTGCCTATAGAATGTGATGCAGTGGTGCTCAGCTTCTAGCCCACAGGCCAGATCTGGCCCACAGAGCCGTGTCATCCAGGCTGCAGGTTTCCCCACAGGTCCAGAAATTTGGCTGTGGGGAGTGAGTGGTGGCAACATTAATTGCCATTCCCCTGCTGACAAATATCTGGACCTGTGGGTAGCCCTGCAGGCCAGATAACATGGCCCTGCCCCGGCACATGGAGTCAGGCCAACATATGGCCTGATTCAAGTGTGCAGGTTGGGCGGTCCTAGTTTAACTCATTTTTCTGTATTAGCTGTATGAACTGATCCTTATAATCACGATTTATTTTTAAAAAATGCTTAACACATGTCAGAAATAAGGAGTATGAAGTGAGGACATTGCCTTTTTCATTTGAACCCTTCAAGAAGACAAGCCAAAGCCTCTCATTTTTAAGGTCCAGTGGCATAGAAAAGAATTAGAAAATACATTTTTTAAAATGGAACTTTTCACACTATATAGGAGTAGTGAAATGTCACAGTCTTACTTTTTCTTTGTTTGACTGTTCCCTTAAAGGCTATTGTGTAGAAATTAAAATATAACACATTTAATTAGTTATAATTCAACTTTTTATCTAGTGAATTGTTTATCAGAACCCTGAGTGATGACATGTTGTTCATACTTTTAGATCAGTCTAGTTATTTCATGCTTAAAAGAACTCCACAGATTAAAATAATCAGTGCAGTTTACCAAATAAGGGGTAGGGACAGAAAAATAATGTGTGGAAGATTTGTAGTTACTCATTTAACATCCTAAGCCATTTCAGAGTAGGATGTATACTTACACAGTATGCTTACATAGGTTTCTCCAGTTAATGATTGGATTTTCAAGTAAGAATGTTTTGCTTTGTTCTTCATGCAGGGATAGACCTGATTGCAGCATTTTATGGTTGCCTGTATGCAGGCTGTGTGCCAATAACAGTTCGACCTCCACATCCACAGAACATTGCAACAACATTACCTACGGTGAAGATGATTGTGGAGGTGAGTGGACATCTGGAAATGTGAAAGCTGCTTAAACAGGCGGTGGGCTAATATGCTTTTTAGGAGCTTTTCCATTGAAGTCAGCAAAAGACACCGGGTTTTGTAACCTCTGAGTTCATATTTCATGTTACAGGGCCCGAGCCAATAATGTATCACAAAGTCAGGGATGAGAGAACATTTAACACCCTCAGACTTTCAGAACTATATAAGCAGCCACCTACACTGCCACTTTCCAGAAGCAATTTAGATATGTTTTCCAGTATTTGACACTACACCAGGTTTCACAGACTTCCTAGTGACATTTTCACTGACCTACCGTGTTACTGATGTGTAAAACAGTCCACTACACAGACCAGAAAATAATATTGCAGAAAATAATATTAAGAGTCCATTTAATGTGGTTCAGGCCAAGCAACTGGAAAAAAAATGTTTAAGTTAAAAGAGTTTCAGCAGGTCTGTATACAGGTATGTACTCTTTATGTTTTAAAGGCCTCTTACAAAGTTTTGGAAGCAAGTGTAGTAAAGGGAGTTACTAATTTTGAAGTTGTACCATAGACAGGTCTTTACCCAGAGAGGGGTGATTTGGACTTTTTTTGTCTTTTCATTTTATCTGGTCAAACTGGAGTCATTTCTTACACTAAGGCTCCTGCCACACTTTACATATAGTATTCAATTAACTGGTTAATCACACAATACATCTAGATCAGCCACACATGCAGGGTAAGACTCATCACATTTGAAAAGTAAATTATCATGCTATTAACTGGTTAATTGTGTAATAAATTCAAACTGGTCTTGCTTGCAACCTAACTATAACGCTATATAAACGTCCATCCAGCTGTCCATCCAGCTATAAAGTTAGTGCTTGAAAATGTGTAAGAAGTCTATAGCTGGTTTCTATCCAGGCTTAATTTGAACATGTGGTATGGCTGTAATACAGTCGCTTTAACGCTGATTGGGAGGGGGGGCGTGATTTCGGAGCGGGGACTTCTTACTGGTGATGCCTTCTGAGAAAACCTTAAATAGGACATACAAAGAACTAGAACTCTTGGTTCCAAATTGATACCTTTTATTAGAACAACTGAAAAATGGCAAGAAAATTGTCCTTTTCTGCAAGCTTTCGGGATCAGAGTCCCTTCGTCAGGCTCTGGGAAAAGTGTAGATGGTACAAGATGGTAAAAAGTCCCCATAGGTAGTTAATAGATTTTTTTAACCAATTAAATACATCTCTAGGATTTTTTAGGATATAAAACTATTATTTAGGGACCAGGGACAAATAAACTTGTGTGAGATAACAGGGTTGTTCACAGAATGAGATGCTGCTCAGGATGAGTACAGGTATTAGAATCTGACCTAGTAGCAGCAAAGCAGTGGTCTTGTTGATCCTTTTGAGGTACTTAAACCTGTGTAGTGTGTAATAACTGGTTAGTTTGCTCAGTGTTTGACAGTCAGGTTTGGCTAAAATGAGCTCTATTGGCTTGTTCAGCAAATCTTAAGATGAGGCTAAGACCCCTGGCAGATGTGGCACTTATGGCATGACTAATCATGTCTTAAGTCATAACCTGGTCACATGTTCAGAGCAATTAATATTACAGTAAAACAGGGAATAAGTAACTTATTACAATGATCACCAATCAGCTGATCAACGGCTCCCATGTGCTACTGAGGCTGGTAGTACTGATCACTTACTAGTGCTTCCGGCCCTGGGGACACACTGGAGAGAAGGGCTCTGATGCGCTCCTGAGGCTGGGAATGCTAACCAACTGATTGGTGCTCTGAGCCAGGCACACTGGATGCACAGTTTGCTGCTTGTCAAAAGGACACAGTTGAATCCCTATCACACAGTCACACCTTCTGCCATGCACACGTAGCATGGCAGGAGGCGTGATCATTGGAATCGGGGATCAGATCCTATCATGTTTTTACTTGAACATCTACCAGGGGCCTAAGGTGTCTCATGGTTGTTTGGCCCTTTTCAGTGGGCTGATTTCCAATCAGAAATCGCAGAACACATTAATACCAGTTTAACCTAAAATCCTCTCAGCTTTAATTCATAGAAGGACTTTCTCTTATTTTAGAGGTGCATGAATTTATGAAGATTAAATATAGAGCTTATTCTTTTCATTGTCAATACATTGCTGTAATGTTGGAAAATCCTGCCTTTACACACATACCTTTTTCTATCAATCTGAAAACAGAACTGTGCTTTGGAGATGTTAGCAGTCAATGGAATTCAACTCTATTGTGAGCTCAATCTCACTATATGTTGCTAAATGGTTTAAGAGGTTATAGATAGGGGGCCTATCCAATACGAGAAGGTGGCCGCCCGATTTCGGAGGGAGAGCACAGGGCTGACTACCATTTTCATGGGCTAATCATGGAGCTGTCCCCACAGACCTCTGATTGCCTGAGAGGCCCTGGTTGCCCCGCCCCTTGCTGCTGATTGACTGCAAGGGCTGTCTGTCATACAGCCCTGTCCCTCACCACTGGTTGGTTGCAAGGGCTATCTGTCATGCTGCCCCACCCCTTGCCACTGATTGGTGAAGAGGGACAGGGCTGCATGACAGGCAGCCTTCTCAGCCAGTCAGTGGCAAGGGGTGGAGGCAGCAGTCATCTTGGGTTTCCACGTGTGCCGGCAGCCGGCCCTCCCCACTTCTTCCCCTGGCAGGCTGCATCGCCAGGTTGCAGCACTCCCCCTAGGGAGCCAGCATCTTATTTTCAGTAAGGTTTCTATTTTTACAGATTTTGCGTGCAGGGTTGGATTTTGCAATTTCCATGAAATCCGCAAAATTGCAATTTCGGTAGATCCCTAATTATAGACTTGACTGTAATCTAATTATGTAAAATACAGTGAAGGTAACAGAAATGAATATTGTCCCTTCCAAAGAGGACATTGGATTTTGTCCTTCCATCAAGGAGTTTGCAAGAGGTTCATCTCTCCTCCCCAGTTTAGTGATAACTGGGATAGCCCTGAGGTCCAGAGTTTCTCCACACGATCCTGACTTCCATGATAATGTTGTTCCTTACAGCCATTTGCCCTTGAAACTCTTCTTCCAGTGGTTTCATTGTGGCCCAGACCACGTAAGGTAGGATTGAGTGTTACCTTGTCCTAGGATGACACACAAAGTTGAGAGCAAAGGATGTTCTAAGAACCGTGCCCTCATCCTTTTCTACTCCAAATAGCATAACTTAGAGAGGTATCCTTGGGCACCACCTTTGTGGGTTGGCGCAAAAATAGCCACTGCCACAGCAGTGGCTGACCATTATACCACCAATGGCGCTGTCATACCTGTCACTACTCCGTACTTCATGATTGCTCCAAGTGTAGGGCTGCCCTGCTATGCTTCTGCCTATACCTGATCTACACAGAACACCACAGTGGGTATTTATTGAATCAGAGCCAGTGGAGAGTTGCTGCAACAGAGCCTTTGTTCCTGTTGCTGCCTGCTGTTATGCCTGCTGTTTCTCCCTAGAGTGTTTCTCTGAGGAGAGGGGCAATCTGTATTTCTCAGTATCATTACTGATAACCTCCTGTGATCAAGTGGTAAACTTGCTGTATATGAGATTGAAAGTACGGTACTCAACAAGTGGTTTCTTCAGATAGGGACAATATTGTAGGGAATAGCTTTTGAACTGAGCTCAGTGCTAGAGGAACTCGTAGATTAAATTTTCACAATGCACTTTCCTCTCTGCTGGAGGCATGAGTAAGAATATCTCTATTACTGACAGTACTGACAGTAGCCAGTGGAATGGTGGTTTCCTAACCAGTAGTTTTCAAGGTAATGGTTTGCAGTGCTGTCAAGCCCAAGTCCTTGGCTCAGGTTCCATGTGGATTGCATTTATAAGGGCCCTGCTACATGTTCACATTAAAGCTAGATAGAAACTACTACAGAGTTGTTACATATTTTCAAGCACTATCTTTATAGCTGGTTAGCTCTTTTTATAGCGGGAAAAGCATTTTTATTTTGTCATAATTAATTTGCACAGGTGGCGGGTCTAAATTTATTATTGCGTGATTAACCAGTCAATTATGTGATAATTACTTTGCACTTGTGGCCAGTCTAAATTTATTGTGCAATTAATTAGCTAGTTGCAGAATATATGTAACATGTAACGGGGGCCTTAGAAATACTTGTCCTCACAGAACTGCAAAAACCAGAAATGAGAAGGAAAGTCTTTCCTTTTACATTTTCCATTCTGTGCCCATTGATTACAAATGTTCAATACTATAGTTGCCTGACTTTTATTTGCATATAATGTATGACATATTTTTTCATTTGGTACCCAGTTAACGTATTTGTTAAACTATCCATTCTCAAACAAGAGAATCTCCCCAATGTAAAATCCAGTAGACTTTTGAATGTAGTCAAAAGTGAAAGAGTAAACTTACTGTAAGTGCCACTTGAGAAACGACCATTGTAAAGCTGTCATTTGAAATATCAAAATTCTCTACAGTGAAGCCTTATTAAGTCCCTAGTGTTCCTGCAGAGAATCCTGTTTGTTTGATTTAGTGTAGAAATCAAGGTTACAAGGCTAGCCAAATCATATTGACTTACTGTGGTGAGATCACTAGAGCATAGTAAGGATTTTATTAATATTATTTTTATAAACAACTTGTGTTACCTTCACTTAGGTTATATTTATCATAACCTTCTCTGTGGGATCTGTGAATAAAAACATGTAAGGAAAGCTAAATTTTCCATATTAATGTGCTATTAGTCTCAGTGTAGCAATTTACCGCAAGTTATAAGATTTACTTGGCTTGCTTGACTTGTAATATAACCTATGAATTTTCAGAGAACTCCCCATCTGGACATACCTTTGTCTCCTAGTCAAGGAATATAAGGTCAATAAACTTATATATCCTGTTGTAAATTAAATTGTTGGCTTACATGCTTTTGCATGTGAAGTAATCAGTGTCTCATTTCCTTTTTGCTTGTTGAATTCTCAGGTGAGTCGTTCAGCCTGTTTAATGACTACACAATTAATATGTAAATTGTTACGGTCACGAGAGGCAGCAGCAGCAGTGGATATCAGAACGTGGCCTCCTGTACTAGATACAGGTGAGTACAAAAGCTAGGCATATGCCACGTCTTTTTTCTGTTGAACTTTTCATGTTCAAAGATCGCTGCAGTTGACTGCCTGCCACACACACTTCCATTTTAATTTTTTTCTAGATGACTTGCCAAAGAAGCGGCCTGCTCAAATCTACAAACCTTCTAACCCTGATACACTGGCTTATCTCGACTTCAGTGTATCCACAACTGGAATGCTGGCAGGAGTAAAGGTAGGAATTTCATATTGAAGTCAGATATTCTTGGCATATATCAAACAAGCATGAAGTCTGACTTGATTGGGCACATGGCATGTTGCTTTGGATTTTGCAGAATGTTCCTTCAGTTACTAAAAGTTAAATCACTTTCTCTTCTCAGTAATCAGGCACCTGCAGTTGTTTCATTCCCAAACTTGGGAGCTGCTCTTCCATCAGTAATAGTACCTTGCTTTTGGTAGGTGCATGTAATCAAAGATTACATAGACTGTAAGGCCAGAAGGTACTGTTAGATCACCTGGTCTGACCTTCTGGATACTATAGGATCATTCATCCAGCTATACCTGATTATTCAGCCAGATAACTTGTTGGCTACAGCATATCTTCTACAAAGATCTCCAGTCTTGATTTGAGATATGATAAGTGGAGAATTGACCCATCTCCCTTGGTAATTGGTTTCAGTATTAATCACCCATGGTTAAACATGTTTGTCTTATTTCCAATTTGAACCTGTCTGGCTTCAGCTTCCAGCCCTTGATTCTTGTTAAGCCTACCTTTCCTGATTTAAAGGAACCTTTAATACTGTCAGTAGTTTCTCCTGCTCAAGGTACTTATGGCCAAAATTCTCTCTTAATCCTCTTCTTTGGTAATTTAAACATAGCAGCTTCTAAATCTCCTACTACTCCAGTACTCATATAATTTTTGTGACTGTTTTCTGAATCCTCTCAAATCTTTCAACATACTTTGTCTAGTATCAACAACATCCTTTTTCTGGTATCAGAAATGGCCTTACACAGAGATGAAATCACCATTCTATTCCTACTTGCTGCTACTCTATTTATAGGATCTTGCCAATGTATCATGTTATATTGCTTGCCCATTGTGACCCTCAATATATTGCATTCAGTGCACTTTAGAAAAGATTATTTCCATTATTCCCATCATTGAGATGGGAAAGTTGATAACATGGTAGCAGGGTAAAGTGATTTGCCCTCTTCCACAGCTTCAGGTGACTTATCTGCAAGTGATTGTGCCTCTAACTTGCAGAAAGTGACAATCAGCTTTCCTTGGTCACTGCCTGTGCAGCTACAAAGATTGGTCAGTGTGACAGAAGAGTGAAGAGCATTTTTCTCTACCAGTGGCAATCATTTGCTTTTGTTGAATCCTGCTTATTTAACTTCAGCTAAAGTACAATGCTAACTGGAGAGGTCATAAAGCTCCAAATGGGGTACAGAGTTACTAGTGCATTGGCTCAAAACACATCAAGTTATCAGCTAGATTAGGGGTGTCAAATATACAGCCCACAAGCCAGATCCAGCCCACAGAGCCACATCTGCCCTGTGGGTCTCTAGACTGCATGTCTCATGTGGCACAAGGGATCAATGCCTCTGGCACTCATGCTGAACTGGCTCTGCACACTAGTTGTGGGACTGGTCTGGACCATGTTGTACAGAGCCAGTATACTGGGCCAGTTTGGCAGGGTGTCACATGCAGTGCAAGCCCCAGGCTGGCCCACTCTACCACATGCACAGCTGGTTCAGCCTGAACACTGCATGCAGCACGTGCCAGCCCTGGGGCTCACTCTGCATATGGCACATAAGCTAGATGTGGTGTGGCACACAGCACAAGGGGATCTGAGGCATGGGCTTCATGTAGTGCCCCACCAGACCAGACCTGCATGCTAGCTCCGGCATGCACAGGTGGCCTGGGACCCAATCCAGACAAGCCCCAAAGCCAGCATGCAGAGCCAGTCCAGTGGGAGGCTGCATCCACCCCGAACTGGCCCCATGTTGCATGCAGGACTGGGTCCAGCCTGCACACTATATACAGAGAGCGCCCTGGGGGTAGCTTGTGCTGCATGCAGCACCCAGCCTGGATCCAGCATCATGGGTGCTACGTGTGGCACAGAGTGTCTCCAAATCCAGCCCACAGATTGGCCCAGCAACCTTATTTGATACCCCTGTGGTAGATTATTACTAATTATTGCATATTTATTTTACTAGAAGCCACAGAGTTAGTGAGGTTTGGACAAAAAACTCATAGGATGACACCACTTCTTGTTCCAAAGAGTTTGATCTAATCGTTTAAAATGCATACAACCCTAGTTGGGCTCTCTGGGATAGTACTGATGAAACTTGGCAGTAACTTTTCTGTACATTGAGTGTTTTATTGTCTGTCAGCCCCAAGAACTAACGCTCTTAAAAGAAACATCTGAAGAGTTTTCCTTTCTTATCAGTACTAAATTTTATTGTCAGCTACATCAGTTTCTCAGAGTTTTTTAATAAAAAAAAGTAAAAGAACTCACTCTCAATTAGGAATGGCTAAAATATGGAACTGTTTATGGCTCTCTTTTTATTGAGTTTATTTTGATGTTATAAATGGTTGATCGAGCCAACTGTGCTGCTTGATATTCAAAACACCCACTGGAGCTAGAAATGTATTGTGCCAATGGAAGTTTTCTGGGATCAGGCTCTTTGATGCAATTGTATCTCAGTTTTATTTTGGATACACTTTATTGTATTAGTTTAACATGACACATTATTAACAATAGATAGATAAATCCAAGCTGATACTTTAGACTACTGCTTATACAGATTTTACTATCCTGAGGGTTTTATCATCCTTATTAAAGTTCAGCTCATTCGCCTTCTCTTCGCATTTTGCTTTAAGTAAGTCTTTAAGCCATTCAGGATAATATGCCATAAATCTATTAAACTTATGACTTTTTTTATGTCTTCCTTTTCCTTTCATGGTTATTTGGGTCACCTCTTGAAAGAAGATTAATTGTCAACATCTATAAATTACAGTATGTATTTATGCTGTACACGAAGTCGATATTTATTTGTTTTCTTCATCCTGTTTCTGATTTAAGGACCGGCAATGACTCGAAGATGGCAGAGTTTATCATTTTAATTACTGCCCAATTTTCTTCCAGATGTCTCATGCAGCCACTAGTGCCTTTTGTCGTTCTATTAAGCTGCAGTGTGAGCTTTATCCTTCCAGAGAAGTTGCTATCTGTTTGGACCCTTACTGTGGACTTGGGTTTGTCCTCTGGTGCCTCTGCAGGTGAGGTTTCCCTTTATTTTTTCCACTAAAGTGCAAAACGGAAGACCAAAGTGACTTGAGTAATGAGAAGATGGTGAGAATAGTTGGAAAATATCATAGGAAATTGGAATTGCCAAAAACAAAAAAAGTTTTGAGTCAGGCATGGCCCTGTATATTTGTTGTCTGTCAGTGTGGAGAGTCAGCATATCTGTTCCCTAACCTTCTGCCATTTGAGTCACATATTTATAAGATCTTGCTATCCTTATTTGATGAACAACAGTACTCTAACAGAATTACACTAACACAACACTGTCATCTTGTCTTTAATCTGGAAGCACACACTGATCTTGGAACATTTTAGGCCATTCTCTTTTGGGGGATGTTTAGGGCAGTGAATTAGATGGGGAAACAGAAGTGCATTTGATTATAAAGAAACACTCAGAGTAGCAGGCAGAATAGCAGCACAAGACTGTTATAAAATGGGAAATTTCATTCAGCTCTAATTAAAAGAAGTTTACAGATTTCAGCGTGTGGATCTCTGTACCCTAGACAAGGTGTTCTGTGGCAGTGAAAGTACTTATCTTCAAAAACTGTTCATCTGTCTGGGTAGACACAGAGAAAAAATTGAGATTTTCATAGAAGAAAACTGAGAACGTGGCACAAGGAAGAGATATGAAAGTGTAACTGGAATCACTTTTATAATTAGCAATGTTAGAACTGCAAATATTCCAGCATTTTGATATGCTTCACTGAAAGTTCCTTGGAATGGCAATATTTCTGGTTTCAAATTAATATTCAAATTAAATCTGAAATTAAGATAACTTTGGGATATTTCAAAAACACATGTCTGAATGAATGTTTTACTAAATTATTCAACATCTTGTTGGAAACGGTATTTTGTCCAGATGAATAGTTCCCAATCTTGGGGTCGTGTACTCCCAGTGAGGGAGGCATGGGGCGGGAGGTATGTGCCTCCCATATATGTGCACAGGGCAGGGGCAGATGTAGGCTGCCTGCTGCATCTTGGGCCTGCACATACTGCACGTGTGGGTCTCCATGGCAGAGAGAGGTTGGATGGAGAGGCTTGATGCTGCTGCCGGGAGCCCTAGGCCAGCCTCACTGCCATGGTGAGGCACCCCCTGCCACCTGGCATCAGTGGGGGCCATAACTCTGCGCCAGCACTGCCACTGCTGCCAGGCGGGCAGGGGGTACCTCACCGTGGCAGCATGGCTGGTGTGGGGGTCCCAGCAGTGACACTGAGCCGAGCCTCCCTCCCACATGGAGTCCAGCCCACAGTACTGCAGGGGGCCTCAGTGGGGGGGGGCAGCAGAGGGTAGCAGGGCAGGGAGCCCTGAGTCCACAGTGGGCAGTCTGCATTCTCTCCCCGACCTTGGGCCCTGCTCCAGCCATGTAGGGGCCCTGGTCCTGTAACCCTGAGAGATTGAGGACCCTTCTGGCAAGGCTTTGGGGGGGGG
>NW_017729004.1:23435067-23439421 GCF_001723915.1 Gavialis gangeticus | reverse complement strand
GGGGGCTGTGGGTGGGGAGTGAGGGGCACCTAGGGGGGAGGGGGCTTGTGGGGCTGTGAGTTACCATGCTGAGGAAGTAGGGTCATAAATAGGGTTATGCTGAGGAAAAGTTTGGGAAGCATTGATCTAGATGCTTGGAGCAATAAATAAATAACTAGCATGTCTTTCTCCAATTAATTGTGATTTATGAAATGCATAAAGCATCTGCTTGTTATACCTTATGTACATTATCTTGGTATCAAAACTTTACAGTTCCAGAGATTGTTCTCTTAGGAAGTGTTTGGCAAAGGTAGTTTTTAAAATGTGGTAAAATTTGGTATAAGGGTGTTTGCAGTTAGTGTTTTGTAGTTTGGACATGACACATGGTAAGAATTCATGCCATAGCAGTAACCTTTTTGATCACCTTAATGAAAAAATCAATTTCCTGTCAGGTTTTTCAAGCTGCAGTGTTTTAGTTAAAGCAAACACTGTTTATTTGCGAACAACGGTGGAAACTTATTGATCTTACCTTTTAAAGAGCCTGCTTTTAGAAAATGCAAATCTTGGGCAAGACCAGTACTTTGATTTATTTGCACTGATTTCAGACAGATCATAGCATTTGATGAGATAGTCTGTTGCCTCCCAAAGCTTATACATTTCTGAATGAGTTAGTCTGTAAGGTGCTACCTCACCTTGCCTTCTCACCTGACTTCATATTAACATGGCTAACTACCTCTCTCTAAAAGTAAGATTTATTTCCAGCCATAAGTCACATATCAGTTCTATATGTCCTGAGCAAAGACCAGGACAGAATAGGGGGCTGTCAGATATAACTCTAAATTCCCCTTTTTTTCAGCTGTCAGTTAGTCCTGGCTTCTAAAATATGCCCTGACAAAACCCTGTTGGGTTTTTTCCTTTTTTCTGAACAGCTGATATATTTGTTGATTTGAACTCTTATTTCAAGGACTCGTAAGGACTATAGTGGATGGAAAATCCATATTTCCATCTTACAGGAAATTCTCTGTTACAGCATCTTATATTTATACAAAAGTGCAAAAAAGTCAAAGTAATGGACTCTTTTTGCAAAAAAAAAGGATTCAGGAAAATTTGGTTTCAGAAATGGTGAAAGATACCTGATGATATCTGTGGCTGTAGGGGAGAAGACTAGAAGCACTGGCCTCATGCTCCAGCAGGGGAAATTTAGGCTGGATATTAGAAGGAACTTTCTGACTCGGAAGGTGGTCAAGCATTGGAACAGGCTACCTAGAAAAATTGTGGCATCTCTGTCCTTGGAAACTTTCAAGAGCAGGTTAGACAGACACTTGGTTGGCATGGTTTAGTTGGGAATGATCCTGCCTTGTGCATGGGGCTGAACTAGATGACCTTGTGAGGTCTTATTTTCCTGTGATTCCTATTATATGATTTGACAGGTTTCTGTAGGAATCTCTCCGTGTCAAAGTGCACATTTTTTTTTGTGAGTCACCTAACCACCAACCTGTGGCTATGTGGTCTGTTCCAGCGCATCTTGGGATTTGTAGTCCAGTTGCACTACGTCCCAGTTCTCTCTGGGCCAGATTCACTAACTGAACCACACTCCCAAGATGCACCATGCTGGGTAAGTCAGCACTGGGGAGTGCAGTGCACTATAGAGATGCAGTTTGGCTATGGAGCACACAGATCTGATATGTTCTAGTGTGGTTAACTCTTTTGAGTAGTCCTCAAAGCAGTCTTGTAATGACTGAGAAGATGTAGGTCACAATTTTCAACCAGGAGAAAATTGTGTTTGAGGCCCCTGGCACAAGTTAAATTTATGACACAATTAATGGGTTAATCTGGACATAAATAGTAATGTGCCACACATTCAAGCAATTTATGTTGCTGTAAATTAGAAAAGCAGCCACAAAGAGGTTCTACATAAAATGTTTTTAAATCTAAAATCAAGGCAAAAAAGTCAAAATCATGGATAATTGCCATTTTTTTTTTTTTTACTGTTTTTCAGCGGGGAGCCCTACAATCCTTGTGCCTGGCAATTTAAAACTGCCCTGCACATTTAAACTGTTGCTTCAAAGTGCCTGTTTTTTCCCCCAGACATAGGTCTTGCTGATTGTCAGCCAAACAGCCCTAGACCAATTTGAATCCCAGAGTTGGGGCAGCAATCAGCATTTGAAGCTTTGGTTCTCGGCGAGTGGTGGCTGACTGTCATCGACAGCCCTAGATCATAAACACTAGTTTCTGAGATGAACCATGAGGATCAGGCTGAGTGCAGGCCTGCCATATGCAGTTGGGTTCTCAGGATTTTTTTGTCCCATCCCAAACATTGTGCATGCTGCCATTCACCTCTGGCATGGCAGGATGTGCAGTGTTTAGGATGCGGAACAAAATTCCTCAGATCCCCTTTTTTCAATATCTGCCAGGGTCCTGAATGACTGATTTCTCCACTGGCAGCCTCCAGGGGAAGAGCAGCCAGAAGACTAGAGAGGGTAAGGGGAGAGAAGAAGTCATTTATGCCTGGTGGGAAGAGAATGAAGGGTGTGGGAAGCTCAGCTGCTCAAGTCAGGTGTGCACACTCCTGCTCCCTCCAGTTTTTTAGGCAGTGGTCACTGCTTTCTAGGCATTCCAGCACCAGACCTGGGAGGTCAAGAATCCCTGAATATCCTCTCTCATTCCTTACCCCAGGCTTGGGAAGTGAAGGTAGAAGGATTTTTCTGTAAATGTTGCCCATCAGAGAAGGGTGAAGAGACCCCTTTGCTTCAGGAGGAGAGGAGGTTCTCTTGGGGGCTGGAGTAGGCATGAGAACAGGAATATCTGTGGCTTTTATTGAGGGTGGAATTGATGGTGTGGGGTACTGAACTAGTGCCTAGTTAACTGTTGAGCTGGGGTATCAGCAGATGTGGGACTGAACAGGGATCCCGATATTAGAATCTGTAGATCAGACGCAAGCTGAAAACATCTGTACAGTAGGACAACATTTATACAGATACCTAATATGATCTATGGTGGATCTTCCAAAAGGAACCTAAGTGACTTTTCCTAAACTCACAGAGTACATTGCTACGTCTGTAATGGTTATATGAATGTGGCAGGTGGGGAAGTCAGAATTTTTTTTAAAAAAAAACTAACAAAAGATCAAACAATATGATCTTTTAAAAGGAATCGTGGTTTTTAAAGCCCTCATTCAAGGTTTTTAATAGATCTCATAGATTTGATAGACATTAAGGCTGGAAGGGACCTCATAAGATCATCGGGTCCAGCCTCCTGCCCAAGAGAGAGGAAGTCAGCTAGGGTCAAAGGATCCCAGCAAGATAGGCAACCAAATGTTTCTTGAAAGTGTCCGGAGTAGGTGCTTGCACCACCTTTGAGGGAAGTCTATTCCAGGCCTTGGTGGCTTGGACAGTGAAGAAAATTTTTCTTATATCCAGCCGAAAATGGTCTTGCAAGAGTTTGTGACCATTAGTCCTTGTCTTCCCTTGGGGTCCTCTGGTGAACAAGCGTACCCCCAGATCCTGATGCACACCTCTTATGTACTTTTAGGCTGCCACCAAGTCACCCCTGAGTCTGTGCTTCTCCAGGCTAAAGAGTCCCATGGCACCCCTTGGAGTAACTAGGAACAATGGCCACAATTTGACAGAGAGCAGGGTCGCCAGAATCTGGAATGGGCTTCCAGGGGAGGTGGTGCTGTCCCCTATTCTTGGGGTCTTCAAGAGGAGACTGGACAAGCACCTTGCTGGGGTCATCTGACCCCAGTGCTCTTTCCTGCTCAGGACAGGGGGTTAGACTTAATGATGTACTGAGGTCCCTGCTGACCCTAGCACCCATGAATCTATAAACATTTTATAAAGGTAGAACATGGGCTGCTATGGATCCCTTGCTTTACCTGTGGCAGGTTAAGAGGTTAGGTCGGTGTTTCGTCAGGGTTGAGGATAGTCTTATGCAGAGTTCAGATTATGGTTGTACGGGATGGCTTGGATAGGGAGGATACTGCCTTAGGCTGGGGGTTGGACTAAATGACCTCTGGAGGTCCCTTTCAACCCTACTCTTCTATGGTTCTATGACAGACAAGGCATTCACAGTGAAACAATCAAAAACTAATTGTTTACTCCAGTATGGGTTCTTAGAAGTTTCACTGGCCTGCTCTGCAGTGACATCAAAGTGAGTTAGGAAAGCCTGTTGGATCATGAAGCTAGCCTGCTGGATCATGAAGCCAGCCCGTTGATAACTTAGGAATACATTGCATGGTTTTCCAATGGTTTTCTAAATGTATTTTATGACAAACCTAACCTATTTAACAATTCCTTTGCCTCCACTTTCCTGAGCAGGGACCGGGTCACCCCCCCCACACACACACACCAGGACCCCCACAGGCCCCAGGGGAGGC
>NW_017729004.1:23434646-23434967 GCF_001723915.1 Gavialis gangeticus | reverse complement strand
CAAGATTTGGGGTGAGGTGGGCACGCTAGTAGGGAAGGATAGATTACAGCAGGACCTGGACAGGTTACAGGGGTGGGCTAATGAAAACAGGATGGGTTTCAATACTGACAAGTGCAGGGTGCTGCACTTGGGCAGTAGGAACCAGCAGCATACTTATAAGCTGGGAAACTCCCTTCTCGAGAGGATGGTTGCAGAAAGAGATCTTGGAATCAATAGATGACCATGGGCTGACAATGCGAGGTCACAGTCAGTAGGGCTAACAATACCTTGTCGTGCATCCAAAGATGCATCTCAGGCAGGTCCAAGGAGGTGATCCTCCCC
>NW_017729004.1:23433751-23434635 GCF_001723915.1 Gavialis gangeticus | reverse complement strand
GCTCAGGTCCCTTCCGACCCTAGTAACTATGAAACTATGTTCTAAAGGGTATAAAATGATAACAAAAAAGAAACCTTGCAAAGCTGAGCAATACATTTAACATGAGGCACCAGGTTCCCAGTATGCTGGCTGAATCCTCCAACAGGGTTTCAGTAGGATCTTTTTCACAGAATAATATATCCTGAGCATGATAGCAGAGTCATCAAACCAATGTGGATTCACAGATCCAAACTTTCTTATTTTATGTCTTTGCTGATTGCTAAATGGGGAGAAGGAGGTTTCTGTAAAGCTTAACATCAGTCATCTCATCTTTTATTCTGAAAGGTTGATCATAGCACTCTAATTTGTTTTGAATTGCGTTTTTGAATCTCTTAACTTAGTTTCACAAAAGCAGAAAATGTTCTCCAATTATGTAATCAAAACTAAATCCAATTATATACAAACTACTTACTAAAATTAAAATATCCCTGCTTTAATGTAGATGGCTTTTCATTAGTATAGAGCCTATTAAACTTATCTGGTAATAAAGTTTTTATCTGTATAACAATCACTGTAACAGATGATGATGTGAATGTGAAAGTCTTGCTGTATGCATCTTAGTCAAATCAGTCAAGCCATTTTGTAACTTTGCACTGGCTATTGGAATGCAGGAAGATGTTGAACTAGCAAAATAGTTTCATAGTTTCTAGGGTCGGAGGGGACCTGAGCAGATCATCTAGTCTGACCCCCTGCCATGGCAGGAAAGAGTACTGGGGTCAAATGACCCCAGTAAGGTGGTCATCCAACCTCCTCTTAAAAACCCCCAGGGTGGGAGCCTGCACCACCTCACTTGGAAGCTGGTTCCAGACCCTAGCCGCCCTGACCGTGAAGTAGCGCCTCCTGAT
>NW_017729004.1:23411426-23433222 GCF_001723915.1 Gavialis gangeticus | reverse complement strand
GAGAGACAGTGTCAAAAGCCTTCCTGAAGTCTAGGAAAACTATATCCACTGCCACCCCTGCATCCAATGATTTAGTGACCTGGTCGTAAAAGGCCACCAGGTTGGTCTGACAGGACCTGCCGCTGACAAACCCGTGCTGGTTGCCCCTGAGCATGCAGTTCCTCAAATGAAATAACTTAATACTTAAAATCAAGATTTTTATAGTACATATATTAGTTACAGTCATGCAACACCAGAATAAATAGGCTCTCCAATCCACCAAGGCACTTGATTGGAGTACTACCTTACTTCTTGAATACAAGATGAGGTCCCTCCCCCCACCCAGCCTGCCAATCATCATGGAAAAAAATGCTTCTCGTCTTACATTCACATACAAGGACTCCTCACTAAATACATTGTCTGTCATTAAACTTCTGCTAAAAACAGCATGGGCTCAGTAACAGAAATGTATTATGAAGCCAACCCTGAGCATGACAATAAAATGCATAGCCCCTATTTAGCAGGCATACTCATGGGAACCTCCCACAAAGACAGGTTACTGTAGCTCAGTCCCTGGCACAAGTTATTTTTCAAGTCACGGTGAGCCACTGCATCCCATACATTTTACTTCCTCTTCACTCCCACATTGGGGTTGCACCTTTCGCATTTCCACTTATTCCTGTTTTTCACCAGCCTTAAATGTCTGGCAGACATCACCAAATGGGGCCCAAACAGTTCACCCAGAATCCCTTTTCACCTACTCCTCCATCCTGTCTCATACCATCTGTGCTGTGTGTAAGTACTTACAAAAGTGTTGCTTAAAAGTGTGTTCATAGCATATCTGTGCTAAAATATGAAACAGTTTCAAAAAAGGTAAAATGTATCAATTCTGGATGAACTAAGTCTATGGGTACCCAAAATAATTTACTACAGGCATATTTATTTGCAAATCAGTGTTTTCAAATTTGCCCTTCACTTCCATGTGCTTAGGGACAGGAGTCTGACAGTATGGGTGGGGGGAAGGGGCTGCAGGGAGAAAAAATTGGGGGGAGTAGAGGGCAGTGGCGATGTGTAGGGGGGGCACGTGCACCCTCTGGCCAGCCATGCTCTCCCTTCAGGCAACGGGCAGGGGGGCAGGCAGGAGCACCAGAGTGGGGCTGCCAGCAAAAGCAGACATGCAGCTTCTGGAAGTGGCCGTGGGACTTTCAGAAGTGGTGCGACCACTTTTTGGTGATTGAGATTGGCCCCCCAGGGGACACCCCTTTCCCGGTCAGTGCAATCGGCCGCCAGGGGACCTCCTCCACTCCCCCTGACTCAAGAGGCACCAGTCACCTATGGTAGAGGGCAAGGGGGCCACCTGACACCCACAGATTTCTTTTCCCTGCTGAGATGGTGGGAGGGGGACAAATTCAAGAGAAGCTTCCAATAATTAGATTCTATACCTGGAAAACTGTAACAAAATTTTAATTTTTCCATATATAGAATCTAATTATTCAGGGGGTCATCTTATATTGGGGGTTTTCTTATCTTCAAGTAAATACAGTATTATAGAAAAGCTGTTTTGTAAAACAGCAGTGCTTTCTTTCACCATGCTTCTTCTCAGTCCTGATATAGCAAAGTGAAATACCTGATGAGGCCATTAGGTCATGTCGACAGCAAAAGGTGAGGTGTTACTAAGTATTCTGTTAAGCAAGTAGCTAGAACTACAAGTAAAGAGGTACCAGAAACAACAGCATTTGAATTGCAACTTGCAAAAGTTTAGTGTGCAAGAAAGTATTTTCACCTCTTAGGGTGCCTGTACACAAGCACGGAGGCTGCTCCGATGTGCTGTACTCAAAGCACGTCAGCGCAGACTCCATTAATTGAGTCTGCTGGAGCATGGCAGTTACTGTGCTTCAGCAGCCTCCTGCATCTCATGTATCAGTGTCCCCATGCTTAAAAATGGTGGCAGGGGCACTTGAACTAAAGCTCATGAAACCAGCTTTAGTTCAAGTGTCGCCATCACCATTTTTAAGCATGGGGATGCTGATAGACTCAATGTGGTGGCACTTTAGAGTGGCTCTTGGAGCCGCTCAGATGAAAGTGCCACTTCCCCCAGCCCCGGAGTATGTGTAAAAGCGCCATTAAGTTTTATGGTCTAACTTGAAGAAAAACAGCAGGGTGGAATTCTTACCTTAACTGAAGCTAAATAACAACAACATACAGGGGGTGTAAAAGCCCCAGGTCAAGGGGAGGGGACAAGTCTCCTTACATAAGGAAGGAGGGAGTCAGTTGTATGCCTTCCCTTGAGGACTGACAGCTCTGATGTAGGTGATGTTGCAGGAGCAAGAGGACTGTGGTGGTGTGGCTGCTGCCCAGAGGTGTGCACATTTCAAGGCACCAGCATGGCCAATGGGACACTCTGAGGAGGCTGTAACTTAGACATATTGAAGGGCGTGGGGATGCTAAACTAACCTGAAATCCAGGAGGATGCAAGGGCAGCTGAAAGCCCCAACTTACACAGGGATGTGGTCTCAGTTTTCTTCTGACAATATAGCTCAAAATGTTTCAAGAGATTTAAGTTCCCTAGCAAGCAAAAGCCGATAAGATACTGAACAGTAAATCAAGTCTCGTAACTTTGTCCCCACTCCTGACTGCAGGAGTTTAAGGGTTAGAGAGATGCCTCTCTGCCTCTTTAGTTTTGTCTTGAGAGACCTTGCCATCAGCTCTGTCAAGGGCAGGGCAAACTGGCCTCCGCACTTTCTTCTGCCATCTTGACAAGTTCTGCCTCAGTCCAGAAGTGCTCCTGTGAATCCTTTAGCTTTCAAGGATTTCCGTCTTCAAAAGACATTCCAGCTGTGCGTTCCATTAGGACTGCAGGTCCCCAGAGGAAAAGCATCTTTGCTTCCTTGAAAAGGCAGGGGCAGATCATTGCCAGGAGTTTCTGATGAGAGAAGTCCAGGTAACCTCATTGGTCTCATTCCAAGGAGACTCCATGACCCAGACGACATAGTACTGGAGCTGGGAGACCCAAGTGCTTGTGGCTAGTACTGTTTAAATCCAGACAACTTTCCTAGGATTTGAATCTAACTGCCTCAGTTCCCATTGTCAGGATGCTAATAGATAAAAGACACCTTATAAACTTTAGCATGCTCTCCATGCCTCTGTCTGCATAGCATTTCTGTTATTAACCTTGGGTTACAGAAGAGCAGTTAATTGCTAGGAGAACTTTAGCACGAGAAATCTAAAAGCCACTTTTCATTTGGGGCCTGATCCTGCCCCCTTGGGAGCAGTAACTAACCTGTTTACTTCAGAGGGTTTGGGGTTAGTTTCTTAGTGAGTAGAACATACTGCATTTTTCTTGTGTAGGTATTTTTAAATAGTAACACACACCATAACTGTAGCAGCACTCACATATTTTCATGCTACTAACCCAAGAATTTGTGTTCTGAACCATACGTTCCTAACGCTAGTGTCCACCCGTATGTTGTGTAATCTAGCAAGTTAGGAATAAGTTCTGCATTCTCGCTGACTTTGCCTGGTTTATATTGTAGCAAAGTATAGAATTTGGCCTTTGTTGTAAAGCTATTGCATCTATACCTTCCTGATGAGATAATTATGTGATGTGTCTAATAATTTTTTAAACGTTTACACCTAAAATGCGTATATCTTTTTGTTTTTAATCATCTACACAATAAAAGTCTAGCATGTGTTGACCATACTTGTGTCTTTGCAGCGTTTATTCAGGACACCAGTCAATTTTGATTCCTCCTTCAGAACTGGAGACCAATCCTGCTCTGTGGCTTCTAGCTGTGAGTCAGTACAAAGTCAGAGACACATTTTGTTCCTATTCGGTCATGGAGCTTTGCACTAAGGGCCTTGGTTCACAAACAGAATCGCTGAAGGTGAGGAATTGTATTTTTTCCACATAGTATAAGATTTATATAGCATTGGAGGCTTGTATTAAATGCATTCACTGAGGAGAGAAAAATCGGGATAAGCACAGTCTGTAATAGAACCGGCATAATTCCTTGCCAGAGGCTTTTTATTCATTTCTGTTGGTTGCTGCTCTCTAGCCCTCTTTCAGATCACAAGGTTGTTAAGCACCAAAGAGTGAGCTTTTTTACTTAAGCTCTCTCAGCTTCTGCTTGACTTCAGATTATCAGGGTTAACTACCTTTCTCTCTCACCTGTTTTAGTTTGTAAAAGGGGGTGGGAGATGGAGGAGAAAGGGGGGAAAGTCCAAAATGTACATAATTTAGAGTTACCTAATTCTCTAATTGTACATTATGGAATTATTTGTTAATTTTATTACATACTAGCTTGGTTTTTGCTCACTTTGGTGAAAAATCTCAGAAGGCCCCCGTTCTTTCAGTTTGGGGCCGGCTTCTATTGTTAATATGATCATTTTTACCCAACGTTCTGCAGCCAGTTTTGCAACTCTTGATTGTATCTGCTTTGAAGAGATCTAATTAATTTTTCTCTTGTACCACACATGGGGTTTAATTTATCAGACATCAAGTACTGCCTTGATTTGTTGACAGCTGCATTATTTTTTCAGGATTCAGGGTTAGGAAGGTAGTACAACAGATAAGAGATGGAAAAAAGAAAACATTTAACAATAAAAAGACCCACACTTTGCTTCCACTAGGGCTTATCCTTTTTTATACCTGTAATAGAGCCTGATGTTGATGTAAATCTTGCATGGCTGACAGTGGTTCCCACCTTTTTAGTAGTATCCTGTCCTTAAACCAGTGCCCTTCCCACCATGTCCTCTCCCAAATGTGTTCTGACAAGTTTCTGTTATCTCTCCTTTTCATGCTCTCTTTTTGTTTTCTCTCTCTCTTTTTGTGTCCCCCCCTCCCCCCCCATTTATCCTTTGTTCTTCATGGGTTTTCACTGGCTCTTCTCTGCTGCTGTTTCTTTTCCAACATCTGGAAGCTGAAATCTTGCACACCAGAGGATGGGTGGTGGTAGGAAGGGGGTAGGGAAGCTATCACTAGTGCTACCTATGACTAAGTTGAAAGCCATGAGAAGAGAGAGGTGCTGAGGCCAGGGGACTGGTACCTGAGTTTGCAGTGTTAACCTAAGTGTTAAAGGTCAGGTAGGCAGGTTTAAAGAAGTAGAAGAGGCCTTGCCACATTCTGCCACCAAACTCAACACCTGGTATCCGGAAACACAGTTTATTCCCCTATGGTATTGCTCCCTCTCTCCCTCCTCCCTCCCAACAATTCTTGCACTTCTCGTGTATTCCCCAGAAAATCAAATTGGGAGTTGTCACAAAAGAGCAAAGCACAAGCAGCACCAGCTGTTGCCACAGAGATTTATGTTGTCGTTTATTTCTTAAAATTCCTCCTCATTCTAATCAGGCAGCTCTAACAAATGCAAAAATGTATTTATTTTCTGGTATCAATATTTGTTGTCTCTTACACGTCTCACTGTAAATTGCAAAATTTTCTTTATGCATTCAGAATCTCCATTACTTGACTGATAGGCCTGTTGTCATATCTTGGGGTATTGAGACTTGCAGTCTCTTCATGCCTTTTGTCTTTAAATGAGGTTTTCAAGGTTGGTTAACTCTCCCAGTTTACTGTTGCTCGTTGCAAATTTGAACCGTTACTGGATACCAATATTCTTTCACTCTGAAACTAACTGGTCCATCTCTTTCTAAGTGCTACAGAAGAAATTCTAGGCAAGTAGATTTATTCTATAGTAGTCATTACTCTGCCACTTGACCAGCCAACCTTTGGGAAACACTGAAAATGGAAAATGTTGGTTACCTATATTCTTGTACATATGTTTTGCTGTATTGCTTTAAAATGGTTTAATTGTAGCATTCACTACATTATAACTTTTTCCTAGGCAAGGGGATTGGACCTGTCACGTGTGCGGACTTGTGTAGTAGTTGCAGAGGAACGACCCCGAATAGCTCTCACTCAGTCTTTTTCAAAATTATTTAAAGACTTGGGTCTCCATCCACGGGCTGTTAGCACATCATTTGGCTGTAGAGTTAACCTGGCTATATGTTTGCAGGTAAGACTTTCCACACCTTAAATCTGACTGACTGGTTGTACTCTGAAAATGGATGTCAGTGAGGCGTATCCACCTGGAAGGTTTCATCATGTTTCACTTGGCTGCTTGCTTAAGTTGTGTTTCATGAGCTTATTGAGCATGCAGTACGACGTTCTTCTTTCATATACAAGTAATTCACTTCTGTATTCCGTCAATAAACACTATTCATCCTTCACATCTCATTCATGGCATTTATTCTGCCCCAGATATACTGTAATTTACCAGAGCATATGTGTGATAGACTGTACCCCCATATTCCAAAACAAAACAGTTGGTGTTTAGTCATCTAATGTGTAACCCTGCTTCCAAGTGCTTTCTTTAATGAATCATAACATTGTTTTCTTCCTTGTGTATAATAGTCTTGATACTGATTTAATTAACCAAATAAGGCTTTTTAGTATACACCTAGTAAAAAATTATTTTTTGTGACTTCACATCTGTCTAGTTCCTTTTTAACCTGTTAATCAGATGAAAGTGCCCACAGGGAACTTGCATTCTCACCTCCAGAAATTCAGCTTATTGATTCATTGACTAATGGATAGCACACTGTGATTTTCTAGTTTGCTTTTCTTTATAACACAGACCTTAGACTTTTTCACTTAGTGATTCTTGCAACAAGCCCAATAACTTGATTGAACTAGTGCCTGCCTGTTTGCAAAGATACCTTGTTTTGATTTCCGTTCTCCAAGCAATGGAGAATTAGTTTGTTCCTTGATAAACAGAGAATGCTTTAGTTAACATTATTTTTTTTTTTTTTAAATTACCATACTGCTTATGTGACCTTGTCTAGGTTCATATTCAGCCACTGGACTTGGTAATGCCTCTTTTGGCTAAATTAAAGAGTCCTCTGCTATCAGAAGTCTTGTTCACTTCAGGTATTTAAATTGGAATGAAGCCACCTCTTCACCTTGTTTGCTGAATAAATGGAAATTCATACAACTCTTGCTATGAAATAGATTTTCTAATTCACAGTTAATTATTCTTACTCTTTTTTGAACCATTTTTCTTTTTCAACCTTTTTTTCTGAATCTAGATCACAGACCTTGATGCACTATCCCAGTATTGATGTCACTATACATAAAAAGAAAAAAAAACTTCCTACTTTTGCTCATCCAAGGACCGTATGAGCCCTGTTGCACTGGGAGCTATATTTTTAGTTTATCTGCTATGCCTCCTAAGTCTTTTGGAGTTACTCTTTCCCTTATAAGTATAACCTTGCTGTCATGTAACACAACATCCCTTCAGCCCAGGACTAATTTACACAGCAACTTTAATGAAAATTATTAATATATGGCAAGTCAATGCTGAGTAAGGTTAAAAGTCACTCCTTGTCTCTGAGGTAGACTTCTTTAATCTAAATACTGCCATAAATGTTCTCCAGGAATAGAAAAGTTAAAGAAAACCTCCTGCACTGAACAAAGCCATACCTGAATCCTTTGGAATTAGTATCTCTCTTCTGCTCAGTTTATGTTAACAAATGGTCTTGTACTCAGAAAAAGAAGTCTCTTTGGAAATACTCTTGTTAGTACTACAGCCACCTATTTCACTTAAATAATGGCTTTAGTTTTGGGGTTTCACCTACTGAAAGTTTCTCCACAGGGAAACTTTTCCAGCTTCCCACTCACTGCGTGTAGTGTCTTGTTGTTGTAAGGTTGATAAAAGAACCTCAGTAAACAACTAATCAGTCTTCTCCTGTTTGAAAAAAAGAAGAAAGAAAGAAAACTAACAGCAACAATTGGATTTGGAAACTTGCCTCCAGGAAAGTCCCGACTGCTTATTCATCAGGGACGTGTTTAGTTCTAGTTACTCTACTGGGCTTAGTTTGGCGCTCAACAGGCATACATCTGAATATTGCATTTTATTTCAGGAAAATAACATATGGTAGTTTCAGGAGCAACATCTAGGTAACATCGGTGCAGTAGATCCTGAACACTTGCTATCCCTTAGAGGGTAACTCCATACTCAGAGATTTCCCAGACACCAAGAAAATCTGAGGAGCTAGCTTTTAGTAACAACAGTCTGCTAGTTATGCTTCCTGTGTCTCTTGCTCTTTTGAAGTAGCTTCAGATTTTCCTCTGCAGGCAAGAAAAGCCATAGCTCAGGGACGTGATGGCATTGCCTTTATCACAGATTGCTTTAAGCATCCACTAAAATTTCTCACGCAGATCAGGTTAGTGGTCCGTGAGTCCCTGAAGCTCCATTTCTGAGACTCTCTCTCAAAGCGTTACTTGAACTCTGGCACTCCGAAGTATGCAAGAGCATGCCATGAAGGACACTGTAGATAATAAAGACAAGCTTCCTTTTGCAAAATGGGACTTTCACTTGCCACTAATGCCTTTCAGGCTTGCAGTGGTCTCCCGGTGTTTCATGATGAAGGTGACTGCTTTACTTGATATACAAGACATCTGTGCAACACCATGCTTGCACTAAGATGCAGATAAGTTTCAGGAATGCTAGACTAGTTCTAAAATTTAGGCCTTCTGGATAATCTCAAACAGTTCCTGAACGCATGGTATATGGAAGCCCAAATGAGTAGAGAAATGGGAGGTAGTTATTAACACTGAAAGCCTCAGCAAGCTGGTTTCTTGCTTGAATGTCAGTTGCTGCTTTCTGAGTCTTGGCTTTCTGCCTGAATCGCACCTCTTGGGTATTCATACATGCACACAGGATTCTGGAAAAGTTATTCAGATCTAAAAAACAAGATGGGATCATCTGCAGAATGACTATTTCTGATGATTTTGACCATGGACACAATAAGAACATGAGCAAGCCCAGTCTATTAATATCCCAGAAAGAAATGTTGAAGCTGCTTAGCTAGGTTAGCAGAACTTCTTGATTATGCTCAGATAACTTAAGACCAGCCACCTCAGTCTAGAGACTGTACCAAAAGCAATAGGCTATTTAAAGAATTGTGATCTTGGACTGAGAAAAAACACTTACCTGCTGATTCAAAGTAATCAAACATTGGTAACAGTGCTATAAAAATTACTCTGCCAGGTGGAATGGTCTTTCAAGCTTTTAAGCAAGGAAGATTTTAAGTGTAACTTGAAGTGACAGTAGAGCTGTTAGTTTAATAAGTAACTGCAAAATAATAGCATGTCGACAGAGAACATAAAGCAATCCTTTAGAATACCTGGCTTCTGCAGGGTTGCTTCCTTTGAAGCAACTTATACTTGCCCCTGCCAAAGGCTGGATACTGACCTAGAGAGAGCATTCTTTCCATCTATTATGACAGTTCCTCTAACAAGTGGCTAATAACATGCAGGGTGCATTTAACTGCAGGATATTCTGTTTTCTGGAAGCAAAGCTGAAGCACAGAAGAGGTTTTAATCCTTTCTCTGCAGGGTTCTTTAGGTAAGCGTCTCTCCATTGTGTTCCGGCAATGGCCATTGTTTGCAAAGGCTTTAATGTTGGGTCATATAAAAATCGTTTTAAGTGTTTTGAGCTAGCGGCATTTGGCCTCTCTGTATTCCAACAGTTGCTATAAAGCCCAACGTTTATATTACCAGAGGACAGATGGGAGGGGGGTTACTGATACGTAGATGAAGTCCTTGAAACCTTGCCACCTGTAACAGTATTGTGCTTCAGACTTACTCTAGGTTCCTCCTAACACTTGTGTCTAGGATTGATCTTTATGAAGAAGTCCTACTGTTCACCCTCTGCACCTTTTCCAGAGAGAGGCCTATCCTGATCGTCTTCAAAGGATGTTAGCTGTTATATGCCTTGGATGTAATCTCTTTGATTTCATCATTAAGAGATCTCCCAGATTTGTTATTTCAGATGGTGTTTACGAGAGAGGTTTAAGGGGCTGAGCATGTCCCATACCTTCCAAAACGCACTTGCATGTGCAGTGTAGAGGGAATATCACTAAAAGGCCCCTCTCCATTTTATGTCTATTGCGCGATTACCTTGTTAAATCAGCAATAAATTTGGACTAGCTACACATCAAAACTAACTATTGTGCCTTAACTAGCTATAAAGTTATTGCTCAGAAATGTGTAATAAATTATAGATGGTTTCTATCCAGCTTTAATTTGCATATGTAGGCAGTTCTGCAACTGGGAGCACAATGCACAGAGCTGGGAGATTGCAGCCAGTGTGGTCTTCCAGGTGTGGGACAGTCCACATACCAGCCCCCTTCTGCCCCCTGCCCTGCACTGGGAGACCACAGCAGTGCCCCACAGCTGCAGGGGCTCAGACCTGAGGGAGTGCTCAGACCCGGCTGTGCCCCATGCATGGCCAGAATCAAGAACCCCCACAGCTGATGGGACTCTCGGTCCTGGCTACATGTGGTCCCCATGGCTGGGAGCTTCATTAGCAAAGGGAGCTCCCAGCTGTAGGATCCTGCTTCTCACAGATGCAGGGGGAGCCCAGGATCCAGCTCTCCTTGCACCAGCAATAAGATGCAATTGAATCTAATGTTCAGTCCCACAATCATGCCTCCTGCCATGCACACATGGCGTGGCAGGAGGCATGATTATATGTACTACACATTAGATCCAACCATGCCTTTGTATAGACGGGGCCAAAATAGCCAACTAACAGCATTTTGAGGTGGCAGTTTCCACTGACTCAGAGTGATTCTGTTTTTTGCATAGTTCTAAAAAGCCCATGTAATTCTCTGGGTATTGCTGGTTTCTTTGTGTGTATGTATGTGCGTGCGCGCGTGCATGCACAGACCTGCATGTGCACATTAAGACTGAAGATGCATTCAGACTGAAAGGCTCTTACAAGAATAGTACTCCCGTTTTCCTTCAAGACCTCTTCTATTTTTTCCCTTCAAAGAAGGAACAAAGAATTTAGGGACATTTCCTTGCAGTGAATCCTTTAGAAAGGCAGATATTGTCACAGCTCTTTATTACAGAATGATCGTGGCTTAGCCATTAGGACCTTCAGTTTTGCACCATATAGATAAGTGAAAGACTAAATTATTAGCTTATGTTCATAATCCTTCTGACTCCATTTAAACAGGATGAGCATGTTTCTTTTGAACTAAAAACTCAGTCATTTTGAACTATATTTTAAAAACTTGCTTCTGAACCTTTTTCTGAGACCCAGTCTGCATCTGTAGGGCTTCTAAATACATTTACAAATCCGGCACCTAAAGGTTATATACTTAATTTGTGAGTAAATTAAAAAAAAGGATTGGACACAGTATATTTCACTTCTTGTGTACTGACATGTTGGTGTTCTCTAAAAGAGAAAAGAAGGTTTGATCCTTTTACTACAAAGGTAGGATGCATATTTCTATAACTCTTAGCTATCTGGACAATTCTCATTAAAACACGTGAATATTAAGTTTTCAGGGAAGGTGGAGAAGTGGCAACTTCCATGTTTAATTATCCTTAACATCAAATCTTTTGTAAAGTGGCAATTATTAACATCTGCTGGAAAAGAAATGTCTTCAGCCGTATTTAATCTTCAGAAGGAAAATAAGAGTACATTTTCATAACATTAAACTTAGAGCCAAGTAGAACATATTTATGTTGTTTTAACTGGGGAGAACTGGGTTTTGATGGTTCACTCTTCCTCAGTGATCCCCACTGTATACTAACTTTTCTAAATGAGAGGATTTTGTTAGCAGATCTTTGGAGGAGACAAGGCTAGAGTTCTTTCCACTTAATAACCAGTTATTCTGTTTTGAAGCTCTTGAACTGCAGGAGAAATCCAGATTTTAAATTTAGGAAAAATTGGAATTGTAGATAGTAGCAAACAGCATTTTGCTTGTGTTCCCACAAATGGAGGTAAATTTGTTGAGCTTGATTTGTATTTGCATATGTAGTACACTTGTGGATCAGTTTCTTCAAACTCCTGATGTACATTGTTGCTAGTTTATACAACCTTGTTGTGAGTCATGATATCAAGTGTTTTTTTCCTTAAAGCTCAAGCTGCTGCAGTTGTATTACTTAGGCTTTTCAAGTATTTACCTAAAAAAAAAAGTAAATTTGTAGGCTTCATTGGACCACAGAAAAGTATGGAAGCATAAATTACAAAGACGTTAGTACAACGGAAATAAAAAAGAACCCAGTAATTATTTTTAAAGACTTCATGAATTTTTGGGGGGCCCAGTTCATGGTTTCTAAACACACTTGTTTGGCAGTACAGTGTGATAAATGTGCAGCACATGCATTTATGAGAAAGATCTGTCCCCGCAAAAGAGTGCTTTTATCCTTCTGTATGGCGTTCTTCAAGCCTTTAAGTTTCTACTAAAGAGAATTTAGTTTTACAGGCTTAATTTGCAGGCAGATCTTAGCCCCATTTGAAATTCTGAGTGGGACCAGTTGGTAGGACACACACATACACGTTAACTCCTGGACATGTACTGAGTAATGAAAATTCCAGATGCTGGGTATTGAGCTCTTATTGAAAAGCCTTATGAGAGTGGTTTGTGGCAATCTCAAAACTTGGCTTTGTGACTGGGGTATATTTTTACACTTGCATATATTTTGGGACATAAACTTCCTGAACTGAAGGAGCTCTGATACTTAATTGCTGTTTTACTATGGTGCTGAATCTACATATTTTATAATGTGCTTAATTTTAAGCAGCAATGTAATATGCAAATACACCCTACTCTAAAAAGGCTTCATCTTCCCTCATTCAAAATACACCTATTTTTAGCTGCTGCTGTGGCAACTTCCTAAAGACTATGAAGTTGAGAGACTGACTTTGTTGATATTAATATTTTTATTAAAGGGTGTATATACTCCAGTGCTCCAAGAATTGTCTTGTCTCACAGATGCTGGGTCAGGTCCCAAGCTGTCTTCCTGAGTTTAGGTGGGCACAGTGAATGCCTACTATACCACCAAGCTGTCTGATGCAACAAGCTTCAGAGTAGAAAAATGGTCATCTCTGCATTTTTGCATCTTTTGCTGGAACCAGTTTCTTTTGATGAGTAATTATTTTACTGCTCCAGATATTTAAAGCATTGCATGTCAGGGTTAGTAGACCAAGAATGAAAGAGCTCTGTAGTACTGATTTGTGTTCATTTAGCAATTAGATTATGCAAGGCTTGATCTTATTCTACCCTACAAGCAGGTTAATCTGTATGAAAAATGTGTAAGTATCCATTCTTTCTCCATTGTCAACTAATTTTGCCAACAGACCTGTACTTACTGCTTTTAGAGGAACGGAAATCTCTAATGACCTTTAATTGTTAGAGTAATGGCAAATTTGAACCCCCATTTCACTTTATGTGCCTTAAACTGTTAGGCCATAATATTTAATTACATCTTCACATGAAAGATAGTGTGCTAAACATTCATTTTCCACTAACAACATTGTCTATAGTGTCCTAAAACCACTTAAGTCTGTTTGTCTAAGGTTAGTCATCTATAGCTGTCTCTTCTGTTGCTCTACTAAAATGTTGACACCTCATTTTTTACTTTTTTTAACCTTTAATGGTATAATGGTTAATTTGTAAGGTTTCTGTATTTGACATTGTTTTTCTTTTTATTTTACTCCCTGCTTTTTGCATTTTCCTCTCTTTTTTTTCCTCCCACCCTCCATCCCCATTGTTTATTATTATTTTTGTCTTGTGTTACCTTCTTTCCTTCTCTCCCTCATCCCTGCTATTCCTGCTGCTATAGCCTCACAGGCTGGGGAAGCTGGCCGAGCAGGTAGGGGATTTTCACGTTCCCTAAATACCCACCTATCAGCTTCCAACAGTGGGACAGACTAGACATTGAGTTTGGAGATTTTCAGATCCTTTGTGTGAGATGATAAAATAATGAGTCCAGTATAGCTTTATCTAGATATCAACTTTATTGACTATCAGCAGCCTGAATTGACTGTTTTGTTCACACTGAGGATAACAAATACCAGATGATTGTCTTTTAATTTTCAAATTCAGCTCTTTTCGATTATTTTATAAACCAACTCAGGTCTATTTTTTTTTAAATTCTTAGGGCAAAAGAAGTTTTGGGTGTTTTTGTTTTGTTTTTTTCAAATGAATCTATACTTCATTTAAGTTCTCCACTCAGCACTAGTCTGTTACACTGCTGAGTTTATTAGTAAACTGATAATCACGTCATTAATGGCTAGATAGGTTGTTCTATCTTGTGTACTACAAGCTAAATAGGCTAACATGCATGTGCAGCTGTGTTACTCTTTCTGTCTCGGTGGTGGGTTACTGATCAGTGTTTGTAGAGTAAATATTAATAGCTAGTAACAAATCTTTCCCCCTTTTGGCATGGAACTTGTCTACCCGTGGAACTTGATAGCAGTGTTCGGTGCTGAATAAATTATGGAATTACCAGCAAACATAGTAGTAGGAAAATAGGGTAGCAAATTGGTTCTATTTCTTCTAGCTCTAAATATTTCCATTATTAGGAATTTCATTGGCTTATTTATTTAAAATAAGCTAGAAAACATTGTCACTTGGACCATGACATACACCAAGTAGAAAATCTATGCAATTAGCTGATGTAGGAGTTCTTGCAAGTACTCTATGGTTTCCGATGCATGAAGCTGCTGAGAACAGACTTTCCAAAGTTCTAGTCCTCCAAAACAAAGCTGTGCTGTTTTTTAGCTTTCTTCTTGGCTGCAAGGTATAGGGTATAGTGGAAAAAAAAGCATGAGCTCCTAGTCCTAGAAATCTAGGTTGTATATTGTGATGAGTTTAAGCACTTGGATAAGGGAAAACCATTGTAGGGCACAAAATTGCAGTGCAACACTGGGCAGAAAGACCAATTAACAAAGCTGCATCAGCTCCTTTCATTTTGAAATGAAACCAAAAAAAGGAGCCCACTTTTACCTGAGTAAATACAATGGCATTAACACATTACAAGTATGTAGTGGGAGGATTAAAAGGAACAGAATAATTGCTTTTAGATCTTCAATCCATACTGGTTCATGTCACGTGCGCTACCTTTAATAACTTTTAGCTTCAACTATGTGCTCTGTTGCATGCGTTGATGAATCTCAGCAAATCATGCTTTACATTCCTGTCCACAAGCTTCTGCCATTAAACTCTCCTCAGCAACTCCAGCATTCTTTTATATGGCAAAACATTTAACGTATTTGTATTTCTCAATCTGCTAAATATTCAGTTGTTTGAAATCCAGTAATGCTTGTCTTGATATTTGGTTGTTGGGCAGCCTTTTGAAGTTCTTATAATCCATAAGGTAACAACTGTTACAGGGGTAGGTATGTTTGTAATTGTTCACCTTTTATATTGCAAGGCTGAGGGGGTTCCCCACCCCCCAATAAGTTAAAATATGTGTGATCATTTTATTAGCCTAATTAGCAGTCGCACACATTTTCTATTCCTGAACTGCAAATTAACTTTTTGTCTAGTTACCAGGTTCTAACTGGGTAATATTGTTGTTTACAGGGGACATCTGGACCAGATCCAACTACTGTGTATGTAGATATGAGGGCACTGAGACATGACAGGTATGAGCTACATTATTCTCAGTTTTACAATATGCAAATTAGACAGAGGGCATTGCAGGAAAACATTGCAAATACACTTGTCACCCTGTGAAAGAGTGGTATTCTGTCTCAGATCTAATTATCATTGGCTTTTGCCAACCCCCTGAAAAAGGAGTGAATAAATTAACAAATAGTATAACTAGGGTTTCTAAAACAGCATGATGATAAATGTATTGCTTTAAGCGTCTCTAGCTTTCTTTTGTCCAAACATACTTTACATTTGATTAAGCAGTACATGTAAGTATTCTACCTAACCCCGCAAAACAGGATTTTCCCAGCTTTTTCACTCCAGTCAGGCTTGGTTCATTTTACCTTGGGTCAAATCCAGCTGACTAGAGATTGATAACTAATTGGGTAGCCATTTTTTACATTTGGTCTAACGCTTTCACTCAGCTTGGTTGTAGTATAAACTATATGTTGGAACACAGGGCTGGCAGGGAGCTCGGGAGTCATTAAACCTAGTCCCTGCCATTGTAGACAACCACAGCATATATAATCCCATTCATGCATTTATCCAGTTCTATCTTAAAACTTGTTAGGTTTTTTCCCCTGTGAGTTCACACAAAGGATATGAATTCAATCTTTACCAGCTGGAAAATGCTTTGACATGTTCTGTATGGGGAAGAGCTTTCAATTTAAAATGGAATTTCAATTTTTCCAATTTAAAATAAAAATTTGGGGGGAGCGCAAGCCCTCTTTGAGAAAATTATCTGTGTAATTAAAACCAAATTTTCCAGTCAAAAGGTAAATGTGAATATTTTTAACCCTTTTCACCAATCCTGCTTTTTTCTTTGAAAAAAATTATTAACAGGAACATATCCATATAGTCTTTTCCTTTCTTTCCTAGTGGGACAATAGTGGAGAGGTCTTTTCTCTGGCTTGTAAACAGTGTGAACTCTGGGGGTATGAACGATGCATCTCAGGCCCCTGCCATACGTTATACTTCACACGCACTTAACCAGGAAGCTTGATCGTGTGGATCATGCATCAGATCCCATTGTGCCTTAAGCTGCACATCTGGAGGGGCCCTCAGACATGTATTCTATGCAGAGCCTTTAAAGGGTGGGTTGCCCAGTTACCCAGTGACTATGCAGTAGCATGCAGACCTCGGCTGCTGGGACATGTGAGCTGGTTCTTTGGCACTGTGGGGTACTTAACTCTCCCTGAGTGCTCTTCTGATGCACTTCACCACAAATGGCAACTGTAAGGCATAACTCGATTGTCTGAGACTGCTTTATTCCTAATTCATTCATAAAGCATACGACAATCATGATCTTGCATTTTGTATTAAGCAAAGACATTGTGAAATTTCCATCAGTGAAAGATTTTAAGTGTAGGTTAGGCAACACTTGTCTAGGATGGTTTAGGCACGGATGATCCTGGAGTAGGGGGTTAGACTCAGTGACCACCTTCCAGCCCTATTTTCTGTAGTCTAATCTGCCCTGTATCTGTATTAAATGCCTTAATGAGAGGTTGGTATATTCTTCTTAACGTAAGTGAGTGAGAGGCAGAGCACTGGAGCAGAGCAGACATGGCTTCAGTTCTTAAATAACCTCTTTGATCCTACTTGAGCTTTGTCTACAAAACACTTCCAGGAAGCAGAGTGAATATTCTGATGGCCAGTTCAGGCTGAGCTCCATGCTGTTGCTGTTGTAATATGAACTGAATTGACTAGTTTTGCTGGTCTGTGTATCTCTATACAATTCAGCAGTACTTTTGAATACAGTGTAAACATATCCATGGATAGCATTGTTCAAGTGCAGGAGAGAGATTTCATTGTGTGACTGTTTTGGAGAGGTGAGTGGGAGAAGAGCTGAGTAAAAGGTGTGGAAATCAAAACTAATTCTTTCTTATTAGTGGTGGAATGGGAACAAAGTTGGATAAGTGTTATTAGTTTGAAAGTGTATTGATTCTTGTTACAAGTTGCATGTACTGTAACTGCACTAACAATTCACCTTTTTCGGTCTAGTAAGGAAAAGTAAATCCCGTTAGAAAGAGCACGGTGTGCATTGTATTAATCGATCTTCAGTATCTGATTATATAGAACATGAAGAGAGATCAGCAGAGCTGGCTTCCTAGATTTCAATAATGTAACTCTTAATGGGATGGATTAAAGTCTTGGCTCATTTACCTAATACTACTGATTTTGAAATTAGATGCATGGGTCATAAATTGGAGGAGAAAATAACTTATTTGACAATATCTTTTCATATTTGCTGCTTGTAACTAGTTTAGTGGAACTGAATGTCACTGTTATTTATGTGTACCCCAAATGAAAAGATTGATGCGCACAGCATAGCAGCAGCCTGAGCCCACCTTTGAATTCATTTTTACTTCATCTGATCCCAGAAGAATTGGAAGAACATTGCACTCTGAATTGGGCATTTGTGCTGCTTTTATGTTACCTAAAGTAACTTTTCCTGGATCTGCCATTTAGAATAAAGACATTATTCAAAATGCTTTTAATCCTTCTCATGCCTATTTTATGATTGCTAAACAGTTACGCAATTAGAGATTTAGTAAGTAGTCAGTGAAGTAATTAAGATGACTTGAAAAGTATCTTGGGATCACTGTTTTGGGGGGTTAGGGGGCTATCTTTATTTAACGTTGTCAGAACCTGACTCCACAAGTTATATATACCCTTGTTTCTCATTGTTTGCCAGTACTTTCTAAAGCCACAATCCATTGTTTTAGGTTTGATACCCTATTTGCCTTGGCATTGCATCTACTTGTAAGTTGTTCTTGTTGCTTTTGTTTTTGACCTAATGACTAATAGACACTGCCTTAAACTATTTATGTTTTTTAAAACCAAAGGAATTATTTGTTTTCCACAAATAAAGAAAATAGCAGATTTTGTCTTACACGTGTGCTGGAAAATTAAGTGAGACTTGTCTGCCTTCTTCAATAGTAGTGAGGCAAAAAGTATAACCCTTTGCTTATAGTTGTCGTCTTGACACAACATAACTCGATTTCCCATTTTTGGATCTCTCCATTAAACTCCAGCTCTGTGTGAAAGAAATACAGATTTGGGGTACGTATAATCATTCAGCCTAGTTACAGTATCTCCAAAAGATTACCTGTTTTCAGTAGACTTAGGAGTGGCTTATTGCCCTGTTCCCTGCAAAAATTGCACAAAAACATGTTTCTATAAATCACCATTTCCAATACAATGGGATACCCTTAAAACTCATCATAGCACTGAGGCCATTCACACAAAGAAAAGCAGTAGTAGTTGAATTCTGCTCTCAGGGCTTCTGCCAAAAGCCAAACAGTCTGATCACAACATTACCCCTTCAGGTTCCAAATGCACATTGATTGTGGCATGGTATATGTGACTTGAGAGGAACCAAAGAACTTGACCTCATCCAAACAGCAGGAGTCTGCCATCTAGCCACAGTGAATCTGTATCTTATTGGCACAGTGGTACCATGTTTAGGAATCTTCTTGGGAGACGGATTCCACCGAGGAAGCTTAAAAAAAACGTCATATTTGAACCATGAAACTATTCAGTATAGGCATCATTCATAAACCCAGTACTGAGAGCAGTACTACAGGTCCTGAGCCTGATAGCATGACAATACTTTGTTATTCCAACACCACCCAACTGCTTCTCTGCACTTTAAAGAGATCAGCATAGATATGAGCATCTCTATCTTTCGTGCTCCCGTTCCTTTCCCTAAAAAAGTTGATGGCTGAAGAAAGTTAGCACCTATGTTTTCACTTTTATATTTTTTTAACTGGCAACAAAAGTAGGGGCCTTCCAGTTCAAAAATAAACTCAAGCATTCATATATGTTAATATAATGCAGTGGTTCTTAACCTTGTTAGACTCAAGGCACCCTTTATTAGAATCAAAACACGCTTTGGAAAAATACCAGCTCTTAGTTTTTTCACTACAGAAAAATTAATGGAGCAATTCGTCTGTTGCAAAGTACTTAGAAAGACTACAACAGATCAGAATATTTTTAACGCTATGGATTCCTCGCCGATGTTGTGAAATTTCTGGGATTATTCTGTGCACTTTGTTCAAACACCTAACAATGCTAATGTTTGGAATCCCATGGCACCGTTGAAAGGATCTTGCAGCACCCAGGGAGCTGCAGCACCCTACACTGATCTAATGAAACAAGACAGATGTAGCATACCACTGTAGGCAGATAGAACCATGTGTTCTTTTTGTAGCATACAGTGCAGCATTCACTCACGGCAGAGATGAATAGGAGATCGATAGAAGCATTGCATATAATGTAACATAAAGGAGGTCGATCCATTTGACTTGACCATCAGTGATGGAAACCAACCTCCTCTCAATCACATAGTTTCAGGGAGATCTATTCACAACAGGCAAAAATAAAGATTCAGATGTCTTCAGTTCAAGATGGGTACAATGAACCTGTAGAGATGGATATTCTGTCTTCATGGTTGACTGATTTTCAGACATTCAGCTTCTAAACCTAGACTTCTAGGAAAACAACACTGACATAGACTGGTATAAACAGTCCTTTGGAAGCATTGCATAAAAATGAGGATAGCAAATATAGCCTGTTACATCTTCCATAAGAACTTTTTACTGCAGATTTCCTACTGTTTCCAATTAGCCACATGGCTGGTTTAGAAATAGCTTTCTAATTCCAGAAAAAAGCCTTTCATATTTCAAAAATTGTTCCTCCAATGTGATAATGAAAATTTAAAATGTTCGGAAGTCTTCTGTAACAGGTGGTCCCATTTTCAGAGGTCTTCCATAACAGGCATGCTTTGTATTAGCCTTTTAATCTAATTGTATTCAATCTTTAAATACAATTCTATGTTTTATATTAATATTTTAATAAAACATACAATTTTATGGACTTCTGAAAAAGTCTCAGAAGCTTTGAAACCTTTTCCCCATTTTCTTTCAGCCAAATTTATTCAAGCAGTTTTTGGTTGTAGCTGTTTTGGTTTATGGACGTAGGCAGGCAAGGTTCTTTGGGTAGATATGATCTCTTTTATCAGCTGGTCTAATAAAAGATATTACATCTATCCAAAGAACATTGCCTGACAAATTAATTGAAATGTTCTTTTTCTAAAAATGTTTTCATTTCCTACAAAAAGGTATCACTGGAAAGTTCTTGACTAGTTCCAGTTATGAGGCATAAGTATCTGTAGACCTGTTGAATTTTTAGCAGCTTTTACCATCAGTGAACTATCACGCATATCCTAGAAAGACAATATGCCCCAATATTTTCATCTACATAAAATTCTGTCCATGGCCAAAAGGCAATATGGAAAAAGCTCCAATGCAACCTTGATCTAAGCTTCCTCCTCTTTTTTTTTCTTTGGCGGGGGGGGGGGTTGTTTTTTCAAAAGGATTAAAGATGCATGAAAATAATTGAGGTGCTTGAGTTCGTTCTATCTAAAATATGCATATATTTCAAAAGAACTTCAAAATTATTCTGTATCTAGATAGGTCATTTGGTTAACTTCTGTGGCTATTTTTGGGTGCTTATGGAATATAACATAAGACCTTGTTACACTGTAATTTTGGGTGGCCCCTGGAGCTCTTAACCCCTGTATTGTCTGCACATTAACACCTGAAACTAGTTTTAAACACATTACGCGGGTCAAAGCTATGCCACCCCAGGGCAGGATTATCTCTGATCTGTGTTACCCAGCATGTGTTACACTAAGGTGTGACCACTCTAGGCTAAACCTTAGTGTAAATACCCCACCCATCCCCCTGCCCCACTGGCCCAGCTCGAGCTCACTGCCCCCCCCTTCCCTCCCAGCTTACTTGTTTGTGATTGCCTGTGCCATCTGTCCCAGGGGAGCAGGCAGGGAAAGGTTAACCTCAGCTGCCACTGACCCTGGATGAAGGGGCAGGAGGCAAGTCCAGAATGGTGGGGGGGAGATATACTTATCTTTCAGTTCTCTTGAACAAGTGACAACTCCAAACCTGAGCTAGCACAAATACTGATCAACGTTTGTGCGGCTTACAGTGTAAGGTGTAGCATTACAGAGGCGGGCAATTATTTCAGGCGGAGGGCTGCTTACTGAGTTTTGCCAAGCCATTGAGGGCCGTGTGACAGGCAGCCAGGGGCAGCTAAATATTCATTTTCTTAACTTTTTAAGGGCCCCACGGGCCAGATAGAATGGCCTGGTGGGCCGCATCCGGCCCGCAGGCCGCATTCTGCTCACCCCTGTGTAACAAGGTCCATAGACTGCAGATAGTCTCAGTGTCAGAAATAACATGTAAACTTGTTTGTACATGTAGGAATTTATTCATTTTTGTTTCCTTTTTTTTTTTGCATAGATTAAAAAAATGAAAATACTATGTTCTTAGAGGTTTATAGTCTT
>NW_017729004.1:23405140-23406426 GCF_001723915.1 Gavialis gangeticus | reverse complement strand
CGGCCCGCAGGCCGCATTCTGCTCACCCCTGTGTAACAAGGTCCATAGACTGCAGATAGTCTCAGTGTCAGAAATAACATGTAAACTTGTTTGTACATGTAGGAATTTATTCATTTTTGTTTCCTTTTTTTTTTTGCATAGATTAAAAAAATGAAAATACTATGTTCTTAGAGGTTTATAGTCTTGGCTATGCTAAGTTTTTGTAAAATTTGTAGTAAACTATTTGGTGTAATCATTCCTCCCACTTATTCTGATTATACCTAGAACCTGGCCAAGAAGCAGTCCTTAAATGGTTCATTGAACTGACCATACCTGTTCATCTGGTATATATTATGTACAAAATTCTACAAGAATACAAGTTCCCAACCAATATAAATAAAGCTCTCCTCATTTTTCTTCAATTAAAGGATAACTTTGCTGGATAGAAGGCAGGCTTCCTTACCTCTCTGTTCCCTATTTCTCCCCCCAGTTCCTAATTTTGAATCCCAGATTCCCTTCTTCCCACTGCAAATTCTCATATGAAGAAACCCTGTTGTTGTGTCTTTGTTTAGCCAAATGTGGAATAGAATAAATTCTCACATCAGCCTGTCAATAATCATAGCTGCTCACACTTCCATGGTGATAAAATGTATTAATGTGCTTCTGGCTTCATACTGTATGTGTTCAGAGCGGGAGCCCTGTCACAGAAATAAAATAAGGGACCACCATGACCAGCCAGGAGTTTGGTAGATTGGTCCTTTGAATTTAATGCTAAATCTGTGTCTTGGTTTTGTGTTTTGGAGGCCTGCAGCATCCAAATAATAATTTTGAATTTCAGAAGATTTAAGGAAGACATTGTCTCCTTGACCAAGAAAATTTATAATTATGAAAATTCTAAATCTTACATTAAGCAATAAGCAAAGTATGAAACTGCAGTGTTTTGAAGAGACTCGAAAATTGTTGCTTTTTATAGATCTGTTACAAACATACCCTAACATTTGCAATACGTAAAATTCAAGCTCTATCAAAAATAATTGGCCAAACCTTTGGATTTATTAAAACATTCAAGTATCTCAGCCTTCACTCAGGAAAAATATAGCTTTCTATCCTTGCTATCAAATCTTTAGGTTGCTCCACCAAGTTATAGTTAATTTTTCAGTATATACAGTTAGTTTACAGTAAACATAAAATCTATAGGAAGTTTCTTGCCAGTTCTAGAACACTTTGAAACTATCCACCCAGAAAACTAAAACGACATTAGTCTTATAGATTCATAGATTGTAAGACTGGAAGGGACCTCAGAAGAT
>NW_017729004.1:23396602-23404670 GCF_001723915.1 Gavialis gangeticus | reverse complement strand
CCAGCTGCAGTCTCACCAGTGATGAGTAGAGCAGAAGAATGACCTCCTTGGCTTTGCTGGAGATGCACTGACTAATGCATACCAGAATATTATTTGCCCTGATGGCTACAGCATCGCACTTCTAGCTCTCATTCATACTGTGGTCTATTATTACCCCCAGGTCCCTTTCCTTCGTGGTGTTAGTCAGTTTGGTGCTGCCAAGGCTGTAGGTGTGTTGGGGGTTGCTTGTCCGAAGGTCGAGGACTCTACATTTCTCAACGTTGAATTTTATCAGATTCTGATTCGCCCAACTTGCTAGCCTGTCTAGGTCCACCTGTATCTGTAGCCTATCTTCAAGTGGGACTATGCTCCCCCATAACTTGATGTCATCCATGAACTTGAGTAGTGAGCTCTTCACCCCCACATCCAAATCATTATAAACACATTGAAAAGTACTGGACCGAGCACCAACCTCTGCAGGACACCACTGCCCGCTTCTCGCCAGGATGACACAGATCCATTCACTACGACTCTCTGGGTCCTATCCTGCAACCAGTTTCTCACCCACCTGACTGTCTCAGAGTTAAGCCCACAATCCTCCAACTTTCTCGTGAGGACATTGTGGGATACTAGATCAAAGGCCTTTTGGAAGTCAAGGTATACAATGTCAACCTGCTGTCTTGTGTCCAGGTGGTGAGTTAGCTGGTCATAGAAGGAGATGAGGTTGGTAAGGCAAGACGTGCCTGTGACGAAGCCATGCTGACTTTCCTTCAGAATCTTACCTTCTGCAACCTTATTGCAGATAGGCTCCTTGATGAGCTTTTCTAGGATTTTCCCTAGGATGGAAGTTAGGCTGATTGGCCTATAGTTATCTGGGTCCTCCCTCCTGCCCATCTTGTGGATGGGCACAGCACTGGCCCTCTTCCAGTCCTCAGTGACTTCTCCAGATACCACGAGTTGTGGAAGAGTTTTGCCAGGGGTTCAGCAATGACATCAGGCAGCTCCTTCAGCACTCTTGGATGAAGATCATCCGGTCCCACTGAGGTGTATACATCTAATTTTTTTAATTGGTCATTTACCAGTTCTATGGCAATAGTAGGAAGGCAATTATTCCTACCGTGCTCATCCTCTGCTCTACCTGGTGTGGTTTTCCCCTTGGTCCAGTGAAAGACTGAGGCGAAATACCCATTCAGGAGTTCAGCTTTCTCCTGGATGCCAGTAACTAGCTCTCCTGAGTTGGTAAGCAATGGCCCCACACTCCATTATCCAACAGGGCAGTCCTTCTGGTTCCTACACAAAGGTCTTAAAGTACTTCCTTACGTTAGAAGGCTACTTCATCTTCAGGAATGTTAGCTATCTTATCTTCTAGGAGCTGGAGGGCATCGTAAAATGGAAGTCTTAATTCACCTAAAACTTGGTGGCTTAACCAGCCGCTATGCAAATATACTGTATGTATGTGTTTTGCAAATGCTTAGCCAGGTGTTGGGCAGATAGATTTCATTTTAATCAGGGCAGGAAGCTATAGTTGATGATAAAGGATAACAGCCCTAAGGGCAACTTTTCAGGAGAAATACAGCATTAGAAAGTGGAAAACCTGGGTAGGCCTCCTTTTTTTCTCCCAGGCCTCTTTTTTTCTACCACAGATACTCAGAGACACCTATAGCTCTGATCACATTATAGTGATTTTTAGTGGGCCTGGGCTTTTGCTTGGGGCCTTTCAAAGTCTTCTGCAGAGCAGCCCAAGTAAGTGAAATGTGTTCTTCACCCACTTTTGGGGCCTGCAGCTGAGATTTCATAGCCTTTCCTTTCAACACCTTTTAGGCTGCCAAAAAGACCTCCACAGATACAGACAGATATCTGAGAATTGGAGCAGAGCTGCATTATTGAGAAGGGTGGTATAGGTGAGTGCACATGTTCAGTGGGATAAGTTAAACATTCTCTTATTTTTTGCTTCTGTAGCTTAACAAATGCTATACAGGAGTTAGATATTCTGCTAGAAAGAATAGTAGTGAAACAGCAAGGTCAGCCTTGGGTTTTGGGGTTTCCTTGTGTTGTAATCTGAGGGCTTCCGACACCTTAATCAGACTTTAATTACATTACAAATACAGCAGCCTTTAGAGATTAGAAGAGAGAGAAGATTGGTGGTCTGTTGTCCACACCAAAAGAAGACCAAGTATTAGATTTGTAGGACTAGATGTGTTGTCATTCTGAATGCACTTATTTGAAAGTGTGGTTTTGTGTAAAAGTTGAAAAATTTCTCTTCTATTCATAAAAATAATTGCCTCAAGTCTTTCATATTAGAGTTTATTAATCTTTTCTTTGTTTTCTTTTCATTCATTTTCAATTTTACCCCATACAGGGATTAGAAAATAATAAGGCAGGTTGACAGGTTTTTTGAAGCGGATTTCTCTGCTCTTTCAAGATCAAGCCTTCCATTTCTAGCAACTGTACTCACATCTCAGACATTATCCAGTGAACTGTAGGAGCACCCTAAGAATGAGGAAACAAAAGGACAAAATCTATTGTAAGCTATACACTTAGAGGCTCCAGTTTGTATGGAAACTTCGTGTTCCTCATGTTAAGAACGCACTGAAGTAATACCAGAAAAGGAGCCTCTTAGGGAAAGAAAAAAACAAGAAACATTTGTGTAAACCAGTCAACACAGAGCACGTTTGTTTTTCCAGCCTTTTGACAGGGTTACAGGACAGTGTAATCTCTAATCTAAAGAAAAACACCTGTTTTTCAGGACTAAAAGCAAAATTATTTAAAGAATAGATTTATGGTGCTCTAGTTTAAAACTTGGTCCAAGTTTCAGTTTTTTTCTACAGAGTTAGCCATAGATTAAGATAAAATACCAGCTGGAGGTCTTGGTATGTCTAATACAGTATACTACATTTGTCTTCATTGTGATTACTTTTACTTTCCACCCGGTTTTTATTTCTCCTTTTCCATAACATTGCGTGCCCTCACTGCAGAATCACAACAGCCATTCACCCCAAGTTTCCAGTTCTTTTCCATGAATAATTTAGCAATGGGTGTTATGCTAGTGGTTTCCCCTGAGGCAATGCAGTGCAACGTATTCAAGCTGCTCCAGCCTCCTTTTACTGACAGTGTTGCTAGTTTTTGGTATGCAGCAGGTTTTGCATGGGAGGGAGAGTTCTAAGTAACTATAAAAGATTCCTACATTTATTTTCAAACACTCACCATTTTAAGAATATTACAGATACCCCAATTTCTTAAATAGCAGTTCAGTTCATGATAAAAAACAACAACTGTAGTTATAGGTCCCAGAAGCACCCAAAAATGGCTGGCCTGGTCCTCTCAGACAATGGCTCATTGTAGTGGAAAATCTCTGGAAGACTAGGCTAATCTCTTCCAAAAAGTTTCTTGCAAAGACTGTGTACTCTGTTCAGTGCCCAATATGGAATGTGGGGGTCCCTGCATTGCTATGGTTTTCTTCAGAAATTTAGCTTTCATTAACTTACAATAAACTCTGCATTTTAGATGAACATGCACAGTGTCTTGATGTGCACATTTAATCTGTTTGCAGTTTCTGAAGTTGTGGTAAGATGGTGAAGAACGGTGACAGTGACTTCACAAATCAGACTTTGAGGAAGGTCTTAATGTATTAATGTTCTACTGGGAAAGTATTGTCAAAGTGCCTTGGTTTTTATTAAAGGCACATAAAGCATCTTCCAATATATGCGAAGCTACCAAAAATACCAGTATTTGTTTTTTATGACAGTCAGCTATATTTTGAACGTTATTTTTCTTAGCCATACCCTTGAAGGTTAAAGATTAATAAGCACTGATATACCACACATTTAAAAAAAAAAAAAACTGAAACGAAACAACACCCACTGTATTTGTATTACAGTGTTACTTAAAAACCACAACCAATTTCAGGGGTGGCCACCCTACAGCGCATGTGCCACAAGTGGCATGGGCAGATCAGAGAGAGAACAGGCAGCACAAAGCAGGTCAGGAGCCAGAAAGCAGAGCAGTAGATGACACAGGGTACACGAGGAAAACAGTGGAAAGCAGAACAGGAAATTGGGTGGGGAGCACAGAGTATGGTGCAAAACGCAGAGCAGCAGATCAGGGGGATTGGAGTGGCTCTCAGGGACAATGCATAGCTAATTTGTGGCATGCCTGCCAAAAAGGTTGGCCCCCACTGACCAAGATCATGATTGGTACTGTAAAAGTAAACTCTGCCATGAAAAGTTTATATTCTAAATAGAAAAGCTAGAGATTAGGAGACAGGAGAATTATCCCTGCTCTGCAAGAAGGAAATTGAGGAGCCAAGAAAAGAAATGGCTTACCTGAGTCCACACAGCAGTGCTGCAGCAGAGCCAGGAAAAGGACCAAAATCTTCTCCACTCCAGTTTCAGCGACAACTGTTTGTGTATTATGGCATCTGGATGATGTGGGCTTGCAAATAATGAAAAGTAATGTTGCTTCAGCCTTCATTTTAAGGCTGAAATGTGCAGACAAAACGCACACTATTTGATACATTTTGTTGGTATGTTGGGTAAAATTGCTTTATACTTCTTTATTATTATTCCTGAATTTTCTGTGCCTCTTATTTCTGGTATTTCCTGTGCCTCTTTATCTTCTTGTAGTCTCTGAAAATCTGTTTAACTTTTCCAGTTTCACTGTAATCAGTGATGATCCAGATCTGAGTCTTTGATAGAACTTGTGAGTTTGTGAAATTTCTTCTAGAAATATTCCCCTGGTAGTTTTATGTTTTATGTCATATGGATAGGGACCTACCCATTTTGTGGATTTTATGACATCTGGCATTGCCTGCACAATCCAGGCAATGCCTGTGAAATCCACAGAATCTGTGAAATCGGCGGGGGGGGACGACACAAAAATGACCGAGCACTGCAGCAGCTCATCGGGGTGGGAAGGGGGAGAGGGGAGAGCTTCCCATCTAATGGGCTGCCAGCAGGATGGCTGCCCCCCCTGCCTCTTGCCACAGATTGGTTGCAATGGCCACTTGTTATGTGGCCCTGCCCCTCTGCCAATCAGCAGCAAGAGGCAGTGCTGCATGATGGACAGTCCTCATAGCCAATCAGCAGTGAGGGAATAGACCACATGACAGGCAGCCCCTGAAGCCAATCAGCAGCAGTGAGAGGGGGCCACTGGGCCCCCTCAGTCAATCATAGGTGTGGGGGGCCTGTTGTGCTCCATCTGTGAGATGGCTGCCCAAACCCATGTTCTACTTGTGAAATCAGGACAGCAGTCCCCACGAATTAGGTAGGTCCCTACATATTGAGGTTTCAAGAGCTGCTCATATTTGCTGGCTCATGTTGCTGATAATTCCTCAGTCACTTATCCCATTCATTTCCCCTTCCAGTCTTGTTTTTCTTTACCCATTATCTGAACTATTCCTGCAATGCAGGGTTGCAGGCCACCAAACGTGATCTGGGGAAAGTCTTCCTTCCACTCTGGAAATCCCCACTTCTCTAAATTTTTCGAACTATTTCTTAGCAGTTGTTATTGACCTTTCACTGTGGAAGAAAGAGCATCTTTCACTTTTTCCTTCTTAGGTAGCCTTGGGCTAATGGATTTGTATGGTATCAAAACAGAAATAGAGAGATTTAAATATCTTGATATTTAAGGAATGTTGTTTGGATTATCAGTCCATGAAAATATCAGTATTACAATGGTTAGTTTCAATTTGGTGTAAGAGAAATTGTCAAGCCTGTAATTCTCACAGTTGGAGGGAGGAGGCAGTTCTTTCATTGTAGCTACAGCTGGATGGAATAAGGCAAACAACATACACATGCTGGGGAATATAAAGGAAGAGAATGAAACAAATACATTGTCTAATATATAAACACTATATGTATTTCTAAAATATCAGTTTTGTAACTGCATCTTATACTGCTTAGCTTCCTGTAAGCTTTGTTGCAGAAAGATTTTTGCACATATCCTCGTCAGTTAATGAGGATATACCATACATAAGTGATTATATTCAAGAAATCACAAATGTTAGGAGGAACAAAGCACGTGTGACCACTGATCTGAAAGCAGGTTTAACAAGCAGAAAGAACAAGAATCATTTAGGGCCTTGAAGGGTAGGCCAAGATGTTGGAACTTAACATTATGGAAATGCAGTGCCTCAGAACACAAGCCCTATCAGTATCATAGGAATGTAGAACTGGAAGGGACGTCACAAGGTCATCTAGTCCAGCCCTCTGCTCAAGGCAGGATCATCCCTGACTAAACCATCCCAGCCAAGTGTCTGTCTAACCTGTGCTTGAAAACTTCCAAGGATGGAGATTCCACAACTTTTCTAGGTTGCCTTTTCCGATGTCTGGCCATTTTAGTTAGAAAGTTCCTTTTTATCTTCGACCTAAATTTTCCCTGCTGCAGCTTGAGGCCATTGCTCTTAATCCTGTCCCAACAACCACAGAGAAGAGCCCACCTCCATCCTCTCTATAATCACCCTTCAGGTATCTGAAGACTGTTATAACATCTCCCCCTCACTCTTCTCTCTTCCAGACTAAATAACCCTTGTTCTTTCAGACTTTCCTCGCAAGTCACAGTCAAGGACGGGGTAAATGTAGGCCTTTTATCTGAGCTGTTTTTGAATGAGGGGAAGCACAAACAATGAAGAGCAACTCTTTAATGTTGTATACCAGGGATGGGCAACATCTGGCCCATGGGCTGGATCGGGCCCACTTTGGACTCCATTTCCCAGCAGCCCCTGCCCATGTCTCTGTTTCTGGTTTCCATGGAGACCCCAGGGGTGGCAGGGCCATGACAGCATGGGGCCAAGGTTTCCATGGAGCCTGGCCCCAGCAGCACTGGCTAGGCGTGCAGCTGGGTAGGGCCTGGGATCTTGTGGTGGTGACACCGTGGTCTAGAGCCAGGGCAGAGCTGCAATCCAGAGCTGGGCAGGGGCATGCAGGCAGTGGATTGCGGCTCTGCCCTGGCTCTGGACTACACTGTCACCTCTGCAAGATCCCAGTCCTAGCCCTGGAGCAGCTCCGTACCCAGCCACATACCTTGCCAGTGCTGTTGGGGCTGGTCTTCATGGAAACCCTGGCCCCATGCTGCCACAGTGCTGCTGCTCCTGAGTTCTCTGCAGAAACAGAGTACAGTGACTTGGGCAAGGGCTGCTGGCAAATGAAGTCTGGCCACCAGCCAGATTCGCCATTTTGCCCACCCCTGTTGTATACAGAGGTGTAACTAGGCATAATAAGCCAGAAGGCAGAAAAAAAGGAATATTTTATGCCAAATATCATACGTAAAACTTTCTGAGAATGAAATATATTAGACTGAGGAATAGTCTTTAAGTGAAGTGGAAGAAGCCCAGTCATTGCAGACATTTTAAACAAGATTAGACAAAGCATAAGAAATTTACTTCATTGAATACTTTTTGTTTGATTGGGAGATAGACTTAGTTAGCCCTATAGTCTTTTTCCACCTATTTCAGAATAATATTATCTAAAGGCTGTCTCCATATAATTACAGAGTAGTGTAGGAATGCTTTTCCCACTAGCAGTAGAGCATCAGTGATTAGTAGTAACTACACCAAGCACCCAAGACTTTTAGATTAGTTCAGCACAATACTTAACAGCTTCTCTGACAAATTCTCTGTGATTGAAACTGGTGGGGATACTAGCAAGCTACAAAATACATCTTGGTAGATTTTTCATCACTGACACCATGGGCAGATCTAGGATTTTGAAAAGTGGGGTGCACATAGTAAAGTGCATCATAACATATAACACAAAACACATTTTTCTCCAGGTAAAAAGAAATTAGAAGCTTTACTAATATGCTTGGGGCTAGGTTTAAATTTTTCAGTTTAAGTTTGATGCAGAAACAAGTATCATTCCATCGTATCTCCTGCGGGCCATGAGATACGAGCTACATTACCGGGAGCAGCTAACGTTCAGCAGAATTGCAGAATAAAGCTTGATTAGTAGACCATCAAGACCACTGAACAGAAGAGAGGGTCAGTAACACATGTGGAATGAAGAGTTTAAAACGGGGCAGGCAACCCGCAGCATGGGTGCCAGATCATGGCACATGAAGGTATTTTGGTTGGCACATGGGCCTTGGGGCAGGA
>NW_017729004.1:23394530-23396420 GCF_001723915.1 Gavialis gangeticus | reverse complement strand
CCCCCCCCACCTCCGCCTCTGCTGTCTGCTTCTGGCATGCCAGTGTCTTACAAGTTCTGGTTGTGTGTATTTTTGGCACTCTTCCCTTTGGCACTTTTTGGCATTGCCCACCCCTGGTTTAGAAAGAATTACATATATTTTAATGATCCATGAAGTTAATTAACTCCCTCACTGCTGCCTGAATAGAAATGCTGCTTCCACTGCCAGGCAATTGTCTTTAAATTTGGGGTGAAGCAGAAATCAAAGTGGGGTGCGACTGCAGCAGCGCAGTCCCCTTGGATCCAGCCCTGGCTGAGAGACCTGTAGGGGAAAAGGAGACTAGAAATGAGGATGGGAAGGGATGGAAGGAAGAAGTTATATAATGGTAACTACTTTCCCATTTCACGGTCGAAAAGCAGGACTATAATGTCATGGTTGCTCATTTCATTCTCCAAATTGATCTTCCTACTCTGTGATTACAAGTGTAAGTGAGAAAAAAATCTGTATTTTAAAATGTATCTATACTACAGCCCCCTTTCAAGCTCTTTTATTTTAACTTGGAATATATAGGCAGCTCCCTGAATTTGAACTAGAAATTCAAACCCATCATGAGCTTTAGATTTGTTCTTTAATAAGTTAATTATAAAGACCCAGTCTGTTTCTTTGACAGTACCTGCCCGTAGAAATTAAGTTTTAAAGAAATGACACTATTTCCAGATAGAATCACTGGGAGGCTTGTAATTGCTTGTGGCTGTGCTGCCACATTAACCTTTCCTGCTACTTATTTCATAAATATCTTGGGAGTATAAATATTTGGAAGGAGAACTACCTTGGTTATTATAAACTGAAAAGAGATGAGTTCATCTGTTCATACAGTAACTGATTCTTCCATTGATGAGCTGTTGCAGCAACATTAGTTTGAGAAGTGTAACCCAGACTGTGCTGTACAAGGGCTGCTCAAGTTGCTAAACCTATTTGCTGTGCTGTGATAATAGTGATAGTGCCTGAAGAAAGAGAGAGTAAACAACTTTTTAGACACTTCTGTGCCATGTGTTGTAGTGGAATAACTGAAATCTCTTATTTTTTTTAAATCATGGTGTTAATTTGGAGTGAGGAAGAACTAACATTGAATCTGTGGCTGTTGTAACTTAAAATTTATAACAAAATGATTTGTAAATGCTGTGCACTTTGTTTTGGGGGGCTTTCTGTTTGGTTGATTGTTTTTTAATGCCACTAATAGTGAGGTCTCTTCCTTGAATTTTACACTTTTACCATAGGTGAAAAAAAAATATTGAAAATGAGGGCCCCGATACTGTAACCACTTGAGAACAGATGCTTGACTTCACGCAACTGAATTTTCATGTGAAGTAAATAGGACTACTTGTGCCCTTAAAATGATGCATGTGCCTGAGAACTTGCTACATCAGAAGCTAAAGTTTAACTTTTATTAAGAATCAAAACTGTTTCAGTATTAACAATGAAAAGATTGTTTTAGACTTTAAACATATAGTCAATAATTGTAGTGTACTTCACACAGATCAACATTCATAAAAATACTGACCTAAAATTGTCTTTAGCGGTTTATGGCTATAAAATTGGAAGAAAGTAAACTGGCAACATGAAATAAAAGGTTTTAATTAATCTAAGTTTGAAATTGAGAAACTAAAAAACCATCCAGCAGGATTTTAACAGAATCAGAAACTGAAAAAACATTCAGGATTCTGATATGCTCAGTAAACTCAGATGTGAGGGCAAGAAATGAAAAAAAAAGTTGAATTAAAAGAATCAGATAGCAAGAATAGGAACAAAATGGAAGACAAGAATGATTAAAGTAAAGAAGTAAGAGGGGCAGCCATGGGAAGGCTTTAAAAAAATCATAGAATCATAGAAAATTAGGGCTGGAAGGGACCT
>NW_017729004.1:23376232-23394205 GCF_001723915.1 Gavialis gangeticus | reverse complement strand
TCTCTAGACTAAATAAGCCAAGTTCCCTCAGTCTTTCCTCAGAAATCATATCCCCCAGCCCCCTCACCATTTTTGTCACCCTCCACTGCACTCTCTACAATTTGTCCAAATCCTTTCTGTAGTGGGGGGCCCAAAACTGAACACAGTACTCCAGATGTGGCCTCACCAGTGCTGAATAGAGGGGACTGATCACTTCCCGTGACCTACTGGCAACATACCTACCAATGCAGGTAGGTATGCCATTAGCCTTCTTGGCAACAAGGGCATGCTGTTGGCTCATATTCAGCTTATTGTCCACTGTACCCCCCAGGTCCTTTTCTGCAGAGCTGCTGCCCAGCCAGTCAGCCCCCAGCCTGTCCTGGTGCATGGGATTGGTCTGTCCTAAGTGCAGGACTTTGCACTTGTCCTTACTGAACCTCATGAGATTTCTTTTGGCCCAATCCTCCAGTATGTTTAGGTCACTCTGAATCCTAGCCCTGCCTCCAGCATATCTACTACCGTGCCTCAGCTTGGTGTCATCTGCAAACTTGCTGAGGGTGTACTCTATGCTGTCTTCCAGGTTATTGATAGACAGTGAAAAAAACCGGTCCCAGGAGCGACCCCTGGGGCACTCCACTTGATACTGGCTGCCAACTAGACATCGAGCCATTGATTAGTACTGTGAGCCCAATGCTCCAGCCAGTTTTCTATCCACTTTACAGTCCATTTATCCAGCCCGTACTTCCTTAGCTTGCTTGGAAGAATGTTTTGGGAGACTGTATCATGTAAACGTTCTGGGGAAAGCAGTGAGATGGAATCTTGTCATTGGTGGGTGTCTATAGGGTCTTTGATATGATACCCTCAGGTTCCTGGCTCATGTATCTAGCTGTACTGAAAAAAATGGATTATGCTACTGATTTCACTGGGACCTAGTGTTACCTTAGTTATTGAATCCAGTTCCTTTTTTAGTTCTTGGTCAGTATTAAACTGTAATATACCTTTTTTGTTCATCAAGGTTGCTGTTTCATTGTAGACATCCTTTCCTAATACACATACACTCTTGTTCTCATTAAGACAGTCTTATAGATGACGGTATTTTCAGTGATTCATTTTCATGGTCACTTCATTAAACGTTTACATTTATAATTGCATTATATTTACCATATTTACACAAACATAAGATGAGGGTTTTTTCCCCCAATAAGCACAGTGGAGGAAGCCCCTCATCTTATATCTGCATACAAAAGAACCTTCCTCATTAAATACACTGCCAATCATTAAAGGGGCACACTATTGGAAGCCAAAAAAACTGTCTCATCACAGTGGAAGAAACATGGCAAGAGACCAATATGGCTGCACAAAGAGCTTCTAAAATGCTTGAAATGCAAAAGGAAAGCACACAAGCAACGGATGAATGGATGCGTCACTGAGCAAGCAGTGGGTCCTCTGTTAAGAAGCCAGGTGGAATCCGTAACACAAGATAAAAAGAAGGTGGAGCTACTCAACAGCTACTCTGCCTCAGTCTTCACAAAAAAATTAAGCAGCCAGACACCTAATAGGGATTATCTGGATAAGGAAGGGGGCAAACTGAGGGTGGAGATAACAAAATAGATGGTTAGAGAGCTTTTGTTGGGTCTGAATGAATTCAAGTTAGCATAGCTACATGAGCTTCATCCCAGGGTCCTGAAGGGGCTGGCAGAGGAGATCTCAGAGCCCTTGGCCATGATCTTCATGAAGTTGTGGGAGACAGGCCAGGTACCAGAGGACTGGAAAAAGGCCAATGTAGTGCCCCTCTGAAAAATCTTCACTTTAAAAAAACGCAACTACTGCCCTATTAGCCTCACTCCAATAGCTGGAAAGTTACTGGAGCCACATCCTAAGGAAGGCCATTTGCAAGCATCTGGAGAAAGAAAGACTGATCACAAGCAGCCAGTATGTACATATGAACAGCAAAACATGTCAAACAAACCTGATCTCCGTCTTTGACAAAGTAACTACTTAGGTGATGAAGGGAATACTGTGGCTGTAGTGGATCTGGACTTCTGCAAGGCTTTCGACAAGGTCCTGCACAACCTGTTCATAAACAAATTGGAGAAATGTGGGCTGGATAAAACTACTACAAGAGAGATAACTAGCTCAATAGCTGCAAGCAAAGGATAATTATTAACAGGTCCATATCAGAATGTCAGGAGGTGTTGAGTGGAGTCTCACAGGGGTAGGCCCCGTACTGTTCAACATGTTTATTGATGATTTGGATGCTGGCATAGAAAGCTTCTTAAGCAAGTTTGCGGACAACACAAAACTGTGGAGGATTGTGAACATATTGAAGAATTCAAGTGCAATTCAGAAGGATCTTAACAGATTGGAAAGTTGGGCTAGAGCTAACAGGATGAAGTTCAGTGCAGACAAATGCAAGGTGCTACACCTAAGGAGAAATATTCAAAAATAGAAATACAAAATGGGGGATATCTGGCTGGATAACCGCTCTGTGGAAAAAGACTTGGGAGTCTTGGTAGACCACAGACTTAATATGAGTCTGTAGTGTGATGCAGTCGCACAAAAGGCAAATGCAGTTTTGGGCTGCATCAATAGAAGCATTAGGTGAAAGGCACGGGAGGTGATAGTGCCACTTGGCACTGGTTAGGCCTCATCTGGAGTACTGTGTGAAGTTCTGGGCTCCACATTTTAAAAGAGGATATAAAGAAGTTAAAGAGGGTTCAGAGGAAGAAACAAAGATGACTAAGGGGTTGAATGGCAAGTCATGTGAACAGAGGCTGAAGAAGCCAGGCATGTTCGGCTTGCAGAAAAGGTGTTTAAGAGGGGACGTGATAGCAGCCTTCAAATACTTGAAGGGCTGCCATAAAGAAGAGGGAAAGCACTTTTTCTCTCTTGCTGGAGAGAAGAGGATGTAGACCAATGGCTTGAAGTTGCAGCAGTGTAAATTTAGATTGGATCGGGGAAAACCTCTTCACTGTGAGAATGGTGAGGCAGTGGAATAGGCAGACTAGGGAAGCTGTGGACTCCCCGGCTCTGGAGGTGTTCAAGAAGAGGTTGCACGGCTGCTGGTCAGGGATGATCTAGGGGTAGCAATGCTTATTTTTTACCATGGATATTTCCCATGCTTTTAGGCTTTGTTGGTTGCTCCTGCTCCTCTCCCTTTTTTCTGCTGTATGTGTCAAGGTGTTTTTAAATCTCCACAGAGGCATTGGGTGCTGGCTACAGCTAAGGCAGGGGACTTGAAATGGGGTGTGCTGACTCTCCTGCCAGGAGCAAAGCTGGAGGTTCCTGGCTAGGGGGTCTTGGCCCTCCACTCAGGGTCAGACTGATTGCTGTATTTGGAGTCAAGAAGGAATTTTACCCCATGGTGACATTGGTGTGGACTGCAGGTGGGGGCGGGGGTTGACTTCCACTGTAGTGGGGGGGGTGTAGCTTTCTACCTGGGACCTCTTGAGTGTATATTGGCAACATTTTATAAAAACAAGATATTGGCTGCTGTGGATCCCCTGCTTTACCTGTGGCAGGTTAGGCTGCTAGGTCTTCATTGTCAGGGTTGAGGATGGTCTTTCGCAGAGTTTAGATTATAATTGTACAGGATGGTTTTTCATAGGGATGATCTTGCTTCAGGCTGGGGCTTGGACTAGATGATCTCTGGAGGTCCCTTCCAGCCATAATTCTCTGGGAATCTATGACTCAGACTGCTCCAGGATCAGCATAGGAATGGAAAGCAACTATGAAGTTGATTGAATGCAGCCAACACTGAGCATGACTGTAAAATACATGGCTCCTATTGGGAAAACATGCTGATGGAAATCTATCGCATGAATAGGTTAATGCAGCCCATCTGAATATGATATAATGCCCATTGTGCTGAGTCCCCCTCAGTGCTGATTCTTTTTCAACTCTGTCTCTCAGCCTGTTGCATGTGATTATTGTGGCCCCATCTTCCATGAGGTGGAGCTGGACCAGGCAGCCCTGCACCTCATCTGCATATAAACGGTCGGATAATCCCAGGACTTGTGACAAGAGTTCCTATTGTGAGTGGGAGGCAAAATAGCACATAGATCTTGTGTTGGCGGGTATCTGGAGTACACACACCTACAGAGCAGTGCTGAGATGTGGGGTCACCATGGCTTGAAATGCTGTTGACTCTTTTGGGGCCTGGTCCAGTAAATAATGAGCCTGTTGGCTTTGGACTACAATTATATAACATTTGCACTATGTATATGTAAGGTTTCTCAGCTTCTTGTGGGTTAAGATTGAGTATAGGGAGTATCTGGACCAAAGAGTCTGGGATGTAGGATGCCTGCCTGTAGTGTCTGGGAGCATCCAAACCCCAAGATGTCTGGGCTTGGGCCTGCACATAGGATGCCTGCCAGTGGATTTGGGAGTACCTGAAGTCCCAGGATGGTAGGTCTGGGATGGAGGATGCTTGCTGACTGTAGCACCATATGTCGTGTTTAGAACAATTGAGTTCTGCTTGTTCAATCAATATAGCTTTTGGAACAATTGAATTCTGTTCAATCGATATGATTTGGCTAATTTGACCTGGAGCACAAAATATATTTAAAAAAATGTGTAAGTAAGTACAAAAGTGCTGCTTAAAAATGTGTTTATGAAGTATCTGTGCTAAAAATTTCAGCAGTTTCAAAAAAGGTAAAATGCATCAATTCTGGATGAACTAAGTCTATGTATAGCTGTAGGAATTTGCCTATATGCAAATTACTACAGGCATGTTTATTTCCAAGTAATTTTCAAATTTGCCCTTCACTTCCACATGCTCAGGAAGATCAGAGTCTGACAGTAAAGGGAGGGGGAAGGGGCTGCAGGGGGAAGAAGCTGGGGGGACAAGGGTGCCACCTGACCCTCCCAGATTTATTTTCTTTGCTGTGGTAGTGGGAGGGGGGACAAATTCAAGACAAATCTGGAACAATTAGATTCTATACCTGGAAATATAATAGCAAATTTATAAATTTTCCATTTATAGAATCTATTGTGGGGGGTTGTTTTATATTCAGGGTCTTCCTGTATTCGAGTAAATGTAATAGTTTTAAGTGGGCTGGGAATGTAATGACATTTCACTGAGGCATATGTTAATGACATGGAGGAAACAGAGATGAGTAACATCTCTAAGTGATTAGACAAACCTGATATATACCTCTCCTGCCTGCAGAAAATATTTTTAATAAAATTACCAAAAATACTAATAGACAAGGATTTTTTGGGGTTACATTTTTTCTATTGGACGAACTGCATGGTTACGATAGACTAAGACCAATGTTCATATACAGCACATTCTGTTTTAAGGTCTTCTTGCCTCCCACACAGTTCTTGGATCATCAGAGATACATTATCACTTCAACACTATTAAAAATGTTAAAGTAATTTATTTTTAAGAACATTTTACCTTCCTGATCACTTTACACAAGATGCTCTTACAGGTATAGATTGCTGTAATTTTAAAATGACCTCTTTTATTTGGTAACTATAATGTATCCAAAGTTTGTAAACAATTATATAGGGAGGAGTTTCTGCCCATTAAAAGGGCTATTGAGAATTCCAACTTTCATTTATAGTCAGCATGCTTGCCATAAAAAATGTCCATATAATGCACATGCTCTGGGGTTGTGGGGGGGTGTTTTAATTAGAGCAGCACTCGGGAGCTGCACCCCCGCTGCCACTTTGAAATGCAGGGACTCTGAATACACAAGGTGCTGCAGGACACTGGATTCATCAAATCTGCTCCAACAGATTCTAATCAGAACGTGTGTAAAGGTGCCCAGTGTGTCCAAAGAAAACATTCAGTTTTAATTTAGGAAAAAAATATAATGCTGTGGCCATGTCATCATTCTTTCACCTTTTACTATAAGGTAGAAGGTAGAAGAATTCAAAGGAAATCTACGTTCAGTAATAGAAGTAGTATCAAGCAGCAATTAAGGAACAATCAGAATAAGGTCTTTAACAAGGTTCACCAGGGGATGGAGACAAACGCCCAGAGCCTGGAGACCTGGATAAAAATATAGTAAGAGAAAGCAATAATGGAAAACTTAGCAATGTTCTCAGGGACAGGGTAAGGGAGACTGTTAGATACCTGAAATGTTTATACACTAGTGCAAGAAGTATGGGGAACAAACAAGAGGAATTGGTGGTCCTAGTTAACCACTATTAACAAGCTAAATTAGGAATTATGATGTAATTGAGATTACAGAGATGTGGTGGGATAGTTCACAGTCCTAGATGGTCATAGCTTGTTCAGGAAGGATCGGCAAGAGAAGAAAGGAAGAAGTGTTGTCCTATATATAAAATCAATGTACACTTGTTCAGAGGTGCAGTACTAAGTGGAAGGCAGGCCTCTTGAAAGCTTCTGGGTAAGGTCAGAGAAGAGAGCAGCAGAGGAGATGTTATGGTGGGTCTTTGCTACAGGCCTCCAAATCAAGAGGAGGTGGTGGATGAGGCCTTCTTTAAATAAGTGACATTTCCAAATCTTTGGTTATGGTTCTCATGGGGGGCTTTGATTATCACAACATTTGCTGGGAGGGAAGCACAGCAGTACACAAGCAGTCTAGGAAATTCCTGGAGTGTGCTGGGAATATTTTTTTTTGACTCATAGACTTTCATAGACATTAGGGCTGGAAGGGACCTTGGAGATCATCGAGTCCAGCCCCCCACCCGAAGGGCAGGAAGTCGGCTGGGGTCATAGGATTCCAGCAAGATAAGCATCCAATTTGCTTTTGAAGGTGTTCCATGTAGGTGCTTGAACCACCTCTGATGGCAGGCTGTTCCAGACCTCAGGGGCTCGGACAAGTAAAGAAATTCTTCCTTATGTCCAGCCTGAAACGGTCTTGCAGTAGCTTATAACCGTTCGACCTCGTCATCCCTTGGGGCGCTCTGGTGAACAACCATTCCCCCAGATACTGGTGGTCACCCCTGATAAACTTGTAGGTGGCCATCAGATCACCCCTGAGCTTGCGCTTTTCCAGGCTAAAGAGCCCCATGGCTGTCAGCCTGTGGTCATAAGGTCTGTTTTCCTGACCTCTGATCATGCACGTGCCTCTTCTCTGGACTCTCTCAAGCTTCTCCACATCCTTTTTGACTTGTGGAGCCCAAAACTGGATGCAGTACTCCAGCTGCGACCTCACCAAGGCGAGTACAAGGGGAGAATGATGTCCTGGGATTTGCTTGAGAAGCATCTATGGATACAAGCCACCATTTGGTCGCTTTACTAGCCGCAGCATCACATTGAAGGCTTATATTCATTTTGTGGTCAATGATGACCCCCAAGTCTCTTTCTTCCATAGTGCTAGCCAGTGTAGCCTGTAAGCATGCTTCAGGTTTTTCGTACCAAAGTGGAAAACCCCGCATTTTTCAGTGTTAAACACCATCAGGTTCTCGTCCACCCATTTGCTGAGCCTGTCCAGGTCAGCCTGCATCACCCGCCTGTCTTCTGGTGTGGATGCTTTGCTCAAATGGTAGAGGGGCCAATGAAGGGAGAAAGCTCTTTTTGACTTACTGCTCACACACGGAGGAATTGGTTGAAAGCGTGAAGGGGCAAGGTAGCTTGGGCCATAATGGGCACAGCTACATGAGATGCTAAACTTCTCATTAGCATACTTTAGAGTGAAGTAAGCATGTGCGTCTACATGCATGCATGCTTACTTTGCAGTAAACCCTCCTAATCCCGAGTAAATTTGCTACTTGCAAATTTTCTACTTGCAAATCCTACTTGCAGATTTGCTCGGGATTAGTATTGGCACCGTAGCACTCATGTAGACGCCTGACCAGGCGCAAAAACTGCTTCCAGTCAGCCATCCACTAGAGAGCAGGAGATAGCTCCCAGCCCCCGGAAGCTGCCTGCTGTTGGGGTGGGCTCTGCCACAGGAGCTCAGGCAGGGATTCTATCCCCCTGCTCCCAGATTGCACTCAGGGAGCTTATCTCCCAGGCCCCACTCTGCCATTGCGACCTGGGAGCAGGGAGCTGGGAGAACAATCTCCCAGCCCGCCTCCATGACTGTAGAGCTCAGGCTGGGAGATGAGGGTCTTTCAGCAGTGGCACTGCAGTCAGGGATCTGGCGCTGGGTGCTCCCCGCTAGCGGGGGCTAGGGAGTATTTCCTGCTCAGCATCGCAAACACGGAGCTGGGGGGAGAACAAGCTCCCCAGCCTGTTCCCCCACCAGCTCTGTGCGCACAGAGCTAGGCAGGGAACAAGTTCCCCAGCCCCTGCTTTGCGTGGCTGGGTGGGGACAATGTCCCTCTGCCCTGGCAGCAGAGAGGTCCCAGCCCCCACTCCCCAAGCGTGGCTCAGGGGCTGGGGACAGGATGGGAGCAGGGCCTTGTGGGATCTATTGTGAAGCACCTAAAGGAGAGCTAGGTGTTCAGGAGTAACCAGCATGGATTCATCTTCATGCTTTACCAACCTGATTTCTTTCTATGATAAGGTGACAGGCTCTGTGGATGAGGGGGGAACAGTGAATAATGATATTTCTCGACTTGAGCAAGGCTTTTGACACTGTCTTCCATGACATTCTCATTAACAAACTAAGAAAATACAAACTAGATGAAAGTACTGTAAGGTGGATAGATAACTGATTGGATTATCATACTCAGTGAGTAATGAGTCTAGTTGGGAGGAAGTATCAAATCGGGTTCCCCAGGGATTTGCCCTGGGTCTGTTATTGTTTAATATCTTTATTTGGATAACGGGATCAAGTACACACTTAACAACTTTATGCATGACACCAATTTGGATGGACACCATCTTGCAGATACTCCAGCCGGTAGGGCTAGGATCTCCAGAATAACTTGGATAGACTGGAGAAATGGTCTACAATAAATTGAATCAGATTCAACAAGGACAGTTATAAAGTCCTACACTTGGGACAGAATAACCGCATACACAAATACAGAGTGGAGAATGACTGGCTAGGGTGTAATTTCAGTATTGCAGAGAAGGACCTGGGGGTTATGGTGGCCCACATGGTAGAGCTGACAGTATGCTATTGTTGCAGAAAAAACAAAAACAAAAAACCCATCAGCATCCTGGGTTGTCTTGACAGGCATGCCTCTTGCAAATCAAGGGAAGTGATTCTTCTGCTCTATTCAGCACTGGTGAAGTCTCACCTGGAGAGCTGCGTCCAGTTTTGGGCCCCACACTTCAAGAAGGACATGGACACAAATGATCAGAGCCCTGGGGAGCTTAATTTATGAAGAAAGACCTAGGGTTATTTAGTTTGGAGAAGAGAAATGTGAGGGTAGGGTCTCATAAGAGTCTTCAAATACCTGAAGAGTGATTACAGAGGGGATGGAGATGGGTTTTCTTTGTGGCCTTACAGGATACAACTGGGAGCAGCGGCCCCAGGCTTCAGCAGGCGAAATTCAGGTTGGAAATTAGGAGTAACTTTCTGACTATGAGAGTGCTCAGGCATTGAAACAGGCTACCCAGAGCAGTTGTGAAATCTCCATCCTTAGAAGCTTTCAAAAGCAGGTTAGACAGACATGTGGCTGGGATGGTTTAGTCCTGTCTTGAGCAGGGGGCTGGACTTGATGACTTTGTGAGCTCCCTTCCAGCCTTACTTTCCCATGATCCTAAGTATTGCACAAATAGTGGAGTAAGTGTTAAGATATCTGGCTGTGCTAAATAAAATGTTTGTTAATATAATAGCCTACACAGGTGTTTGTACTTAGTCTGACACCATAGATAAGTCAGAAATTGCAGACATCTACACGTACTGCATTCACTATTCACTGTCAGGAAATATTTGCTACCTGTATCTGAATTGAGGGGGTAGGAATTGTTTCACCTCAAACTGAGAATTATCCATCAATATTTGAAATGTAGAGTAGTGGCAGGAGTGGGAAGCTTAAATTTGGATGAAAACTGGAACTGCTCTAAGAAAATCTTACCTAGGCAGTCTGTATAGAGTAATCTTTAGTGTTTCTGGTGGTTATTTTTAGCAAATCAAAAGCTCTGCCTATTTAATAATAAATTATGAGACCTCTATTATGGTTCTGTCAGACCTGAAACTATCGTGCATTGGATATTGATTTTTTTCCTTTGCAAAACAGCATAGCAGACAACTAAGAGGTTCCTAGGTAGTTCAAAGGATTTTTAATGTGAGGTATAACCTCTCCTGTAATGCATATTGGTGGTGGTTTATTTTTATTCATTTATATGATAGGTATATCTACATGGCAAAGCTGTGAGGATGTAGGCTGCGCTGGGTACCAGAAGTGCTATCACTGTATTAATACTGTGCTTTGCCCAGGCTAAGTAGCACAGCCGAGAAGCAGCATATGCTAGCCTGGCAATGCAGCTTTCTAAGGGGGCTGTCTTGCCTCCAGTACCTCTGCATGGCACTGATAAACCCTTAAGTTGATTATCACTTAACACCCTCTGAGTTCCTCAGAGGTGTTACAGGTAGTAGATTAGTGGTGGCTCTGAAGAATGCACTTTGCAAAATTTGTATAATAGTTTACTGGAGATAAAGGAAAGGCCTTATCTGTGTTTTTGATATGTGTTAGTATTGCAGTAGTTACAAAGTACAGTCATGCCTACAGCTCTCAACTAAGCTGGAAATCCATTCTGTTAGGTATTAGAGAAATTTACACCCAAAGGTCTTAACATTTAAGTAAAAGTAATAAAGGATATGATGGAGAAACACAGGCTAGTACCCTCCCACTAGGCAGTGCTGTATTTCCCTAATAATCGAGAGTAATTCAATTGCTGCAACTGCAGAAGTGTTCTGGGAGAGCAGGTTTCTCTCTTTGAGAACCACATTACAACAATTAGTCTATTTTAGGTTAAAAAAGCACAATAGAAATCACCTGGCGGCTTTTTGTGGACCAGGTGAACGATGGAAAATGTATTTTGCTCAACCCACTGCTGCTTAAAAGTACACACTGCACCTGCCTAATTTCAGCTACACAGTCTCCAGAATTACAGTCTCCAGGTATAGCTCCAAGCAGGGCACACTATAGTCATTTAACTTCAAAGTGACAAAGGCTTGGATAGACGGACCTGAATTTCAGAACTTTTCCCTGTGCCTCCAGCTGAAAGCAGTGGAGCTGCATCTTACTTGTTCGAAATACCAGACAGGCCTCCAGGGTCCTGCTGTGCCCCTTCCACCTGAACAGCCGATTCTCGGCCTCCAGGGCTGCGAACAAAACAACAATTCAGCTCCCCTGCCTTGTGCGTTGCAATCCTAGCTTTTGACAGGTGATTTTTATTGCAGTAACAGTTAGCAGTCTCCTCCCCTGCTCCCTCCTTTCCCTGCAACAGCTGAACTTTCCAAGCTTTACTTTTCTTCTAGTAAGACTATATGCTGAGCTCTTTCTTTCTTTGTTCATATGCTATTGAGGCAGGGCAGGCTATATGGAGCAAGCTGAAGAGCAGGTAGCTCACCTCCTGTCAAGCGACCTAATGAGGAATCACAAAAAGAGAAGCTCAGCCATGATTTTCCCTAGTCTACAGCCCCCTTACTTTGCCACACAAAAGAGTTTAAAGTTTAGTTGGCTTGTTAGGGACTATGCTCAGCCTCCTTAAGTGTACATTCATGCTCAAGACTTCTTCAGCAGGTGTTTGCTCTGTAGGCTGAGCCTTTTCGTACATCACAAAGCAGACCACTGCAGTACTCTGCAAGGGTAAGGAAGGGAATTCCAGCTACCAGCCACTGCACCTCTGAAAGCAGAGCTCCTAGGTTCCTTACTAGTGACTGGAGTGGGAAAACGAGTCCCTTACCAAGGAATGTAACATTTACAGCAAGAAAGAGCTGCAGCAGAAACAGTGCACCTTCCAGCATAAATGTCTCACCTGTAATAAAGGTCGCTCCTAGAGTATAACCAGACTTCTTTTCCATTAAACCACTGTGTTGATCATTGAAATGTTTGCCAAACCCTCTCTGCTGAAGATACATAATGGGGGCAAACTGGTGGGTAATGGTTAGTTATAAACTACCTGCTATAACCATGTCTTTTAACCAGTAGTTGGTGTTTAGTCATTAAGTCTCATCTTTTTTATTCCATTTCAGAGTTCGTTTAGTAGAAAGAGGATCGCCTCATAGTTTGCCCTTAATGGAATCAGGAAAAGTAAGTATTGTGAGAGGAACTGAACCCATCATCTACATTAATTCTTTTAAAAAATTGGTTTGGGAGGTGTTTATATTAAATATCCTGACACTCAAGCTCTGGTCCAGTGGTTCTCAACCTTTTTAGATTCAAGGCACCCCTCCTTGACTTTTCAAAATACAGCGGCATCCCATTTAAAAATGATATTATGAATTTATTATTAGTTCATTAGGTTGTTTTAATTAAATTCACCCCATTTCCACAGACAGATAGAACTGTACTGCATGGCTCCTGCAGAGCCAGAGCCAGAGCCAGAGCCAGAGCCAGAGCCAGAAGCAGATCTGGCCAAAGCACATGCTCTTGCCACAGGCCTTCCTGGTCTGACCCTGCACCTCCTGGAAGCAGAGGCCGGCAAGGCAGGTGGAACTGTTCCATGCGCCTCTGTCTGGAGGAGGCATGTCAGAGCTGCAGCAGAAGTGTATGGAGACAGCCAGGGTCTTTTCTGCTCCCAGATCAGCTCTGACAGCCTCCTAGAAATAGCGATGTGAAGCAGTGTCACCTCATCGGGGTGGCGGTCTGGAGATCGAAGCCACCGCCAGAAGGTAGAACTGCCCTGCACCTCTGTGTCCAAGAGGCATGTTGGAGCCGAACCATGAAGAGCTGCAGAAGAAACAGTGCACCTTCCAGTATAATGTAATGAGGTGCCTTTCTGCTGCAGCCGCTTCTCGGTTTGTCTCCAATGTGCCTCCTCGAAACAGGCCATTTGATCCCCCGGTGAGAGTGGCACCAGCAGCGTGGCACCCCAGTGCAGAATCCCTGGTTCTCATCTCCAGTTCTCAGGGCACTGTAGGTGAGAACCACTGCTCCAGACCCTCACTGCAGGACAGCAATTTAATTAGGCACCGAGGATCCTTATGTTCCCAGGGGAATTTCTTTTTTTAATGTATGACTATCAAGTGTAAAATGTATAACGTGTCCTGGAAGCTGGGACCTGAACCTAACCTCCTCCTTAGCACGGGAGGGCTACAACCAGTGGGCTGAGGCAGACTTCCCTTTGTTTATTCTCCTTCTGGCCCCTGGACTTGCGTTCTCGGCTGCCCAGTGACCCAATGTCAACAAGAGCTGAACTTCCCTACTCACTTCTATAGCTTCCTGATTAGGATAGTGCTATAGGAGGCGGGATGTGTGAGTTTGAGTGAGGGCCTAGAACCACACATTCCCTCTCCTGGGTGAGTGCTCAAGCCACTAGTCTGTTGGACAAAGGTGGCCATGCTGAATTTGAACTGAATTCAGCAAGGGTGATGCAAGTGAGGTGTCCTTAAAGCATGTATACTATGCCAAGTTCCTCCAGCACCAAACTGAATCACAGTGGAGCTGAGTTAGGGGGAAAGCAATTAGGTGATCAAACTTAATTATTTCTTGGTATGCTCAAAAGCTCAAGTCTAGATGCACTGGGAACGTGGTAGTTCCAAGTGGAGGTGATGCCTGAACTTGAGGACTGTAGTAATAAAAAATTGTTGTTTAATTCTTCTTATTCATGCCTGGCTCTCTTTAGTGAACCCAGTGATCGCTGCTGGGACCTACTGAATTTGGTGGCTTGTGGAAGAAAGCCTAACCCTTTGAAACTTAAATTCTGTCTACATTTCATTTAGGTGTCTCCAGACCAAAGTGGATTGAGCCTTGGATGCCTATAAAACAACGAGCAATAGCAAAACCCTTACTAGATTTTATGAGGCATTTGCTGCTTTTTTTCTTTTTCTTTTCAAAGTGAAATCTCTTTTGGGGCTAGAGGGTTTGGTACTTATTTTTCTATAATGTATTATTCCATTTTCTTGTTGGAAAACTTTTGCAGTGGAAATGAATTTCTATGCTTTGAGTATATTTCATATGGTAGGAAGACTTTTTTAAAAAAAAAGGTAGTTTTCCAGTGCTTCATAAAAATAGCCGTATTGGATCACCTGAGCTCATGGAAGTTTATTCCATAGCTGAATTCTCTCAACTGATAGAGAAGATAAGGGATTTTTCTCAAAAATTGTACTGATAATAATCTGTAACAGACTCTAATTAGATAATTTATCACAAGTGGCTATTTTCATTTGTTAAGTAAGATAGTTACTTAATTTTTTTAAGATTTCTCAGAGTCATCCAACAGGCTCTGGGGACAAATATCATTATATGGTTGCATAAACAGATATATGCTTCATCTGTTTTTCATGGTATATGACTCATTTTTGCCTTCCAATAGATCCTCCCTGGAGTTCGTATCATTATTGCTAATCCAGAAACAAAGGGACCCTTAGGAGACTCTCATCTTGGTGAGGTGAGTCATCATAATTGTTCCTTAGTCTGTTCTGCATTACATTATAAAAATAAAAACCTTTTCCCTCTATATTTGTATCTTCCTAAAATAAATAAAAAAAATTCCAGGTTAAGGACATTTTATACAGCAAGCAACTTCCTATGGTATGAAATTACCCCACAAAACTTCTATCACTATTAAGAACCTTCTCTTGTCACGCTTGAAAATTAGAAGAGTACACCTGCTGTTCCTCTTCACATTTTCTATTTTTTAATTATCTCATTACTTCTGATAAAACCTTACATGAAAAGTGTTTCTTTATTGAATAGTATTACTGCAGCAACATATTATACTTATGATTGCTATGCTCTGCTGGACCAAAATATTCTCATAAATCTCATTTAGCTGGATGTTTCCTGCTTATTTTATGTTGATGGAATAGTAAAATTGAACATCAAATGTTTTATTGTCACTGGGCAAATAAAGATTTCATTAAACAACATGAAGAATTTTTTTGGTCCTGGTTAAAATGATAGTGTGCCTCTTGGCAGCATTGACATGATGGTGCAGCTAGGATGGTCCAGGTAATATGCCAGAAGCAAAGATTTTTGTGGGTGGTATCTTTTACTGGATCAGCTGTATGGTTGGGATGGACTTAAACAGGCTTTCAAATGCAGTGCATGTCACCTGAAGAAAAAAGCACTGCATTTAAAAACTTTAAGCTAAGTCTGTCTCAACCACGAAGCTGGTCAAGAAAAGTGTACCTTCTGAGATTTATAATCCTTCAGAGTTCACCAAATGTCCATGCTCTTTGCTAGTGGTGGAGCTCAGCATATTTTATTAAAGGTATTGTCAAAGTCCCCTTCATATTTATTTTTCTACTGAAGTTAATTTGCGTGGGTTAGCGTTTCTTACACTACCTCCTGCAATAGCTGCAAGGCTAACTTTTAAAGTTTTGAAAAAGAAAATTGCCTTGTAAATAATAAGAAGTATTGGTTGATTTAGGGACAAAGTCCTCCAATCTCACTTACCCTTAAAGTCCCCGTACATCTTCCAGCCCTTTTACTTGGCATAAGCATTCTTTAAAAGTCTTCAAATAAGTTGGGGACAAATTTCTCCAGCACAGATGCTACAGAAAACATCATAAGACTAATGTCAGAGGACACCCTCTCATCACAAGGCGTGACACAGGATATAAAGAACTTGCAGAGAAAGAGAGGGCACATCAAGGGCAAACCTGTAGAGCTGTGAAAATGTTGGATAGGACAGTTACCTCCAGGGGAATCCCAGAAGACTGAAATAACTTAGTCAAGTCTGCAGAACTGGCTTACTTATGCAAGATGCTTCGCAAGCCACAAAGCAGCTGAAGTCCAGGAGACTGCTGCAAAGATTAGGCAGGCCCTACCTCTGGACTGTCATTTCTGTGCTGCACCTTCAAGAGGCACAGTGTGGGACCTCACCCTTGGACTTCAGTGAGACTGTGCACAGATGTGGGATTTGGCCCCAAATAAGCATGAAATGGGATATGTGTATCAGAAATCAGCTTGTTAAAGGGCAGTATAGAAATACTTAATTCTTTCTAATTGTGACTAGAATATAAGCAGCAAAAGTTGTCAGTAATGCTCCTCCTTGGATAGGTACTTTAGTGACAGTATAATTACTTTTCATGTAGATATGGGTTCACAGTGCCCATAATGCCAGTGGGTATTTTACCATATATGGAGATGAATCCCTGCAGTCGGATCACTTCAATTCGAGACTCAGTTTTGGCGACACACAAACTGTTTGGGCTCGGACTGGCTATTTGGGGTTTCTGAGAAGAACAGAACTGACTGATGCAAATGGAGGTAAAAATACTATTTCCTTTCCTAAATTGTCTTTGTACATAGCTATAAAAAAAACATTATACTGTATAAGCTTTTCAGACATGACCTGCTGTGTGTAATGGCTCTTAACATCAAATATCCCCATTCTGTGAGGACTAAAACTCTCTGAAGGACCATTTTCAAAATGGATAATAAGAAACAAGAGGGTGAATCAAGAAGCCTGCCAATCATGGCAGCTAGGTTATATTCCTTTTGTTACATCCCCGCTCTCCTATGCTGTTGACATAGGCTATGAGAGGAAGGGACCTCTTGACATGCCTCAAGTGCTTTCATTTGAAAGGTCCAAAATATTCTTATAAAAACCATTTACCAGAGTTGTTGTAGGACTGCATGAAGGAGACACCTTCATTTATTACTCCTACTGTTACAGCAGAGTTATTCTGAAGAAGTTACTAGTATCATTTTCTTCTTGTTTTGGAGCCAGTTTGTTAATAATTCAGGGGCAACTCCTTAAAACATAATGTAAGCTATAACTACAAAAGGAGACACCTTGCTGGGGTTATTTGACCCCAGCGGTCCTTCCTGCCCAAAGCAGGGAGGCTGGACACGATGATTTCATAAGGTCCCTTCCAGCCCTAAACTTCTGTGAATCTGTGAAATAAAGGTACAAGATACCATTATTTTGTTTTCTGTCAGGGAAGCACTAGGTCTTGCTAAATGCTAGTGACATTCCCTGTCTGGCCTGTATGTATAAGCAAACAAATACTATGGGGCATAAACATTCATGAGGCTGAAATAATCCAAATTATTATGACTGTTGCAAAATTGGGAATCTGAGAAGAGGCTGGCTGAGATGGTAGATGAGTTTGCCAGCATCATGCCCAGTGGATCAGCAGTGTTTGCAGTGCCACCATGAGAACCAAGGTAATCTTCTTGAATAGGACCTATTGAGTCAAGCCGAATTTGATAGGAGTCTGAAAGCATGTTAATAATTACTAGGCATTAAGCATATTGTCCACTTTCTTATAATACGATCTCCCAAAGTCATTTAATCTTGTGAAACAATTTTGTAGGATTTTCTCATTTTAGATTTTTTTTTTTTTTTTTAAGCAAGGAAAATGTCATTAAGAAATAGTCCCAGGAGAAGCAGGAGACATTATTCCACAAGGATAGTAATTGCACTTTTTAGTCATAATTTGCAAATGGAATACATCTCCCCATGAAGAAGCCATCACTAAATCTCCCCTCTCCTCCATTTCTCAGCTCCTTTTCGGAGAGACTAGTCTCCATTTCACACAGCACCTGGGAGATTCTGGCTGATGCAGTTGTGCTTTATTGCCACAATACGACATTTCTCCATTTAAATCTCTGAATTAATGTAAATCACCATTTATCTGAACTTCAGTTTATTAAATGATATATATCCTCCATGAATAAAATGGAGTAGCTTTATTATAAGCCTAAAATCCCCAAAGAAATCTCCTTCCCCTCCCCACAATTGAAAAGAATTGTTCTACAAAAGGATTGCTTGTCGATGGCTATGGCTTGTCTTAATCAGTGATTAGGTATCAGGAGCAGACTTGCAACATATGCATCATGGTTAAATACTTGGTGCTTTCAGCATCACAGTAAAATACTTAAAGCTGCTGTAAGGGCACGTTCAAATCCAGAAGGGCCAGTTTCACGCTTTATCCTTCTGATGAAAATAAATAGAATAAACCTGACTGTGAAACCCAAAAAACAAGTTTCTGTCTGCTCCTCAGGAACACTTCATAAAATAGGATGTCTTTGGACTAAACCCACCCCTCCCTC
>NW_017729004.1:23369569-23371232 GCF_001723915.1 Gavialis gangeticus | reverse complement strand
TTGGGAACCTGGACTTGCCGAAACCTAGGATCCAAAGACCTCTTGTCTTTAAAATACCTCCAACCCAGCATGCCCCCCCCACCCCGCCCTCATTTGGTGTACATTGTACTTGGCATAAAATAGTTGTGAACCCACCCTCCACCTTATTTTCCATTTTGGTAGTAGTGTATTTATATAAGTTTACAAGTACATTAGCACCCGTGATATTCCAGAATACTCAATAATGTCACTTTGAATATACCGATAGATGACTGTGCATATTCCTATAATTTATGTTGCATAGTAAGGTAATTTCTTGTCCCCTTTTTGTGACTAGAGCGGCATGATGCACTTTATGTTGTGGGTGCATTGGATGAAGCCATGGAATTGCGAGGGATGCGGTATCATCCCATTGACATTGAGACCTCAGTAATTAGAGCACACAAGAGCATCACGGAATGGTAAGTGGTGTGACGCCCTGAGTTTGTCATGAGATTTATCTGTGGCTTTGCTTGGCTAGTGCAGTCAATTCAGGAAAGGTTGTGTCAGTAAGTTCATAGAATTTGTAACTCCATCCTAAATAATAGCCTGGAACCTGGCATAAACACTTTTAAGCAGGGCAAACTTTCCTTCTGCTTTAAATTACATACAACATGGTTTATGTTTTTTTTAAAAATGATGTGAGAGGGATAAAGCATTTTATTTAAGGAGAGGACGAAGTTGCCCTCGAGGAACTTTGGTAATTTAGCTTATTCCTCCTAGTTCTGGTCCTGTGTGGCAATCAGAAGGGAACAAAATAGTGGATCTGTATGTTTTCTCAGGGTTTCACTGAACAGGCATAATCACACATGTATTAAGATTAAACAAACCTGTCATAAAGGCCAAAACTATTATAACTTCACTAATCTAATTAAAAATAAAACAAGATGGTGATTAGGTCAAGGTCACAATTGAACCCGAATCAGTTGATCAGTGGGTTAATTATGATATTAGCTCAGATCATCAATTTATTAAATCATTAGGTTAATCCAGCAGATAATCGAATCACAGGTTGACACAAGAATGAATTGCTTTTCATTAATCCTGCTTCAGGAAATTGTAGCAGGTAGCTATTCAGCTTTAATTTAAGGGCTGTCTCCCCGCCTCAACCAAGAGAGTTTGTCTCAACAGCAAAATCAATTTAGCTGGTATAGGACTTGACCATCCATTTCAGTTTTTGACCATGAGTAAGGAAGATTGCTCAGAGCAGTAAACTTCACTTGGGTAGTCTTAAGGAAGTAGAGAAACTATAATGATCTCTTTATTCACCACCTCAAAGTTACACCACAGTTTCTTCTTAAATTTTACTGTTGTGGTAGTTAATATTCTCCCCTGCTTATTCCCCAACATAGAGCATGTGAGTTTACCAGATGATCTCAGGATGCAGGTCATTACCAAGCAATTCATACTGCTCATAATAGACAACCTCAAATAATGTCTCCTGTGAGCAGGGCCACCCTGTCCTATCCTGTGAAACCTGCGCCTGCAGGGGGTCCTGCAGCCAAGGGGCCCCCTACATCCAGCTGCTCGCCATCCCCCACCCCGCCCCCTGCCACTGATGCTGCCGGTTTCACTTCCAACTGCTCGCTACCCCTTTCCTCCACCGCCACCGCCGGCTTTTCCGTGTCGGGGGGGGGGGGGGGGG
>NW_017729004.1:23365752-23369463 GCF_001723915.1 Gavialis gangeticus | reverse complement strand
TGGGGGGGGGGGGGGGGGGGGGGGAAACTATTTCTTACAGGGGTCCTCCAAGAAATTGTGGGCTAGCCCTGCCTGTGAGAGCTGAGGAGGTATTTCACTGATTAAGAGGCAGACTCGGGGTTTACATCTAGGAAATTATTAATGGTGTTGTTTCGCTAGGAGAGATCCAAACACATCTTCAATCCACACATTTATACCTAATGGAACTAGGAGGAATCCTTCTCTTCAGAGAAACAGAAAACAGAAAAAAGGATAAATAATATTTTTCATGACCTTGTCATCTTTGACTCACATGTCTGCAGTTACTAGATGTAGGTGAAGGTCTGGTCAAGCAAAGACATCGGCAAGAGCAGTTGCAGACCCCTCAGGATGGTATAGCCAGTGCTGTCTCCTAGGGGCCTAGGGAACTGACAAGGATGTGAAGGATTATGTGGATGGTCCAAGAGAGCACCCAGGCTCTTCTGCCTTTTACAGTGAGCAGCTTTTGCTTATAGTGCTGCAGGCACTACCTCTGAAACTTTTAAACCAAATAAATGTTACGTATACCTTAGATGAATGTCAGTATGGTTCACTTCCTGTTTCTGGCCTGTGGACCGTATGGAATATCTTACTTAAAGTTGCCATTTCTTAAAAGAATCCAGTTACAAATGGTCGATATAATTCTCACCAACCCCCTGCTCACAGGAAGCTGCTATCAGCCTTGGGCTTGGGTAAAACAATATGGAACCTGCTCCCAATAACAAAGGCTAATTATGGGCTTGAGCCATGTCTTGAAAACTTATGGCTTAGTTTCATCCATGCCCTCATCCATTCTCTTTCATTTACCCAGCACTTCAGAAATGTTATTACCCTAAAACAGATTATTTTCTCCAAGCAACAAAATTAGGAAAGTAAAATTAGGAAGTAGGCAAGATGCTTTGAGACCTTAAATGCCACTTAATAGAAGGCCAGTGAAGTTTATCGGGCCAAAATCCTTAAATGGGGCTACAGTTATATTACTTTCATGAAGTCCATGCTTTCCATTACTGTGCCAGCAGCACCATGCTGAGCCACACCACACAGAAGATTATTCTGTGCACATGCTGCATCCTGAACTGGTGGCATAACCATTTTGGGGCAATCCCACACACATTGTCAATCAGTGCACTTAGGCTTTCAGATTCCTCAAATCCTGCAATCAAGCCAAAGAGGTATTTTATGGACCTCTTGAAGACTGCTGCATCAGACATGTTCTCTCTTTTGAATCTCCCAGGAAAACAGTTCCTCTCAGGAAGACACTAGATCATTTTGTATGAATGGAAATGCCTACACACACACCTTCAAGGCTGAAGGCAAAATTTTTGAGTATGTACTAACTCAGCAATCTGAGAAGGAGAAATAGAACTCCCCAGCAAACTAAAATGCAAGACTTTGGGTTAAGGGTCTATTCTTATAACAAACTACAGAGGTAAACCCCAATAATTACCAGCACCCTAACTCCACCTAGAATAGTTATGGAAATAGATTATGTTGAAAAATATTACATAAATACTGTTAGCCTTTACTGACCCAACCAGTTAGCTAAAATTTGAGGTCTTGGAAGTTGTTTTGTGAACGTTTTCCTCCCCTGTATGGAGGTCCCCTGTATGGAGGAGAAATCAATGATAGAATCAGGTATTTATTTCTTGCATCCCTGTATATAAATCAACCTCACATTTTCAAGTTCAATTTTGGGAGAGAGTTTTTTTCCATGAACATAAATTGATAACGACAGATAAAAACCTTGACCTGCTGTTAGCCTTACAAATTCCTGGAGATTCAAATAAAGTAAATAAAGGACTGAAAAGGTTAAATGCACTAGAATATTTGAACAAAAATTCAACTGAAAAATTCTGACTTGGTACTTTTGTTGCATGTACACAAAGGTTGCAAGTACAAAAGTCAGGATTGTAGGGGATTTGATTATAGGTCAATGATGCATATAAATGATGCAGTGTTCTTTTGGAGGGAAAAAGGGTAGATAAACAGTCTTCTTAACTTTGAACAACTGAAATCTATATCTTTGCTTACAAGTGCAAACCAGTGATCTGCCTAAAAGCTCTTAGCTTTTCTCAGGGGCACTATCTGAGTGCTTTGTTTTTACTACCGTTGACTTTTTTTTGCCTATTTCTTTCGCAGCTACTCTTGTCTTTCTGCCTGTCCTTCACAGACGCACATACTTTCACCAAAACAGGAGTCATGACACCCTTCTGTTCATACATATCTGGCACATTATGGGTGCGTCTACATGCGCATTTACTGCACAGTAACTAAAGCCAGTCCCAAGTCAGTCCATACACGCAGTGTTACTGTGCATGAAGGCATCTAGACGTGTGTTATTGTACAGTAACTAAGTGGATGTAAATTTGATACTTGCATGATGCAGGTATCAAATTTACGCCCAAGTCAGCATAAGTCACCACAGTCACTGCACAGTACAGGCATGCAGATGTAGATGCGTGCCCATACCATACTGCACAGTAATTTTCAGTTACTGTACAGTAACCTAAATTACTGCACAGTAAATGTGCACGTGCAGACACGCCCTGTTTTACTTGGGTCATCATGACATATCACATACTTTAGGTGAAAGCTATTATTGTTTCAACTGCCTGGGTCCATAGGGAAATTGAGTGATTTCTTACAAACAGTTTAAATAAAAGTGTATGTTTTTGCCCAATGCATAAAGCTGTTTTCACACTTCATCCTAATTTTTTTCTGTGCTGGCTTGGATGCTTTTCAGGAGGTGCCACTTGGGCTTTGGTTCATAACACAATTGTCCAACATTTATTTGTAGACAGTTTCTCTGGTTATTTTCAAATGTCTCTTTTTCCCTTTGACATATTCAAGAAATATAAAATCCTGCTGTGGGCATCTCTATTTTAACCTGTCTTACAGAAGCCAGAGTAGGGGGTCACCTTAGTGGTTCAGAGAGGCCTAAGGTTTCATAGGCAACAGCCTACTTTGTCAGATAGTATCTGTTGCCTACAAAAGCTTATGCCTCTGAACCAATTTGTTTCTAAGGGCATCTTTACACATGCTCCAGGGCTATGGGAGGGAGGGTGCTTTAGAGTGGCCCTCGGGAGCCGCTCTAATTAAAGTGCCTGCAGCATCTTGGGTATTCAGTGTCCTGCACTTCAAAATGGCAGTGGGGGTTCTTTAATTAAAGCTTGTTGAACTAGCATTAGTTAAAGCGCCCCTGGCACTGTTTTTGAAGCATGGGGATGCTGAATACACAAGATGCGGAGCCTGCTGAAGCATGCTAATGAGTCTGCTCCAAATCTGATGTGATTACAGCACATCAGAGCAGGCATCCCACATGTCTACAGGCACCCTAAGCTCCTATGCTGCCCTGCCTTCTGTCTGGTTTCAGAATAACATAGCTAAGCATTAGGCCTGTGCGAAGCGGCAGGTATGCGCTTCAGATTCGGCTGATTCATAGGGACAGTGATTCGATTCGGTGATTCAAGTCACTGTCCTGATTTGATTCGGCCAATTCAGATCCAAAGATTCAGTGCTGATGCGGAGATTTGGCCATAGACTAAACAGGCAGCAGTCCTCAACGCTGGACACAGCTACTTTCAGCTGGTAAGTCTGTTGTGGTGGGCGGAGGCGGGGTGGGCAGTTCAACGCCCCCACAGTGAGGGAGGGATTGGGACTGGGGCTGGGACAAGCTGCCCAGCCAGGGAGGGG
>NW_017729004.1:23359990-23364789 GCF_001723915.1 Gavialis gangeticus | reverse complement strand
GTGGGGGGGGTTAGGGTCTGGGAGGGCATGTGCCCCTGGATCTGCGCAGGGCGGGCCAGGCCAGGCTGCACTCCAGACGGGTGGCAGAAGGTGCTATGAGCAGGGGCTATGCCCTCCTGCCGCTCACCGGGCTTCCCTGTGCCTCCCAGACAAGTCGTGGCTTTGCCCTGGATAGGCGAACAGTGGCAGGGCATGGAGGTGGACGTGTGCACCCGGATTGGAGAGGGACCAGTGGCAAGGGCTATGGGGAATTTTATGGTGGCTGCAGCCCTCCCATATCCCCCGCTCTACTGTGCTCTGTGGGGTGGATGGAGCCAGGGCTGCGCTCCAGGCTGTGGCTGGGGCTAGCCACCCAGAACACAGCCCTGGGTCTGCCTGCCCCGCAGAGAGCAGCCCAGCAGTGGGAAGCTGGGCCTCGCCTTCCAGAGCACAGCCCGGCCCGGCCCAGCCCGCCCCATACAGATCCAGGGGCACATGCCTGCTCCCATGCCCTCCTGGCCCAGGGGCGCACAGTGGGGGGAGCCCCCTCCCCAAGTCCCACATGCCCCACCCCAGTTGGGCAACTTGTTGCAGCCCTAATCCCACCATCACTGTGGGGGCGTTGATCTGCCCTCCCTTAACACCTCCCTCCGCCCACCACAACAGACTTACCAGCTGGAGCCAGCTGTGTCCAGCGTGGTGAGGATTGCTGCCTGTTTAGTCTATGGCCAAATTTCTAAATTGGCGCCAAATCTTTTCCAAATCAATTCAGAGGCTTCTCATTCAATTCACACCTTTTAACTGGTCTCTCAGTTTGATTTGGATTCGGAGATTCGGCTGCCATATTGGGCTGAATCTCCTTCAAATTGAATTGGCTACCAAAGCTTTGCACAGCCATACTAAGCACCTCTAATAACATACCTTGAGAACAAGAGTGGCACTGCAATCCATTTCCATCTCAATGTCTTACTATGATGCCTTTCATTGTCGTAGGCAAACTTTACATTTTTGAAAACGGCTTTAATAATGCAAGATACCTTCAGAAATGATATCCGTGTGTAATGTGATTAATGAGGAGCACTGCCTCATTAAAACTTCTACCCCTTGAATGCAGAACGGAGCATGTATTTTCCTGGAATTTGCAAGGAAAGGGTTTTTCACTCAGTGCATAATGATAGACTATATAAACCTACGTGAGGTTTTGGGATGATTTGAAGAATGTCATCGCAGCCCGCTTCCTCCTGGTGTATTATAGCTACTTATTTATGATTCCTGCAAAATAGCATGGTAAAATACAGCTGCTTTTCTGGAGGTGGTAGTTTCTGCTCAAAACTTTGGCTTTTCTTGCAGTTGCTAAATGTGCAACCTTCCTGGGCTTCTAATTTTTCTCAGCTCAAGAGTTTTAGAAGGGAATCTAGTCACACACCCACATATGTCTGCAAGTACAACTCCACTATCAAGTATAAATATAATATGATCTTTGATTGTGTGGAGGGGTGTCAGCAATGGCTCCTTATAGTTGTATTTGAAATGAGACCCTAGCATCCTAACCTCAATTATCAGTTTTTGCTTATTAGCTGGGGGGAAAAAAGATGTCATGGAATTTTTAAGATTGCATTGAAAATGTTCCTTAGTAATGCAGCTACTTAAGGCTTAACTTTGGGGGTTGGGTGGGGTTGTTATTAAGAAAGCTCTAATAAATTGAAGTAGAATTGGGCCCTTCCCTGCATTCTGTGAGTCGGTGATTGTGGTGCAGAGAACATGGCCAGATATGAAAGCTAAATCTTTTCCATGACCTGGATCTGGTGGAAAAGGTGACACCCTTAATTTTGCCACTTTCACTTGCCTCTTCAATAAAAGGAGGGGAGGTTGCAAGCAAAAACATTAGTCTTAAACCAAAAACTAGTAAGTAGCTGAAACCTCAGTCATTCAGGCTGTTCCAGTCAGAAGGAAAAACTATCCATTTATAATGTACAAAGTTCTGTTTCCCTAAATACAACAGACTGAACACTATGGCTTTATTCACAGTACTGAACCACTTTTCCAATCAACGGTTAGGACAAACGCTGTTAGCTTTTATCAGGGCCACGTATCAAGTGTTTGGTCTGACTGTCTAGTACTTCCCTGCTGCTGCCTTCATCATCTTCTGTTCTATTTTGAGAGTCTTAGAATCACAGAATAATAGAAAATGAGGTTGGAAGGGACCTCAGGGGGTCATGTAGTCCAACCCCCTGCTCAAAGCAGGACCAGTCCCAACTAGATCATCCCAGGCAAAGCTTTGTCTAGCTGGATCTTAAAAACCTCCAACGATGGAGATTCCACCACCTCTCTGGTAACCTGTTCCAGTGCTTCACTACCCTTCTAGTGATGGCAGTCTTCCTAATATCTAACCTAAACTTCCCTTGCTGCAACGTGAGACCATTGCTTGTTCTGTCATCTGCCACCACTGGGAACAGTCCAGCTCCATCCTCTTTCGAACCCCGCTTCAGGTAGTTGAGGGCTGCTATTAAATCTTCTCTGTCTCCTCTTCTCTAAACAAAATAAGCCCTGTTCCCTCAGTCTTGCCTCAGAAGTCATGTCCTCCAGCCCCTCACCATTTCTGTTGCCCTCCACTGGACCCTCTCCAGTTTGTCCACATCCTTTTTGGGGGCCCCAAAACAGAACACAGTACTCCAGATGTGGCCTCACCAGTGCTGAATAGAGGGGACTGATCACTTCCCGTGACCTACTGGCAACACACCTACCAATGCAGCCCAGTATGCCCAGCCAGTCAGCCTGTCCTGGTGCATGGGATTCTTGTGTCCTAAGTGCAGGACTTTGCACTGGTCTGTGTTGAACCTCATGTGATTTGTTTTGGCCCAATCTTCAGGAGACATAGAAAGCTTCACAAAACAATACAGAGATAAACCCTTCCACTCATAGGTGCATGTCGTTTTTGGGCAGTGGCATGTATTATTTTAGCCTCCTAGTTCCACAAGTAAGTTCAGCTGTTTCTTACAACCATCCTAAATAAGAGGCAGCAATTACACCTTCTAGTTTCAATGAGGTTTAGCTCAACGCCTAACGAGTAAAGGCAGAGTCAACCCAACTATTCGTGTTGCTACCGGCAAATGAGTTCTCCGTCACTGTTCATGACCTGTGTTAGTCACAATGTGAGAGAGGCAGTCAGGAAGTAGAACATATTTTAAAGCACCCATTGTAAAGGAAACATTACAAGATTAGACTTGGTGTAAAACTGGCCAATTGAACATCTAATAATATTTTTTCTTATGTTCTAGTGCGGTGTTTACCTGGACAAATTTATTGGTTGTCGTAGTTGAGCTGGATGGATCAGAGCAAGAAGCCTTGGACCTGGTTCCATTAGTCACCAATGTGGTCCTGGAAGAACACTATCTAATTGTAGGGGTGGTGGTGGTGGTGGACATTGGTGTAATTCCTATCAACTCCCGTGGAGAGAAACAACGTATGCACCTACGAGATGGATTCTTGGCAGACCAGCTAGATCCCATCTATGTGGCCTACAACATGTAGTCTTGTATCTTAAGGCTTCCATGGACTTGACTATAGATGTATAAAATTTTTTGGTGTCCACTAAAAAATGTGCAGATAAGAGGGTGACACTCATCAGAATGGAACTGTTACTATTATGACTTTTCAAAGCAGTCATGATTGGCAGGAAATAAAATGTGAAATGTTTTCTTTTACCACTAAATTTTAGCACAGAAGGACTATGGGGTACTGCCCTTCAGTTAGTTGGAAAAGCCCATTTTAGATTTTTTTTGCTTATTGGATGATACTGCTTTCTGAGTAAATGTGGCTTTGTATTTTACGTTAAGTAAGCTGAAGTAGCTAATTTTTTTATTCTGCCCTCCAAGTGGATTCTTTTTAACAATTTACATACTATGACAAAGAATTGTTTTGTTCACTTGTCTTTAATGTGTCATAAAAAGCTGAAAAACACAGATCCGTTACTAATTTAAGCCATTTTAGATCCCACGTCTTAGAAAACTACATAGAGGTACGAGGAAACTACCCAAAATAGCACCTTCCAATTAGAGGTTTAGCAGCTTTCTCTGTCAGAGAGGCAGAAAGCACAAAGGCTAAAGAGCCTTTGATGTTAGTGTTAGAATGGAAGAAATTTATAAATAAGGTGTATTTCGGCAAAGAACTTGCAAATATCTTTGTACTAAACTAAAAAGATAAAATAAGTTAACTACTTCTTCTGTAATTATGTACAAAACGTTTAATTTATTTTGATCTCTTTAGAAGTATAAAAGAGAAAAAAACATTCAAGAATATTAAACTCTTGTAATGTTTGCTAATATAAAAAAGTGTTGTATTATCTTGAGTGGATAGTATCACATCAAATATATATATATGAAATATAAATTCACTAATGACAAAAGATTTTAAAGTTTAAAATGCAGTACTTGTCACTTGCATGGTGTCTCCCACTGTAGATAATCAAATGTTACTCACAAATTTTTTGAGAGAAAGCAATCCTGGATTGCTAAGTATCCCTGTCTAAAAAGTCCTCTAGATACCAGCAAGTGGAATTATTGCTGCCTTTAAGGCAGTGTGATGAATTTAAGACTAAAAATGCACTACAACAGTTTTTTTTCTTTGCCGTGGAGGCAACAATAAATATTTGTGCTGGCATGTGCATACACTTGTTAGACTTTAGAAAAGGCAGGTTGAAGAATAGCACTGTTTTCTAGCTGCATAACTTTGTTGCACAATTTTTTTCATCATTTCAGTTGATGTTTTTGTTGTGATAAGGAAAAGTTTTGGTGGTTGTTTGCACAGAGTTATCAATATGC
>NW_017729004.1:23356025-23359979 GCF_001723915.1 Gavialis gangeticus | reverse complement strand
AAAGTTTTGGTGGTTGTTTGCACAGAGTTATCAATATGCCTCTCAGCTGGTCCATGTAGGTTGGTGGCCAACCCATCCAGTTTACACTTGTATAAAACTATTGTTTTGGACTTTAATTTTCTCCCTAATGGAATATAGCCTGTAGTCACTACAATGGATTTGGCACAAATTGTGTATCTGCTAACGAGTCCCCAAGTGAACTAACAGAGGAACTGAACTGCCTGTTTTAAGGAATCATGACCCATAGTCTCAGATCTGCGGCCACTGACAGTGAAGAGTAGGAAAACATGAATCACAGCTGCCTTTATTTTACCTCCTTTGAATAAAAAGAGACCTTCACTTTCCAGTTCCATTGGGTTTTTTTTCTTCCTTCCTTTGTAGCCTTCATAGTTTCTTCATTCCTTTGTAACTGAGTTGACCTGTGTGTGATCAAGAGTGGGATTTATCAGCAGCAGTCCAAGAATGCTTTTCTTATTGTCCAGAATATGTTCATGTGCCGGCTCTCATTACGGGATATGCATGACCAAGATTGTTGCAGGACAAATGCAGTCATTTTTATAACGTGTCTAAGGGACATATTTTGTCTGCCTTTGCAGAATACGTATGGCAACGGAGCCCTGGTAGTGATAGTTTTGTTTGGCTTCTCAGAATCAGTGCTGGTTGTTTGAAATCTTTTTAAAAGGTAGGGATATTTTAGTCTGCATGTACAATACAGAGCACCTTACCATGTCAGACTTGCTTTATTTCAGACTGCCCTTTCAGAGTTCACTGTCCTGTGAATATTTCTACTCAATCCTCTATTCCATCAGACTTATTTTCTGCTCCCTAAAAAGAATAAAAACCTGTTCTTAATGGCAAGTTGTTGTAAGGCTTCAGACCAAATGCTGATTGATTACAAACATAATTGCAGTGTGTGAACTAACTTGTGAAGTCCTGCTATTGCTGATCTCAGTACTGCAAAACAAATTTAGCTGTCATTTAAAGTATCACTTTAACCTTCACCAAGACAACTTTCCATTCATAGAGAGAAAAGAACTGCAATGCAGTTGTGAAACGCAGTTAATAACAGATCTCTTCTGCAACCTGTCATCTGTGGTTGTTAACTTCTGAGTTAGGAGAAATGATAAACTGAGCTTCTAGTTTTATTGTGCAAGCAAAAGGAAGGAAACACTTAAGTACCATCAGACTGAGCAATAAAGAAGGATTGTTCTGTATTAGAAATTGTACTGTAGATAAACCATTCATGAGAATGTATAAAATGTTTGTCTTGTGACCTTGTGCTTTTGAAGTCAGACAAAACCATGTAATCAACTTGATGCACATGCACAGAAAGAGGGTACACAATGAACATTTAAACACAAAACTAATCAAACAGGAGCAGATTCCTCATGGTGCTTGTTTATTATATATATTTAATCCTGCTTGACACTTTACCCAAGGGAAGACTGTCCCTTTTATCAGTTGAATGTTAGCAGCGTTATTTCATAGAGTGTGGTGACTGGTTAGAGAAATTCATGTAACTCAGCCACTCACAGTTTCAAACAAAAATTTTTATGTGCAAAGGACAGCAACCTTCTTGTATGTTAAACCACCAGTACGCTTTGTACATCTGTGATAACGCCTGTTTTATATTCAAATGAACAAATAAAAGCTTTTATTTTTGTTGCTCTGAAAATATCAGTTTCTTAATTAGTCATCTAAATGAAGCTTTCTGGAGCTGCCTGGACTCCACAGATGAACACGGATAGCTATATTGTAATTTTATTTTGTTTACCTCTTGTTGCATAATTTATTAGTACAGATCATATACTTTTACCAATGTTTAAATACTGGTGTGGGCATTTATTGCTAACAGACTTTCGTATGGCAACAAATGTTTTTTGTGAAATGTTTTTTTTTTAATTCTTTTTAATATATTTAAATATACTGTTCACATTTTTGCTGAAAGTGTAAAGATTATTGTAAGCTTGGTAACATTTTGTGAGAAGCAATAACAAGCATTAATACTGTAAAACTCCTCAAATCTGTCACTTATCACTTCTGTTGCAAGGGATATTTCAAGTAAGTTACTAAATTTATTCACCCAAGTATTAAATCTTCTCTCGAGTTTTGGGGCACAGTGTTAGACTATAGTACTTGGGTAGCCGGTATATGTGAAACGCATATGGACAGCATTTGCTTTAAACAGTTCGTAGGTTTTAGATATCTCAGTGTCGTCCTGAAAATGATGCAGAACCTGTTTCAGGTGGTTCTGAAGAGCCAATAAATCACCTGCTAGTTCTCATGGATGCAGCTGTTGGTTATTGTCAGCAACTTCCAGCATCCTTTGCACAGCCCTAATCTTTAACCTCATTCTTCAGATGTGACTTCAAAGCAGTGCAACCTTTTCAGATGCAAGGCACCCTTTGTTAGACCCCTCCTTAAACTCAAGGCACCCCTTAGAAAATGCCAACTCGTAGTTTTTGTTTGGTCTTTTTTTACTACAGAAAACTAACAGAGCACTTCTTTTGTTGCAAAGGACACAGACAGACCACAACAGGGCAGACTGGTTTTAACACTGTGAACTTCTGTATGAAATCTCTGGGTTGATCTTGTGACTCACATTTGCATACATTGCACACAGCGCTAACATAGTGCGGCACCCTGGTTGGCTGCAGTGCTTTGGTTGAGAACCACCGCCTTAACAGAAGAAGCATGTTGGTCTGTATTGTGATGGGTGGCCTGGGCAGGTTATGCTCAGTTTCCAAGTGTCAAGTTTCATAAAGAAGAAATCCATCTCAGCAGAGGAGCCAAGGACTGCAGACACGAGCACGGCCAGTTAAGCAGCCTTCCCTCTTTGGGAGAAGTCCCTCTGGCTGTACAAGGATGCAGGAGTGATCCTGGTCCTCCTGTGGTGTGTGCATTGGAGAACATTTGCCCAAAAGCCCAATGTTTCCAGGGTGAGGGGGGTGGTGACTCAGAATAGCATCAGCAAAATAACTAGGGGGAGGGATTTAAAACATCAAACAAAAATGAAGTACAACTTTGGAAAGTGGCTTAAATTTAAAAGAAGACTGGTAAACAGTTAAATAGGTTAATAGCATAATTTCATTTTGGTTGAAACAAAGCATTTCAGTCAGACATGAAACAAATTCTCTTCCGGTTCTTTTCCTTTAGCCTGGAAACGCCACCAAAAGCTTCCACTACCCAGCCAAGCTCTAGTGTTCACTCCGTCCTTCTCCAATAAAACGAGCACACTTCCTTCTCCGAGGCTTTTTCATTGCCTCCCTTCTCAGGAGCATTACATTAACACTGCTGGCAAACACTTCTCACAACAGCAGCCTTGTGTCGTATAGTGAATTAGTAACATCAAGATCTCGAGGGCCAGCACCTCAGCCTCTTTCAACCTGCTCTTATCCATTAGTTTCCACGCAGTTTTTGTAGTGCACATTCCAGTTCTGTAATCTGCATTTAATTGCAGATTAACCACACCTCCCTGCAGTTTACTGCAAAGCCCGGTGCTAGCCAAATCAGTAACGGAAGCAACTGCTGCATTTTGCCACAAGTGATGCTGATGGGGCTTCTCAAAAGCCAAAGTTCACCTGTATTCAGCATGCTGCACACTCAAAAATGAAGTCCGTGCCCCAGGGAACTTACAATAAAGGACAGAAAACAAAGCTGCTGTGAAGTCTAATCCATCTATTACCAGACAATGGTCTAATCCCAAAGGCATGACATTGATTTTACTTAATTTCATGCTTTGGTGGATTGTCGGTGATAGGCTTCATGCATGGAAGTGCCCTGTGGAGGGATATAAATGAGGACGGGGCAGCAGAGGGAAGCACTGTGAAAAGGAACAGTATGAAGAAGAAGCTCAAGGATGGCTGGAAGAAGTAGTATGAGAGGAGAGAGGTGGACACAGTGTTTTCAATCTTGAGTATGACTTGTAAACATTCATATTGACGTTGAGGGGAA
>NW_017729004.1:23354267-23356014 GCF_001723915.1 Gavialis gangeticus | reverse complement strand
AGTATGACTTGTAAACATTCATATTGACGTTGAGGGGAAGCAGGTGGAGGGATTTAAAGAAAAGCCTGACTTGACTAGGGACTGTGGTTGTACAGCAGTTCAGGTATCTCACTAAAGCTCGGAAAGCTTCAGTTCAGGTCCTCAGTGGTATAACTGGGGCAGGACAACAGGGGCAACTGCCCTGGGCTGCAACGAGAATGGGGGATGTGAAAACCTGCCACAGCCATGTGATTGTGATTGTGATAGCAGCAGCAGCTGGAAGTCACCACTGTCCCCGTGTGCAGCGTCCGCCCTGGATGCCCAGCTGCGGGCCCTGCTCTGGAGGTGTGTGTAAGGCTGCCATTTGACCTAGCTGTGAATACACACGTGCTCCCCAGACCCGGGAGTCAAAGGCAGCCGCACGCAGAGCTGGTCATGTTGCTTCCCCAGGAAGTGGCGTGCTGTAACCATGCCAACCCAGCAAGCCATTAGGCTCACAATGGACTTTGATGACAAGGTTGGAGAGGCAAGAGGAGGCGAGGCACAGTACTTAGTACAAAACAGAAACAAAGACAATAAAGCAATAGTGAAGGTAAGACCACAGTCAAGGCCTAGACAAAGCCAAAATGTTCATAATCAGGTATCTAAAGCAGGCACCTAAATTAATATTTAAATTTCCAGGGGAGAGGACACAGGGAGCTAATAATAAGTAGATAGATGTGCACTTATTTAAAAAGTATCAAAACCAACAGCTGCATCCAGGAATTGAAGGATCCAGTTTCTGTAATACTGGGTCAGGAAGAGGCTGTGGCATGAACAGTTTGTGGTGTAGGATGAGGGATCAGACCTGCCTTCAGGGCATCAGGGTGAGGACATAAAAATGTAGCTTTCTGTAACAATCACCATCAGTGTCGCTCAGTCGCTCTGGTTCACTCAAAATCTCTGTTTTCACCATGATGTCTTGCAAAGACGCAGCCTGGAACTAGACACTTTGGAGGCTTTTCTCTGAAGTCGGACAGTGGAATTGTACCGTTGCACTGCGTTTAGCACGGCCAGAGGATGTCGTTTACCCCGCATCAGTGCAGAGACGCCAAGCTTAACTAAATGCTTCAGCAATCCCACCTTCTTTATGTCGGTGCAAAACGGTGAATGAAGACGCATGTTGGACTCATGTCCAAACACATACAGAGAGCTCGGTCATCAAAGGTAATAGGAGCTAGGACCTTCTAGATCAAGGCTAGAGCTGTCTACTAAAGGCCTAAGTATGTCCACAGTCTGTAAAGATAGCAAAAGCGTAGTGAAAAACAATTTAGAAAATGTTCTTTTTTTAATTGAAAAGTTATGAGCTGTATTGGGGGAGGGGGGGATCTTTCTCAATTGGTGCAATGTGGCTGCTATTATGGGGTTTTTAAACACAGGCTGGAAAATTCGAGTCGCATCTCTCCCTGCTGTGGAGAAGTACACGCTCAGCAGGCTTTCAACTACCATGCTGATTGATAGCAAAATGACAGAGCACATCCAAGATGCTGGAATTTTGAATTTCCTAAGAAAATGAATGAAATAAATGAATTTCTCCATTTTCCAATCCCTTCTCATGCCTCTGTCGCAATAGCTCTGCCTTGCTCAAGAGCCTTGCTCACCGTGTGTGCGTTGTCATTCCTGCTTGCTTGCTGACTAAATATTTACTCTGCTAGCACAGGCAAGCCAGCACATCTGGGGAAGAGTAAGCTGGAAGTTATTCAGGCTGTGACGCATCATTTTTTCTGAA
>NW_017729004.1:23347587-23349267 GCF_001723915.1 Gavialis gangeticus | reverse complement strand
CTCATGCCTCTGTCGCAATAGCTCTGCCTTGCTCAAGAGCCTTGCTCACCGTGTGTGCGTTGTCATTCCTGCTTGCTTGCTGACTAAATATTTACTCTGCTAGCACAGGCAAGCCAGCACATCTGGGGAAGAGTAAGCTGGAAGTTATTCAGGCTGTGACGCATCATTTTTTCTGAACGCAGCTTCTTCATGATACATGAGCCAGAGAGAATGGAGCCTGACATTCAGCTTCTGAGCTGAGTTTGTGATACAAATATCTTCTTTTTATAAGTGAGTTGCTTTTTTCTTTTAAGTCTGGAATCAGTGAGAAACGGTAACCAGGGAACCAGCGGGGCCATTTTTCAAGTTGTGGGTCTGGCTAGACCTGCCCTTCAACATGTCATATACCTCTAAAAGTGAACTGAACCCGCACTTCACTACTTTTTGCTCTGGATTCACTTTACACCAAAGAGAGAGACTCTACACAGACCAGATCCTCGGAGGATCCCCAGCCGTACCGTGCGTCTCCAGTACTCCCAAGTCCACTGCTCGTGTGCAAACACAATACCATATTTTCCTTCCTCGTGCAAATGGACAGCAATGCAGCCACATGTTCTCTTTCTGAGGTAGGGAATGAGAAAAATTGTGAAACCAGTTTTTGAGTTTGGTTGTCACAGCCTGTTTCCACCGAACTTTATGGTGGGACAAAATTTTCTTAAGTGAAGGCTCTTCCACACTATCCTTGCCAGTGTTTGTGCCTTTGCAGAGAAGTCAGGGCACCTGCCCCTAAACCAGGGGTGGGCATTTATTTGGGCTGGAGGGCCACTTAGGGAGTTTTGTAAGCTGTTGTGGATTGGGTCAGCACTACCCACCACCCCCCGCACTCGTGACAACTCATCAAAACTCCCTAAGTGATAAATTACTGGAGCAAGCAGGTGGGCCCATCTCTCTCCCAAATGCTGCTTCCTGCCTGCCCGTGGCCCCATCCCATCTTCCCAGCTGAGCGGGCCGTGCCCACAGTGGCCCAGATAGTTTCCATGGAGACCCCACATGCCCGCTCTATCCAGCACCCCCAGGAGTGGAGGCAGGGCAGATAGGCCGGGGTGTGTGGGCAGCAGAACTGGGTCTGGCAGTGGCAGCGGAGACTGGCAGTGGCAGCTGGAAGGAGCCACTGCTGTGGCGGCTGCCAGGAAGTGAGTCTGGCCACTGCACTCCCCCATGGGCAACAGCACTGGCTGCACACACCACAGCCCAGGCTGCCCCCCACGCCTGGATCAGGCGGAGCTGAGGGACCCGCCATGGGTCAGATAAAATCCCGTGTCAGGCCAGATCTGACCCAGGGGCTGTATTTTGCCCATCCCTGCCCTAAACAAAGATGCACTTCACCCTGAAACCTCCAATGGATGAGACCCAGATGGTGGATCTGAATGGAAAAAAATCAGAGCTGTACAAGGAACAGTGTGCAGAGTCACGGGTCCGGGGCTGCAGCCTCCGCACCTGGGACTTGTGCTTATTCATACAAGTAGCTCCATTTACGAGAGCAAGTACAAGAGTAAGTCTTGCAGAAACAGGTCCAGATAAAGGACTCAAGAGTTTCCCAGTGCCATAGTGCCATCCCCAAATTGATGTTTAAAATGGTAACTGCCTTTTTTCCCCCTTAACTCTTATAGTTTCATAGTTTCATAGATTTAGGGTCGGAAG
>NW_017729004.1:23347059-23347576 GCF_001723915.1 Gavialis gangeticus | reverse complement strand
CCTGCAGCCCCCTCCCCCGGCGAGTCTAGTTTAAAGCTCTGAATTAATCACTAATACTGATCAGGCAGCTGGCATCTCTTGTAAAATGGCTTTCCAGCTCTCACAGAATCTGTGGCAAGATGGGCAGACTCACAGTATCGTCCCAGACCCCACCACATATACCAGTCCAAAAGAAGATGAGTTCCTTTTTTTTCCATCCTCTGAAACTCCTGAGTTAAAACATTACCCATAGCTATGTAGTCAGACTCCTTTAGGACTAGAGGTGCATCAATACACCAGTCCAATATCGGATCAGCACTGATATAAAGAAAATTGACTGTATCAGAAATTGGCCTGATGTGTCTGATAATTTGGCTGATAAGCACCTGTACATGCTCACAGCCACAGCGCAGCATGTAGTCGGCAAGGAGCACAGCCTAGGGAGCTGCATGCAGCTGGTAAGTCTGTTGTGGTGGAAGGGGAAGGGGGAGGGAAGAGGCATAGGGGGCTAATCAAGGCCCCTGCAGTGAGGGAGGGG
>NW_017729004.1:23344451-23346816 GCF_001723915.1 Gavialis gangeticus | reverse complement strand
GCACGGTGCGAGACAGAGCCACAGTTCATCCAGGGGGCATGAGGAGGGGTGGGGTGGCTTCCTCTGCCACGCACACCCCAAAGGGGCATGGGAGGGTGCTCCCAGATCTGCACAGGGCAGGGCAGCTGCTGCTGGGGCTGTGCCAGGCTCTTCCCAGCATGTGGGGGTTGTGCTCGGGCAGTGCTGGGAGGGGAGAGCTATGAGCGGGTACAGAGAATTTTAGGTGGCTGCAGCCCCCCGCAAAGACCTCCTCCCAGTGCTGCCACTGCCCACCCCGAGCACAGCCTGGACCAGTCCCCCCCACCAACCAGTAAGAGCCCAGCACAACCTCAGCCCCAGCCTGCAGCCCACCCCACCCTGTGCAGATCCAAGGGCACACACCCCCCCATGCCGTCCCAGGGTGTTCACAGTGGCAGGATCCCCCCCCCCCCATTCTGCCCAGATGAGCTATGGCTCCATCCTGTGCCCCGCCCTACCGCATCCCAACTGGGCGGTGCCCACCCCCGCCCCATTCCCTCATTCACCGCAGTGGCCTTGATCTGCCCTCTTCCCTTCTACCACAACAGACTTACCAGCTGGATGCAGGGCTCCAAGCTGCTTATCAGAAATCGGATCAGTATTAGCCGGTATGCCTCCTTAAAAATCAGCTATTGGTATCAGCCCCCAAAATCTCTATCAGTGCACCCCTATTTAGGACTCAAGGACTTATACCATTTGGCTTTGTATTTTCCATCCAGTATAAAAAAAGAGCATCACAATGATGTAGTTGGTATGACTCTATCTCTCTCTGTGATATGAGCCATACCATAAAACCAGACCACTTGTCTGTATCAAAGATACATTTCATTTTCTTTTTTAAAGAAAAGCATTGTTTGGGGTGCGTCTGAATGGCTTTGTGCTTTCTTTTTTGATGGAAAAATAGAATGAAGATACACGTCCTGGCCAGGAAGCAGCGGATTCTGAACAGTTTTGTATCAAAGAGGCTTATAAGTTGTTGCCTTTCTAAAGCTTGTTTCTTAAACTTGTGAGCCTTACCTAAAATGGCATCCTCCATGAGCTTTTTGCTAGAGAACAAAGGCTGCAGTCCCCTTCAGTTGTGTGTAAGAAGCTGTTGATAGAAAGATGGATATAGCTTTCAGAAAGAGTTATGATAGTGCTTCTCACACTCCAACTGCAGCAATGTGCTCAGCCTGTGCTTCCAGAGCAATTATGGTTTGACTTAATGATTTAAGAGGAGACTCTGGGCACAGAGAGAATGAAAAAGCATTTGATTGGATTTCTCTTGCAGTGAGTTTTGTGTGATGCATCATTGATGTCTCTTCTCCGTCTGTAACCAGGAAAAGAGCGCTTGGGATTTCACTTCGCAGTCAGGACTCAGCCCACTCCGTTCACAATCAGAGCTTTCTGGAAAGGGACAAGATGCAGTCTTAATGAATTTAAAAAGGAGAAAAAAATAAATGTGGCATTTTCCTATTAATGAGTCGCAATCAGTGGAACAATCCTGTGTTTTATAGCTTCAGTGCTCAATAAACATTTCCCAGCTAGCATTCTAGTGCTGCCTCGAGATATCACACTACATATTTTTCCATTGTTGCTCTTTTCTTTCTTTTTTTTTAAATTTAGGGCTTTTGGCCAGTTCTGAATATGACAGGATCAGCCTTCTACTGCAAGGTTACTCTGTATTTGAGGAGGAGGAGGAAAAGTGTCACTGGAATGCATTTCTATTTGTATTTTTTACCCAATGTAGGCATATCAGCCACATACAATAAGCCAGAAGCATTATTGGGGCAGGGCAGCCTGCTTAAGTTGAACAGGGGCAGAAGAGAGTAGCTGCCATTGCCTCTGTACAAGCACACCAGTGGAGGATGGCAGCCCAGAGTCACTGCTGCCCCTGGCCCCCATTGCTTTGTCAAGCCTAAGATAATAGGGAATGTTAGGATTAAAAGTTAGGAGACCACATACACATGGCATGTCAGGGATGTCAACATATATCCGGCAGCAAAGGGCATTTGGAGGGGACAGCTGGAGCGCCTAGTGTTAGTCTCTGTGGTGTGCTACTAGTATGGTAGTGGGTTCAGTGGCTGAAACTGGCTTAAGATAAGTCTGGTTGAATGTAGTATTGACTTAACTGATTTGCATCAAACTAGTTTATGAAATTTCTGTCCCAGACTCCTCCTTGGTTTAAGTTAAATCAGTCTCCCAGCATCCCAGCATTTGGCATTCCTGGGCTGGGCTGTCTGATTGAGCAGAGCAGGGTTGGCTCTACTCCTCTGCTCCTTAGGGGGAGGATGCAGCCCAGTCTGCAGGGGGGGCTACCCCCCCCCCCAGCAAACCCCAGCTGGGCTCTGTGACCGGGGGGGGGGGG
>NW_017729004.1:23341494-23344316 GCF_001723915.1 Gavialis gangeticus | reverse complement strand
GGGGGGGGGGGCGTGTTAAACACCCCTTCCCTCGCTCAAACTTACTCCTAGCTGCAACTGTGGACTACAAATCCCAGAGACACCTATAAGCAGGAAGAGGAAGTGATGGGTAACCCTGCAGAGTGCAGTTGTTGTAAGCCTGGACTGCAAATCCCAGAGACCTCAGGGGCAGCAGGAAGAGGAAGTGAGCACAGTCAGAGAGCCATGCTGTAGTGCCCTCTGCCCCCAGGTTCTGGCCTGAACCACCACAGGCATGTGGCTGCATTTCTTGAATTAAAGGTAAATGTCTCTTCACTTCTGTTTCAATTTAATCTGTACATTCTAGACTAATCTGCAAAGACTGAATAGAATCAACCTCAGGCTTTTTGAGTGCCCTAGCCTAGAAGTTCAGTGCACATAAACCACTTTCAAAATAGCCCGAACCAGTTTAAGGTAAACCTGAATGGATTTAGTATCAGACTTCACTGGTTTAGATTAAATCAGTTTATTGAACTGCTGTCCCAGATCCCCTCTAGATTCACGTTAAATCACAGTTCCCCAGCATCCCAGGATGCTCTGCACCTCACCTGCAAACCCCCACCTTGCAGGGTGACTGGGTTAATCTTTGCCCAACTTATCTGCTTCAGCTGAGCAGGGAGGTGTGCTCCCAGCCGTGCCCCCCGCCCAGCTCCTGGCCTCAGCCCCTGCAGGCATGTGGCTGCATTTCCAGAATCAAAAGTGAATGTCTGTTCATTTGCTTATCAGTTCAATCTTTGCAGTTTAGACTAACCTGTGAAGATTGAATCAATTCAGCCGTGGGCTTTTTGACTGTCTATACTTAGCCACACAGACCTTGTCATACAAGGTCACCCCACTGCTTTCCCTAGCATCAATGCCTGCACATGCTTGGTTCCTGGCTGTCCGGCCAGGCCTCTCCTTGGTTGGTTCTGACAAGACCTCTTGCTCACTCCCAAAAAAGTATCTCTGCCCCACTGCAGCACGGAGCCTTTGCTAAGCTTCCCCTAGTCAAACTCCTGTGACTTGCTATGGGGTTTATAATCTCCCCCAAACCGACAGATGCAGCCCATAAGAGACTGGCCAGAAACCCGCTGAGGCTCTTGCATCATTTGGCCAAGCTGTACGTATCCCAAACATCCTTCCATTCTACAGTAAACCCATTTTATGGTAAAACTCTTTTTTTGGGGGGAAACATCCAAAATTTCTTTTAAGACCAGTGCACAGCCCCTCTCTGACTAATTGCTCTTCATAGCTCTTGTGTATGAGCGAGTGCAGTGACCTGGCTAGTGTGTGGCATGCTGTTAGTCTCAGCTGGGTGGAACGAGCCTAGAGCTCATGCCACTTGCTATGTGGTTAGTTCTCATGCCTGGCATAGACCAGCCTATTCTGCTGTTTTGCAGTGGATGGCCAAGCCCTTCACCCCCGCCATGCGGTGTCACATGCTGTTAGTCATCAGACCTGTTGTGGGGCAGGAGCTGTCAGTCTGTGACAGTGCTTGTTATTGAAAGGTAAGGTGGAGAGAGTGGACAAATGTATTTTCAGCCAGTGAGTCATGCTCCTCTCTTCAGCTGCTCTTTGAAAAACATGGCCCAGTTTTATGTGAAGAGCCCAGAGCACAAGGTTATGACATTGCTTCTGTAGGGGCCTAGCGATATAGCTTGACCAGCACTCCACCTGGGCTGGTGCTTGCATGTAAAGGGCGTCATCGTTCTTTGCCAAGTTGTTAATGGACGATGGTGAGTGACTGTTTCAGGACTTTGTTAGGCTTTTATTAGGTTTCTTCTCTGATATATTAGAGCAGGGGGGCTTGTCTGTTTTATTTTCCTGGCTGGTTATGACTTCAGATTTCTTGGAACTAGCACATAAGCAAAAAGAAATAGCACCACTAGTTCATTCCCCTCCCCTTCACACGCACTGAAATGCACAACAAAACGATTGCCTTTGGAGGACAGAGGGACAACACTGGTGGGGCTCTAGCACCCTTTCCCTTTGTGTCAGAGCAATTAACAGCAAGAGCATGAATGCAGAGGTGGCTGGGCCTCTGCTGCTGGTTGTGGCACCAAGCCGGCAGTGGTGGCAGCTGCTACCACTTTAGCAGTGGGAGTCCCATGCTCAGGCTTCCTGGAGGCTGGTGCCCTGTTTGCTCTCTCCTGCTCCCCCCTCCCCACATCCCTAGTGGCAGCAGGACTGCAGGGGCCCCAGGAAGGCTGGGGGAGCACCATACTGCTCCCGCCACTTGTCCCTGACCTGGTGTGGCACTGCCCTGCTTGGCTCCTGTGGCCAGGCAGTAGGCATCCCAGTTCCTTCTCATATTTGGTGCCTGGCGCAGCTGCTGCACTTACCCTGTCCTGGTCATCCTATCGGGAAGGGGTGGGAGCTCTGGGAAATCACTTCCGTTTCTGCTGCTGCAGCGTTCCTTGGGGCCACTGCATGCACTGTAGTGATGATCTGTATTAAGTCTTTGGATGTCTGAATTTTTGACTGTGGACTGTTCTGAATTGTGTCTCATGCATGTCAGAAATGAGATGAGTATAGTGCCAGCTGATACGGCCAGACTAGTGCGCCTTGTGCTTCTGGCTGTGGGCAGGCTTGGGTTGTCAGAGCTGTACCACTGTAGTGCAGTTGTGCCTCCTGTCCACAGTGTGTTGCACACTGCCAGGCTGGGCGGGGGCCCAGCTTTCTGGCACTGCTCCCGGCTTTCTGGATCATTATCAGACTAGAGTGTGGGATACCTCCAGGAGGCTGGGGGAGCTGAGAGGAGGGAGTCAACTTGGCTCTAATGACAGTGACATTTCCAAACTGATCTCTTAGCACAGGGGTGACTT
>NW_017729004.1:23315180-23336494 GCF_001723915.1 Gavialis gangeticus | reverse complement strand
ATCTAGTTGGGGATGGTCCTGCTTTGAGCAGGGGGTTGGACTAGATGCCCTCATGAGGTCCCTTCCACCCCTCATTTTCTACAAATCTATGACTTTTAAGAAAAGACAGCTTGATTAATGGAACCATTAAAAGCTATTAAAAAGGAGAGTGTGGAGAGGAGGAAGAAGAGTCGCATGGCTCCGCGAGGCAGCCAGTTATCTCAGCTGCCTGTTCGGTTGGTCGAGTTTTCTGCAGCAAGTTAACTATCAAGCCCATCTGTCTGGATTGAGTGTCCAGAAACCCAGGTTGCAAATCAAGGGCACATTTCCTCTAAATTAATTAATGGCTTGCTTTACTCTTCTGCCTGAATTTTGATTATGGCCAAAGCTACAGTGACCAAAAGCTACAGGCCTTGCTGTATTTCTTTTGCTGCTCTAACAGTCCTTCCCAAGGCATCAGCAGACATTATATTTAAACAGCTTCAGAGTGTCTCCAGCATGTGGAATTACAGCTTATTTTTAGGTACATCTGTGAGACAAATCCTGCTTTCCCAGCGGCTTTATACTATTGACTTGTCTGCTATCAACTTGTGGAGCGTTACTTATACTATACTAGTGGGAAAGAAGAATCTGGCCCATATTCCTGTAGTAAAGGCCCTTTTAAAATAGACTCTTATTTTTCTTCAAGTCTGTGGAGCTGCTGCTGCGTTATCAACAATTATTTATCCCCTTTTAAGTGAAAATTATCAGCAAAGCAAGATCCTGTTCTTAGTTTTAGCTCCTTCATCTGTGTTTGCAATTCCTCCAACATTCTTCACATAGTTTGCCAAGAGCGTCATGGAGCCGTGGGGCTTCTCTGTTCCTGATGGTCCGCAGAGCCTGGTGAGAGCAGAAGAACCATATTTACAGCTCATTTCCTTCTCATTCTGTTTCTTTCTCTAATTTTCAAAATTTCGCTCAAGGATTTTCCTTAAACGAGTCTTACTCAGGGCCTACAATACTCTGGATCCTTCAGCCTTCCAGAAATGGATGTGATGACTATAAGTTATAAAACTTCTGCAAGGTTTTGGAAGGTCAAAGGTAGATTTATTTTTAAACCAACTTTAATCTTATTCTTCCCCCATCAGAAACATTTGAACCATTAGCTGCTTCTCACAGCTGGTCAAACCTTTCCACTTCTAAATTTCTCTAATGCAAACCATTAGGGTAAGGCATTTCTGGTTTTGAAACGTGCCCTTTTTAATTTGATTTACTAAAGCATTTGGAAAACATATGTACAGCTCACATATGTGCACTCACTCAGGAAAGCTAAAATTGGCCGGGTAGCCCATAACTACTGGTAGCAAATCCCAAGCATATTTCATATATTCAGTCATCTGGAAGCTGGAAAAGCAAGCAAGCCAGCCAAGAGCTGTGCATCTCACTCCACCTAAAAGAAGCAGGAGGCAAAATCTCAGCTCCTCCCCATTTTGAGGTGACCGGCTCAGGGGATAATAATAGAGCTAGACTGTCTCTTAGGGCTCACAAGCCAAGGATCCCTAACTGTGGCTTTTCTACATGTGTAAGGATGGGAGAGCAAAGCCTTCCAGGAGGGGTACGCTGCCCTTTTCTCACTGAAGGGGGTTTGAGGCCCTGCAAGCGTGGACTTGGCTGAGCTGGGAGATGGCCATCCTCCTTTTACTTCTCTCTTCTGTCCTTCCCTCACCCCCCGCCACCCTCTTCCATCCTCCCCCAAGCAGCAGTAGGAAGTAAATATAAGTGGGGGGGGATTCACACTTCTCTGCGGGGCCCTTCCTTGCTCCATAGTGACGGCCTGTAAGCATGCGCTTGTCTCCTACCGATGGCTGGTGACCGTCTCCCCCAACAGAGACTTGACATAACATGGGGTGCTTCTATGCTAGATGCTATGGCGCCACCCAATCCATTGGCAAAAACTGTGACGCTGCTGCTACGTCGCTGTAGTAAAGCACTCTCTCGTTATAGTGCATTGCTACAGCGACGTAGCGACCAAATATAACCATGGATGGCCAGCATAGCGCAGTGCGCCAAAAGGAAGTACTAAATGATGGCACAGTAACAAAGGTGCCATATGGCCATGTGCAGAGGTGCCCGTAGTGGCGCAGGATAGGACTCTTAGGGCCCAAATTCTATTTCGCCTAATGAATTTGATGGCGGAGAATCTCTGCCACAAGGCAGGTGAGCTAGCGCCGAGGGCTGGGGAGTGCTGAGCATTGTATGTGCGTGCGTGGTCTCACTTTCTGGAAGGAATGTTTGAGACCTTGAGGTTTGCTGTGACCCATCCACCCTGCCCAAGGTCCGAGGTCCAAACATGGGACACGCACTTTCCTGTTAGAGCTGCTGGGTCTCGTCTTCCCCGGGTCTCCTGCATCGAGCAGCACTGCACCGAGACCTGTCAGACAAGGGTTGCTCCAGATGGGGCAGCCTGGGCCAATTCCAGTTCCACCGGGAAGGAGTTTCAAGCAGGCCAAGCACCAGGTGAAAAGGCCTGCTCTCTGCCCCTACAAACTACTTTATCCCATTTTCCTAATAACTCTACACTCCAAGTGCACAACCAACACTGAAACAAGTGCTTGCCCCACTTCCCTCCCACTGATCCACCACCAAGGCAACATCCACCCTCCTGGCCCAAGACACAGTTAGGCTGTAACTTGCTTATCTTCCCCCTAGCATAAGGATGCTTTTCTTCTTGGCTACCCAAGGGGCAAGCCTCAGCAGTGATCTGCTTTTATCCCTGCCTGGCCTAGTAATTAGGCTGCTGTTTGGTGAGGTGGGAGACCATAGGGGAAGTGTGCCTAGATCTTTACTCCCTCTCATTTCTCCTGTGCTGGACAGGCTTATTAACTACTGGGCACCAGCCTGCTTGTTTCAGTTTGTTCCAATCAATCACTAGTCATATTTTTTTCATTGACTAGTTTTGGAGGTATATATTGTGTCCACAGTGACAGTGAATCATGAGGGGTAAATGGACGTAGACACTTCTGGAGCAGTAGTGAATCATTTCCAAGCTTATGCAATTGGGACAAACCTAGCAGCATGGAGCAAAACAGTAGCTGTATGAGGCAGTGAGGCAAGTGCAGAAGGCTCAGGCTATTTGAGATGAAATCCCTTGTATCTTAGATGCCTAAAGACCTGTGTGTCTCGGCAGTGACATAGCTTCTACCCCTGGGCGTCCCTGACGGAGCACGGGGCTTCCAAGGGGTCCGGCAAGAACGACGTCAGTCCTAGATTCCTGTGGCCCGGTAAGGAGGCCAAGGGTAGCCCGGCAATGCAAGAATTCAGCAAGCACTCCAAAAAGGACCCTCGCTGAGCTTCCTGGCCCAGATGTTAACTACTCAGCTACTTGTTTAGCACAGCAAGCTAACCGGTTATGTACCCACCTTACAGTACTTTCACCATGTGAGCATTCACTAACAAGGACTGTAATGGCCAGAACGATTTTAAAGTCTGGGAAACCTCAGCACACCAATCTTTCCTATCAGTACTCCAGATCCAGTAATGACTCTTCTCCAGAAGTTAGTTGCCTTGGTTTCTCTGTTGAGCGCACTCAGACTGCCCACCTGCTTTGCTAGTCTTCAGGCATTCAGCAGCATCAATGTCTCATACGGGTACGGACCTACGTAAATCACAGCATGACAAAGGGTTTTTTACAGCCTACTCAGCATGCAGAGCCAATTTTATGGGCATTTCACAGTGGCCCCACCCCACGCCACCGATTGGTCAAGGAGCCCTGGCAACCCTGTCCCTCACTGCTGATTGATGCCAAAACACTTCTGCTTTTCTAACTGGAGCCTTCACTTAGTCTACATCACTAGCTTAGCCTCTCAGTAGCTCTCACTCAAATCACGTGCTGTATGGCTGCAGTGATTGGTGCGCTTTCTTTGCTTTCTGTTAAGCATTTTTTTGGGGTTGATTTGGTAGGAAATCGTGGCCAATGCCATTTTTCATGGTGATCATGGAGACTGACATTTTTTGCAGTTTCTGCAAAAATCATAAAACTGTTATTTAAGTAGGTCCCTACCTATAGGCAATACGCTGTTTGACTTCTCTAACAGATTTAACCACATCACCATCAATGACCACATCGATAGGAGAGAACATGACTGCGGTAGGGGCTCAATGACAAGAACTGAAGAAAAAAATTACAGCCTAAGATTCAGGTAACACACTTTTGAAAAAGAACCCAGGGTAGTAAATACAATATATTCAGTTCTAAATAGTGTGGCACCAAGTAACTCCTGCTAGGTATCTTCTTTATGACTGATGCGATTATCTTATTTACCCAAATCCAAGACAACTTTAAATTTAAGATGATGCCACCCTCCTTCCCCCCACATTTTATACATGGAAAATTATAAATTTGTTACCTTCTGCGGCAGCTCTCTGACTCCAAGGCAGTCAGTGGCCCCAGACAAGCAGTAGCAGCTCCGAGTGTGGGTAGGTAAGGGCTGGAGCTGAAGACAGGGAGGGGGCAAGTGGCTGCAGGTGGAAGAGCAGGTGGTGGGGCAGGCCACAATCTCTTCCTCCTGCACACTCCTTCCCATGCTGCATAAGTCAACCTGGCCCAGGACAGCTCTGAGCCAGTACTTGACTCTTAAGATGAGACTTTTTCTCTCCCATGTTGACTGAGGGAGAAAAAACCCCCAAAACATTGATTTGAGGTAATGTTCATTTAAAACCTTCAGGCATTGTCTGTCCTGACCTGCTTAAAGTCATATAGTAGGATATGATTTCCTTGCTTGAAATCCTTGAGTGGAAAACTAGCGGCTCTTCCTTGGGTAACACCTGGATTTGAGAATCCTAAAACTATGTACTTGCTGTTAAGTTTATCTAGTTTTGTAGCAACTTCATAGAAAGAAAGTGGGAATTTGTGTTTCATGGTGTAATTTTAAAACAAAAACCTGTACAAGTTACACAAAGGATTTTTAGGGTGCCAAAAGGGGCTGGGAATCCAGTGCCTGATGCTATGTTATAAAGGGAATATAAGTACCCAAGGGAAGTTTGGTGTCAAAGCATGAGCTCCACAGACACACAGGACGTCACCTGCACTACCCAATAAGAGAGGTATTAGTATGTTAAACCTCTCTCAAGGAATTAGATACCCGACTCTAGACTGCAGAGGTGCTCTCTCCACTTGACAGTCACAACCCCAAACCCTCTCCCGAACTTAGATGACTGTGCAGCTCCTTTTCAAAGAGCACCGTGAACCACCTCCTTTGACCCAGGAGCCCAATGGTTGGAGTACTCGCCCTGGATGTGAGACACCTAGGTCCCATTCCTGTGCAGGGGAGACGCTCACCACTCGTCTACAGGAGTGGTTGTTCTCCTACTGTGCGTGGAATAATTAAATATTAACTCAGTGGGCAAGAATCTGGCCCTCAAACCCAATAATGGAGACATTCACCTGAAAAAGGGGAGCCCTGAATTCTGTCTTTGCTATAGTGACAACTTAAGTATTTTATGTAAAGGAAATGTTTTAATAGACACTATAGGTGCCTCCAGGATTAGGCTGCTGCTGAATAAAGGTTTTGAGGATCTAAATTTTGGATTTAGGAACCTACAATAAGAGGAAGTTGGCACATAAATGCCTATGTCCTTTTGTGGAGGTAAGTTGTTAGTTACCTACCATGCAGAATCTGATCCTTTGTCCTTTTAAGAATCCTTTGACTAAATATCTGGTTACAGAAACATATATGCAATGTGGAGCACAATGACGGCTGAAAATGTCCACTTTGATTATGCCATGTGCCTATTCTGGGTCACAAAGACCTTTTCTGAGACGGTGATTTTTCCATTCTTCCTTGTTACAGATACCAGATTGTGTTTCTACTGAATCCAGCACTTTGCTTCAGTTTCCATCCAAACAGATGAGTTTTCCTTGCAAACACAGTGAGACAGCACCACTGGAACAATGCTTATATGTAGCTCCCCTTAGTCTAATGTAACTCTAGGCTAAATTACTATTCGATGAAAAACATTGATAGATATTTTCCTAAAAGACATGTGCTTTAAAGATATCCTGAAGTAGGAAAAATAAAATGGTATGTTAAAGTATGCAGATTTCCTGGTTATCAACCCAATATGCCAGATTAGCAAGAAAGACTTCCACAGTAAGGATTTTTTTAAATACATTTATTAACCAATGTTAACACATTAAATGACTATATATTGCTAGTCAGAGCAGCTTACAAAATGCCAGAATGCATCATAGAACTGGACAGCCACAATGAATAATTACAATGTGCATAGTGGCTAAGCTCAACACTTTAATATAGCTTTATGATTTGCAGAAAAATTAATTTTTAAATCATGATTCCTAAAACAATCAATTGTAATTTTACCTAAAACTTATACAAAACCAGGCCACAATCTCTTTTTTTATTTTTATTTTTTTTGTTTTTTTTTTTTAAAACACACAGTTTTCACGCTGTAGTAACTTGGAAATGTGCAACCGTGTCAACAGAGACAAAAAAGCCAAAGTAACACGAACCTTACTTTCATGCAGCTATCAGTTAAATATTACATATTCTGGAATGATTTTACACCAAAAATATTTCCACAATAACTTGCTTTCATAGGGGTGGATCGAAGTTTTGGAACTCGTAAAGTAATCTAACAAGATTTGTTATTTTTTTTAGTTGTGAAGTGTTTTACAGTCACAACACAGAGGCGACATAAGTTAATTACATGTCAGGCAATAATGTAGTTGTGGTAATGCAAGTTGCCATTTAGTTGCTATTATTTTCAATCAACTTACCATATGGTTTTGCAACCTACTGGGTATTAATTGGCAGTATCTAGTCAATTAACTTGTACCACCACTGTAAGTAAAAAAAGATCAGGATTTCAATGGCAGTTCACAGAAGTCTTGGTCATACTTCAATTTTTGCAATGACCCTGACAAATCCTAGAGAAAACTTTTTAAAAGGCTTTCCTCTTGATTCTTCAGCTTCCATCTTTCCATCATGTAATTGCTTTCAATAAATACCAAAGATCGAAATAAATATTTACAAATTATTCTTCTAACGTCTCAAAAAATAGCTGGATGATAAATGGGCATTTGAATTAGTCTAAGACCAACTTTTGAAAGAAACTAAAATGCTGGACAGTTTAAAAGAAAAAGATGTTTAAGTAAGCTTTACACCTATTTAAAAATTGTCTCTGAACATGGATGCAATTCATATATCTATATATAAAACAAAGAAAAAAAAATCATTTTTCAACTATCGATCCATTCCTATTGGTAATGTTTCTTAATCCAGACATTCCGCAAAATACAGACTTTTTACAAATCACGGCATCTTTAATACAAGAAAATTAACATGCATTATTCTTCATTCTGAGTACAGTGATGGAGCTCATTAATAGGCAATGACCCATTACTACAAACATAACGGCTTCTGTGAAACTTAAGTGCTTTTTCCTTTTATTATTAAGTTACAATGGAATAGGTGACACCAGATAATAGGCAGCCCAATGACATTGGAGGGGGGATGGCTGAAGGAAGGGGTGGGGGAAAGCAATAAAGAAATTTTTATGCCTCATCTAGAATTCCATGTATGAATAAAGGTAGTTTTTTTGGCTTTTGTTTTTCTTCTTACAAGCACTCATGTTAGGACAAAGATGAAATGTGCAAACTTTAAAATTTAAATATTCATTTTCTCTAAGATCCAGCTCAGTAAAAGATTACCCCAGTTCCCTGCGATTTTAAACTACAAGATCAAAGCTAATATTTTGTTATAAAAGTTATATATTGAAAAGAAATAATGAAAATAAAACACGATTGGGAAATATTTAAGAAAAAATATGCAGGACTAGCACCTGCTGTGTCAACCCTGTTCCCTAAATTCAATCATATACCCACTGGTATAACCAATAGATAATGCCTTTAAACAGTAAAATTAAGCTGAACAAAACCAGCTCAACAAGGTTAAGAAATAAACATTACATCAAGGTAGTATGCTTTTTTTTCTGAAACAGTTCTGTAGTTCTTACATTCAGATCTAGTTTTTAAATGTTCCTTCTGTTAAACTCACGTGGCTTTTCTTTTTAGATCTGGTTTTTTTGAAGGTTAAAATCTCTGTAAAACCTAAAAATGTTTTAAAATTTGCTGAAAATGCAACAAATCCTCGAGTTTTAAAATTATTTAAAGTAACCCGCTCCTTCGGAGGTTAGACTGACTTTTACCGACAACATTTTGGAGGAGCATTAAACAGAAGATTGAAATCACTGTGCAAAATCTCTTTTTGAAAAGCGTTTAAAGGCTGGTGCAAAATGGGAAGCAAATTTGAAACAATTTTGGCTTCTTGGAAACAAAAACCGCTGTGTCTGAGAATAGCAATCATCGGGGTGGTCTGCGAAGAGAGCAGCAGCGCCTTCATCTTTTTCTACGGCAGGTACGTTTGTGTTCAGCATGCCAGTGTTCCTGCTGACACTTGATAGAGCAGTAGGAAGTATTCCAGCAGCAATGGTACATGGCCTCCTCTTCGCAGTTGTAGCACTGCAAAGAGAATGAATGGCATGGGATTACTATCACTTGCAGTATCAATCCTGACCAACCCAAATGCTCTCTCACCTGTTCTTGGTCCCATTGGCATTGAGCAGGAGGAATTCCTCTTTCATTTGGGTGGGTGGCAGTAAAGAAAGGATGGCATTTTTCAAGCCTGCTAAATAAAGGCAGCCCCCCTTCCTCCAATGGAAGACTTCCCTGCCTGTGATGTAACAAAGTTAGTCTACACTATATCTCTCCTGCCTGCCATAGCAGAGCTGGATAAATTGGAAGCTCAACTCCAATTTAGTCGACAGTACTTTTCAGCCAGAGTCACCCACTGAGAATAGTGGAGAATCCAGTTCTTTGGGGCAGGGATCCTCTTTTCTGTTCTGGGCTTGTATAGGACATAATACAATGAACTCCTAATCATGACTGGAGGTATTAAGTCATCATACAAACATTAAACCAGACACACTCATGCAAACAAGACGAGAGACTGGGTGCAGAATGTTGTCGGAAAAAACTAGCCATTTCATATGGGGTTTGGAGATTTTTTTTTTTTTTTACAGGTCTCACAGCTAGTGTCTAGACTCCCTGGAGGAGAGGGAAATTAAGAGAATCACACAGAAATAGGCTGGAAGGGACCTCCAGGGGGTCATTTAGTTCAGCCTCCTGCCTGAGACAGGGTCATCCCTAACTGAACCATCCTATACAAGGGAGTTCCCTTCTCAGTGGGAAAATTGCAGCAATCAAATCATGGGGAAAAGTGGTATTTGCTCTCCTATTATCTGATAAGAAACGATGCAGATTATCCTGTTCTGAAGAAGAGGCTGGGCCCAGGAATAGGGCTTGGAGGTGAGAAAGGGCAGAGAGAATTACAGTTGGGTAAAAGGACATTTCCATTATCCCCCCCAGGGCTCTTATTCACATCTAGATACCAAAAGATGATAGACATCTTTAATTAATATTCTGCTCCTGTCACCCTAAGTACCCTCAGTCTGTGCTCTGTACACTGATCCTGCATGGCAAGGGACCCCAACTGATCTCACTCATCTAGTTTTGTCTCTCTCGTGCGCAGGATAAAGCACAGGATAGCTCCAGAGGTGAGTGTCTCACTGTAAGAAAAAAGAGTCTCAGTCCTCAACACAAAGAATTTAAAATGCCGTGCAACAGTGCATCTAGAAGCTTGGTTCTCTTTCCTGAGCCCCTCAAGGAGGATGAAAACGGCTTTGGCATTCAAAGGACTTGCTTCTGAAAAGGAAATCTTGAGGATGGTGTGAACAGCAAGGAAGTGCCCTCAATTTCTTTTTCGCCAAGTGTTAGGGCAATGCTCTGCATTTTACTGCAGCAGGAGTTCCTACAATGGCAGGATGTCGACTGCTGCCAGTTCCCCCATTTGCTTGGCAGCTACAAAGAAAAACAACTTGAGAGGGCAGAAGATTGAGAATAAAACTGAGGAGCTGATAGGAAGGAAAGAAAAGAAACACTGTCTTCCTTATATGCCCCCATCCTGAGTGCCTCAAAAGCATTAACATTTCTTTTTAACACACCCTGTTACCTGAGGAGCTGGAAGGGCTTAACTTTTTCTGTGGCAATCAGGATCTAGCGATCTCAGGTCGGACATTCTGAATCTGGCAGGCCTGAAATCAGAGGGGACTTCTGAAAACCTAGAGAGACCTATCTCTTTGTGAGAGTGGGAGCAGGAGTCGTCATCCAGCACGGTCAGTACGGGCAGCTGACAAGTCACAGCCGCGGGCAGAACTCAGCGAGTTCTTTCATAGGATCATAGGAAAGTCGGGCTGGAAGGGACCTCACAAAGTCATTTGGTCCAGCCCCCTGCTCAAATCAGAAAGTTCCTCAATCTCCAACCTAAATTTCCTCTGCTGCAGCTTGAGGCCATTGCTCTTAGTCCCATCCCCTGTGGCCACAGAAAAATGCCTATCTGCATCCTGTCTCTAACTGCCCTCTCTCTAACAGTATCTGAAGACTGTTATGAAATCTTTCCCTTAGTCTTAGCAAATGTCCTATCTGCTTATGATATTTTTATAAGATGAGGGATTAAGCTGGAAACAATTTTTTTCACAAGCCCTACAGCCTACTAAAAGGCAGATGGAAGAAAAGACTTTGTACTGGCAAAGCCTTTTATATCCATCAGCTGTAAAGGAAAAACCCAAGTCACATATGGAACCCTTCCCCTTTCCTTTTTATAACCAGCTTTAGGGAAGTTGATTTCTAACAGCATCTGCAAATGAGTATCCTCTACAGCTGTGCTCCTGGCTTTCCTGAAGCTGGCTATCCAGGAGCTCTGGGAGACATTAGAAGCATCCGCTGCAAAGGAACATGGAACAGCTGCATCTCTCTGCACAGCACAGAGCAGGCCCAGAGACCAGGTTTACAGCTGCTCAATCAGCAACATGAATAGTGTTCAAAGGGAAGGACAACTTAGATCTGTGGATGGAGATCCTGCAGTTCCCTTCAAGTGCATCTCCCATACACCTTAGATGAAAAACTTCTGTATTATTCTCTGAGTGGAGATCGGCAAACATGACAGAGGGGACAAAATATGCATCTGAAGTCTGCATCTTGTTGCTTTTTGCTGTTTTTTGGCATTTTGCAAGTGGTTTTTGTGTGCATTTCAGATGGTATATAGTCCAGGGAGGAATGTTCATTTCCTTAAAATAGATACTGGCACAACTTAAAGTAAAAATATATGTTAACCTAATTAAGACAGAGAGAGGGTTAAAAATAGAAATAGGCATACTTAAAAGGATACAAATAAGCATGCAGGGAGAGGTTCAAATAGAAACAGACTCCAGTGAAAAAAGAAGAAACTGATTTCAACTTTCCAGACTATTAACTTTTGATTTATCCTTGTTCTCCCATTCTCTCCAGTCCTATTGTTAATCACCCATTTGTTATATTAAGCTCAAATGCTCATGCACTTCGATGAATGAAACTGTTGCAGATGGGGTCATGACCATTTAATGCAACCCCAGAGAATGTGACCCATTAGCAAAATTGGAGGGCCCTCAGGGCTGGACTTGTGCCATCTTGTGTGCATGTGCAGTACACCATGGGCCCCAGAACTGAATTGGGAATTTTAGACTTAACAAAACTATGAAGTCATTGGAAATAATAGTCCAAGCTCCCCCTTATTAGAACAGAGTTCTCTGGCTCTAATTAAACAGGGAAACCACTAAAGCTGACTGGGTGCATCTACACATGTACAGTTGTTACTGAGCAGTCATTTAGTACTTGCTTAAGTCCCCATACCACATGGTCATTTCTGATGTTACTGCACAGTAGAGATGGCATCACAGTTTGTGCCTGCTGATGCTACGTCACCCTTGTTCATCACTAGATGCACCCATTTACTCTTAATTATATGAGATTTTTAGCAAGAGGGCATCGCTGTTACTATAGTGACTCACATACTCCAAACACTTTCCCCAAAAACTAGCCCCATCCTTACCCCCCCAAAAATTGGGGGGAGTATATTAAGCAGGGAAACTGATTTTCTGACCGGGGTTGGAAGCATCCTGATTACACTCCTTCTCCACAGTGCAGTAGCCTGGGCATTAATGTTCAGGCAGTGGCAGAATCAACTGACTTAATAATGGCTCATTGTTCTTCACCCTACAGATGCTAATGACTGTGTCTCTTTTAATGGTCTTCATGTTCCACTAATCAAGCTAACCTTTTTTTTAGGGCAAGTTTGCTGTCTGCTAGCTGGTCTTGTTCTATTTCACAGCCTCTTTAGCTCGTTTCAAAATCACAGAGCTATCCAGGGAGACCAGTCTTCAGCAGCAGCTAGGGGTTCAACTTTAGTCAAGTAGGAAAGGGAGGATGAGTCAGCTGAAGATTAGGCTCTGCCCCTGCTCTATATGCAGCTATAACTCTGGAAATAGCTCTGCTGTTCAAAAACAAGGTGCATATTGTATTTGGGGGCACAGTGTATGAGAGAAATAAAAGAGTATAATAGAAGCATCATTACACACCCAGAACCGTCATTACCAGCAGAGGAAAAATCATTTTGGGGGTTGCATATTTGGACCAATCCCAACAGCATGAGGCTGAGCATCCAGACTCATCAAACCACATACAAGGGTGTTTTGATTTCTAAAAATGTGAATAATAAACAGCCTAAAGGAATTATTCACATAAAGTAGCATTTGTCAGATTTGTATGCAACTCTCAAGTGCTCCACAGAACTGAAAGGAATACATTTAAACTTTCCTCTGGAGGTAGGGCTTTCCCACATCTATTAAGATGTGATGCTATGCAACCAGAGCATGAATCACCACTTTGCACTTGATTAAATTATTGTGACAAACATAAATCAGAAGAAACCAAAACAAGTCTCAGTTTCTATATGAAACACAAAAGGCCAAGTCTGCACCTGTCATAAATTCACCTTCCAAGAATAACTTTATCAAAAGAGCTTCTCTGATCTCTAATGGTAGGTAGGAGCAGTAGAGTACCATCATCACTGGAAGCCCGAACACCCATGTATCAAGTATCATATATGAGCTCACTCTGTGGAAACAGCAGTACTTCAAGTCCTTTATTCGCCTTAAAAACAGCCAACAAACTTGGAAAGTTAAGCAATGACCTACGTTCTTTCCTTGATATTTTTCTACTTTTCTAATGGATACTGTTTGCTTCTCTCAGGACTGTTATTCAAACTACAAATGATTTTGAACATAAACAAACAACCATCTTCAACAGAAGAAAAAAAATCCTGGATTGACAGTGATATCTGAGTATGCTGACAAACATTACGTCTCCAAGATGAGAGTGCCACCTTGTGGTGAGGCAGTGAAACATTTCTTTACGTTGCATTTCTGGCACGTTCAAGACACAACAGTGTCAGATCTAAAGCCAACCCTTTTAGACTTCACAGACTGCTATTATAATCTTAAATGTCACATTTAACTTACCTTTTGTCTGGAATTCAGTGTGTAGAAATAATGCATGCAAGTGTTAAGTCAAAGGCAGGCAAGATGTGCGGCATTCAGCAAGTGGTGTGCTAGGTGTGCTAGGTCCATGGTTGCATTTTTTTTTAAGGATAATTCAATTTTGTAGGTGATACTCCAGATGCAGGTTATGAGAATAAATGTGGGGTGGGTAGAGGGTTGAAAAGCATTTTGGAAAGTCCTTCCAGGTACATAGGGCAGCAGGGAAAGATGATGAGACATGCCTGAGTGGGTTAGACTGAAGAAATACAAAAGCTAGCATTATTGGGATGGGAATGCAAATAGAGACAGGTATTGGCTGCTTCTTGTACAGCTGGGACAACGAGGACAAGGAGCTTCAACTCTCCAGAGAAAAATGGAGAGACAGGGAAGCGGTTCCATGTGATGTAACTCCTGCAATATTCATTTGGCACCAATATTTTAGATGTTAAGTGTATCCCGGGCATGAGGCTGAAGTAGTTCGGGTGGGAGATAAAAGCATGGGGTAGAGATTTGGTGAGTAGGATGGAAAGGTGAGAGAATGGAAAGAGGAGGGAACAGTCTGAAATATGCTTATGTTTGGCAGCTCAAGGAAAATGGAGATGTTAACAGTAATGAAGGAAATACCCAAATGCCCCCTGCAGCCAGTAGTGCACATTTTTGGTTTTTTGTTGATAATACACCCTTGACACTTACCCACTGCTTCTTCTTGGTCTGGGAGATCAGTTGCTTGTGCTGACCTGCTAGCTTCTTAATTTCTTCTAAGAACTCTTCTTTGCACTTCTCCTTTACCTGCTTACATTTTCTGTCCATCTCTCCTTGCATGTTGGCTACAGCTTTATTTACAGCCTGCCTCTTTTCCTCCTCCATCTCTGTACGTAGCTGGTGCAAAAGAAGTTAATAGATGAATATCAATAGGAACCCACATTCTCTTATCACCTCTAAATACCACTGCTGATTCAGATGGACATCAAACACCTGCAGTAGATTGCATCCTACTTGAAAAATGAGATATATTCTATTATTTAAATCCAGAAATAAAAACATGCCACTTGAGCAATTTATGCTGAAATTCATGGATTACAACAGAAATTGCGTATTAGCTCTTGTCTGTAAGAACACCACCATAGGGTTCTGTGTGTATTGTGTCAATTATTCTAGATTGATCATGCTGTTTTCAATGGAAAAACCCCACATTTTCTTCTTATTCATTTTTTACAACAAGAACTTTGCACAAATTTAGAGCAAAGACAGACTGGGAAAGTTCAAAGGAACTTCTATATATATATACACGTAAAACACAGAGCGGAAGGGTCTGAAAGATAATGTTTAAAGTTTCAGTGTAACCCAACACGTTTCAGGCTCAACAAAGAATAGCAGTGACAAAAGAATTAATTTACTCAGTATCACTTAAAGAGTCAGTTAAACCTGAGCAGGCCCACCGTGGACAATACAGATGTGGAGGTGAAGACTGAAAGCATAATTTAGACACAAAGGACTTGGAAATGTGTTACTGAGACCACCAATAATGGGCAAATCTAATTTCACTTTTGAATCCCAGGCAGAATTCATACGGCTGGAAGCTAGAAAAAACAGATGTTTACTATGTATGGAGTCCCTGAAATACAATAGCCAATTTTTAGTTTTACAAAGCCTATTTTTAAAGTTTCACTTAAAGAGGGAAGTCAGTTTTAAAGAACAGATGGTAAATGCATAGAAAGAACTGAACAACATTTCCCCCCTCCACAAACTATGTATATATGATCTGGGTCACTTGAGGTCAGCATTACCTTTTCTACTGCCTCCCTCGCAACTCTCTCAGTCTCTCTCTTGTGATCAGCCTTCATCCTGTCTTTGAAGTCATTGAAGATTTTGGTGTATTTGTCATGGCACATGTTTTGACACACTCCATCATTATTGGTCTGGGTGCTCCGATGCAGCATTTTTGGAGAAGAGGCACTTAACTTCTTGGTCTGTGTTGAGACTGAAACCTTTTCAATGGGTTGAGGCATTGTGGGAATTTCCTGGCTTGAACTTACTGCTTCAGTTTCAGGCTCTGGCTCCTACAGAAAAAGAACAGACTTTCTAACGCAGATATCCAAGACCATCACTACTCATAGCACCAAGAAGTAAGGCTTTAACTAGTCTGAAGCCAAAGTAGTTAGGAGTACACTGATGTCCCCCTGCACTAGCCAAGGCCCTGTTCCCATTGTGCTCACTGTGATGGAGGGCAGGCTCTGCTGACACAAGGAGGCAGCTTTAGTTTGAGGCCCAGGCTGCACAGAAGCTTTCCCAACAGAAGAAGCTGAGGGAACGTGATGAAATAAGGCATCAAGCCTGCCACACGTCTTTCTCAGTCAGCCCACCTCATCCTGGAGTTATGCTTCATCAACAGAAACCCTGGAGTATGGCTGCATCCCATTTTTGTCATATAGAAATTCTAGCTGTGTGGTCCTTGTGCCTGAATTTAAGTTGGCACATCTTGGGCTAAACGTGATAAGCTACTTTGGTATCCTGTAACATTTTACTTACCTTTGAGAGCTACTATAAAGGACAGATTAATATTTCAGAATGACTTTGAAGATGAAAGGCTAATGAGATGCTAAGTGTTACCACCAACAATGGAACATGGATGACCACAAAAACACTGTGTAATTACATACTTGTCATGGAAGGAAATCAATTACTGTAGAACTGAATTTAGCTCCCTGTATTATACAGAGCAATACGAACTCTGTCACGTTCCCTAGAATAGGCGGGCAGTAGTACTGCCATACCCCCATAGATGCTTTAAGTGTTGAAAGTTACAGAGCACCATTGTTCCCTCTAAGATATGTTTTTAAATTTTCACAGATATTAAATACAGGACAAATAATTACTACATTCTGTGCAACATTAAAGCACCATTTATCAGAACATGCAGTTTGGACTGTGCTTTGTTGTTACCTAAGTGATGCATGCAATGATTAGATCAGGGATTTTCAACCTTTTTTAAAGAGTGTACCACTTCTGGCAGGTGGAGGTGGGGGTAGCGATAGCCGGACACGGAGAGGGAGGGGTGGTGGTGGCCAGACCTGGAACGGGGGTGGGGAGGGGGCAAGGGGTGGAGCTTGCACGCGGTGGCACAGGGTGGTGAATGGTGGCAGCGGCCACTGCATGTGAATTCGCTCCCTGCCATGTTTGGCAGCCCAGGTGGTGCCTATGCAGCCCACAGAGGGGAGCTGCTGCCCTTGCTCCCCACCCTCCTGGGAGGCAGCAGTGCAGGGTGGTGGGTGGCAGCACTCTGTCCCCACCCGCCCACCTACATGTATCCCCTAACCCCTTTCCAAGTACCCCTGGGGGTACACATACCCCCCCGGTTGACAACCTCTGGATTAAACCAATAAAAAATTTGAATGTGTATTTCTTTTTGCAACCAACTGCTATTTAACAAACAGCTCATTCTGATTCACTTCTAAGCACCGTCTTTATCTGGTCACTGATACAGAAAGGCTTATGTTAGGATATCAATGAACATAAGGCAAAATACACCATTCGCGTGACAGAAAATACTGTGAAGTTACAAAACTGGTTCAGTTGTAAACTTGCTGAACATGCACAGCTCAGCCTGCTTTCAAAGCAGCCAGCCCACGCACAAACAGCTCACATAGAACAGGACATAGGCACAATGGTGGTCAGTATTAATAACATCTAATTATCGAGGACCTTGCAGCTAGAGAAATCCACATAGCGCAGTGCTGAGTTAGGCATCCACGGCCAGATCCAAATTGTTCTCTTAAGTACCTAAACAGGACTTGAAGAGTGGGATTTAGATGCAAAAGTCAGAAGGAGTATTTTAAAAAGTTGGACATGTACAAGTCCCTGGGGCTAGACACAATGGACCCAATGGTGCTTACAGGGCTGATGTGATTGCAGAGCTACTGACCATTATCTGTGAAAACCTGTGATGATCAGGAGAGGTCCCAAACAATTGGAAAAGGGAAAACATAGTGCCCATCTTTAAGAAAGGGAAGGAGGAGGATTCAGGGAATTACAGACCAGTCATCCTCACCTTAGTCCTTGGAAAAATCATGGAGCAGATCCTCAAGGAATCCATTTCTAAGTACTTGGAGAAGGTGATTAGGAACAGTCAGCATGGATTCACCAAAGGCGAGTCATACTTGACCAACCTGACTGCCTTCTATAATAAGATGACTGGCTCTGTGGATGCGGGGAAAGCAATGGACTTGATACACCTCAACTATAGCAAGGTTTCTGATACAGTCTCCCACAACATCCTTGCAAGCAAGCTAAGGAAGTATGGGTTTGATGAAGGGACTGTAAGCTGGACAGAAAACTGGCTGGATCATTTTAAGCCCCAGCTAGACAAAGCTTGGGCTGGGATAATCTAGTTAGGGATGGTCCTGCTTTGAGCAGGGGTTTGGAATAGAAGACCTCCTGAGGTCCCTTCCAACCTTAATTTTCTCTGATTCCATGAAATGATCCAGCTTGACCTGCAAAGGGCTCTGGGAGTCTTGACTTGTGTTGTGAGCTGCACAAATGTTGATCAGTACTAGTGTTAGCCTGGAGCAGTTACAGCCGTAGTCTAGCAACCTTAAATGACTGTCTCCCACCTGCACAGCTGTGACTTGCCACTAGAGGCCTGGTGAGCAGAGGCAAGACTAGGAGCCATAGCTGTGAGATGCCACTAGAGGGCTGGTGAGCCAGGAAAGGCTTCTGTCCCTGCTCTGTGGGTGGGGGTGTGAGAGATCTTGGGATACTGGAAGACTTCAACTTGGGTGGCACATCTCAGAGGAGTGACCACATTTTAATGGAACAGGAGCTGGGTAGTGTGGATCAGAGATAATCCCGTCCTGGAGTGGCATAACTTTAAGGCATTAATGTGTGGACAAACCAGGGGTTAAGAGCTCCACGAGCCACCTAAAATTACTGTGTAACAAGGCCCTTAGGCTACTGCACGTGCTCAAAAGCAAAATCAATCAGAATCAAACAGTATCAGTGCTGGGAGGATCCTAACATCTTAAATCACTGAGTACTTAGACAGGCAGAGAGTAAGTTTAGGGACTGTCTGATGCATGCAGTGCATTACAAGATGCAGGTAATAGCACTGGTTACGCCATTTTGCACAGTAGCCAGTAGTTAGAGCTCTAACCCAAGGAGGAGGAGACGGGTCTGGGGCTTCAGAAGGGAGCCTGTGAGGAGGTCTCACACCCACATCTTCCACTTCCCAGATGAATGCCCTAACTACCAGGTTATAGGTTAGTCTGGTTGGAGGACTCCTCCCCTCCCTCTGTATTGGCCCCCTCCCTGTTGCAACTGGCCCACTAGGCAACCAAGAATATACTATTCATGTGAGGACAGGAGGAGAGCAAGCAAGAAGGAACCCAGAGAGGAGGATACTCCTTTAGGAAGGGAAAAATCCTCAGGTCAGGTTCCTAATGCCAGGGTGATTTTGTTTTTTTAGCTCATGACTGCTGAATGTAAAATGCATACACAGTCCTTGGTGCATGGATAAAACCCCAGGACTCTCCAGTACCAAGGAAAACTCTCCTTATTGGGCTTCCCCTCTGGCTTGTTTGGGAGGGTGCTGCACTTCACACTGAACTCAGTGCTACTGTCCTGGTTCATATAGACGTTTCCTCCATGTACTCTGTGACTGTCATTTAATACTTTGGTTATGCCATGACCCAGGCAGAAGTCCTAGTTTCTCTTCCTCTCTATAGATAGTCACCAGAAATTTCCTCATCTGAAGTCAATATAAATCATACTTTGCCTCATATTTCTATCAACAAACATGCAAAGATATATGCTGTAAAAAGATACGCATGACTTTGCACTTTGTATAATGCTGCACCATAAATTAAACATTAAGGTCTTCTCCCTCAGCTTTGTGTTGTATATTTCAGACAGCCACGTGTTATTAAATGTAGGTGGCCACCCTCTTTCAGTCTGACTGTATAAATTAAATATTGCTTTAACACAGTTGTTTATAATTACGGACAGCATCTAACATATCCCTTCTCCTGGGATGACCATTTTGTTAAAACAATTCTGCTTCATAAAAGCAGAATGAAAATAAATAAGGAACAAACACATTTCTTTCATTTCCAGGTGATGATGACTTTGATTCTCTTTCCACATTTTCATGTAAGGAAAGAAGTCATTAAGATACTAGTCATGTAGAATCAGTGTCAAGAAAAAGAGAATCACCCCCCACCCCAGGGTTCCCTCTCTATTTTGAACATCCCAAGGACAAGATCTGGATACTTGGAAACTTGAGAAACCAATCAGTGTGCTTGAACTGCAATCTATTATTGCCCTCATATTTAATTCAGAATTGTTGTCCACTGATGCTACTGGGCTTAGAACACAGTGCTCCAGTTGGTGCAACCTAAACCAAAATGAAGGCATACCTTCCATGATCTGCGGTTTCTGTGATCCACATTTCTTTATTAGAAATAGAATGGGCTATTTTTTCCTAGTGCCCATTAGATGCAATCTTCAAGCTCCTATCAAGCCAAAATTGTGCCCTCTCATATACACAAAGAATTACAAGGGAAGCTGGTAGGGATCCTTATATTTTACTGTCTAGCACTTACTTTCCAATTATATAGAATGCTTGCAATCTTCTCGCAGCTCTTATACTTGCATTAGTTGCAGCAATTTAACAGTGAGAAAGGCCTTGAGCTATAGAAGTACCTTTCTTTTCTAGGAAATTCCATTTCGGTTTAGCTAAGCTATGAAGGTTACCATTTCCATCCTCCCATTGCATTTTTCAGGATTATCTTGACAGTTTACCAAAAGTGTAACTAAATGCACTGATATTCTAATGAGATAACCCAAACTGCTGCCAACAGAGCAGCTACTGGTAACTCCTGCTAGAGCAAGTATGGCACGGGACACTACATGTGCAAGCCTGCTCTGTAACCAACCCTTCTGGGGCAGGAGACCACCACATCTCATGGACAGAGGGAGGCAGGCAGGTATGGGTGTCATCTGAACCCAGCAACCAGTCCCATTCTGGGCTGATAGCTTTCTGTTGATGCCAGGTAAGTCCTGTAGCACATGGGGTGGTAGAAGTCTGCCAAGCACTACCGACATTTCAGAGTTCAAGCCCTACTATGAAGCATAATAGGGCTATTTGTATTACTGTCCAAAAACCATTATTTCTCCTTATTTCTATTTTTTTTTAAATCAGGAAAGCACATTCAGAATCACAGTAAGAGATTACTGAGGTTGCTAAGTAAAGCATCCAAAAAGTTAGGATATGCTCACTTTATGGTTGCTGGTGCAACTGCCTCCTTGTGTGTGTGCATTATGATATACTCTTTAATTACACAAGCACAGCTTTTTCTCTGCCTCTGTCAGTGAAGAAACTGGGTCTCTCCAAAGGGAACAGAATTAAAGTCGTGTGAGTAATGGCACAGCTCAGGGTTGTCAAACCCGTCTGGCCCCACAGGCTAGATGATTGGAGTGGGACTGGTCCACAGGCCAGACAAACAGTGTGGGGCTAGTCCCACGGGTCAGATCAGACCCACGGCGCTGCCTCCCCATGCTGGATCCAGTGCCTGCAGCACCCGCTCTGGTCAGTCTAGGTAGGTGCTGCATGCAGTGCAGGTCTCAGGCCTGGTGCGCAGGGCCAGTCTGGAGTATTGTAGGTTGCCTGTGGGTTAACTCAAAATCCAGGGCCAGCATGGCGAGGGGGCTGGATGATGGAGCTCTGTGGGCTGAATCTGGCTTGTGGGCCATATCTTTGACACATCTAGTATAGCTGATGCTTCTCAACTTTAAAGCCCTTGCCTTTGCTGGCTAGAAATGTTCTTTTGAGAACTTCTTTTTAAACTGTATTATTGAGTTGGCCCTGTTTTGCC
>NW_017729004.1:23308222-23310180 GCF_001723915.1 Gavialis gangeticus | reverse complement strand
AGACTCATTGACTTCCTGGGGCTTTGCTTAGCTCTTTACCTGGTTTCTAATGTTCTAGCGCTGGTTGTAATGGTCCCTGGAGCTTTCCATCTCTCACTATTGCAGCATATGTTTTGCCATATCTAAAAAACTTCAGTGGTGGATTGTTGATTTTTTTAATGATGGACACTTAACTACAAAGATACCATTTGATGGCTACCAGTGGCTAATGCATGATAGGAAAATTGACAATGACACTGTGGTGATGGCTGCCAGTACGAAACCTTAAAACGGACACATCTCATTCTAGTCTTCAGCAGACAGGATGAAGCTACTGACATTCAGACTTTTTATGATAAGCTCCTGTTAAACAAGGAAAAGGTGACAGAAAATAAGGGCTTTGAAAATGCTTTTCTTTTCTTGTCTTTTGACAGGCATCTCATGTGAAGTTACTTACTTCCTTTTTGGGTTCCACACTTTGATTACGTCGTCCTTTCTTTGCTCTTGGTTCCTGAGTAACCTTCAGCTGTGAACATTATGAAAAGAGTATTCTTTGTAAAATGTTTGAGATGCAAGGTGTTTATAAGTAACATAAAAAGGTATGGCCAAGATTCAAGGCATCTCACTGGGCTGTAGCATCAGCGAGCACAAACCGTGCCGATGCTACTGGTTCATATAGCATCGTCCAGTAGGGCTGGAAATGACCCGTGCGGCACCAGGACTGTGCAGTACCAGCGGTTACTGTGCAGTCATTTAGTACTTGCTTTAAATGCTAAAGCAAGTACTGAATGTCTGCACAGGTGGGCACACATGTAGATATGCCCACTATATACCTAAACGTAGATATTATCCTGCTGACTTCTGAGGAAGTGGAAAGCCTGGGTTACCTTAGCTTTCAAACCAAACCTCCACCTTTCCAAGAAAGTGCTCTAATCATCAGATTACAGAATGAGGGATTGGTGGGGGCATTTTTCAACCCTCCTGTTGAAACCAGGCCACTGGCCAGCTGAGAGTGCAAGAGGTATGAGGCACAAACAGTGCTGGGAACAAGAAAGAGGTCCATGGCGTGGTGGGGGCCCTCCTCCCCTCCCCCAGCAGAGAGGGAATAGTACTGGGTTCTAGTCCATGCTCCCCAGTGCTATTTATATTGGATCTGCCTGGGCTTTGGAGAGCAAAGTAAACCTTAGTAAGAGTAAGGGAGGGTGCGTTTAGGACTCACTTTTGTTTTATACTTTAGCTCTGTGAGCTTCGCACTTTTGCAAAAAAGAAAATAGTGCTTGGCTTTGAAGAAGTTCTTTTTAAATCACTTTCAACAACTCTGTCAGAGGATCCCAAAGATATCCCGATATGGTTCAAACCTAGTTGGTGATGCGGTTAGTTCCCAAAGGACAGTAGCCAAAGCCTAAGAATGAGTCAACTATGGACTTCCACCTCAGGGATCCTGGCACCCTGTAAGATCCTAAGACGTGGCGGAGTGGAGCTAGCCCAGTAACTGCAACAATACTTCACAGTTTCATAGTTGGTAGGGTCGGAAGGGACCTGAGCAGATCATCAAGTCCAACCCCCTGCCATGGCAGGAAAGAGTACTGGGGTCAAACGACCCCAGCAAGGTGTTCATCCAGCCTCCTCTTAAAGACCCCCAGGGTAGAAGCCAGCACCACTTCTCTTGGAAGTTGGTTCCAGATCCTAGCCGCCCTGACAGTGAAGTAGCGCCTCCTGATATCTAGTCTAAATCTATCCTCTGCCAGCTTGTGACTGTTATTACTAGTCACTTCTGGTAGTGCTGGGGGGAACAGGGACTCCCCCAACGCCTGCTGGTCCCCTCTGACTAGTTTGTAACAGGCCACTAGATCCCCCCTCAGCCTTCTCTTGTGGAGGCTGAACAGGTTCAGGTCCTGTAGCCTCTCCTCGTAGGGCCTGCCCTGCTGCCCCGATTATGTGAGTGGCCCTCCTCTGGACCCTCTCCATGTTGTCCACAT
>NW_017729004.1:23301283-23303222 GCF_001723915.1 Gavialis gangeticus | reverse complement strand
GGCGCCCAGAACTGGACGCAGTACTCCAGCTGCGGCCTGACCAGTGCCGCATAGAGGGGGAGGATCACCTCCTTGGACTGCTTGAGATGCATCTGTGGATGCATGACAAGGTATGGTTGGCCTTCCTGACTGCATCCCCACACTGCCGGCCCATGCTCATCTTGGCATCAATGATGACTCCAAGATCCTTTTCTGCCTCTGCACTGACGAGAAGGGAGTTCCCCAGCCTGTAGGTATGGTGCTGGTTCTTCCTCCCCAGGTGCATCACCTTGCACTTGTCAGTGTTGACTTATTTATCTTTAAGCAAGTTGGCTCGTTTGATTGAGTTGTTACAACCTGCAAGCTTCCGACAGGTCTTCCAAAAAAACCTCACAAATGATAAAACCTTGCAATACAAATCAAGGGGCAAAAATAACGTCTGAGCATTTCTCATCATACTGCAGTCCATAGCTTTATAGCCTAATGCTTTAAAAATCCACTACAGGTCATCTTTCCAGCTTTTAATACACTGCCCTTTCTGCTGACATCCCAGGGGCACTCACCTGCTCATTGCTGGTGGAGGAGATACTGGACTCTGCCTCCTCCTCCCCTTTGTCCTCATTCTTAGACTTCCAGAATCTCCCCTCACGAAGAAAACGCTGGTGCAGTTCCAGCTCATCACAGGCTTTTTTCCAGCCCATGCTGCGCTTCACATGCAACCGGTGAATATTAACTGTGATATCCTGAATGTTTTCTGAGGGGATCCAGGCCCTTTTAAATACAATTTTAAAAGCGCATTCAGATATCTGAACTGTAAGAATGTGTTAATATTTATTTTTAAAAGATTTACGGTGAGTTTTCCTGAGGAGTTAAGTGCTGAACTAACTTAGCTCCTACTGAAGTCCTAGTACTGAGTCCTTTTGAAATTCCCACTGTGCGTTCCTCCGGAGGTGTTGTATCAGCAGCTCTAGTGACAGAGGTCAGCATTTTCAAAGCTCTTAAAGCTAATCCCCCATCCATATTTAGGAACCTACCTTGTAACCATTTCTTGAGAAGGACTAATCATCTTTAGCTCCCCACTGACACTACTGAGATGTGCAGGTATTTAAGACTTGAAAAATCAGGCCATTTACAGTTAGGTGCCTAACTGATTTTAGGAGTTAAAGTGAAGGCACCTTGGCTTGGAAACTGTGCCTTTACTTTACTGATCTACAAAGCAGGTGCAACACAGGCAGTTCCAGAAAGCTCCTTCCTGCTGCCTTGCCAAATTGTCTTTGAGTCAGACACAGAAAGGAGGTTTGTTTCTAATCCAGTTTACCCATAAGGGGCACCAACTTAATGGCAACTATACCAGGGTTTTCTGAGATTTGAATACCTACCAGAAATTAAAATGAGGCCACCAAATCCTTTCTTATCAAACTGCAGATAAGATATTTAAAGTACTAATTACTGGGCAGTGATTCAGAGACCTGAAGGTCCCTATACTCAGGATTTTCAGTGGCCCTCATAGAGTTAGATGGCTATAGCTCTTCAAAGTCAATGAGAACTTGCCACTGAAGAAAGAACCCAGACTAAAACGTGGTGCCAAAATTACATATGAATAAGACATGTTATCACTCTGGAAAGGCTTTGAAAAAAATACTGCATAGATTTAATACATTTTTAGGGTCGGAAGGGACCTCAGTAGATCATTAAGTCTGACCCCCTGTGCTGGGCAGAAAAGAGCGCTGGGGTCAAATGACCCCAGCCAGGTGCTTGTCCAGTCTCCTCTTAAAGACCTCCAGCGTAGGGGAGAGCACCACCTCCCTTGAAAGCCCATTCCAGATTCTGGGAACCCTTACCATGAAGTTCTTCCTGATGTCCAATCTAAATCTGCTCTCTGTCAGTCTGTCGCTGTTGTTTCTAGTCATCCCAAGCGTCACCTTGGTAAACAGAGCATCTCCTATTCCTTGCCCCCCCC
>NW_017729004.1:23268620-23301048 GCF_001723915.1 Gavialis gangeticus | reverse complement strand
CTCCTTTGGACCCTCTCAAGGTTATCCACATCCTTCTTGAAGTGCAGCGCCCAAAACAGGATGCATATTAAAAGGGTTCTCACCACATACATGATAATTTAAATATTGTTTTAACACCTTGAGCCAGATTCTCAACTGATATAAATGTGTGACAATCTACTGGCAGACAAGGTTCTTTGGGTAAATTTGATATCTTTTATTAGACCAACTCAAATAGGTGGAAAATTTCTTCTTTGCAAGCTTTCAGGTATATATACCCTTCATCAGGCTGAGGAAGCATCTGCAGTTGGTGCGTGCTCTTCCTGGATGGAATGAGTAGTAAAGACTGGCCTCTATTAAGATATGTGCTTTACATCAACCAGGAGTCTAGCTCTTCCTTGTAAAGTTCATCAATGAAAAAAATGGACCTTTGAAATGGACAGATAGCCCTTTTCATCCTAACACATGGTGTCACATCACACAGATGTTGTGTTACCTCACTGAAGTTGCCTGAGTCTCATTCCCAACTACAACTGAGATGATTCTCCAAATTAGGTTAAGAGGCATTTGCAAATGTACTTACAACTTCATTGCAAATTATTCTATGACTTAAATGGAAATAAGATATATTACCCATTTACATGTATTAGAAAAGTTACCTTTTCAGGAAAGATATATAAACACTTGGGAGAAGCTGAAAGCAGCTGCTTTAAAGTGTGTTCTATTATTGACTAGATAAACCAAGTAAAACTGTATAGAAATATTGTTCACGTTAAGAAAGAAACTTCAATTAATATCTTTCAAAAACGCAGCTATCCAAGTCTCCAGCTTTCCTCATGGTGAAGACATGTACCGCTTTCTCAAAAATAAGGAGTCAAAGAGCTTTGCCTTCAGTCTGTGTGAAGAAACTGTTTGCTTTGATATTATTTGTAATAATGAGGTGATTAACATCCACAGTTCAGCTCTGAAAATGCCAACCTCTCTCCAGGGCTGCTAATACAGTCCCTTCAAGGGAACCTGGAGGGGGACTTTCACTGCTGACCTGACTCTGTCCCCACTAAACAGGCATGCAAGTTCATATCTGAATGCAGTACTGATGTCTTCCCACATTCTTCAAAGCAGCAGTTATATTAATAGGGCTGGGGAAAAAAAACTTTAGGGCAGTACTATTCCCTGTTCTTACATAATTTCAGAGTAACTAAGTGTAGCCACATCATCGCTAAACAATCCATACCCTGAAGTTGTGGCTGAGGTTTCTGTATAAAGGGATTATTTCACTGAAATTACAAATCTCTGAAAATAAGAAGCCTGCATGGGGAATGTTGTCAACATTTTAACTACAACACTGAGACACGTGGGTCACATCACAGAAATTCAAAGTTGCAATGCACCTTGGATATGAAAACTGAGCAAAAGTAGTAGTGTAGGAACCTAAATCACAGTTTAACTAAAATACCTTATTTTCTCACATATATCCCCCCCACCCCCTGAATATAACATACACACATCATTTTTTGGAAGGCCCAAGAAGGAGGAAAAATCTTACTTTTTATTACAGGTAAGTCCCAGAGGTCTGCCTGCTGGGGCTCGGAGTAAGGAGGTTGGGCCTGCAGGCTGCACTGTGGTATTAGGGGCTGGGGGTCATGTACTGCGGCCAGCCTGACCCAGTATGCTGGTTCTGGGGCCACATGGCAGGACCCAATCCAGCCCATGGACTCTGGTGGTCCCTGGCAGGACCCAATCCAGCATGCCATAGGAGGGGCCGAATCTGACATGTCAGTTCTGGGGCTATGTGCCACATCCAGCCCTGTTCCTTGGCTTTGGGACCACATGCTGGCTCTGGGGCCACATGCCAGGTCCGGGAACATGTTTTCAGTCAGGCATAGTGCACCAAGTCTGATCATGGATCAAACCTGAATGCCATCCTGATATGACATGTAGTTGGAGAGGGGATTCTCTATGAATCCAGAAATTTGGTGGTTGGGGAAAGGAAGGAAGAGAGTGCTGGCAGCATTAAATGCTATGGCTCCACGAGTTGTGGCAATTAATGCTGCCATCACTCCTCTACCCCCAAAATCTCCAGACCCAAGGGGTACCCTTTTCCTCAGATATAATGCATCCACCTAGTTGCAGGGGGGAAGAGAAGAGAAAGGTACAGGTTGTATATAAGAAAATATGGTGCATCCAGTTTGTACCACAACTACGAGCAGTATCTTTAATTACATGTGGATATGGGGGGTGGGGAAGAATTCCTAGATAAGCATTCATGTGCTTTCCTTAATTTAAACAACATTGAAAACATCCTCTTGGAAATTATGAAAATGGAATCTTCTATGAGTTTTCTGGCAGTCTTTGCTTTCTTAATCTGGACTTTGAATTTTCCAAAACAATTATGACAAAATAAGCATTCTTCATAAGTTTAACTAGTTCAGCCAGGATGGGCAACATGACTGAAAGAGGCCAGCTGGTTTGATGCATTTCTGTGACAAGCACCAAACAGAATTAATAAATTACCTTTGGTGGTGATGGCCAAAAAAGCGAACATCGACCTGATTGTCCTCTTTTTGCATGACTTTGGCTGGCCAAAATCCAAAACCTTTCATTTTGGCCCAAACCAGCTCATGATTAGGTATCTGGGGGTGGGGAAAAGATAAGGTTTATTTATTATTGGTTCTTCAATATTGCAGCAAGCATTTTAATGTAATATTATGCTAGTATCTTGAGAACATGCTTTCTCCTTACACCTAATGCTCTTGTTCATTTTTATTTCCATACAATATACAATATTTCTGTGCTAAATATATTGCTTATAGAACAAAGACAAAAAAGACAAATTCTGGAAAGGATGTAACCATCATACACAGAAATCCTAAGCAGTTCCAAAATTTAGCTTCTCTTCTTAACAGAGCTTTGATCCCAATAAGCTCCTTATAATCTAGTGAAACCATTAAAACTGCCTGATAACAGAGTGCATTGTTATTGCTTTGGATTCCATGTAATGATATGCTTCTGCAGAATATCTGGTGTGGATAGTCTAAAGTATGCATATGAAACAAGTTATTCAGAGTATTAATAACACCAAAACTGTATTTATGTCTATGTAAAAAAGCAAACAAATAAAAATCTGTATCAACAACTTACGCAAGGATAGCAAAACCAATTGTCAGGACGTGCATTTGACAGATAGAAGCAGTTCTTGCAAAGCTGCAGTTCATCCAGCTGAAAAAAACAAAGAAGTAAATCAAGCTATAGGCTACTCTGTGTAACCTTAATAGGGATACTAACTCAAGTACTATCACTTTGTATCTCTGCCTCCTAATTCTGTGGAACCACTTTAGCTTGATTGCAATTAGCTATTGATGTGCAAAAAACCCAGGTAAATTGCGAGTGGCAGAAAGGTTGCCCTGAGAAATGGTTTGTAAAGAAAAACATAAAGGGACTATTAATTGATTTGTAAAGGTTATATGATGAACAAAAAGAATTGGAATATTTAAGTGCTTTCACAGCACTGAAATGATTTGACCATGGATATAGAGCAAATCTGACAGCTGTCCCTAATATCACTTGGCTGTCTCCTTTAATTTTTAAGTTGTCCATCTTGGAAAACAGTCAGAATTTGACTTCAGGTCTGAATTAAATCTGACGAGGATAACTATTTCTGGTCTAGACATAGGTAAATATATTATTTGGAAACTAAAACTTCACTCTGGATTTCAACTTTCCATTGACTAATCAGCTGCCTTGCTCATAATGACTTGGGAGCTGAATTCAATGAGCAAGGGAATAAATATAAAATAAATATGAAATACAAAAAAAACTGCAATACTGTGTGTGTTTTTAATAGAACCCTAGCTATGGAGAAGGAAGAGAAAAGGAATTTGGAATTCACTATGAAAGTTCTGTATGGCAAAGTTAATAACTATTGCAAATAATTTGTTTTTGGTTCAAGGGGCAGCTTATAGGAAGAAAGAAATAATTTGTTTACATATTAATGATACTGTCTCAAAACCAAATGGTTTTGTCTGTACCAAATCACAAGCTTCATCTGTTATTGCATTATTACTTACCTCATGGCATGTGTCTTTGTAAAGCATCCTAGCTATATCAGCTTGTTCACTGTCCGCTGTAAATGAAAAATAAATACATCACTAGCCAAATGTGATAACATTGCTCATAAGAATCTGTAAACACCACTGGGATACCTTTCATGCTGTGTGTGCTTTAAAAACCCAATTCAATATTTATGATAACATTTCTCTTTTTAAATTTCCAACCATCCATCCTGTACTTCTCTGCATTCCTACTCTAAACATGTACATCTGTTTCTATAAATATTGCTGGGGACTTCTAAACCAGCTAATATGGTAAGTGTGTGTTTTTAAAAGAACAGCATGGCACTACTATCATTAACAACTAATCCAGATTCTTCACTTTCTTGTTTAAACATTAATGAGGTAGCCCGTATGTTGCAATAGCCCTGTATGTTGCTTTTTGCCATGATACCCTTATAAACCACAAGATGTTATCACAGATTTATCAATGGTTTGAGAATTGTGCCATGCAGTTTATATGGGTTAAATCTAAAAGCTGTGCCTTGGGGTGAGGTTTTTACTTCCAAACACATGCCTAAAAATTATATGTCTATATTAAAACGTAAAACAATTCAAGGACAATTCTTTACTCTTATCCTATGGGCTGGATCTACCCTGACTCCGCTTCATATCTCAACCCTAACCTGCAACCTAATCTGGAGTAATTTTTTCTTGACCTCTCCATTATAAGCCCTTTCATAATTACGGCCATTTGAAGACTGCCGTTTTTGGTCATTTCCAGAATGGATAAACAGGTAGCCAGCAAAGCAGTCAGATCTACTGCCTCCCCCAAAATGCAGCTCAGTACTAGATGCCTGTTGCTGGTATATTATTCTGTGGCAGCAAGGCATTTCTTTTATGCACCAGCTATACTAGCTAAGTGGTGCTTTGAGCTGGTATAGGAAAAATCATCCCAGGAGTAAAACAAGTACAGGTAAAAGTACAGTTTTGGTAGTATAACTGTGTCTACCCTAGGCATCTACACAAGGGTTTGTCATGAGAAGCTCCACTGGACAGACAGGCACAGATAAGGTCAGGTCTTAATTCAGACAGAGCCCTAAAGCTTTTGTCCCTTTGATTAGCTACAGACCTTGCAGGGGCCTTGCCTTGCCTTAATTAGGGAGGCCCACTGTCAAACCAAAACTGTTTTTTTCCCCAAGGTTTAAGATACCGATGTCCATTTCCTGAATCAAATCCATAACAAACATAGCAAATGTAGTACTGTACCTCCATAGAAAATCACTGTGTTGTGTAGAAGCAGCTGAGCATCTGCTTTGAACTCCTCGTAACTTCTGTACTTTCCTTCATTTACTTTCTACACAAAACAGAATACAAAGCTTTGAAAATGTGCAGGCAGTGATGTGTTTATAAAACACAAACAAATGTAAAAGACCCGTACGAGACAGACAAGGTCAGTCACTGTCATCACTATTGCCCAGCAACTCTCCTCTGAATGGTTATGGCAGGGGCTGGAAACATTTTTAGGTCACAGGCGGAAATGCTCCAGCGCACACTGGAAGGCTTTGATGGTGTGTCAGATGGGAGGTTTCCTGTGCCCACACCAGGCCTGGGCAGCAGGGAACTGTGCCCAAGCTGCTGTTGCCACTTGTCCCCAACACTCCACCCCCAGCTGCAGCACAGGTGCAGATAGAAGCTGCCCAGCACTGGCTCAGTTCCCCAGCAGCTCAAAGCTGTGCCCACGCTGCAGCCAGGGACCATGATGTAGGGAGAAGTGGCAGTGGTATGGGCTTCAATTCTAGCTGCCCTGCCTCAAGGCGACTCCTTACAGCCCAGCCCCAGTGTGGATGCATGCAGTGGTAAAGCGTCCAACTTTAGGATCCAGGGCCTCCATGGTTGCCTACCTCTAGACTGTGACATTCTGCCTCTTAGCATCTCAGTACTGGTAAGACAGGTTCAAGTCTGAGACCCCGAGAGGTAGAATGGATACTTCAAAAGTAAATTAAGGCGTAATTTTTCCATCAGTCATAAAAAAAGAGTAAATCTGGAGTAACTTCATTCAGTTTCATGACACATAATTGAATAGAATATGGCTCAGAGCATTTCCTCAAACAAAGATTGGCTCCTCTGAGAACTGCATTTCACATCTGAGTTTCAATAATTTATTGTGCTTTCCGTTCAGCATTGAGCTCCCATACACTTTCCAGGTTTCTTGTGTATCAGCCACTGCTTTCTGATCAAGGTGGATTGAAATACCTTTCACAGTTCCTAAGAGACACTCTTTAAACCAGACAGATGTTTGCACTGAGCCACAAAACATTTTTTCTGCTCCTCAAGCTAAGTATGCATGATGATCTGTACATAAGAAAACCTTAAGGAAACAAAAATATTCTCACATGTGCTATCACCAGCTAAATTGACATGGTGATAGCACCTGCAAGAATTTTAATGTAGATAAGACTCTGTCCTCATCTGGCATTTTACCAGTGCCAAATAAACTTGCTCTGAGAAAACCCAAATGATCAGTAAAATGGCCTACTGTCTACTCTGGGATTTCTGTGCTGTCACCACAGGAGAACCGCAACTTGTAGCACTCTCAAACATTGTTAATCCAGAAACAGCTTGGATGTGTATCAAGAGCACATGAAATTTAAGTTTACAATACTCACGATAAAGAAAATCTACAATCTTAAAAATAAATACAACCGCATGCCATACTATTTTGGACGTGATACCAACTACAATATTTATCTTCATCGTGTGTAATTCTTATCTCCTTTGATTCAGGGATCTGATCCTTCTTAAGGAAAGATTATAGTTTTACCAGTATTTTATTTTGAAGTAAGTAACATAAAACAGATGTTTCACGTGATTCTTATTTTGGGCCATCCAAAATGTCTGGCTTTTTATGAATCATTCAAATATCTCAGAAGTTACTTCAGTGAGTAAGAACGGAGTATCTGATCAAACATTTTCTTTCTGATTGCTTATTCCATAACAGTTGTACTTAGTGCCCAGATTTTCAAATCTAATGCGTTTTCAAACTTTAAATAAATGGCCTAATTCCTAAAATGTTCTGAACTCTTACATATCCAGTTGGAGTCAATGGGATATGAGGATGTTCAGAGGTCCCCATATAACGATCTTTGTGCCTACCTTGATAACTCAAGTTTGATATTTCTAGTCATTATGTTTAATACTAAAGACAATTCTAGAGTAGGGAGCATGATGAGTGTTGACCCACAGGGTTTAATCTTCACCCTTAAATACTCAAAATTAAGCAAAATCTCTTTATAAAATCAGAAATCAAGTTACTGTACCTCTTGTATAGTAGGAACATCAACAGCTGAATGCACCAACCTCCTATACATTGGGTGTTTGTTGTCCTTTCCTTTCTTGTTCAGGTCTATAGCCTGGAAAGATAATGAGATGGTACAAGTTATTGCTTTAGAAACTGGTTAAAATGCAAACAAAAACCCAATGAAGTGACAGAGCTATAAGTACTTTAGCTATAGTGGCATATATATAGAATATAGCTATGGTGCCATATTCTGGCTGCCCAATGCATACAAGTGCGTGTTGAGTGGGATTGTTTTTGTGTCTCTGTACAAGCTGAAGGGAGTCCATTTCATAGGAGTTGTGGACACCTGGCACAAGACACTCCCAATAGAATTACAAATATTTTGCACAATGAGACACAGGCTATATGTGCTGAAAGTTTCTATGAGTCCCCGGGAAGAAATGAGATGAGTGACTCTTTTCCCCCTGTCCCCAAACTTGTCCCTGGAGACTCACGCATGAGACTAACTGTAATATGACCCTGGATGACTATAATGCACACATTTAAAATACTGAACATTAGGTACAGTTCCAGATCTACAAGTACCCTCCTGGTGTAACTCAGCTGCATAAAGAAGTGTCATTGTGACAGACTCACCCGCTCCTTCATACGAGAGACAATAAATCGTAGGTAGGTGCTCATCTCTTGTTTGCTTGTATTTTTCTTCTTAATGCTCTGTTAAAGAAAAAATATAATATTTTTAACATCCGACTTGAAAGGAATGAATTTACTAAAAAATATTGAGAAAGGTAAATTTGCCTCATGTTAAATCATATAGTTAGTTCTCTTCTTGGAAACTGACAAAGCTAATGTACCAAAGTAACAGTCATTGATCACGGTGTTTCTTGGAATTATGTACTTTCCTGAGGACTTCAGCTAGAAAAGAATTATGTGCTTTATCTCCATTTATATCCTTAATGATTCATCAAAGCCTCTCACACACACAAAAAAGTGCAGGATTACTTTGTCTTATTAGAATAAAGTAATGAGAGAAAGCATTTTAGGGAGCAGTTTTAAACTGTAGTATTTAATGGTCTATTTATTTAACATGGCATTAATACCGACTAAAAGAAAGAAAGATAGACTTTTTTTTAAAACACTCTCTGCCTTTTCCAAATTATGTGCTTACTAGGCAGAAAGAAACTGTTTAGGGTGAATTTAAGTATAGTATTGCCTTACTCAATAAAATCTCACTTATTCAGTAAAAACTCACAGAGCCAGTTTCACTGCTCTGGAACAGAGAGAGGCTGTTGGTTTTTGTGGCTCAACCACCATGCAATTTAATCCAGATTCCCAAACACAAGTTGCCTGTTTCTTTTCAGGACCTCAGACACCAGACTTTAGCTACCCCTTAGAGAGATATTACTATTACCTCCACACATCTTGTCAGTGTGGGCTAATGGGAAACATTATACCAGAAGATTGTTTTTAAAGGAAAATAGGTTTGCTGTAAACATTTGGCTAATCAGCGTTTCCAGCTCTGCACCACAATGGTTGCTAGTGGCTCAGTACATTCCCTGACAACAGCTAACAGTAAAGTGATATCCTCCTTTTTTTTTTGCTCTTTTCCTTGACTACAGTAGTTCTTCAATTAATTGTGGTTCTGTTCTGAACAGAGACTGCAAAAACAGCAAAGTGGGGTTCCAGGTTTATTATCCTTCAATCACTTGCATATGTTAACTTTACAAGTAAAAAGATGTTTTTGCTAGCTATCAAGTACTAGGTAGAGTTGTACCTTCCTCTCCAACACATCATCTCCAGAATATAATTCTCCAGACTGATCAGGCTCAGGATTATACCTTGCTACTTCCCAGGTCTTCAAATCACCTCAGTAACACCTGTGCAAATCTGCAGTCTTCAGTAGGGCTTGCAAAGGTGCAGCTGAGAACAGAACCTAGTTCACACCTTCTTAGCTAGGTTGGCTAAGAAAACTAACAAGGAGATAGAAAAGCAGTAAAAGCCTTCCTCTCTGACTAAAGTACGCAGGTATTCAGAGGAAGGAGATACATGAACACAGAGGTACTATTTTTCCATATTTACTTTTCAGAATATAATTACACTTTAACGCAAAGAACAGAGAGGGTTTGACTGATCCTCATTTTGCCTTCCCTCTTCCTGAAGGCATTGACCGCTAAAGAAATGTAAACTCCTGTTAGACCAAGTGCCTTTGACTTACAGAATATATATTTTTTCTTTTTTTAAAGCAGTATCTGAAATTGGAGCCATTACTTCAGACAAAGCCATGTGTGCTATATAACAGTGTGGACAGCCTACTAGAGGGGTTTATAACCGTAACAATTTATCTCAGCATTCTATGCCATGCACTTTTAATTGCTGCTACAGGCTAAACATGCCATTTTATTGTACTATCCATGATAATACTAATGCTATTTTCCTCACAAGGTGCTGCAAACATGGGAAGGAATTTACTGCCTTGTTGAGGATCAGCACAAGGCCTGTCCAGCAGTTGGCCTCACCAAGCCTTCCTTACAGTGCTGAAGTGGTTCACAGGCCTTATTCCAGCCTCTCCATAGGAATGAATTTCACACATAGAGCCCATTTGCATTTACATCCTGCTGTACATATCTGCATGTTCAATTTTACCTGCCATGAACTTTCCCCAACTCTTTAAATCCATCTTCCCTGCTCAGTTTTGCATAAAACAATATTTCTACTGCATGGAAACCTAAATGTGCATTAAAAAAATAACTGAACTTGCTGCTGTCATTTTGTCATTTCAGGCAATGGAGTGCAATATGTGTGCTTGCTAATGACACAGCATTTTAGTAGACTGAAACTCATTAGGACACAATAAAATTCACTTGCATAGCCTAGTCTCTCTCCACTTCCCTTCTTGACGTAGTCTCAAATTCATTATATGCTGAAAATATCCTAGAATTAATAATGTGAACCCTTTTTTCATGCCTTGGTGGGCAAGACAGTTCTGTAAAGAGGATGTATAAGATAAATGGGCTGCAGTCTTATACCTCAGGTTTTAATAAAAGATTGAAGTCTAGGTTTGTGTCATTATCTATGTTAGCAATTAATATTATTATCACAAGCAATGATGAAAGCCGTTATAATTACCTAGCCAGTTGGTGTAAAAGCAGCATCTCCCCAATGCCCTAAATCAGTTATTTTAGGAAAAATCAGATTCCCAGGTTTCTCTGCTAAAAATCTGAAAGTAATGAATTTAAGTAATGAATGTCTAGGATCCACCAAAATACCTTTTACTGCTGGCTTAGTTTTCTGGCTGTACAATTTCAAAACACCTCTTGTACAAACTAAGTTATAATTAAATGCTTCCTGTCACTTTTCTACAAAGGCCTGCTCATGCTCAGTTTGGAAACTACAGTGGGAAAATGTGTTCATTATAAAGGCTTCTCATAATTTTAAAAATTGATATATTCTTATATGATGCAATTTATTAATTCTGTTTTTTGCTTATAGCCCAAGTATTTGATACAAAATTTCATAAACTAAACAAGGCTGATGATTGGTGGTTTACCAAGGAAAACCGTAATGTCATGATAGTACTGTCTGTGATAGGCAATGCCCCTTCCACTCCAGGACAGCATATAATCGCTACCACAATGGGGAATAAGATCGCTAGGCTCTAGTCATTGCTGTTGTTCAGATAAGACCAAAAAAAAAGTGTGTGTGTGTGTGTGTGTGTGTGTGGGTGTGTGTGTGTGTGTGCGTGTGTAAATAGGAAGTGCATGGTACATTTCACAAGAATTAGGAGTGCTAGCTTCCATGTTCTGGCTAAATTAATATCTTGACAATGACATTTTCCTACTGAAACAAGTCTACTGTTTCCTTTACATATAGTGTAATGTTTTTTCCCCCATCCTTGAGCACTATATGAATTTACTATTGAGCTCCACTTTGAAATGGGCTACATTTCAGTGGTGGGTGAAGTGATTATTGCAAAACTAAGAGTAATATTTTTTTCAAAAGTATCCAGTTCATTTTCAAAAGTGACTGAGGCAATGAGGTCTAGGTTCACAAGGAAGACTTGGATGCCTCTGTGTACATGCCTATTTAGACGTCACTGATATTCACAATGTCCCACCCCCTAAGTTTCTGCTGATAAGTCCTCTACGTGCTTACTTCACATGGAGGACATAATTGCTGCAATACTGAGCATTTTAGTGCCCTGCCAAAGGACCGAATTCACAAGTCAGGCACCTAGGCTGCCTATACAATGGGGTGAGCCAGGCAGTGAAGGATGGGATTCATGACAGTCAGTGCTATGAGGATCTATCTGCATGCCCAATCTGGAAAGAAGGCAGGAAAGCCACCATGAGAGTGCCAGCTCCCCACTACCACTTTTGAGATCAGTTTCCAGCATGCTTCAGGGGAGGTGGGGGAGACAGTGCCTTCAGCATAGTTCCACTGCTAGATTTGGGCATTCCAGTATTGATGAATAAAAAGTGAGTGTGGATGGGTTGGCACACTGAAGAAGTGTCATAAATATGTCCAGCTTCACTAGCCAGCAGCAAATGCTGAGAAGAGAATGTGACTTCTGCCTCCCTCAATCACATTGAAATTACGTATCTTTGACACCTAGGGCACGTCTACACGTCACCCTGCAGCGACGTAGCAACATGTTATGTCGCTGTACAGTGCACTACGGTGATGAAGTGATCACACTGCCATAGTGGCGAGCTCCCCCACTATCATGCGCCGCTACCACGACGTAGCAGTGAAATCCAACTGTGCATTGTACGCGTGGTGCAGTAACTGCCCATACTGCACCGTGCTTTAGTACTTCCAATGACTACAGAATGGGCTGGATGGGAGCACCCTCCAGGTAAAGTTGCCCTGCTGGGCAACCAATCATACAAGATCCATACAATCAATAAGTCTCTAATGTAAAATGTACAATCAAAGCAGGAATCAAACTACACTACCAGAGGAGTAGTGCAAGTACTGAGCTACAAAGAATGCTGCTATTTTCTTGCTTTCCTTCCGGGCTCATGACTTGCAATCATAGCTGCCCAGTTGCCCAGCTTCAACAGAAAAGCTGCAAAGGGACTCCAGAAAAACTTAGCTCATAACCACCCAATAAGGGCACTCTCTTGAGAGCTGCTATCATTGCTCCCACCTCTCCTCTTCCTGTTTCCCTCAAGAAGCAGGCCTAGACATTGTGAATTGCAAGCGACCCCTGCTGTTAGGTGCACGTCCTCAGAAGCTGGACTAGGGATTTGTGAATATTAAGTGAACAGACGTGCCTTATGAACAATATGAGTCAGGCACCTAAGGTCCTGAAAGAGCTAAGCATTCATATACCCCCTCCATGCCCTAACATTTCCCATCAGCTACTTCTAAATGCTTCTGGCCTTTCTGAATTGTCCCTTTGGAGAGGCCTGCCTCTCCCTATCAATTGTACTGATATCAACTCAACCAAACTGAATTGCCTTCCCAGGGCGAGACATCTTTTTTTGGTATTCCTATACCTTGCCACCTGTAGAACCAATCTGAATTTGGGCCAGACCTTCCATCCTTTTTTTTGAAACAAACTAAAAGAGACTTAATTGCATTTGGTTATACTCACAATTTGACCTGTTTTATTCTCTGTATAAACGCCATATAGATTTTTGTGTGCATCTATTCTTCCAAAACAAATGACTGAGTACTTTCCCCAGGTTTTTCTTCTTAGTTTCTCTAAAAGGTGCAAATTAACAGCAGTGGAAAACTGAATTCTTCCTTTAATCCAGTCAACAGGCAGCAACACAAGTGCAAACTTTACACATCCCAAACTGATTTAATTTGCTTTAACCCTGTCCTGAAGGGGCCACTTCACTAGAGGTGAAAGGCTAATCCAATCTCTGTATCAAATTGACACCTGATATCTCTGTTGTACCTTATCTAGAAAGACCTGCCCTGAAAGCATGGATTTATTTCAAGTAAGCCAATGATCAGTCTGCAGTCAGTGATAATTTTCGAAGTACCAATCTGAATATTTCAGATACCAGACAGTTCTCAAGGTACGTTGTATATGAACCCCTGTATCCTGTTACCAAGCCTGAGAACCATCTGGTATCCCAAATATTCAGACTGGCACTTCAAAAATAGAAAGCTAGAAATTCGGCACTCATGTGAATGCAATAGAGAAAAGCATTTCAGCAAGGAAACAAGAGAAACAGGGAGAGCCAAGTTTCCGAGGGATTGTTGTAAACAGAGGAGAGGGAAAAATATTTTAAAATTTTGAAAACATCCTTGACAGAATCCTTTATCAAATGATTCTGAGTAGTCAGGTGTGCAAGATAAAGCTGCACAGGTTGAATGATCCAGCGCAACCAATAATTGTGAACAGAATAATCCTAAAACCTGCTAACTCTGGCAGTATTACAAGGGCAATCTTTACATAGGAATGAACTGTTCTCAGATTACTTATCTAATATATTAGCTTTCAAACATGTTTCTGCTTCACTTGTGTTAAGAGTTTTGAGATCCTTAGAAGAAAGCACTACATACTGTTATCAAAATAGGGTATCATTAGACATGTATATCTTTTTGTCTTAGATATTATTTCTCTTGAATATTTCCTGCTGATAATGCAAAGTAAATCCCATTGCCTTTACACAAGATAGCTAAGCTCTCTTATGCCCTTTGGACATCAGCCACTGATCTCTAAACAGGATTCTCTCTGACTCTTGGAATAAAATTAGAATAGAGCTTTACCTATTAAGAGATGAGAGTCGAAAAAAAAAAAAAGAATCCTCAATTCTGTGGCTAGGGGTATGGGAGCTGACACTACCTCATACCTCCAGAGCCTGAAAAACCCAACTAGTCATCTTTGGAGAGTTAAAGTGAGAAGTGGGTCTGATTAGGTAAACAGAAAGCCAGGGATGCCATTAGGGTGTCATTGGCATTTATACAACAGAATAGAAATCTTTTGGGAAAGAAGCAGCTGATTGTTACCTAATTCCAATGAGTGAGGTAAAGATCTAGGAAGCAAAAAACAAACCAATTACACAATCCAAAATACGTGTTCTTAAGAGTTTAAAACAATGGAACAGTAGACCCAATTACATCTCATGTGGGAGAAGATGACCTTCACAATATTTTCTTTCTGGTAAAAAGTTTGTTCAATCTCATCATTGTAAACTAAAGGATTTCAAGATCCCAAGATGAAAGTAGTTTATCTTAAAACTAGCTGCCCTTTGCATACATGTGTAGTTTTGTGTAGAAAACTTCCTCTCCATGTGTAATTTCAAGCCCCTTTTGTACTAAAGCAGCAGTGTGTATCTGGTCTACTTCTAATTCCTATTTGGGAGTTATGCGTCTATCCACAATGAACAAAAAATGGATTTATTTTAAAATTACAAGGTTTGTGGAACTGCTCTGGGGTGCATTCCTTGCTTTCACCCTGCGTGATGAAATTAAATGGGCAACAGTGCAATTTTGGGATCTGTTCTGTATGTTCATCTGGAAAATATTAATCTGCCTTTTCTTTTTCATAATCTCATCCATTTTTCATGACCACTTCCTTTCCTTCTAGTCCTTTCCTTTTGTTAGAATGGATTTTGCTTTTTTAACACTTTCTTAAGTCTGCAGCTCTCAAGTTGTCTGGCTTCAACAAATCAGAAGGCACTGTGCTTCTACAACTGATGTCAGGATAGCAGTCAGAAGGAACAGCTTGTCTCCTAAAGAAAGCACCTTAAGAAACATGCAGTCGTCAGAAGTCACTTATCTATAAAGAGTCTCAGTACGCAAAGCTACACTGCATATTGCACTGATTTCTGCATCTTTATAGTGTTTTCAGTTAAAAGTTTAACACAGGCCCCGGGTTGGCTGATAAGAAATTTCAAGGGTTGATAGTTTGGGAACTGTTGGTCTAGGGAACGTGCATGGTCTGTGCACTGCAAAAAAGTGCCATGAAGACATACGAGAGCTAGTTTTGCTCAAGCTAGCTCCAGAACCAGAAGCAGAGTAGTAGGGGTGTGTGAAACAGGCCACATCGATTCAGATTGAATCGGGGGACAGTGATTTGATTCACTGATTCATATCATTGTCCCGTTTTGATTTGACCAAATCTGAATCTGAAGATTTGATGCTGATTTGGCAGATCAGTGATTCGGCTATAGACACAGCATTCAATGTACCCCGAAGTACCAGGTGCAGCTTGTGAACGCTGCGATGGTGAAACAGATGGAGCGTCCCACAGGAGGGTCCCCTGCGTGCTTGGCAGTGGATCCAGAAATGGACTGAAAGTACTTCCAGTCCACTGATGAGCGTGCAAGGGACACCCCTCGCACTCGCTGGCTCACCGATTGGCTGCAGGGGGATCCTGGGTGCCCCCCCAGACCCAGGAGACACCAGTCGCCAAGCCAGGGGGTGGGGGGAGGGTCCCCAGTGAGCCCCATGGCAGACCCAAAAGTGCTTCTGGTCCACTTCCAGGCTGCTGCCAAGCATGCTAGGGACCCCCCAGCAGCTCCTGCGGGACACTTATACGTCCCACCATCTCACCGTTCAGAAACCCAGCATCGCAGCGTTCATGAGCTGCCTGGTACCTTGAGGTATATAGAAAAAACATTTAAAGCTGTGTCTATGTCCAAATCATCAAATCTCTCTGATTCGATTTGGAGGGTTCCAGCTCAATTTGGAGAGATTAAAGGGTCTCCTGACTCCATTCGGATGGGAGATTCAGCTGCTGAATCAGGCCGAATCTCTGCCAAATCGAATCAGCAACCAAAGTTTTGCACAGCTCTACAGAGTAGCTGTATGTGTGCAGGGCTGTGCCAAGCTAATTATCTCTGCTGAAAAGTAGCTGTTATTACATGGGCCGCAGCACTGTGCTAATGCAGTTACTAACTACTCTTATTTCCAGAGCTTGCACATGTGGAGCTAGTCTGGACAACTCTGCACAGTACTGTAATTTTCTATGTAGCTGCTCTTCATCTCCCTTTCAGGACTCCAATGTTATAGAGCCGGTTATGGTGTTTTGTACCTTTCTGTACCAGTCATACCCCTTTCAAACAGTCACATGTATTATTCCCTCCATTTGATAAAGCCTCAAGAGTGTCCCTTACTGCTTGAACACATGCAAAGGTAATAGGAAATAGGTGCATTTGACAGATTCAAGGCCAGCAATAGCACAGCTCTGTGGTCATTCTTACAGTGCACATAGAAACCTCAATCTCACCCTATACCATACCCACAACAACAACAATTTTAAAGGAAAAGCAATGTATAATCCTGGCTCTACTGAAACCAGTAGGAACATTCTTAATTAATAATAAGAGCCAGGATTTCATCCCATATATTATGAAGCAGTCCTCATTAGTAGTATGCCCCTGATTTTTATAATGTATGATTTTATTCCAATGAAGCAAAAGCTTTAATAATATGTTCATTAAAATACTACATTATGGTACAATATATACTACATTTTTAAAATGACCGTCAGTAAAAAGTAGCATCTCATACAGAATTTATTTCCTGATGATACAGATTTCTACAATACACTATAATCACACGTTACCAACATACATACACACTTTTCTACAAACATTCCAACACAGTATACTGTGTGCATTCATAGAAATAAATTAAAAAAAAATAAAAATCAATAAATAGAATTATGAAAGCTATCTAAATACCTACCTGCCTATTCCATTTGGTCTTTCCCAGTAATATAGCTTTCATTTCCATTTTCTCTTTCCATGAATTAAGTAACACTGATAACAGAAGCTACCCCAGAATCGAATACAAGTGTATACAATTCAAAATATTTAACAGGCACAAAAAGAGTAGTATGAAAGATACAAAGGCTCTGTCTAAATACAGTGTAACCTCGCTATAAAGGTTTTCTAAGAAGGGGCTGAATTTCACACTTACACAAAATTACTTAAAAACGTATTAAAACTGAAAACTACAGGATAAGAAGTATTTATTTTTACCAGAAAGGCTTACAGGGAGGAAGCACTGTATTCATTTTAGCATTTTGCAAATGTTCTAGTCTTCAAAAATGTAGTCTATTATATGCACAACATTTTGAAATCTTCATATAGGTGCCCTACATACTTATCATTGATTCAATAGCAATGCTTAATCCATTAACCTGGCCAATCTGTGACACCTTAATGAAACTATTAATGAAATCAACCCTCTAATCAGCACGTTAAAGCTCATAGGTACTCACCCTGCAAACTGGGCATTGCCAGTGACTACTGCTGTCTCTAAGCCTGAACTCCTCAGACAAACACTTGGAATGATACACACGAAAACACAGGTCACATATCAACACCTCTCCAGGCATATGGCATTCAAAACAATACCAGTCATGATTTTCTGTTTCCCAGTCCTACAAAAGATACAAAATAATTTGGTATGATATTCTGTCAATATCTGCAGGAATTAAGAACAATTGATACTTCTTAAAATCCAGCAGCAATGAGACATTATAAACATTTGAAGAAGTGCATTGTACCTTGTTTGTGTTAAAACTTCAGGGGGGCGACACACTATATGCTTAAAGAGCTTCGTTGATTGAACACACTATAACTCAGATCTGCTAGGTTTTTTTTCTTTTAAGTGCTTGGTTATTAACACAAACCCAAGCATGAACTAAGTCCCAAAATGTATATTAAAAAATTACCCATAGTAAAAAAAGTTGGTTTGGGTTCTAGTCTTATATGATGTATTAACGACTAACTTTTAATTTTGGGTCCTTAACTGTTAGACTAACCAAAAAAAATGTTTGTTCACCTTACAGGTGTTTTCTTTGGACTATTTTCCCTTTCCATGGAAGTGTTGTCCCATTCTTGATTTTTATGTATTAGAAGTGGGGGCCGAAAAGCCTTTTGCTCTATTTGAGCTGACAAGTTTTCTGTATTAAATTACAAACCATGAAGAATAAATAATATGATGAACAGTACTAAGCAACCCTCACACAATTCACAACGAAAAAAATATTTTGTGTGTGGAGCTAGATATCACTGGGTTGTCCCTCAAGCACCCACTGGAAGATAAAGAATTTGATTGGGCCAATAAAGAGATTTTGATACATTCCTCCCTGAAAATTTAGCCTCAAGAGCCAAACTCTGACCTTTAGTACGTGTGTACACGCCTCACAAAAGACAGTGGGAGCAGCATGCCTGCATCTGGGGGTAGACTTCAGCCCTAGGAGTCTCTAACATTAAAACAGAGACCGAATAGCTAGTGGCCACCCTTTAGTGTTTATGTTTGTGGATGTTATTTGACCTGCCACTGATTTCCCCATACGTAGGGGAAATAGCTTCTCTATTGCACGTATGACTGATTCCTTTTAATGGCAAATACTTTACTTTTTGATTGATTTTCCATTCTTTGGAAATAAACAAACAAACTCTAAAAGCAGTCTTCCTTCTTAATAAACATGACTTTCATAAACTCCGATCAAATTACTTTTAAACTCATTTCGTGGAGGTGGAACTAACTATTCAAAGAGATGTTCTCACCACATTAAAGGCTGCTTCAAAATCCTAACAATCCCCACTTCATTTTCCCATGCCTGGGAACTATTGTCATTTTACTCCATGTGTGTGAGTGGCCTCCACAGCCACTGAAGAGATGGTGCTTATACAAAGAGGTGACAGTTCCTCTTCCCTTGTCACAGAAGAGTGACCACAATGCACCTCAAAAGAAAACACCTCCAGAACAAAGGGTATTGTGGGTAATCCTACACCCAAATCCCCTACACTCTATGACAGTCAGCATCTATGACAAAATGCAGGGATAGCACTTTTAAAAATCTTAACCACATTCCCACTGAGCTCAGAACCTTGCTTACTTATGTTTGGTGTTCAGATGAACAGGAAATCTGTCAGATTTTTGTGTTCCTTATTCACTGGATCTACTATTGTGGGCCTCAGGATGACACATTTAATTTTATTCTGAAACCTACAAACATTCTTACATCACAAAACCCCAGCAAAGAAAAAGGCAGTGCAATGTATGGTTCTTTCTTCAGAATGTTTTGGAAACGGCTAAAAAAATACTACATCGTGGCTGTCTTTCATTTATTCCTGGACTAACAAAAAAAAAAAATCAAGATGAAACAAGTATCTGAGCGCCTTTTTTTTTCATTATAACACTCTTACTCTTTACAGAACTTTGCAAACTTTATCCAACAGCAAGAAAGCCATTAAAGAAAGAGTAATCTAACTTTTGATCAAAGATTTGCCCTAACAGAAGCCAAGATGGCTAAAGGCCTTTTAATGGGGCTACTGATAGATTGTTACTTTACCAAAGGATTATGTAGTTCAGGATTTAGAAGTGAGTATTCAAAGAGCTAAATACTTTCGTATATTCCAGATGTTTCACTTGTGGAAATATACTTGCCACTAGATGCACAGTTTTATAACCATGTGCAAATATATTTGTTGGCAAGAGGAAGATGTCCAAGCCAGAAATCATAAATACCCTTATATAAAATAGCAGTAGATACTTCCCACAGAATTCCCATTGTAGACATTTAAAAACAAATATCCCAATTCATTCATTCATTTTATTATGAAAGAAATTTCAGTTTACATTTACTGTACATGTGTATGTAAAATAAAGCTTTCATTTATGTACAATACTCATTAACTAAAAAAAAAAAAGGTAACAGGTCCCTTATAAAAGCTCCACAATTGACTTCAACAGAAAAAAAAATCAGGAATAAATTATAAATTTTCTTCTAAGCTGACCACATATACGTCCATCGCTTAATATGATAGTCAACAGGAGCAGAATCTGCTCCCAATATATTGCTCTTGCAGGCAATCAGAGTTATTTAAGTAACTTAAAATCTAGTTGCCAATGTTTTAGTCACAACAGGTAAAAATGCTTAAAATATGCCCATATGCAAACATGGTTAAGTCTGCATTTATGAAATATACCACCAGGTGTCATCAGCCACTCCAAAAATGACTGATTAAAGGGGAACCATTACAACTACTATCTTGAAGTGTAAAATGAACAACCACCTCCAGCCCCCAAGGAGAAAAAAAATCAAATTACAGGTACATAATGTAGACTGAACTCAGAATTTGAAGTGATATGGATAATGACAGTGATTAATATAATAACTCAAAACTCAAGATGTAATAATCTAAACTATCCTAATGGAAGACAGAAATGTAGAAAATAATAGAAAATATAACAGAATTCAAGACCACATGGTGTAAAAGTTTTTCACCTTGTTTTTTGCTGTTGTCTGGGAGAAAGGCTGCATACTGTAGTCCTTTCAAAATAAAAGCAAAACAAAACAAAAAACTTGGTATCTATAATGTAACACATCTGATTATTAGGATATGCACAGGGGTAGAAGAAATTCACGCACAGGTGATAGTGGTAACAGTATACTCCCCGTCATCTATCTGCATACATGTCCTACATTTTTTTTTGTTTTACCTTATCTTATTAGCACTGTTGCCACATTTCATGTCACTGTACTCCAAAAATGTCCCATGCATTTATGCTACTTAAAAAAAAATTAAACCACAAACCCGGCAGCATGCAAACTTTGACATCTTCAAGAACGTTAGAGAGATTAAAGTGTTTGCTACGATATGAAAACCAATTAAACATCAGAAATACATCCTTGTAACATTGTACAATTTACTGAATGGATGTCAGTATTTGGGCAAACTTGGAAAATAAATCATTTAATGTGCACCATCAACTGCTGCATTCTCATTTTAAAAATAAAAATTGCAGCACTGTGGATCTATTTGTGAAAGAAAAGGTGCCACAAATTCCTAGGCTAGGGCTCTTTGGAATGAAGCAGGAACTCTGGCCACACAGATACAATTTGCCAATATTTTTTTTCTTGTGAGCAGCAGGGGAAGCCTCCTGGGTCACTGCACTAGCAGACAAAAGGAATCCCCATCCAGCAGCTGCCTGGCTGCCCAAGTTCACTAGTTCACAGGCACCCAGCGGCTGGCCACATCCCCCAAGAGGGAGCCAACTTGGCAGCAAAGTTACATAGCTCAGATATAACACAAGGCTCTTTCCCCCTCATTTTATTCAGCTGTTCATTGACGTTGGAGACTGACATTAGCAGGCCAGCCAATTTGGGAGGCATTTCACGGGCAAGGAATTATATTATGTTAAATAGAATTAGGTGCTATGATGATGTGGTGTTCCTTTCTTGCCCTGCTGTTTGATATTTAAATCAGTTAAATATTACACCATAAAGAGAATTTTGCATTAAAGTCAGTGGGGAATTGAGGGTGCAAAACATGGCCCAAGGGATGACAAGTGAGTTCACTTCTTTGTGATGTTTGACATAGGTGTGATCTTTTTCTTTAGGCAAATATATAAATTTATGCCTGAACCCCAGAAAAATAACATAGGGAAAAAATGTCAGGCTATCCAGAATATATGACAATTTGAATATGGATAAACCCAGTGGAACAGAGTGAATCACCATCTCTTCACTTTTAGAATAAAGTGCATAAGTGTCGTCAAGAAAAGAGTAATTTTCAGTGGAAAAGAAAATGTCCATTATACGGCAAGTGGGCACAAAAGAAATGCTTAGTCATTAGGAATGGAGATGTATTTGGCTATAACTGAAATAGGTAATCTGCATGTTGAAGAATGTGTCATTCTGCTGTACAATTAACATATCATTAAGTAGGAGATGTCAAAGATACACTGACAGAAAAATTAAGAGTAGCTAGAGGTTACAAATGTAACTATTAAGCCACTTCAGTGAATTAGGCAAAAGAAACAGCATCTAGAAATATTGCAAGGTATGCAAAGCAAACAGTAAATTAATCATTTTTCTAATAATCATTGTAGCACTAAGCTTCTATAGATAACTGTAACAATAAAACCATATTCAATAACCCCTTTCTGCATAGATTTTTTCTTTTTAGAAAGCTACCTCACCTTTATGTAAACCAGTATGATATGTTAACTGGTCATTTCTTACCTGTTCATTTGGTTTCTCCATGTCCCTTAATGACAGCTCAGATACCAGGCATATGCCATTCTACTAGCAAATGGAGAGAAGAAAATAAAAACAAAAACAAACCTAAAACAAATCAAAAACTCCCCAAACCTCCAAAGTGCTAACGATGAAGATCCTTCGGAAAGGAGATCTTTTGACTTCGTTCTGTTATTCCTAAACCATCCAACCTATTGTTATTCTGCTGAACCCAAAAGGTTAGCCAAAATAAGGGGTCTTGTCATTTTCTTCAGTGGGAAAAAATGATGGTGAAGTCAGGACTGTCTCGCCCCCGAGTGTCCTCTTGGCTGTTTTTCAAGGTAATGTTCCAAGTCCTTTCTGGCTGTCCCTCGGGTTTTTTTTCCCCCACTTCCTTTCTTTCTGTGTGCTTCTGCAGGGCTTCTGCCATTTCTTTCATCTGCCCACAGCTCACTACATTTTCATTCATCTCCCAGTCAAACCTGTCCAGAGTCCCGTTTGACCTGGCATACAGCCTGTGTTCTTAGACAGCGGCTCCTATCTTCTCCATTAAAAGTTTATTTGCTCTTCATTTTTACCTCAAATGAAGAAGGGTGCTATCATATCCATCAGCTCCAACAAGGGTTCACCCAACCACTACCATAACACCAGCTGAGTTTGTCTACCATCACGAGGGAATCCAAAATGGTGACATCCTGTTTGGCCTATTTCCAAACAGAAAGAAGTAATTTATTAATTACAATTGATATAAGCTTGACTACTTACATACTGTTTTTTTCCAAGATGTTTTCACATCAGTAGCCCAAACTGGTTGTACTCCTATCCAAATCTCCTTGGAGTCTTTTTCTCCTTGTCCAGTTTCCCTTCAACTTCTCGCAAGGGTCTTCTTTAATAAATTCTTGATGAACGTCTATTACTTTGATGGACTCTGTTGCCCGAGACAAACCTTTTTTATTTCTAATGGAGAAGTTGTTAACGAAGCTGTAACATCTGCCTATTTCTCTGACTACCTTCTCAGGCTCTAGGGGCAGGCGCATTGAAGCGGTCTTCCTTTTAAGACCTCCCAGGGACTTGCCAGTAATTGGAATTTTGTCCCTGTGCCCAACTGTATCCTATATACCACTTCATTTATTCATTTATTATTTACAGGGTTACTCCAAAGTGTTATGCAACCTCCTTCTATAACTTGTGGAATCATACCACATGGAGCCCTTTCCCCATAAAACTTTAATTCAGAGAGAGAATCTTAATTTTGTCCACAGCTATCTTTAATTTTCCTCTAGTTAAGTGGTCCCTTCTCCAGTTTTGGATGATATATTCTCCACATGATCCAAACTGTCCAAGTCCCTTTGTTCCTCTTCAGGTTTTCCACATAGAAGATTTTCTGGGGTCCATAGCTCAGGCCAAACATGAGGAATCATGGAATATATTTTATAAATTCTTTGCTCTTTGATAAGTCATCAAAAGGAATGGGGTATGTTGCTTTCAGTCCCTTGGTGCTGTTCTACATGGGTACCCAGGTAAAATCCTAAAGTAGGTCCAGATGTGCGTTTCCCCAGGGACAAATAGCAGCATCACAAAGTTGTGTGGCTACTACCTGTCCCCGGGGAACGCCCATGCATGCGTGCTCTGGCACGTAGCAAGTTGCCCCTGGTGAGGTGGGGAGGCTGGGGCCAGCACCTCGGGCCTCCCAGGGCTCCAGCAGCAGAGAGCTGGGTGCACAGAGCCTGGCCGGCAGCCAGAGTGTGGCTCTGGCCAGTCAGGCTCTGATTTCAGGTGGCACATGCTGCTGCCACGTGTGCTGCTCCACTGCAAATTAGCAGCCCAGTAAATGCCTTCATGTGTGCACATGCGGTATGCAGCGCTGCAGATGGGTCTGCAGCACCACAAACTATGCGTGCGTGCTCATCTGGCCTCACTCCTAGAGTCCAACTGAAGGTTTTCTGCAGTCTGTTGGATTATGGCTGCATAGGATGCAAATCAAAAGAATCTTACAAATCAAGCTGCAACACTGTGGATTAGAAGTTCATCCCTTGAGCAGTTTACAAGATTCCTGGGACACTAAATTGGGTTAAGAATACATTGTCTAGGAGCTCTGCTATTTTCACAGCCTCCTAGTTCCTTATAAGGGACACTCTGTATAATTCATGAATTGGTGCATAGATACCAATAAATAATAATTGCCAGACACTAGCTCAGGTAGAGGCCTAAGCACATTAAAAGTGCCTCTACTAGTCTCCCATGAGATCTTGCATCACAACTGCATCAAATTCCCTTCATCAATTCTTTAAACTGCCAAAAAGGAATTTTATTTAATTAAGGTTTTTGCAACTCAAATGTTTCCCAAATGTCCCATTGTTTTGAAATCATTACAGCACCTGAGAACTTCTTTCTTCAGTGGCACAACCCATCACCACCTGGTTTTCCAATATGATAAACAATATTTAATCTTTCAATTCCAAACTTTCCTAAAGTAATCAAAGCTTTATTGGTGATAGTTGAAGGTGATACTACAGTTCAGAGTGCTTGCATTGGCCAAATGATTTTCCGGTCACACTATTTCAATATCAGAATCTCTCAGAGGCCTTTAGATGCTTTGCAGTCCACCTCCACTATTCCATTTTCACTTATTATGGGAAGAGAGGTGATAATTATCTGCTCATCATAGCAATAATTCTTCCCTTCAGCAGCCAACACCTTACTCCCCTAGTTCAGGAAACACTGGCTCCCAACAAAGCCATTTGCAAGCTGCCGTTCTGTATTCCTAAATTTATACCACCACTGAACTGTCCTTTGGACAACAACATTCCTCCCATACAAACAGTGATCAAAATGTTCTTGAGAGTAGTTATATATATATATATATATATATATATAACTACTCTCAAGAACTCCTTTCAGGTTGCAATAAGTTATCTCCAGAGATTTACAACTTCTGCTGTAATAAGTTATTTCTTACACAATTCTTTCTGATCTGGGGTCAAACCACACACACTAGTATCTGTGCCCAATATGAAAGAGATTTTCAAACAAAGGCTGGCTAAGATATAAGGTCTCAGAGTCCACTCTGAACTGCAGATGCCAAATCATGCTCTGGTAACAACTGAAATATGTTCCCTCTCTGGGAAGCCTTTCCTTACCCAGCACATCCAATAGTTTGACCATATTGGCAGCCCCACAAATAAAATAACTTTAACAGGACAAGAGTCTTCCAAAAGTGTCCACATCTGTGTCTGGGGAGATATGGCCAGTTCTGCATTACCTCTATGTTCTTTTCGTCTGTACACTCCCTTCCCCCAATGAATGATGCGCCCAAGCTAAATTGCCTTGTTTGAAATACCTCAGGTTTTTTAGGTTCAGTTCTAATTAACAACTTGAGGGTTACCAAAGGCCATTTGTAAATGCGACAGGTTCTACTTAAAGAAGCCAGCGCAAAAAGGATATCATCTTGGAATAACAAGTACATTGAGACAGACATGCCATTCAATTCCTTCTCCATTAGCCTCTCAAATGAAAAAGATGCACAACAGAATGTGTAAGCCACCACCCAAAGTTTCATGGACTTGCCCTTTGGATCCTCTTGCAATGGCCAGTATTAAAAGTGCTAACTTTTAATACCCTGTGTGGAAACGCAACCTGATCTATACAGCAATAGGGGTTAACCTTTTTGGCAGGCATGCCACAATTTAGTCCCACACCTTCCTTCCTATGCCTGATCTGCTGCTTTCATTTCTATTTGTTGCCCTCTCTGCCAGTGTGCTGCCTGTCTTCTCCCCAGTCTGCTGCATGCCACTCCTACAGGCTGCCCATGCCACTTGGGCCACAGGTTAGCTATCCCTGTACTACAGTATCCAAAGCATCATCTGGTCATAGTACTGGATAAGAAACATATGAAATAATTTAAGTAATTTCACTACAGCCTACATAGACTATTATACTGCCATAAGTTTTTTCTTAAGCAAAACTACAATGGCTCAAGAAATGGCTGAAGGTATGATTATGTCTTTCCTCAATGGCCTTCTTCCACCTTTGTAACTGGTATATGGTGACTGGCTGTTTACTGTTTTTCCACAGTATCAATCTTATGTTGGATCACAACTACTCATTCCTTATAAGAAAGACTCCTAGACTGTTCTGTCATTCTCCACTGAAGTGTAGCATTTCAGATTCACTGACATGAATCTGGATTCTTTGCAAGGGCAAGTTTCGTTCCTGTGCAAGGCTGAGGGTTTGTGAATTAGGCAGGAGGTATATGCAGCTGTAGCAAACAGCGGTGGAAGATCATGGAGCTGCATCATGTGTTTGCTACAGCTGTTATTTCAAAGGGAACCACACTTCTGCAATCAGCTCTGCAGAAGCACTGTCGTGGCTCCACCTGAGCAGAGAAGTGGCACTCACTGAAGCAAAAGCCACAGCAAGAAACTGAGCAATTTGTCTTTAGTTCAGGTTGCAAACTGCTCTGACATGAAAAATTCAGGTTTTATCAAACTGCCCTGGAACAGGTCCAACAGAAACTTCTGGAACTCACCTTTCCCCTCATTGCTTTCATCTATACCAGCAGTTACTAGATCCCATGGTTCACATTTTATTATTCGTTGTTTACCTGAAATATTCAGCAAATGAACATGGATCTAAGTCTGATTTCAGACCTAAGACTTTTGCAGCTAAAATTCTGGAGACCTTGTCTCAAATTAAGTCTCACTAGTCCCCATAATTTCTCTGCTTGGAAGCTCCTATATGCTGCTGCCTCTGAAGGTGAGGCATGTTTTTCATTGTAAATCAACTGCACACAAAACATTTGCTTCACTGGGCCACATCTTTAAAGGAAATTTCCATTGACTGAATCTATAATACAGTTTTCCTGACATTTATCAACTCATGGGTTTAATTAGCTATAATGAAATCCAAGTATTAGCTCATCTGCTACACAGTCTCCTTGATAAAATTCCAATTGTCCAAAGTTCAAAACTAATCTTCTGAATTTTTAGATGGGTACTGGTTCCCCAGGCATGTCCCTGTTTAAAGGCAATTTGGATCCCCTATTTCCTAGAGTTCTGAGTATGTCCAGCTAATAAATATTATATCTGACTCAGTGTCCACAACTTCCATGCATTTCACAGATCCTTTTATGTAACCAATAGCAAGGCCCCTATATACTGCCTAAACCTTAAGAAAAACTGTGGAATGATCCTTGTATCTCCAGAACTTTGACCCTTTAGCTTTTATTAGATAAAAGGGATGCTCTACATCCTGGCCAGCCTTATTATAGCCAGCACTCCTCCTTTTCATGTTCAATGTTTTCACCACAACAGCCTCCCTGCACGTTTGCATTACTGCCAATTCCTCTTCTTATACAAATCAGAGTTATCTTTTGCTCATTTCAAAAAGGGAGCATTTATAAAGCACATAATCATCTTCTACCTCCTTCGTTGCTTCCTCTTCTCTTCTTACCCTGCTGCAAGGAATTACTCAAGTTTCATGGCAAATTCCACAACCGCTCCAAGTGTCTTTTACTTCCTTTTCTTGAGGTTGAGCTACAAATCCAGGTCCAGCTGTGTATCTGTGTATTGACCTATTGCCAGTGTGTCCTGGAAGCATTTGAAATTGTATCAAATAACATAAATCTACTCAGGACTTCTGCAAAATTAGATGAAGTCTCTTTCCCTCTCCTTTCTACTTTTTACAAATAAAGTAGAGAAAGCCGTTGTGAATATCTGGACTTACCCACATCCTCTGGCTGGCCCTGTTTCTCATCTGGCTGACTTCCACAGTGGTCTGTGACTTTTTGATTTTCTTCTCAAGATAATTTCACAGCTTCTCAACATAATTTATGCCTCTGTCACCTCTGTTAAGAAGTTTCAAGTTGACCAAAGCTTTCCTGCCCTTCCCAACTCCACAGAAAACATTTTGGTGCACTGCAGCTGAGTTGCTGGCCACCCCGTTGATCTGTCTTGCCATTCCAAGACAGAAGGTTAGCTGAGCGGCCCGGTCTCTCCAGTCACTTTGTAATGGCCTGTTCCCTGCCTGCCTTCTCTTAAACCTTTCTTGGGAAATCACCAGATGCTGCTTTAAATTCCTTTTGTGAAGCCTTCCAGTCTTGTTCTGAGTCCTTCTGGCTCTGTTTTCATTCCTTTGGCCCTGTTTGATTTCTGCAAGCACCTTCATTGTTTGTTTCAGGGGGGTTCAACAGAATCCAGCTCACAATTCACTCTCTTTAGAAACTGGATTGTATGCTTGCCACCAGAATTACTACTTCTGAACCAAACAGTCTGCCAAAATGAGGTTGCTTCCATTAGAAAAAGAAATGAATAATGGATTAAGGGCTGCCTTTGATGCAACCCTATTTAGTTTTCTAAACATATACGTATAGCTTTGTTTCCCTGAACATCTAGGAATCAAGTTGCAAAGAACAGGTTTTTTCTTCATAGGTCTAAGCCTCATTACAGCCAGCACACTACCTTAAAGAGCACTTTTGCCATTCTCCTCCCCACTTCAGAACAATACTACAAATGCTTACCTGGAGTTTCTTTGTTATCTCCTCCATGCATTTCTGTGGTGTTGCTGCTTCTTCTTTCTCTCATAAACCCAGTTCCTTCAAACAATACCCACCCCCGTACATACACACATATACACACACACTTTTGGCCCTTATTAAGCTCCTTGCGCATATAGTTCAGATCCCTAACCCATCTTTCATATAGTTTGTGTTGTGGATGCTGCCTCCTGTCGTTTCAGCTACTGTAATCTACGGGAATTTGACTGTCTGTTCACATTTATCCAGAACGAAGGGTAGTTGTTATGCTCACCGACTTCAATGAGGTTTCACAACACGTTATTAAGACACCTAGGGCCAGATTCTCTTCCATCTATTGGGTGTTTAAGTGGCTTTAATAACCAAGTGCAATTCTATTCTAACCTGTTCAAGTCCCTGACAAGGAAGCAATGCATCTACTTTTGAATGCATCAAAATCTTACTCTTAAGATTGAGTTATAAAAAAGCAGCAGTTAGTAACTTATTAACTATTTTCAGGGACTCAAGCAAGGTGGAATAGGGTCACACTTAGGTGCCTACATCCACATATGTGTCTAACAGATGGAACAGAATCTGGCTCATAGTTTCCAATGACACATGAAACTCTGGATCCATACAAAAAAAAAGGCAGTAGGGTGTTTCTGGGCTGGCCTGAAAACCATGGAATAAACTATGATGCACATTTTCAAAAGAGGTTCATAAAGGACTGAGCTACATGACAATCAATAGAAACCATATAGTTAATTTTTTGTGCAACAATGTGAAAAATTTACCCTCAAATTAGCAAGTAAATTATCATTTTCCAGCTCTTAAGTCAGTACTAACATCCTGTAAGATGTGAGAACTTCATCAACACCGCTAAGTTGTTACAAGTATCAGGAAAAAAAAGAGACTAAAACTCCAGCATACTAGATTAAAGTATTAAAAGTAGAGTTGCCAAAGCTCTTCTGAGAGAGCACAGAAAAGATGTTCCAGAGACTGTTTTACACAGTTTTGAAGAGAAAGCATCAGGTTTTTCCGCCTACGGGGTGGAGGTGACGAGTTAGAAAGATCCTTGATACAAGAAAAAATCTCCCAACATAAACACAGATTCAAATCCAATATGGCACCAAAGCTTCAGAAGCTGTTGAATTTTTCCTAAACTTCTATTTTGTTAAGATACACAAGGCCCTTTCCAGTATGCAGTATTTAGTACACACAAGCACTTGCTTTCTTATATTGTGCAATGAACGAAAAAAACCTCAACAAATGGGAAGTTGGAAAAATTGGAACAGAAACAGAGAACAGGCTTATTCCTTGCTTAATAGTGTCATGATGAAAAGCCAAGTAAGGATCCCTGCACAGGATGGCTCCATATAATATCACTTTCCTGCCACAGTAAATGGTTGAAGATTTCAACATCTTCATTAATGATGTGGACATTGCTGTCAGGAGCAGACTGGCCAAGTTCACTGATGACACCAAACTTTGGGGTAAAACGTCCACACCTGAGGACAAGATGGTGATCCAGGCTGACCTTGACAGGCTCGGAAAATGGGCGGATGAAAACCTGATGACCTTCAGCTCTGAAAAATGCAAGGTACTCCACCTTGGGAAGAAAAACCCACAGCATGCTTATCGGTTCGGCAGTGCTATGCTTGCTATCACCAGCGCTGAAAGGGACCTGGGGGTCATGATTGACCACAAGATGAATATGAGCCACCAATATGATGTTGCAGCCAGCACAGCAAGCAAAACTCTGGCTTACATCCATAGATGCTTCTCTAGCAAATCCCAAGATATCATCCTCCTGCTGTACTTGGCCTTGGTGAGGCCGCAGCTGGAGTACTGTATCCAATTTTGAGCTCTACAATTTAAAAAGGATGTGGAGAAGCTTGAAAGAGTGCAGAGGAGAGCCACATGCATGATCAGATGGCAGGAAAACAGGCCTTATGAGAGGCTGAGAGCTACGGGACTCTTCAGCCTGGCAAAGCACAGGCTCAAGGGGGACCTGGTGGCTGCTTATAAATATATAAGGGGTGTACATCAGGACCTGGGGGAACGCCTGTTCACCAGAGCGCCCCATGGGATGACAAGGTCAAACAGTCACAAACTTCTCCAAGACTGTTTCAGGCTGGACATAACAAAGAACTTCTTTACAGTCCAAGCCCCCAAGACTTGGAACTGACTGCCGCCAGAGGTGGTGCAAGCACCCACTCTGGATTCCTTTAAGAGTCAACTGGACGTTTACCTTGCTGACCCCAGCTGACTTCCTGCCCCTGGGGCAGGGGGCTGGACTCGATCTTCGGAGGTCCCTTCAAGCCCTACTGTCTATGAAAATCTATGAAAATGAAAATTTTTAAGGTTGAAGAACTAACTTGAGACCTTTCTCAAGAGTTAGGAAGGTTCACTGGGTCAAGTTTAGTTACACGATATGATCCTATGTGCTCGAAAGGCAGTAGGGTTTTTGGCTTTTACTGTTAAACTATTCTTAAATTTGTCACTCAGGTGAGAATTCACAGTATTCCACATTACTTTTTTTGGCAAGTAAATGGCTGATATACAAGGAGTTAAAGGATTTGACATCTGCGGCCACAGGTGATAGAGTTACAAGCAATGGTTTCAGACTTCAGCAGAGGAAATTTAAGCTGGAGATTAGGAAGAACTTTCTTACTATGATCTTGTCAAGCATTGGAACAGGCTGGCTGTGCAAACTCCGTCCCTGGAAATTTTCAGGAGCACATCAGACAAATAATTGACTAGGATGGTTTAGTCAGGGATGATCCTACCTTGGAAAGCGGGCTAGACTAGGTAACCTTATGAGATCCCTTCAAGCCCTATGATCCTATGAACTGTCTGTATTTGCATAAATGCACAAAAATGCTCCAGGTTCAGAAAGTACTTGTACACTTGCAAAAGTATGCAAGTCATTTGTGGAGAAAATCTCTTACTTTTCAGGCACTCTGGATCAGCTAAAATCTTCCTGAAGAACTGAGCTGTGGTCTGCCAAGGAAGATGGGAAGCCAGAGAGAATGATTTAGGGAAATTCAGTAGTTCCAGACTCCAGACATCTTAAGCCATATTTGGTCTGAATCTTACAGTGTTTTGAAAAGTTTTGCCAAACAGGGGACAAAAGATAAGCAGTAGGTTGAACTTTCAAGGAGGAGAGATCACACACATCCCTGGAGTTAGCAAGTCATCAAATGGAAAGGGCATCTCTAGCTTTCCATTGAACTAGAAGACTTTCTGGAAAGTTTTTGTCCAAAGGTTTACCATTTACCTTCCTCTGGGCTTGGAGGAGACGATCCTCCAAGCCCAGAGGAAGGTAATCCCCAGGGGGGTCAAAGGGGGCAGGAGAGCATATAAGCCTCCATGGCTCACTAAAAACATCCAGGAATGTCTCCTTGCCAAAAAGGAGACTTACTCCCAATGGAAAGGAGGGGTCATCACTAAGGAGGACTATTCTACAGTTGCTCGGGGATGTAGGGGGATGGTTAGGAAGGCCAAGGCAGAGATGGAACAGGGACTGCCTTCCCGGATTAAGGACAACAAGAAGTCCTTTTTTAAATACATAGGGAGTAGAAAGAAGGCCCCAGGAAATGTGGGGCCCTTGCAGGACAAGACGGGGAATCTGGTTGTCA
>NW_017729004.1:23267716-23267995 GCF_001723915.1 Gavialis gangeticus | reverse complement strand
GTCCCTTCCGACCCTAGAAACTATGAAACTATGAAACCAGTTGGCTACAATGCTGGAGAAATGCCAACCATGGCAGATGCTATTCCCTTGGCTGAATTTGTCTATTTCATCTAGGACTTCAGATTCTGGGCAATGGGGATGGCTAAAAGGAATACAAAATTCCTTTCAACACACAAAAAGACTGTTAAGGCTTGGGTGGCGAGCTTTTTCTCATGTCCTCTGATGGTGAGTGCATACTAAATTATCATTTTTACTTGAATATACCACAAGGTTTTCTCC
>NW_017729004.1:23257664-23262716 GCF_001723915.1 Gavialis gangeticus | reverse complement strand
GGGGGGGGGGGGGGGGGGGGCAGTTCCATGTCTTACATGCACATACAAGGAAACCTTATTAAGTATATTCTCTCTCATTAAACTCCTGATAAAATAAGCATGGCTTCAATAGAATGGAAACTATGGGCTCAATTGTAATGGAAACTACTACAAAGTTGATTACATGCAGCCAACACTGAACATGACTATAAAACGCATGGCCTGTACTGGGCAAACATACCGATGGGAACGTGCCACAAGGAAAGGTTACTACAGCCCACCAGAGTAAGATACATGGTAGTGCTCATTATGCTCAATCCCCCTCAGCGCTGACTCTTTTTAAAGTCACGGTAAGCCACTATACTGAATATACTTTTTACCTCTTCTTCACTCCCACAGGGATCTGTGCCTTTCTTTACCATTTCCAATGATTCCTGTTCCTTCACCAGCCTTAAATGGCAAACATCACCAAATGGGACTCCAAAGAGTTCTGCCAGCATCCCTCTGTTGCCCCATCTCTCAGCCTGTTGCATATGATTAGCCACCCCCACTCTCCATGAGGTGGAGCTGGACCAGGTTGCCCTGCGCCTCATCTACATATCACTTTTTGGAGGTTCCCAGGACTCCTGACAAAAACACCTGGTTCCAGTCATGAGTAAGTGGCTAATTAGCACATGGCTCCTTTGTGAGAGTATCTGAAGTACACACACATACTGAGCAGTGCTAAGCTGTGGGGTCACCATGGCTTGAAATACCCTTGACTCTGCTGGGGCCCAGTCCAATGAACTATATGGTACTCATCATGCATAGTTTGTCCTATATTTAAGTCAGTACAAAAGTGCTACTTAAATGCATGTTTATGGGGTCCCTGTTCTAAAACTTACAGCAGTTTGAAAAAGATAAAATGCATCAATTCTCAATGAACCAAGCTTATGAATACCCTACATTAATGTTTATTTCAAAATCAATGTTTTCAAATTTGCCCCTCACTCTCATGTGCACAGGGGGACCAGGGTCTGACAGCAAAATTGGAGGGAAGGGGCCGCAAGTAGAAGACATTGGATGGGGCAGAGGGGAAAGGGGCCACCTGACACCACACAACATGGAATTAGTTTCCTTGCTGTAACAGTGGTAGGGGGACAAATTCAAGACAAACCTCCAATAATTAGACTGTATACCTCGAAAACTGTAACAGCATCATACATTTTCCATATACAGAATCTAATTATGCAAGGGTTATCTTATATTCAGGGTCATTTTATATTTGAGTAAATAAGGTAAATCATTCTTCCAGGTAGCTGGCCAGCAGACCACCCTCCATCTATCAAGAACTGGCATGGCCACTATGCAGTAAGGGTAATGAAACGATCAGGTAGAAAGAAATGTGGTTCTGGAATCAAGGATATGCAGAGCACCTTAGAGCTGATATGACCAACGGCTATGGAGCCAAAATTTGAATGGTCACATTAAAAGAAATAGCAAACAAATAAAAAATGACATGCCTGAAGCAAAGGGGTACTAGCATAGGGGTACTGGCAACTAGAAAAGACCTGCACAACTGAAAACATACTTGAGTGTTATCAAGACTGCCTGAACCACAGAGATGACTTAAGCTTTCATTTTCACAGTCATAGTTTCAGAAGAATACCTCACTTACCTGATGACTCAACCTAGGCCTAGGATGAGAGATTTCTATTAGAACTATTTATTCAGGAAAGAGTCTAGAAAAGACTGATGAAAAAATCTTCAGGCTCACTCCCCTTCTGTGTGCATCTGTCTTCTTACAAAGACCCTCTCTCTGAAAAGCAGTTGCTAGAATCACTTACACATTTGTGGAGGTTCAAGGAGCTATAACTAGTTCAAAACGGAACCAATTTGTATAACCTTGGCAAGCAAGATGGTATCTGCTCCATCCAAGGACATTTTAAACAGGTTATACCACAACCACAGTGCTCTTTTCTAAGAAGTTGGTGCTTCCAAGAAAGCATGTGGACCATTGGCGTGAGCTTTTGGCCTAAGGTTTAATCTTCTGGGGATTTCCTCAGAACTGTCTCCAAAATTTCTAAACTCTTGGCAGTGCTACAGCCCTGGATCATAGAAACTGGTAAAGAAAAACAGAGGAAGATCAAAGATATGGAGCTTGTCCAGGCATACTTCAGACCAAAAGTTATCTGGAGTCACTTTGAGTAAGTACCATTATTTTCCAAATATAACTATGGTGTTTCACTCTTTATTTCAAATACCATAAAACCTCCAAAGGTTAGCAAGTCAGTATGTATTGTGTATAAGCAAAATGCTATGCTTTCATGTATGCTGGCAATACTAAAGCTAATGAACTGTCACCAACTCTATACTAAACTAACAAATACTTACAAGGGAAGAGTCTGAGGGAAAGTGATGTGGAGGTATCAGGGGGGCTGAATGTTCAGAGTAGGGATAAAAAACAAAACCAGAATTAGCTAGCCAAGGGAGCTGCCGCCATTTGTTCGAGACAGCAAATAACTGAACACGATTGGCTCTTTATTAAAGCATGACAACTCAGAAGCATCACCTTCCTCCTGCGACTGCTATCTGAATGGTACAGAAACAGTGCAAAGACAGAGTCAAATATAGAGCCTTTCTGGTTTGCACCAGCAACAAAATTTGTTGCTACAAGGCCAATTTCAAAACCAGTGTGAAGAGTGTAGTGGTTACTGGTCTAGTATGTCAACTTGATCTGTCCTAACAGAATAACTTCATTCTAGGTAACATAGTATCATTTGGTTTTAAGAATAAATATAAATTGATTTTTTCTTTAAATTGAGAATGACTGTGAATTTTTTCTTTAAATTGAGAATACTGCGTGTCTACTTGGCACTGGTTAGGCCTAATTTCGGCTACTGTGGGAGCATCTACATGTTCATTAATGCACTTTAGGTAATGTCCATTAAATCCAGTACCTCTATTGTGAGGTGCTAGAAAAAGGCGCATTAGCCTATTTTAATATGCATTAGCTAAAGAGCACATTTTTTGTGACGCTTTAGTGTGCATTAAAATAGACTAATGCACATTAAAATGCATGTGTAGACTCACCCTGTGTACAGTTTTGGGTTTCACATTTTAAAAAGGACATGGAGAAGTTAGAAAGGGTCCAGTGGTGAGCAACAAGAATGACCAAAGGCTTGGAAGGCAAGTCATACAAGAAAAGACTGAAGGAGCTAGACATATTCATCTTGGGAAAAAGGCACTTAAAAGGGGATGTGATAGCAGTCTGCAAATACCTGAAGGGCTGCCATGAAGAAGAGGCGAAACACCTTTTCTGTATTGCTAATGGGAATAAGATATGGACCTATGAGTTGGAGCTGCAGCAAAGTAGGTTTAGTTTGGGTATCAGGAAACACTTGTTCACTGTTGAAACAGAGAGGCAGTAGAACAGACTGCCTATGGAAGTTGTGGGCTCTTCATCACTGAGGTGTCCAAGATGAGATTTGGACACCCAATGGTCAGGGATGATCTAGGAATAGGTCTGTGCCTATGTTCTACTATGAGTATTTCCCATGCTTCTGGGCTCTGCTGGGAAGAGCAGTGGGGGCTGGGAGGGAATTCTGCACCCCCCACAGCCCCCCCTTCTGTCATGTGTCAGGGAGGTTTTTTTAAGCCTTCATCAGAGGCTTTGGTTGCAGCCAAGGATGGGGATTTTGACTGAGGTGTGCCAAAGCTTCTGCTGGGACTTTAACCAGAGGTTTCTGGCTAGAGGGTCTTGCCTCTCTGCTCAGGATTAAACCAAATGCCATATTTGGGGTCAGAAAGAAATTTTACCCCACAATCAGATTGGCACAGACACTGGGGGTTTTCATCTTCCTCTGTAGTGGGGCGGGGAGGGTGCAGCCCTCTTCTTGGGACCTCTTGCATGTATATTAACAAACCTTACAGCAGCAGACCACTATGGTTCCCCTGCTTTATCTGCGTCAGGTTAGGGTGTTATGTCTTGTGTTGTGTCAGGGCTGACTTTGTAGTTTTGCAAAGAGATTACCCAATGAGTTTGAACAGGATGATTTGCATAGGAATGATCCTGCCTCAGGCAGGGGGCTGGACTAGACCTCTGGAAGTCCCTTCCATGCCTACTTATCTATGATTCTATGTGTTTCTAAAACTGATTACCTATAGAGAAGAGTTAATATTTCAAGCATTATATATAACCTCTATAAGATCCACCTTTAGAAAAAATCACAACAAGTTTAAGTTAGTAAAAGGAGTGTCTATTTGTAATAGGCATGGCAAACCAGCTTTTAGGACCTTATCGCCAGTCAAAGAGCCAAAAGGTACCTCTGATGCAATTCCTCTGATTTTACCAGGTTTGCACAAGGGGTGATTCAGATCACTAGCTTTTCAGGATATGAATAAACAAAATTCATTGTTTAATTGACAACTGATATTTAAGAACATTCATTAATCCTCTTTTGCCAAGAACTACCTTGCCAGGTCATGTTCTCTATTACATTAACTCAGTGATTTTCAAAGGATTTGCTGCAAAAGAGTGAGGGAAATATGTTGTGAGATCCCCACATCAGGAGGTTAATGCTTTCCTCCCTGGTCTGACACCCTGTGCCTGCCCCAGCTACTCCAGCAGTGCCTGCAGCTGCTCCTCTGGGGGCTGTATCTGCTGCTACCTTCCCTGCCTCCAAGGCAGCCCCTGTGTTAGACCCTCCACCTACCCCCCTAATTCTCTCAGCAGTATGCTCTGCTGCGAGCTATTTGCTTACTATTCCTCCAACATTTATACTCTGCCCTTGATTAGAAGTTGGGGAGGAAACACAGACAGTGAAAAGGGCCAGGCACAGCAGGGTGAGGTCCTGCCCCCTCCACCCTTAATTGGTACCAGATAGATATAAATTTAGAGAAGATATGGAGGGGGCCTAGAGGTTAAAAAAAGCTGGGAATCACTTATCTAATCTCAGTGATTTTCCACTGGGGTGCCTTGAATTCAGAAATGTTATGGAGAAGGGAGCTAGAGGTCAAAAAGGTTAAGAACCACTGGGCACATCTACACATGCTATTAATGCAAAGCAATTTCTACCCAGGAGAACTTCCAAA
>NW_017729004.1:23241432-23252664 GCF_001723915.1 Gavialis gangeticus | reverse complement strand
CTGGGGTGCCTTGAATTCAGAAATGTTATGGAGAAGGGAGCTAGAGGTCAAAAAGGTTAAGAACCACTGGGCACATCTACACATGCTATTAATGCAAAGCAATTTCTACCCAGGAGAACTTTCAAATCTTTTCTCCTATGCCTGATGAAGGGTGTTTGTGCCTGAAAGCTTGCAATTGAAGAATTTTTTTTTGCAAAAATCTAGTTGGTCTAATATATCACCTTTACCACACGCCCTGATTGCTAATGTAAAGCAATAAACTCTGACGCAGTTCACACGAGAGTTTATTGCTCCCAGGCACCGCGTTTGCATGTGTACCTGGGACTGCAGCACGGTGAGCCAGGGTGGAACAACCCCAGAAGTCAGCCTGCTAGCCCGAGGCTGCTCCGACCTGGTTCAATAAGCTAGTGAGGGGCTGGCTAGGGTATGAGCCAGCCCTGTCAGCATGTACATGTAAATTGAGGCGGCACACATTGCTCCACCATAGGATAGTACTTGTATCTGCCAGTAGTATCCTACAGCAGAGTTCATTAATTTACGGTGGCCTAATACTCTGTACATCTAGATGGTGATGTTTTACCGTGGAGCTAATTAGTCAGCTCTGCAGTAGACGTGCCCACTGGTACAGAGACTAATCCTTTGCTTAAACAAAGATGTATTTGGGATCATTTTGTTAACAGTACATCTCAGCACTGGTATGATTTCCTGGCGGGGGAATGGAGTATCTTTGAAATGCATGCAAGCGCACATACACACACACACGTCCATGCACACGTGCACATCTTTTCCCGTGTAATAATGAAGTGTATGACCAATTTTAACCTAGAAAAAAAAAATGTGCCCCTGATATTAAAAGTTTGAGAAATGCTACACTACCTGAAACATTAGAATCATTTTTAAGGATTTAAATCAGTGCCAAAATGGTTCATAAATCTCCACACAAGAAAATCTGGCCTTGTTAAAAATAATTAAAAATAATTCTAAAGAATTAATTCTGGTTTACCCACTGAATCAAAAAATATTATTAAATAATTTAATTTGTGGTGGACCTGAAATGGATTTCTTTGGTGCCAAAAGAGTTTTGTTTGGGGCATTTTTTAAATAAAAGCAAAGGACAGTTGGAAATAAGGACCTAGATTAATAAGGGGCGTATGGAAGGAGCGGTGGCAGTGGCTCTATCAGGTAAGTTCCCATCTAAATTCAAGTCACTGATATGAATCAGACAGAGGTGCAAACCTTATAACACCTATTTAGCATTTTACCACTCTAATCCTAACTCGGCCTGTTGTGTCTAGGATTAAAAAGAATTTACGGGTTTACTTCCTGGACACTACAAGCTGTGCAAAGAGTCAAAATGAAGCCTTAGAGATGCCCAGTAAACTATCATTACCTAAGGTTAAGGGTCAAATTTCTTTTGTAAGAGGTGAGGACAATATTAGTGCCTAAAACAAGGCAAGGAGTTACAGTGACTTAGGTATTAATGATCTTGACTATAGCATGAAAGACATTGTTTGAAACTAAATTCCTGGTAAATAACTAAAAGAGAAAATGATCTTCAATCATTTTGTTTAAAACCATTTGCATATATCTGTAATATGAGAATGCATTTTGAAAAACTGATAACTGCCTAGTGCTTACAACATCTGCCACCCAAGTGAACAAATTGGAAACTGGACAAACAGAGGCATTACAAACACAATTACTGCTTTTGCAAGAATATTTTTCGTAGGACTCCACCTTTACAAATGTACTCCACTGAATATATTTTCTGAATATATTAAGTTTGTTAGTAATAAACATACTGGAGAAAAGTGAACATGCTTCATTTTTATACTGAAAGTTTTATTCAGAAATCTTTATAATTATACTTTTTCTTGTTTTTGTCATTTTATCAGGCTATTTTCTTTTTTAGATATTACCATAAAAAGTTACCACTAAAGAAAAAAGCCTTCCCCATGGTGTGTCAGGCTCCTGTACCTTGGCAGCTCCTAACAGTGTCTAATAGCGTTTCTAAATGCACTGAAATCTGCTTAAAGACTAATCTTAATATAGTTTCACAGAACTTCACACTTCACCCTAAAGGTGTGGAACATTAGCCTGTGACAGAACTTTGAAGCATATGACAGAATTTTAACTGTTCAGATAATATGACATTATTAAGAGTGTCTTTATTATGGTTCACTGTAAGTCTCCTGGAGAGAGTAATTTATTTTTGCACACATAGGCAACTAATATCACAGGTTATCAAACAATAATTATGTTCCATGTACAGCAGCTACTTTATAATTTGTTTAATTAAAAATTATTATGAAAAGTGATCAGTCTGCATTATGTAAGAAGACCAACCAACATGTTCAAACATTTTGGCTGTCACCAGTTAGACAGCTTATTCATACTTAGGCAAGTAGATGAGTTGGCATAGATACTCAGCACCTCTGACTCTTAGCTTACTTACGTACTATAAGATGGCATTAGGCCTAAATCCTCTAAAATTTAAAAGGATTTATCAAATGATTTCAGTATGACAATGAGTTTCTTTGTTAACTCAATGAAATAATTTTCATCACCAATTCCAAGTGCCTACAAAGCCTATTGAATTTGTTAAGAGTCTTCCCATGACTTTGATAGGTTTTGGATCAGGTTCTAAAACATAATCCTGGCATCTGCTGAGCAAAGCCAGTTCCTAGTGATGTCAACTGAACCGAGAGGTCAAGCCGCACACAGGATCTGCGTTTAAATTCTGTTTGTCCAAAACACATTTTACTGACTCAGTTCTGAATGGTGCTGAAATCAACATAGCTACCTGGCTTTTTGCTTACTATTCCTCCAACATTTATACTCTGTTTCATGATGACACCATTCCTTTTTGCACCAGCATATTCCCATCATGATTTCTCTGGGCTTGTCCTCACTGTAAAGTTAACTCAAGTCCTATTCGTACATAAAACACTGAACTGGAAGGGCACAGTTGTGTTTTTAACTTGAATTGTGTAGGTTACAGCCCAAAGCCTAACTCTTCAGAGGCCATATTATACTGTACTGTGGCCACTCTCACTTGAGTTAGGCTCATGAGAAGTTCCCTGGAGTATACATATTATGAATTCACTATGCAATGAAGACTCTGCCTGAGTATGAAACACAACAGACTTGTTATGAGCTTACACATAAGGGGCTGTGTAAGACTGCACCTAGTTTCTGTTAGCTGTTGCTACTGGAATAAGGGAAATGTGAGCATGGTTTAAATGACATGTTAAGACTTGTGAGGCTTTTTATTTTTATCCCCTAGCAATGGAATAGCAAAAATAAGTTTTATATGTACTTTAAAATCCAGCCTGAGAGTGTTTAATGAGATTAAAGAGAGCACCTTAACAGTGACAAAGTGCATTAAACTTGGGTTAGCATAATTTAGGTTAGCATAAATAGTATAATTTTAAGTGTAATACTTTCCATTATTCATTCTATTAAGTTTTGCATTTCTACCATCTTAAACAATAGCCTACTCTGTTTCACTTTCAGGTTGTCACTCTCTGCAAAAATAACGCAGTGTTTGGGATGGGAATAGTTCAGAGGGACCACTGTTAGCAGACACTAAGTGTGTTCCATTTCACATACACAAGGATGGAGGACACATGATTTTAATGCCTTCACATAGCTTTGTACATATTTAATTGGATTTAAATATATACTTTATATGTTTGTTGAAGCAATTTTTGGAAGCCTAGAGCTAATTTGCTAAAAATGTTCTCGACAGACTGCCAGATTTCTTCTAAACATCTGGGAAAACACAGCTCTTGTTGTTATTCATATACACCTATATACACATACATATATAGATGTGTGTGTATGTGTATGTACGTGCACACACATATAATACAACTTTTCCTTGAAAGGGACTAGAGAGACTCATTTTTTCTCCCTTGGATTCAAAGTAAAACACCACCAATCAACTCTCCCTTTTAAAAAAAATCTTATTAAAGAGATGTATTGCTTTAAGGATCTCTCTGGATATTTGAAGATGTCAGAGGAGACCAAGCGATACCAGTAACATTACAGTGAATGTCTCCACATTGGACCATGGGAGAAGTGAAACTACATAAGGGTACGGAGTGACTGAGTTACATTTTATAATTCCATTGGCAGAATTTTATGATAGCAGAGGCAGAGCTCCACAAGAAAGAATTTCTACTGAATAAGGAGGACTTTAAATAAAAGCTTTTCAGTGAAATATTTGAATAGTAAAACTAAGCTTGTGAAACATTACTTCACTGCTCATACACAGCACCAATAGAGCATCTATAAATAACTTAATAGAAATGCAAACAGGCTCCATTTCAACATTGTAGAAAATTTAATTTCTGATACATATTATACTCACAATCTCATCTCCTGGCAACCAATATCCTTCTTGTTCAATACCAGCTTTTGATCCCTTACACCCCACAGTCAGGGTTTCAACAATAAGACCATCTTTGACGGCTAAGCTCAGTTGACGTGTGGTCTCTTTTGGATGCATGCCGTGGACTCGAGACATATACCTGAATGTCAAAAGACAAAGGGAGACCTTGAGTAATGGTCTTATATTTACGTATTACCATTCCCCCATTTACAGGTAGGACTAAATAAATATACAGTTTATCAATTGATTTACCAGCATAGCAGTTGCCAAGTTTGGGTTTTTTTATAAAGCTTCTGTAATGTTATCCCTTCATCCCAACTTTTTTTTCCACCAGCATATTCTCTTCCATGTACAACAATATAACACAATGGTATATTGCAGAGGCAAGGGTTTTTTAGTGACATCTTTTATTGGACCAAATGTATATTTGGGAAAGAAATTTGACAGGCTTTCGAGCACAAAGCACTCTTCTTCAGATCCTGCTTCTGAAACCCTGCCAAACGTTTCCTGGATAATCACAGCTTCAACAACACACTTGGCAAATTTGCAGATGACACCTAGTTGGATGCTGTATCACAGGGGTCAGCAACCTCCGGCATGCATGCTGAGCATGGCACATGAGGCCATTTTCCTCGGCACGTGTTGGGGCCAGGGAGGCAGCAGTTGTTTGCAGCTTCCTAGCTGCAGCAGGCCCCAGCTCTGGGTAGCTCAGGGGTGGGCAAAATATGACCTGCAGGCTGAATCCAGCCCAAAAGGTCACTCTATCTGGCCCATGGGGCCCCTAAAAAATTTAGAAAATTAATATTTATCTGTCTTTGGTTCCTGAAAAAAATTACAGGAACCAGGGGCAGTAGGACTCAGGGGAGGCCCAGCAGACTCCCACAACAGCAAGGCCTGCCCAGCCCCAACCCCATAGCCAGAAGCCCCAGCAGGGGCTTATGGCCTGGGACCATGCAGCTGCACCGGCACCAGAAACTCGGGTAAGGGGGGAGGAGGGGACAGGGAAGGAGTGCAGGGAAAAGTGAGCAGGCACAGGCAGCCCCATGCGGGCTGCGAGTGGCTGCAGTGCGGGGCACCAGGCACAGGGCGGGTGAGGGGTCACTTTTCCCGCACTCAGCACCAGCTTGTAACTGCCCCTACTACTGGCCTGGGCCCCATGCCGGCTCCAGGCTCACCCTTTGGGGCTGCACTGCGGTGGCAGCAGCTGCGGTCCCCGCCACTTGCTGCGCTGGGCAGCGTTTGCTGCTGCTGCCCGCCTGGAGCTCGCGTGCTGGCCTGGCACAGCAAGCGGGGGGGCCACAGCTGCTGCTGCCATGCGCAGCCCCCAATGGGTGAACTCAGAGCTGGCACGGGGCCCAGGCTGGCAGCAGGGCTGGGTTACAAGCTGGTGCTGAGTGCGGGAAAAGCGGCCCCTCGCCCGCCCTGTGCCTGGTGCCCCACACTGCAGCCACTCGCAGCCTGTGTAGGGTTGCCTGTGCCCACTCACTTTTCCCTGCACTCCTTCCCTGTCCCCTGTGACCAGGGCCCCATGCTGCAGCCACTCACAGCCCATGTGGGGCTGCCTATGCCTGCTCAGGACAGCCCTACATGGGCTGCAAGTGGCTGTAGCAGGGAGCGCCGGCCATGGGGTGGAGGGGCCACTTTTCACTGTGCTCCTTCCTCCCCCTCCTTATCTGAGTTTCTGGTGCCAGTGCAGCCACATTGTCCTCCATGCAGGTGGGGGCAGCAGCAAGGGGGGGCACAACCCTGCGCTGCTGCCCATGCTGCTCTTGTGCACACAGGGGAATTGTGGCAGGGCAGCAGGGCAGCAGGGAGCTGGGAGCAGGCAGCTTTTTGTGCCCCATGCTGTGCTGGGTTCCAACGCTGCTTTGCAGAAGTGGCGAGGGCAGCACAGCAGGGAGCACTGTCAATATGCGCTGCCTCTCCAGAGCCCGGGGCCGGGTCTGGGAGGCAGCTGTGGCTGGGGCAGAGAGGCAGATGTTTGCAGCTGGCCTAGGTTCTGGGTAGCTGCTGACAGCTACAGAGCCTGGGCTGGGGGGCACGGGCCTTGGGTGGGGGGCACAGGGAAGCAGGGCTGGGGGGCAGGGGCACAAGCAGGGCATCCTGCCATGTACTCCTTGCCCTCATTTTCTTTTTCTGGCATGCTGGCACTCCAGCACCTTCCAAGGTAGGCATTGTGGGGGTTTTCGGCGGTTTGGCCAAAAAATGTTGCCTACCTCTACTGCATCATATACTCCAGGGAGAAGGGTTACAGTCCATAATGATTCAAAGAGGTTGGAGAAATGGTCCATAATCAATCAGATGAGATTCAGCACGGACAAGTGTAAAATCCTGCACTTAGAATGGAATAATTGCATTCATAAATACAGACTTGGGAGTGAATGGCTAGGCTGTAGTACCACAAAAAAGGACTTGGGGGTTACAGTGGACCATAAGCTAAATATAAGCCAAAAGTGTGCTCTTGTTGCAAAAAAAAAAAAAAAGCCAACAGCATACTGGGATGCATCAACAGGAGTGTCACTTGCAAATCAAAGAAAGTGAGTCTTCCGCTCTACTGAGCACCAGTTAGGCCTCACCTGAATTACTGGATCTCGTTTTGGGCTGCACACTTCAAGAATTATGTGGACAGTTTGGAAAGAGTTCACTGCAGAGCAACAAAAATGATTAGGGGTCTGGGAGGCAAGACTTATGAGGAAAGAAAAAAAAACTAGGGTAATTTAGTCTGCAGAAGAGAAGACTGAGGAAGGATTTGATAGTCTTCAAATACCTGGAAAGCAATTAGAGAGGATGGAAGTGTGTTTTTCTCTGTGGTTCTAGCGGGCAGGACTAGGAGCCATAACCAAGTTGCAGGAGGGGAAATTTAGGCTGGAGGTTAGGAAGAACACTGATTATGAGTAGTTAGGCGTTGAAACAGGCTACCTAGCAAAACTGTGGAATCGTCCTCCTTGGAAATTTTCAAGAGCGGGTTAGATAGACACTTGAATGGGATGGTTTAGTCAAGGATGATCCTCCCTTGATCAGGGGGCTGGATTAGATGATCTCATGAGGTCCCTTCCAGCCCTTCTTTCCTATGATCCTGTGAGTGCTCCAACTGTATTGTTGTGGAACTTCCTCACTGAATATTCTCAAAGCTAACTATTAACTAGCAAATGGTACTCTTAGCCACTTATCAGATATAAACACAATTTTGTATTTATATTCCTGCCCCCACAAGAACATTGTGATTTACATACTATCACACTATGAAACTGTTAATTCCAGGGATTTTACTGCCATAGCCCGTAATACTGAATGAGGTTCGGAATGTGAGATACCGCATTAATTAATTTGAAGGAGGCAGTGATAAGTGCAACACAATCACTGATTAAGTCCTCCCACTTTACTCGGCCCTGGTGAGACCACAGCTGGAGTACTGCATCCAGTACTGAGCCCCCCACTTCAGGAAGGATGTGGAGAAGCTTGAGAGAGTCCAGAGGAGAGCCACTCGTATGATCCATGGCCTAGAGGAAAGGCCATATGAGAAGAGGCTGAAGGACTTGGGACTCTTCAGTCTGGAGAAGAGAAGGCTCAGGGGGGGATCTGGTGGCAGCCTACAACTTCATAAGAGGGGTACATCAGAACCTGTTCACCAGAGCTCCCCAAGTGATAACAAGGTCTAATGGCCATAAAGCCCAGGAAGGCCAATTTAGACTAGACATAAGAAAAAAGTTCTTTATAGAACATGTGTCCAAGGTCTGGAACAAACTCCCCCCAGAGGTGGTGCAAGCACCTACTCTGAACTCCTTCAAAAACGAGCTGGATTTATTTCTTGCTGGGGTCACTTGATCCCAGCTGACTTCCCACCTACAGCAGGGAGGGGGGGGAAGGGATCTTATGAGGTCCCTTCCAGCCCCTAATGTCTATGAAATCTATGAAATTCATGCAGCGTATATGAAACCCCAATGGCTAACCCCAGTTAGAGCACTAATTTATCCCTGCCCTTCTGGTGCCTGGCAGGAAAGCACTTTGGATACTAACTTGTTCCTGCCCTGACATCTACCTGACTTCAGACTAATGTGGCTAACAACCTCTTTTGGTGCTTGAGGTAGCCACTGGCCACTCTAAATTGCACTCTAAAGCCTAAGTACCATATTTACATGAATACAAGATGTGGTTCCCCATCCCCCCGCCATGGGTGGGGAGACAGCTCTTCATCTTACGTGCACATAGAAGAAAATCTCATTAAATACATTCTTTATCATTAAACTCCTGCCAAAAGCAGCATGTGCTCAGGAATGGAAAGCAACCATGAAGTTGATGAAATGCAGCCAACGTTCAGCATGATTATAAAGCACATGGCCCATACTGGACAAACATACTGATGGGAACCTATCACAAGGAAAGGTTAGTGCAGCCTCTCTGAATAAGATGTATGGTAGTCCCCATTTCACACTGATCTCTTAAGCATCAACTCTTCTTTTAGTCATGGTGAGCCACTACAGTGAATACATTTTAAATTCTTCACTTCCACAGCTGAGCTGTGCCTTTCTTTCCCATTTCCAATGAATCCTGTTTATTTACCAGCCTTAAATGTCTATCAAACAACATCATATGGGGACCAAAACAGCTCATCTAGAATCCGTCTACAACCTCTCTCAGCCTGTTGCAGATTATTAATGTAGCCCTGCCCTCCAGGAGGTAAAATTGTACAAGGCTGCTCTAAGCCTCATCCTATATATATTTTTGGAGGATCCCAGGACTCATGACAAGAACACCCAATTCCAGTCATAAGTTGGGGGCTAATTAACCCAAGGATATTTCATTGGGGGTGTATCTGGAGTGTACATATATACTAAACAGTGCTGAGTGTGGGATCAACATGGCCTGAAATACTGTCAACTCTGCTGGGGCTCAGTCCAATGAACTATATGGTACACCAAGAGCCTTTTGGCTTTGGGTTAATGTCATGCATAGTTTGTCCTATATAGAACTCAGTATGAAAGTGATGCTTAAAGGCAGGTTTATTGAGTACCTGCACTAAAACTTGCAGCAGTTTCAAAAAAAGTAAAATGCATCAATTCTAGATGAACTAAGTCTATGAGTACCCATAATAATTTGCTTATATGCAGTTTACTATAGTTATGTTTATTTCAAGGTCAGTGTTTTCAAATTTGCCTCTTACTTCCATGTGCACAGGGAGAGCAAGGTCTGATAGTAAGGAGTGAGGAAAGGGCTACAGGGGGAAGATGTTGGGGGTAGAGGGCAAGGGGGGGTACCTGATCCCCCAGACTTAATTTTCTCTGCTGTAGCAGTGGGAGGGGGACAAATTTAAGCCAAACCTCCAATAATTAGATTCTATAACTGAACATTTTTAACAAATTTATAAGTTTTCCATATATAGAATCTAAATACTAAGAGGTTGTTTTATATTTGACTAATACAGTATATTCAGTAAGGCATTAGATAACCCAAACAGCCTTCAGACAAAAGAAATGCAAGTTAGGTTTGGTCATAAAATGACCTTTTCTAAAATTTCTTAAATTTGTGAACATGAAACAAATAATGTGGAATGTTTTTTCACAAACTACTGTGGAAGATCTGTAAAGCTCAAAAAGTGCAAAGAAGCCCAAAATAACATTACTTAACCTACTGGTATTTATGAATTGCATGTGAAGAATATGAACTGAGTTATAATTGCAGGTTATGATCAAGAAACTGAGCAGCATGTAAATTGCTATCAGTGGGAAAAGTCCATTTTGTGGCTCTATTTTTTTTTAATTATGTGCGTCTTAGGCACAGGGCTGGCTGCACCTTGCTCAGCTTCCTTCTGAGAGCAGGCTGTAGGCTACAGTAGGCTGTAGGCATGAGTATCAACCAACTTCTTAGGAGGTCATGCTGGGTTCCATCAACTGTGGCTCTTGCCTTTAAAAGTGTGTAATCAGTGGTATACACTGACAACAAAGCCCTCTTAAAAAAAGCCTTGCTTTTGTTAACTGAAGGAACAAAGCACTCAGCGAAAAGCCATCTAAGTGCATGTCTCTCATATCTGAGAACAATTATAAGCCATGTCAGTTCAGAGAAAAAAATAAAATAAAATAAATTAAAAAATGAAATAATGTGAATGTTAACTAAGAATCATTTAAAACTTTTTATTGATATCCCCTTGCAAAAACCACAAATAGGAAAAGAAGTCTGCCCATTCAGAAAAGCCACTTTTCTTTACAAGAAAAGTGAAAGCAGCTATAGAAGACAAAAAAACAAAACAAAAACCCCAAATGGAAGAAGGAGAAAGCTGACAGTCATAAGTATAAATCAAAGGCTGTTAAAAATTGATAAGGGAAGCTAAAGAACACAAGGGGAAATCTTCAGCCAGCAGTTAAAAACAGTAAGAAATTTTTTTAGATTAGGAATAAACTGTAGAATTGTAGTCCACAAGGAAACTACCAAAGGCCAGATTCTACATGGCTCTGTGAGCTCAGGGGGCATGTTCATGCAGGCACGTGCGCTTGCAGCAGTTCAAATAGAAGTGAAAATCTGAGCTAGGGCTTTTTGCCTCAGCGCAAGTGCCCAGAGATGCACTTCAGTGTGGGGCAAATTGTGCCACTTGGGGCAAAATAACCTTGCCTGGCTCCTCCTGAATCTGCAGCCAGGTGGAGCTAGAGGCTGGGGCCTGCACCTGTGCTGGCCCCAACAGTATAAAAAGCTGCCCTGGCAAGTAGCTCAGGGCTACTCACTGTCAGGAACTTTGACAGGTCCAGGAGGTGAAATCTACCCTACCTCCCAACACCCTTGCCTTTGTTGACCAGGTTCTGCGTGGTGGTGGTCTCTGCACCCCCCCCCCCCACTTTTCCTCCAGC
>NW_017729004.1:23238990-23241368 GCF_001723915.1 Gavialis gangeticus | reverse complement strand
GTATAAAAAGCTGCCCTGGCAAGTAGCTCAGGGCTACTCACTGTCAGGAACTTTGACAGGTCCAGGAGGTGAAATCTACCCTACCTCCCAACACCCTTGCCTTTGTTGACCAGGTTCTGCGTGGTGGTGGTCTCTGCCCCCCCCCCCCCCACTTTTCCTCCAGTCCACCAGAATTTGTCGTGGGGCCAGCTCCTTGCCTGGCTTCACGGCACTCCCTGCCCCACCACCTGAGTCAGCAGGAAGACACCAAAGCGGTCCACTTTTCCACCATCCATCACTGCCACCTCTACACACCCATGTGCCACATTGTCCATCACGCTGCCCTCGTCCCGCCTAGACACCAAGTAGTGGGACCTGCTCGGCGAGCGCCTGAGTCTGTACTCCACCTTCATCCCATTAGCCATTAGGGACCTCAGCTGGCAGCTCCTCAATAGAGGTGAGCTTCACAGACACCCCAGTCTCCTGCCCCCTCTGTGGGCAGAGGGAGACCCTGGCATACATGACCCTCGAGTGCGTCAGGCTGCAGCCACTCCACCTACACAGCCTCCTCTTGAGGTTCAAGTTGAATTTCACCCCCCCAACCTTTTTGTTTTTGGTCACCCCATCCACGGCCCCACCAAGTCCTGGGACCTCCTGGTCAACCTCCTCCTGGCCCTGGCCAAGTGGGCCCTGTATTTGACCAGGAAGGAAGCTCTGGCCAGGAAGATGCCCGGAGACTCTGGGGCCGCCTTCCTCTCACTTCTCCGTGCATGTCTCTGGACGGAGCACCAGTGGGCGGCATCCACTGGCTCCTTGGATGCTTTTGAGGACCGGTGGGTGCAGCCCAGGGGGCTCTGCTCGGTGTCCCTGTCAGGCGCACTCATTTCCACGTTTTGACCCCTTGACTCACACGACACTCCTATCCTCGTTTTTTTCATTACTTGTCCCAAGTATTCTGTTGTGTCATCCATCCATTGGCCCCATACGTTAGGTGCTATTAGTTAGATGCGTGGGCCTCAGAGCCCACGACAATTAGGTGATACAAAAAGTCAGGAGCTTTGGGGGGTCCAATCTGCCCTACCTCCCGATGCCCTTGCCCTTGTTAACCAGAACCTGCATGATGGTAGTCCCCATCCCCATGTCCTCCAGCACACCAGAGTTTGTTGTGGGGCCTCACCTGGCTTCGTGGCACTCCCCACCTCACCATCTAAGCCAGCTGGAGGACATCAGGCTGGTCTGCTTTTCCACCATCCATCACCGCTACCTCTATACGCTCTTGTGCCACACAATCCATCATGCTGCCATCCCATCCGAACACCAAGTGGCAGGACCTGCTCAGTGAGAGCATGGCTGGGGCACCCCAGTGGCTGAGTCTGTATTCCACCCTCACCCCATGAGCCACTAGGGACCTCAGCGGTCAGCTCCTCCATGGAACCATTGCCACAGGTGTGTACGTGATAAGCTTCATAGATACCCCAGTCTCCTGCCCCTTCTGTGGGCAGAGGGAGACCCTGGTGCACATGACACTCGAGTGCGCCATGTTGCAGCCCCTCCACCTCCAGAACCTCCTCCTGAGGTTCTGGTTGAATTTCACCAGCCACCTTTTAGTTTTGGTCACCTTATCCACAGCCCCACCAAGTCCTGGGATCTCCTGGTCAGCCCCCTCCTGGCCCTGGGCAAGTGAGCCCTGTACTTGACCAGGAAGGAGACTCTGGCTGGAAAGGTGCTCAGAGACTGTGGGGCCACTTTCCTTTCACTTGTCCATAAACATTTCCAAGCACAGCACCAGTGGGCAGCACCCACCAGCTCCTTGGACACCTTTGAGGACTAATGGGTGGGGCCCAGGGGGTGTCCCTGTCAGGTGCACTCATTTTCACGTTTTGACCCTTTGACCCTCACGTTGCTCCTATCCTTTCTTTCCTTTGTTGTCCCAAGTATTTTGTTGTAGCATTCACCCATTAGCCCCCATACAACAGAGGCTACTAGTTAGCCATGTGGGCCTTAGGGCCCACATTATTTGAATATCACAAATAGTCAGGACCTGCTGGGGCCTGGCCAATTGGTACCTGGGGACACTACCCTTGTGTCAGCTGGACTGCTGAAGCAGCCCTGAGAGTTCCCTGCACCCTCTACCCACTGCAGTAGTCTGGCAGTGGGGACTGCTGCCTGGTTGTTACCTGCTACCACTTGCAACAGCATGTGGCCCTGAGGCTGCATGCCCTCCAGACCCAGATGGGGACTGTGTGGCCATTAGAGGCATCTGCACCTCTGGGCCAAGTGCCAGCGGGCTGTGGCTGCATAGTTAGCCTTTGTGCGGCAAATGTGCCACCACCTGGCCATCTGGGTGGCTATTGCCCGAAAGATGTTCCTAGTGTGGTGGCCTGCTTTGAACTGTCAAA
>NW_017729004.1:23229834-23238979 GCF_001723915.1 Gavialis gangeticus | reverse complement strand
TTTAAAAAGCCGACAGCATCATTTTGCTTCATTAGCAGGGCTGTAGTGCCTCTTCCCCCCCACAACATGCGTCCCCACCCCCCACATCAGACTGCCTCCCCCTTCCCCTCTCTAATCATTCCCCCACCCGGTCCCAGTGTCCCCACACTCACCAGCAGTAGCAGTGGCTGCTGGGGTCACTGGGGCTTCATGGCACACCCCACCCCCATGTGGCACAAGGATCAGCCCCGGCCACCTGGCACCCACGCTGCCGCATTGCATGGGTGCAGCCCAGCTCAGCAGGGTGCCGCGCACTGTCAGACAGCTTGGGGCTGCTGCTGCTGTCACCTGGAGCTTGGTGCCGCTCGGTCTGAGCTGCCCCGAGCTGCCAGACAGCCTTCGGCACCATGCAGCACCCTGCCAAGCTGGGCTGCACATGTGCGATGCGGCAGTTTGTGCGTCAGGCGGCCAGGACCGATGCCTGCTGCCCCGCGCGGGGGGACTGTGCCATGAGGTTCCAGTGATCCTGACAGCCACTGCTAGAGCCAGTGAGTGCGGGGATGCTGGGGCCAGGTGGGGCAGTGATCGGGGCTGGGATGGGCCAGGGGGGCAATCGGGGTGGAGTGGCGGTGGAGTGATTGGGGTGGTGCCAGATGGGGGAATGATCGGGTGAGTGAGCAGAGGCCAGGGCTGGACAGGGCCTCCTCATGGTCCACTCCCCCCCATCTCCAGCCCCCCCCCCCTTACCTGGTACAGAGCCCAGGTCCAGGTCCCTGCAGCCCGCACGCTGCTTGCCCTGCATGGGCAGGCAGTGTGCTTCAGCAACAGGGCAAGGGCCAACCTTAGAGATGCTCTGGCTGGCTATCAGAGCATCTCTGTGAAGGACCGAGCCTCCGGTTACTCAGGTTGTGCCCTGTCCCACTTTATTTCCCAAGTTTTATTTCCAGGTACCAAATTTTGCCCCTGCACTGCAGACATGCAGTGCGGGCAATATTATTTTGTTCCCACACATGCATCTTGCAGCATTTCAAAGAGGTTTGAGATACTGCAAGAGACACATGCCCAAGCTCTTTATTCCTGCTCAAGCCTAGAGGTATATTGTCAGCTTGTATAGAGGCATCATAAAGACAATAGGAAAAGACTATTGTGCACCCTCTGCATACCAGACACATTTTTATCTGGCTGTAGTGGGCTATTTTCTGGCCTTTTGTATTCACAAGAGTATCTGGTTCATATATCTTATTTTAAATAACAAAAGCCAGTCATTTGCAAACCAGGGTCTCAGAACTTCTTTGCCAGTTCATACTGTTTAAATTCTGTTTTTCATAAGTTAGAAGGGTAACTCTGGAAGAATTATGACAGCTAACTGCATAGTTTCATAGCTGGCAGGGTCGGAAGGGACCTGAGCAGATCATCAAGTCCGACCCCTGCCTTGGCAGGAAAGAGTACTGGGGTCAAACGACCCCAGCAAGGTGACTATCCAGCCTCCTCTTAAAGCCCCCCAGGTTAGGAGCCAGCACCACTTCTCTTGGAAGCTGGTTCCAGATCCTAGCCGCCCTGACAGTGAAGTAGCGCCTCCTGATATCTAGTCTGAATCTACCCTCTGCCAGCTTGTAACCATTATTTCTAGTCACTCCTGGTAGTGTTCGGAGCAACAAGGACTCCCCCAATGCCTGCTGGTCCCCCTCTGACCAGTTTGTAAACAGCCACTAGATCCCCCCTCAGCCTTCTTTTGTAGAGGCTGAACAGGTTCAGGTCCCTTAACCTCTCCTCCTGGGCCCTGCCCTCCTGACTCCTGATGAGGGTGGCCCTCCTCTGGACCCTCTCCATGCTGTCCACATCCCTCCTGAAGTGTGGTGCCCAGAACCGGACGCAGTACTCCAGCTGTGGCCTGACCAGTGTCGCACAGAGGGGAAGTATCACCTCCTTGGACCTGCTTGAGATGCATCTGTGGATGCGTGACTGCAGTAAAATGACTGGTGTGGCACATCCATGTGGTCAGAAGAAAGGCTTCACATATATTCAGGTGGTGTAACTATCAGCAGAAAGGCTCCTTGTGTTGATATATGCTGTGCCTACACTAGGGGGCTCTCCCGATATACTTACATTGGCATTGCTACGGTGGCAGAGGTTCTGTAGCATAGTCAAAAGAACCAACAATTTATTTGAGATGTTAATTCTATTTGTGAACGTATATTTTATTTTGTTTTTGCAAATCTCTACTTCTATTTTGCAATCATACCTACTGCATCAGATTCACCATATCCTGTTCTGACTTTTGTAACATCTCTCGCCTTAACTGTAGAATATCACTACTATTACTATTAATATAATACTAACACCCATCTCTTCCTCTCCTCCCAAATAAGTCAATATTGTGATCATTATCTATATTTTAGAGATGGGGAAAATTAGGTATAGAAAAGGAAAGACATTTGTCCCAGGTCAATCAGCAAGTCAGTACAGAAGTACTGGAAGTGAAAACTGGTAACTTAAGTCTCAGTCCAGTAGATTATCCATTAGCCCAAGGTGCCTGTTGGATGCATTCACTTCACTATACATGGTCAAAACACTGGATAAACATTATTTCATTAAATCCTCATGACGTGAATTAGATTAGACAGAGATATACAACAAAACACCCATTGGATGGATGTGAATGCAGCAGGGAGGCAAAGTTCAATCCTTTAAACTGGTTATCATCAGCTAAGAGGCTGAATCAACCTATTCCAAATCAGAGGCAGTGCGTGTGCTGAAGAAATATGCATGGGACTGGAGTTCACACATTTCTCTACACTGTTGTGGACTAAATGCAGGGTCACAGGCAAACCATTCAGCCTCATTTTATCTAGCTGTAAAAGGGGGATAATAAATCTTATTTCACTGCGGTTTTTTAGAATGAATTAGGTAATATTCACACAGGTGCTTTATATGAGGCAGGGAGAAAACTGTGCTCAAATTTCTCATGCACAAGAGACATTACTAATCCAGGGAGAGGCAGAGTCTCAGTTGGCAATGGAAGCACAGAAACAGCTGGCACCAAGAAGTTAGGAAATAAAGAAGAGAGATAAAGCAATCCCTGATTGCGGGTTTCAAAAGCTGATTAGCCTTACCTTGGAGACAGGCAGTTGAGGCAATACCGGTTTGTTATGCTCCTGTCCAGTGCTCCACTCATTGACAGAATGGGAGGTGTAATACTATCCCTCGGCTGTTATTATGAAGTCAGCCCAGAGAAATAAAACAAATACCCTTTTGGATGGGTAAGGATATGGTATGGAGGCAAAGTAAAATCCCCTAAATCACCAAACCAACCATAATCAGTTGGGAGACTGAAACAACCCCTTTTGAAATACAATTTATTTGCATTAATCTCCACTGTATAAAGTACGGATCTATTAGATGAAAACAGGAGTTTTGTCCAGATAATCTGTGTGCTAAAGTCCAAATCTAGCCAGATGAGGTTGCCTGCCTGCAGGACACAGAAACAATGGAGGAAACTTAGACTACTGCCCAACAGTACAGTATTTATAGCTCAGCTTTCAGTGTTTCTCCATTCCTAAACCCTGCTGAGATTAGTATTCAAGAAAAAAGCAAGTTAACAGATTTGTAATAAAGTTTTAAGAATCCGTTAAAAGGAATGTTCTCATTAACTCCTGGAATAATTTCTATGCATATTTCTTCATTATAAATTTCAACAAAACCCAGCTTTGATATTTCACAGAATTTAGAACTGTTCACACTGAAAACAGTCTAACAGAGAGCAAGTAAATGCAGAAGCAGCAGATCTGTGTTTCATCACCGAAACAAAGTTAGAGAGAGGAACACCAGATTGAGATAAGTAATGGATCAGAACAACAAACTCTGCCTTACTGGAAAGCATGTTAACTGGTTATGAAAAAAATGCATGAAAGGAAAACTAGCTTTCTTGTGACTGCAGCTAAACAAGCAAGAAGCCCTTTCTTCGAATGTATCAGTAATGAAACAAATGCAATTGTGGGCTGTTCTACTGTCAGCTGCAAAGTAGGAATACTGTTTATTAGGTAGTATTTAAGTATATTATTTATTTTCCTATCTTAAAACCCTAAGCATTTCTGAGACACCATGGGAACAGCACACTTGAACTGTGTTCTGGTCAGAAGTGGCAGAGAATACTCCTTGCACAGAACAATGGTTTAGAGCTGCCAGGGGAGGGTTACCATCTCTTGCACTTCCCCCAACATCTCTTGTGGAGGAGCAGGTAAGGCTAGGACATACCAGTGACCCGGAGGGAGTCATACTGGTGTGAAGCTTCCATATGTCTTCCACTGCAACAAATGATAGTGGTGGAACAAGATTAGGCAACTGTAACCAGATCATTAATGCCTCCCGCTCACTAAGTAGATGTGGAGCACAGGAAAACATTACTTCAGCTGCCTGACCTCAACTGAAAAGAATTAACTATCAGCTGTTAATTCTTTAATTTATCTGCTAACAAACGAGCAACCCATACCAAGAACTACCACACATTTCTCACCCACAACAGCCTCAAACCTCTCTCTCTCTCTCTCTCTTTCTTCTAATGCCTTACCATAGTGGTCAGTAACCTATCGTCCATAGAGATGTTGGATCCAGTCTGCAGAATGGGGACTTCAGGGGTGTTCAGCACCAGGAAGGCTTTGCTCACACTGCACCACAGCTAGGTGCTTTGCCCACGTTGCACTGTGGTTGGGCGGCAGAGGAGAAGTGGTGGCTGCTGGTTAAGTAGTGGGGGGGATGATCAAGGTCTGTAGTGGTGGTTAAGTAGCGGGGGATCAAGGTTTGTAGTTTTTCTTCTAGTTCTGACGGAAATGATCTGATTGTAGTTTTGGGTTTCAAGGTGAAAGGGGGAGTAGGATTTTCCTGCACTTCTTTGTAGTAGGTGGTGTGAGAGAGTTGTCTGTTTCTTGTGTGAAATGGGGTACATTTCTCACAAGAAAACCACTCTCTCCAATCTTTCAATTCTAACACCAACCCCCATTTGACTCAAACTGAGTCATGTTGGCCCATCACCAGAAAACGTTGCTGACCCCCACCTTTTTTTAAAAAATTACTTTTGCACCATGCCTTGAAGCTGAACAAGCATAATCCCTTTTAGACCAAAGAGGCATGGAGAAAAGCACACTGCACATCAGCATACACAGTTGCCCCTGCACTCACAAAGAAGAGCCTAGCACTCGGGAAGAACCAGATAGTGAACTCTGCCCCTAACAGTCATGGTGATCACTACTCACTTGCTTGGCACTACAGAAGACAAAAAATGAAGCCACACAGTTTCAGATAGATAACACTGTACAAGCACATTAAGATGCATATCGGTCTAATTTCAGATTAGATCCCACTAGGTGCATCTACACATGATATTAGTGTAACTTAGACTTCCTTTGCTGCAACTTGAGACTGTTGCTCCTTGGTCTGTCATCTGCCACCACTGAGAACAGCCCAGCTCCATCCTCTTTCAAACCCTCCGTCAAGTAGTTGAAGACTGCTATTAAGTCCCCTCTCAGTCTCCTGTTCTCTAGACTAAATAAGCCCAGTTCCTTCAGTCTTTCCTCATTAATCATGTCCCCCAGCCCCCTCACCATTTTTGTCACCCTTCCCTGGACTCTCCCCAATTTGTCCACATACTTTCTGTAGTGGGGGGCCCAAAACTGAACACAGTACTCCAGATGTGGCCTCAGCAGTGTTGAATAGAGGGGAATAATCACGTCCCTTGGCCTACTGACAACACACCTACCAATGCAGCCCAGTATGCTGTTAACCTTCTTGGCAACAAGGGCACACGGCTGGCTCATATTCAGTTTATGTCCGCTGTAACCCCCAGAACCTTTTCTGCAGAGCTGCTGCCCAGCCAGTCAGCCCCCAGCCTGTACTGGTGCATGGGACTGTTCTTTCCCAAGTGCTGGACTTTGCACTTGTTCTTGTTGAACCTCATGAGATTCCTTTTGGCCCGATCCTCCAATTTTTCTAGGTCACTCTGAATCTGAGCCCTACCTTCCAGTGTATCTACTACTGCCCCCAGGTTCGTGTCATCTGCAAACTTGCTGGGGGTGCACTCTATGCCATCTTCCAGGCTGTTGATGAAGACACTGAACAAAACTGGCCCCTGGGGCACTCCGCTTGATTCCGGCTGCCAACTAGACATCGAGCCATTGATTACTACCCCGAGCCTGATGCTCCAGCCAGTTTTCTATCCACCTTACAGTCCATTCATCCAGCTCAGAATCACTCACCCTGGGTCAGAGCCAGGTGGCTGAGCAGATGCTAGGACCCTGCTGCTGCTACCACTTGTCTCTCCAGTAGCCCAGGGAAAGCACCCACAGCAATTCTCCCTGCAGAAGCAAGGGAAGAGAACCCACAGATGGCATCTCCCACTGCTGAATTCTGCAAAGCCAACCCCTACAGGCTGGATCCAAAGTTTCCGCAGACTGCCTGCATACAGGCTGTAGGTTGCCAATAGGGCTATGCAAAGCTTTGGGTGCTGATTTGATTCAGAGGAGATTTGGTCCAATTTGGCAGCTGAATCTCTGAATCCAAACTGAATCGGGGGACCAACCAAAAACGTCCAAATAGATTCGGAGAACTTCAGAGAGATTCGGGCAGTCCCCACTCTCAGCCGCGGGGAGCTGGACCTGGACTCTGTGCCAGTAAGTAGGGGGTGAGGGAGGGAGATGCTGAGGGAGGGGACCATGGGGGGACCCCAGAAGACCCCATCCCCTGTCTGCTCCCCCAGCTCTCCTGAGTGGCCCCTGACCCCCCACTCACTCTCCTAGCCCTGCCAATGGCTTCCTGGCCCGGACCCAGCATCCCGGCTCTTTAAAAAAAAAAGCCCCACACTCACTGGGTGCTGCAGCAGTCTTGGGGCTTCTGGGGGCTTGCAGCAGAGCCCCCCCCCATGCAGCGCATGGCAGTGAGGGGCAGCAGGGATTTTAAAAAAAATAAAAAATGTCCAGGGATGCTGGGGCCGGACAGGGCAGCCATTGACGGGGCTGGGAAAGTGGGTGGGGGATTAGGGCTTGTGACAGAGCCCCCCATGCAGCACAGGGTAGTGGGGGGGATTGCCCCCCCCCCGGCCTGGCAGGAGCTGGTGAGAGTGCAGAGGTTTTTTTTGTTTTGCTTTGTTTTTTTTTAAAGAGCCGGGACACTGGGGCCTGGTGGAGCAGTCACTGATGGGCCTGGGAGAGCAGGTGGGCGATCAGGCCTATTTGATTCAGAGATTCGGTGGTGGATGAATCTCGAAATCAGATTTGGCTGAATTGATTCTGGACAGTGATTCGAGTCACTGAATCGAATCACTGTCCCCCGAATCAGCTAAATCTGAAGCAAATACTAGCTGGTTTGCACAAGCCTAGTTGCCAACCCGTACTTTAGAGGCAAAGTATAAGACTCAGGGTATGTGTACAGTGACTCATCCCCTGCCAAATCTCTCAAGGTTAGGGACCTCCTGAGCCTGAGGCTGCCTCCCTGGCTGTTCTGTCTTATAGCCACAGATGCACCTATATTCCATAAATTTGCCTAATCTGTTTTTAAACCTCTACAGTGCATTTTGGAGTTTAATTGTGCCCTCAAAGACAGACATGGAGAAATGACATTCAGTGGGACAATTTAACTTGGACATTAAAAGTGGATAATCTCATTTTACTTAGCCAGAAGGAAAGAGGTATATTTTGCTGAGAAATTTGAATGAATAGAATGCTTACTGCAAACAATAGCTACTATTTTATATAAAATACTATGGTACTTCAAGCACTGGTAAATGGTAACTTTATAGTGATGCACAATGCACTTTTGGCCTTATCTAGGTTATCTGCATTTGGCACTAGATGGTTAATCATTGGAGCAGTAGAGGCTCTGTTTTCCTCTGTAGGAAAGGAAGTAACAGTCAGATGATGGCAGTCCTCCACCTGCTCAGACTCTACTGGAATGGATAGCTCATATATGGAAGGAAGAGAGCTGCTACATTCCATAGAGTATGATGCTGGGTTTGCAGGTGAGCCTTAAGGAGATAAGGCTGGTCCCATTAAAGTTAACTAAAAGACTGCTATTACGTTTAGATGCCAGTAGTAGGCATCTAAACAATATAGTTGATTCAGGGACAGAACTTAAGGTATAGCACAAAATGAAAGTAAGGCCACCTGAAACCTATGCCCATTCTTACTCTTATATTGTGTCCACTGCTGTGGTATATGGGGCTGTACTAGTGGGACATAAAAAAGATGTAACTCACTTTATATTCTTAGAATGCCCAATTTTTCCCTTAGGAATACCTGAGGCTTTTTTAATTTTGCAGTGGAAGGAAAAGAAAAGATAAGAGATAGTATAAGAGCTTAAACCATTAAGGCCCAAATCTAGGGACTCAGCATCAACCCAAATAATGAAGATAACCCCCGCAGAAAATTAGGTGTGGTACACACCCTCTTGCCCATGATGCTTATGACGACTGTGCCTCATTGTACATGCCCTGCAGTAAGCCGCTATCCTATGGGCAGATCCCTGCACACATTCTGTTCCTCAGACTGCAAACCTGTGTGGAGTGATTTGACTCTTACAAGACACATGGGTAAGCTTAAAAGCTATAAATATATGCTTTTCAAAATAAAGCATTTGAACATTTTCTTCCCTTTTCCTTCCTTACCAGGGTCTGATGCTGGACCAGCAGCTAATGACATCACACACATATAGGCTTTTCAAAATTCAATTTTTATTTTTAATTTTGACAGCTAAAGATCAGTGGTTATTTTTAAGCATTTATTTTGATTTGTATCAATCTAAATATTTAGGTAGGATGGGGAGAGCACTGGCAGCACACTGTTCCTTTGGCAATGTCTTGGACAGCCACTGTGGGACCTGGGGCCATGCTAGCAAGCTGTGCTGGGAACAGGGGTTGGAGGGGCAGGGCTGTGGGCAGATGGGAGCCCAGTGCTGCTGGCTGTAGGTCTGCAGGTGTTTGGCCCGTGTGTGTGTGTGCATGTGCATGCATGCATGCATGTGTATGTCTGAGTCTGTGCATGCGTGTCTCTCCAGGGAAACTTGGCCACAAGTGCAGCTGGTGCCAGAGCAGCCCCTGAGCAGGTGAAGCCCTTTACCTGCCTCCTCCCAGTGAGTGCCCGCTGCAGTAGATGAGTTTCGCCTACATGCCTGTCTAGGGTCT
>NW_017729004.1:23223833-23224834 GCF_001723915.1 Gavialis gangeticus | reverse complement strand
CATGCATGTGTATGTCTGAGTCTGTGCATGCGTGTCTCTCCAGGGAAACTTGGCCACAAGTGCAGCTGGTGCCAGAGCAGCCCCTGAGCAGGTGAAGCCCTTTACCTGCCTCCTCCCAGTGAGTGCCCGCTGCAGTAGATGAGTTTCGCCTACATGCCTGTCTAGGGTCTGGCTCATCCTCTGCCAGCCCAGAGCAGTGCCGGAGTAGCATCCAAGGCCCTGCTGTGGGGCCCCTGTGGGGCCAGCTGGGGACTAGGGCTTTCTCTGCTCTTCGGGCACAGCCCTGGCCTCTGCCCACCCCCGCACCTCCCTCATGTGGGCCCTGCAGCAGGGACTTAGTCATAATCAGTGTGTAGGTGCACATACACACACACGTGGCACCCTCTGCCCTGGATTTTCTAACCCCTGTCCCAGATTTATTTTTTTCCTCATCTCCTCTTCTGATGATTACTGACAGAAATATTTTTCTGTCAGTCTGTGAGTGTGAGGCAAAATTGATGGTTATTGATGTTTATCAATAAAAGCTGAAACCTGCCATGCCTACACATATAGAAACCCCAGGATGTAGATGAATTCTTTACATTCTTCCCAAGATGTGATGGCATCTGTTGCAGGAGACATGCAGAATAATAGTCCTGCAAGAAAGCTTTCTGTTAGCTTGTTTTGTAAAGTTCCGATTTGTATGTTTAGAGTAGATTCGCCAAGGCACAGAAGACAAATGAAAAACCCTTTCCGTATCAATTATACCTCATCTCTTCTCTTCACAAAAACGTAGTCAAGAGAAACAGGCTGCACAGGATGGCCACTACTCTAGAGTAGTGTTTCTCAACCTTGTGGGTTTATACCCCACCATAATAAGTCAGGCACTCTCACGCTATCTTTCTTTAGCCATACCCATGTGCATATATATACACATACATGGGTATGTGCATATATATATATATGCGCACATGGGTAGGTCTGAGAAGTGGGCGGATCTGAACAGGATGCGGTTCAACAAG
>NW_017729004.1:23221505-23223153 GCF_001723915.1 Gavialis gangeticus | reverse complement strand
GCCCATGGCAGGGGTTGGACTAGATGATCTGTCTAGGTCCTTCCCGACTCACTGATTCTATGACCAGTGAGCTTGACTTTTTTAGTTTTCTTTAAACACACCTAAGTTTGTGTGGTGAAATATTGCGAAGAGTACCTCTGTGTAACTCAAATGTGCCTGACATTTCTGCAGCTGCTGTTGACAGAGCTAAAAGGTAATCCTGTTTGTTCATGCTTTAGATGCCCCAGGCACCATACAACTTCCTATAATGCTCATTATCTGGGTCAGTTCTGTCAAAAGGAATAATTTTAATTCAGAAGAGCTTTTTAATTGTTCCAGCTTTTAAACAAACACTCCCACTCAAATAACTTCATTACCTTGCAGTTAAGTCTGCTGGTCTGTATAGCCTACTAGTGCTAACCCTGAAGAACAAAACTTGAAGAGTTAAGTCGTTCAGTTCCTAATTACAGTTTGCCTTTTTAAAAACTCTCTCCTGTTTCTACATACGCTGCCTATATAACCCTACCCTCATTTACACATAACTTGCATTAAAATATAGGTCCCCAGTCCTAAAAATATTTATGCACATAAGTCACTTTATGCATGTGAGTAGTCCTATTACATGAGAAGTTCATTGGTGGTATGTGCATAAAGTTACTCACCGCATAAAATGATTTATGCTTCCAAACCAAGGAACATACCTCAGAGCTTGTTTGTGAACTTGTTAATGGGACAGATAAAACCATAAACAGGTGAAAATATATCAGTGTGTTACAAATTCAACATTCATTTAGGTTGGGATTCAGAGGCCTAAAACAGAACATGTCCTTATTCAACCACGCTATTGTTTCATGAATCAGGGTGTCAATTTCACTGGAGGAGATTTAAAATCCTAAGATAAATTTGTTACCTGTCTGATGCAAATTTTATCTCTAACTCTATATTTGAAAGTCACTTTTCTTCATAGCTAAGAAACCAAACATTATTAAGATGTTTCACATTCAAAATCACAAATTATTGCATCAATTGGGGGGAAGAAATTGATTGCCAAGTAAAAAGCAACTCAGTACTGCTTTCAGGAAATACATTATAAAAATAGATACTCTGCTTATTGTCTGTAAGAGTGAATTCTTTATACTGCATGAAAACATTAAGAGAAGTATGGATATTATGGGCTATTTTAAAAAACTGAATGGGAATTGTGGTTTAGCACACCAAAATTTATCCTCAGGAACACCTAGATTATACTTGGAAATTATACTTAGTGTGTGAATAAAGTACAAAACATTGAGGATTCTATTTTGTATGAGTACTGTAGAGAATTTAAGATAAGCTTGCACTAATTAACAAGCATCTAGCAGGGATTTCACACTGGTGGTTTGTGTATTTGTGTTAATGCAAATAATTTTATCCACCAATCACAGTCTTCCTCAGTTCATGACCAGAGATTGTATCACCAACTGTACAAATGAAATATGGCCACTTCTGAGATGGAATGTGGCAATCCTTTAGCACCAGCAATACTACGTAAGACAGTATAGGGGCAATTTAGCTAGGGAGGATCTATCAAATGGAATTTGGCCAGGGCATTAATGTAAACCTCTCTCTATCTAATCCTTAGGGGGGGGAACAAAAAACTACCCTGTGTAACTTTTAATAGATGTACGTT
>NW_017729004.1:23203903-23216505 GCF_001723915.1 Gavialis gangeticus | reverse complement strand
GGAATTTGGCCAGGGCATTAATGTAAACCTCTCTCTATCTAATCCTTAGGGGGGGGAACAAAAAACTACCCTGTGTAACTTTTAATAGATGTACGTTAGGTTAGATGTACACCTTGCTGGGGTCGTTTGACCCCAGTACTCTTTCCTGCCATGGCAGGGGGTCGGACTAGATGATCTACTCAGGTTCCTTCAGACCCTAGAAACTATGAATATTTACATCTGATCCAAAGCAAGCCATAAAGGTTTCTTAAGTTATCACTCATCCCCAGTCCTTTTGTTCTGATTCCTAGAGGGCTGCACAGGTGACCTAATAGGGCAACTGAGGAGTCTTCTAATATGGAAGAAGGCCCACTTTCATAAAGTTGGCACTGTTAGCTACAATATCCATACCATTCCCCACATATGAGGAGAAGCAGACATGGGTAAACTGCTCCTGTGCTCCATCAGTCTCTGGGCTGTTTAATGGCCTTCTAGGTCCTGGATTAATCTCAATTCAGACAGGTCTGAAAATATGAACGATCATTTCCAGCAACTTAATGTCCCTTAATATTTTATCAGACATTGGTTCAATACTGAGTTACAAGGAAGAAGCCCGCCTGGCAAATCACAAATTCCACTTCATATAGCACCTAGATTTTCCTGTGGTCTCTTTCTTTAACCATTTTTATTAATGTCTCCTACCCAAAGTGCTGAAGTGGGCTATACAAAGGAAATATCTAAATGGAAAAGGAATTCTAATCTATAAACATTACATGCAGGAACAATATTTACAGGGCTATTACCGATTTGGGACTTTAATCCTCCAGCAACCGACAATGATTGCAGCCAACTTCTGCAAAACACTTTTCTGGTGGAGTTCCCCATTACTTTTTCTCAAAATAGTATTCAAATCCCCCATGTAACTTGCACCTTTCTACCCTCAAAGGATAGAAAATAGAGATGAAATCACAGGCAAAATTAATGTTAGCAGAATATAAATGAGTTGAAGAAATCATTATGAAAAGTCCAGCTGTCCAAGCTCTAAGTGAAATTATAGAGAATGCTAATTAAGGTAAATGAAACACTTCCATCCCAAAATGTTCCTTGTGTTGGTCAGTTGATATCATCCTGTCAGTTTTCTTCAGAGGTCCTAAAAGACCATAGACATTATAGAAAACTAGGAAAAGAGCTCCAGAGGTCTAGTACAAACCACTGCTAAAGGCATGATCATTACTGTATAAACCAGGAGTGTCAAACTCATCAGGCCCCACAGGCTGGATGAGTGCCACCAGACCAGTCTTTAGCCTGGATCACACTGGTCCTGAGCCTGCAGGCTGACCCAACATGTTGCATCCAGTGCTCATGGCAGTGCCGTGGGGAACATAAGCCCCAGACCTGCCCTGAGTGTAGTTGGCAGTGTGCACCAGTGCAATGACAGCATGTGCCCTGGAGCATCCCTGAGCGCAGCCAGCAGTGGCAGTGCACCAGACCAGCCCCAAACTCCCCATACAGCACATGAGGCTGGTCTAGCACATGCCACAGTGCCACACAGCTCCAATCTGAGATCCACAGCCAGCCAGATAATAGAGCTTCAAGAGCCAGATCTAGCCCATGGGGCATGTCTTCGACCCCTGCTCTAAACCATTCCAGAAAAAAAAATACACCTAATTTGTTCATAAAAAACTTTCCAAGGAAGAGATTCTACAACTTCTCTAGGTAATCTGTTCCAATATTTGATCAAACTCCTAGCAAGGTAGTTCTTCCAAAGACGCAACCTTAATTTCCCTTGCTGCAATTTAAGACTATTACTTCTTGTCCTGTTCAATAAAGTATTTGAAGACTGTTTTCAAATCCCTCTGCATTCTTCTCTTCTCCAAACTAATTAACCCCAGTTCTTCTAACCTTTTCTCCTAAGTTATGTTTTCTAGACTTTTCATTATTTTTGCTGGTCTCCTCTCAACTCCTTCCAATTTGTCTACATTTTTCTTGAAATGCAGTACCCAAAATTGAACACAGTACTGGGTCCCTGGTTGCACAGCCCTGGCAGCTGGGGCCCCTTCCGGCAGGGCTGGGGGGCAGGGGCTGTGGGCAAGAGGGGCTGTTGTGGGGGACAGTGAGGGTCACCAGCACGGCTGGGGAGTGCTGCAAGGGGCTTTTAATTTTAATAATGGATTTTGGGGGGGTCTCTCATAGAATTTGTGATTTTTTATCAGAGAAAACCAGGATCCCTGCTGATAAAGGAGGGGTTCTCCACACCCTCCTTTGATAACAGAGCATTTAGTTACACAGCAGTGAGTTACACAGGGAGTTGTTAACATTTTTCAGCCCATTAAACAAAAAAAGCCTCTCTCATTATTTCAAGCTCTTAAACAACTTTTTCCAAGGAAGGAATGGAGAGACATTACCAGCTACCTGTCGATTAGCTCCAAAAAGCTGTAAGCAGACACTGTCCAGTCTCCCACAGCAAGGACTGGCCAGCATGTGGTATGCTAGCTAATGCTGAGTGGTGTCTGGGTAGGGCAGAGGGGAGGAGGGAATCCCTGCTTGAGCAGGGAGTGGTGAGAGGAGGCGGGGAACAGAGGGAAGCCAGGCAGACCCCACTATACGTGCAGCCTCTGCCAGAGCTCCAGCCAGGGAGCAGAGGGGAGAGGCCAGCCCTGCTGGGCTGGAACAGAGAGCAGAGCCCCGCCCAGGGTTGCAAAGCATCTGGAATGCTGGAGGACTCTGATTTAAACTTGAACCAGGAAGGGGTCTCGGACAGACACTGCATAAATCGGTTTGACCCAAATCGGTTCACTCTGATACTACTTTCAACCAGGTTTATCTCAGATTTATCTGAAAATTCAGCAATTTTCAAACTGGTTTATGTGCACTGAACATCTGTTCTGTTACAGGTTTAAACCAGTTTCTGATCACTTAAACCAGTTTATGTGTAATGTCTCTCCCTAGCCTTCAGGTACCCAGGTCTGACTAATTGGTATAGAATTCCCTGCACCATCTTTCTTTCCTTTCTTGAAGACAGGCACTGTATTTGCATTTTTCTGGTCACCCAGGACCTCACCTTATCTCCACGAGTTCTCAAAAGGAATAGCCAAAGGTCTCCAATTACCTCAGTCAATTCCTTGAGTACTCTACGAGTGACTTGAAAACCCTGTAGTTTCTCTAAGTAATCCCTTCTTTCACTACTCTAAGGTGCTTATCGCATCACCAGTCTTTGCTGCCAACTGTACTTAGCTGATCTTATTTGTGAAGGCTGGAGTAAAAAGAAGAAAGACAGGAACTACTTCAAGTTTTCTTTGCATCAACACAAGCTTTTGTGTTGCCTTTTACATACCTTGCTAGTTGCATCTTAATTCGTACCTTGACCTCTTGATTTTATCCCTGCATGCCTGTGTAAGGCTCTTCTACTCATCCTTAGTAACATGGCTAAATTTCCACTTTTTGTAAAATTCTTTCTTTTATTGAGTTGCAACTCATTGCAGAATTCAGTGTTTAGCAGGCTGGTCTCTTCTTGCATCTCCTTTTTTCCACTCACATTGGGATAGCCTGCTTTACCACCCTTAATATAACCTCCTTAAGGTACAAATAGCTCTCCTAATCTCCTTTTCTGCTGAGTCTTCCCTCCTAGGAATCCAGCACACCGGTTTCCTGAGTTTAAGTCTTTTTTTTGAAGCATGGTTTCTTTACTCTGCTTCTCTCGTTCCTTCTTTTCTTTAGGACAGTGGTTTTCAATCTGTGGTCCGCAGACCCCTGGGGGTCCACAGCCTATGCCAAAGGCAGGGGTGGGTAATTATATGGGCCTGGGGGACACATACGGAGTTTTGATGAGTTGTCGTGGACTGGGTCAGCACCCCCATCTCCACAACTCACAAAAACACTCTTATGTGGGATGGGACTTTGGGTGTGCGGGGTGGGGTGTGTGGGAGAAAGACAGGTGGATTGGGTGTTTGGGGGAAGAGGGTGTGTGGAGCCAGAGCCCTGTGCACTGGGGTAGGAGCCGCCTAGATGAAGCTCCTGGTTGCCTCCCACCCACTCAGTTACCCACACCGGGAGGGTGGAGCGGGTGGAAGGTAGCTAAGTGCTAGAGCTAGAGCCAGAGCCCCAAATGCTGAGGCAGCAACCACCTAGTTGAAACTTCATCCTGGGCCCAGGTAGTGTAGCAGCAGCAGGAGAAGGAGCCACCAGTGGAGCCAAGGGGAGCTAAGCAGCACCCGGGTGCCTGCAGCTACAGCAGGACCAGTCCTGCTGGTAAGCTGCATGCACTGGCCAAGGCTGGCCCACAGGCATGGACTGGAGGGTAGTGCAGACTGCCCTGGGTGGGGCACAGTCCCATGTGGAGTGCTGAGGGCTGGATCCATTCAATTGGTGGGCGCGCCCCACGGGCCAGATCTAATCAGTTGGCAGGCTGGATCTGGCCTGTGGCCCATATTTTCCACACCCCTGATCTAAGGAGTCCAGAAAACATGACCCTGATCAATCAAAAGTATGTGAATACACACACTTGTAATTCAATGGTCTGCACCTCATTCAAAATTTTTCAGGGGTCCGCAAATGAAAAACAGTTGAAAACCACTGCTTTAGGATATTGAACTCTTTATCATTTCAAGGTCACTGTCATCTAAATTGCCTTTAAATATCATATTTCTCTGCCAATTCCTTCCTAGTTGCGAACAGGAATTAGAGAAGAGCTTCCTTCATAGCTGGATTCCCCAGCATCTGAATCCCCAAACACTCCAAAAACTTGCTGGACTGCCTGTGTATGGCAGTGTTACCCTCCCATTAGATGTTGCAGTAATTAAAGTTTTTCATTAGCTTCAGGTTCTGCAATTTGGATACTTCAGTTAATATATAAAAGAAATTAATCCTTCTCCACTTTCTCCTCCTGGTTTCCTGATCTATAAGAGACACCCACCACAACATCACACTGGTTTATTTCCCCTTTTAGCTTGACCAAGAACAATATGCAGGCCCAGAATGAGGTGTTGGACCTGGGACTCAGCCTTGGCAAGCTAGCATGCATGCCACTGGGTTACAACTCTGTGCCAGATGCAAAAATTCTGTTTAGTTCCTCCCTTTTCTCATATTCTTTTGTGACTCTGTAGCCTGGATAAAGTGACACTTCATTACTGTATTAGACATTACTCCATTCTCTAGAAGAGACATCAATACATAGGCCTAACTGTGCACTGAAGTTACAAAGCACAGTTTAATTAATCAATATAACTTTCCTCCTTTTACTACTGTATATTTACTTTAATCCAAGATGAGGGTGCCCCCTCCATTCAACAAGGGGAGAAAAGCCCCTTAGCTTGGATTGGAGTACAGGGTGGGGACAGGTGGCAGCTGCGACTGGCTCTGGCCCCAACCTAGGCTTGGAGTCGGAACCAGTCTCTGCCCCCTGCTTCCTCCCCAGTAATGCCAGGCCTGCACCCCACCCCAGCCCACGAGCACATACTCTCAGCCAATGATTCAGGAAATCGTGTTTTCAGAGTTTTGTAAAAATGACCAATTTCAGAATTTTAGTATAGTATTTCTTTGCTTTATGAGTGTTTGGATTTTTAAACAAGAGCCATACTCTTGCCAGGAGCATAGAAGGCAGTTTTTTGTTCCTGTAATGGTCTGCCACTGAGGATTTACAAGCTTTAGGAGTGGTTTAAAAAACTGTATGCATAAAGTTTACTTTACTATAAAATAGCATTATAAGAACAGCATAAACATTATTTTCTGGGCCAAAAGCAACAGCTATAATAATATACATTTCATGCAGCTTAACTTAGGACCAAAAAAAGGGAAAAAAAAGAAGAAATAAAAGAAATTTAACAAGGCCAGAAAAGAGCTCCCTCTTTTTCTATAATACAAATGATTCATAGCTCCTAAAGATTCAAACACTAAGAATATTCCTTGTCATCACTAGATTATGTGTTTCTTGACTATTCTCTGCAAAGAATGCCTCTACAACTAAGCCAACCCAACACTGCATTCAATTTTCTCTAGAGGTGAATGGTCAATAGGTATAACAGGCAATGCTGCCTATTAAAGTTGGTATATCGTCTCTTGAAGAAATATTCTGGTTTTCCATGTATAGTAAGATGCCTTTGTTAAATTCTACAGAAACTGAAAAGAGTATTTACACTATGTGCTATGGAAGTTCACTCTACTATTTCCACCCCACTTTTCACCTGCAAAATTTCAGGTTTCCATGAAGGCCTTTACCACTTTATCTATTGTGTCATCTTGGAATTTACTGGGATTTGATAATAAATGTCACATTTTGGAAGAGTTCCATCTCTGTACACAGACATCTGCTTTTGCACTTCAACTCTTAAAAATATACCAGAAAGCAGAGACAACTAAGATAAAGGAGAAGGAATAGCAGCTAATAAAATTGGCTAGAAGTGAACTAATATACTAATTGCACTCTATTCATAAGAGTATAGCAAACAGTATTCTAATCTCAAACAGTATTTTCAAAGAAACATGTTCATGGGAACAGGAAGACAAAAGACATTCTGAGAGCAAGCTAACAACGAGCAAGAATTCACACAACAAAAAAATATATCCAACTGATAATTTCAGTCAACAATTGTTCATGTGCTGTAACAATCTGGTTCACGTAAAGCACAGCAACAGGATTACATAGTCATAAATTCAAGGATAATCTGCTTTCTTCATCATTGTTATGGCTTGCTATTTTTGAACATGCGTAATAATAGCTGCGACTTGAAGAACGCTGGGGGGATTTAAATTTCACATAAGTCAAATCTACCTTCAGCAGTGACAGTTATGTTTTCTAGCTTGTTTCTGAACTTAAAGACAGAAATACCAGGGGTAGGGTATCAAAATCATTAGGTCCTGTGGGCTGGATGAGTGACACAGGGCTGTATCATGGGCTGGATCGGGTCCACAGACTGCCTTTACACACCAGACCCAGCAAGAGGGGCTAGTCTGGTATGGGCACCACATCTAGTGTGAATGTGGGCCCAGGGTCAGCGTATGCTGCATTTGGCATGTGGCACACTGCATGCAGGGCCAGTCCAAGACCCTCAGGACTGTGCACCATATTTTTGATACCCTTGCTGTAAAATAAACCACCTGGGCTAACTATAAAGTGAGACCATCTTAACTTTTCAAGCACTATTTTAACACCACATCAGAAATTCTTACTCATCCTGTTCTGCAACCCTTCTCTATGTCATCAGCGTACTTATCCCTCAACTCTGTTAGAACAGAATTCCTAGAAAGTCTATAATATATACGACAGACTCAGCCCAGAAATGGTCAGCAGGACTGTTCTAGGGCAGCAGAAATGGTTCTGCAGCTGGAAGGAGCCCTTCCTTTAGAACATTTTCATACAGACTCACTGGAGAAACTTCCCAGTGAGACGTTCAGAAAAGAAATATCCCTTGGAGCCAAACTGTGACATGGGGACACGTACAGACTGCCAGCAACTCACCCTTCTCTTTGGTGACCCAAAATTTTCAACACTTCAGAACAGCTCTTCATACCTGGTAATTCTTTAGTGATATTGTCCCATAAGCAAAGATGAAGGGCTAGTCTGTTAGGTACATAACTCATCAGTTAGGTATATACTCATCAATGAGAGTTTCATAGTTTCATAGTTTCTAGGGTCGGAAGGGACCTGAGCAGATCATCTAGTCCGACCCCCTGCCATGGCAGGAAGAGCACTGGGGTCAAATGACCCCAGTAAGGTGGTCATCCAACCTCCTCTTAAAACCCCCCAGGGTGGGAGCCTGCACCACCTCACTTGGAAGCTGGTTCCAGACCCTAGCCGCCCTGACCGTGAAGTAGCGCCTCCTGATGTCCAACTTAAACCTTCCCTCCGCCAGCTTGTGACCATTGTTCCTGGTCACTCCTTGCGGCGCTCGGGGGAACAGGGACTCCCCCAGCGCCTGCTGATCCCCCCTAACCAGTTTATAACAGGCCACAAGATCCCCCCTCAGCCTTCTCTTTTGAAGGCTGAACAGGTTCAGGTCCCGCAACCTTTCCTCATAGGACCTACCCTGCTGTCCCTTGATCATACGAGTGGCCCTCCTCTGGACCCTCTCCATGCTGTCCACATCCCTCTTAAAGTGCGGCGCCCAGAACTGGACGCAGTACTCCAGCTGCGGCCTGACCAGTGCCGCATAGAGGGGGAGGATCACCTCCTTGGACCTGCTCGAGATGCATCTGTGGATGCACGACAAGGTGCAGTTGGCCTTCCTAGCCGCCTCCCCACATTGCCGACTCATGTTCATCTTGGAGTCAATAATGACTCCCAGATCCTTTTCCACCTCCGTGCTGACAAGAGGGCAGTTCCCCAGCCTGTATGTATGGTGCCAATTGTTCCTCCCCAGGTGCATCGCCTTACACTTGTCTGTGTTAAACCCCATCCTATTCTCCTCTGCCCATCCTTGTAACCTATCTAGGTCCAACTGTAGCTTGTTGCTCCCCTCTATTGTGCCCACATCCCCCCACATCTTGGTGTCATCAGCAAACTTGAACAGGGTGCTTTGCACCCCCTCATCCAAATCACTGATGAAGATGTTGAACGGGGGGGCCCAAGGACTGAGCCCTGTGGGACCCCACTTCCCACGTCCTTCCACGTCGAGAAGTTTTGACACCCTGAAGAGGCTTACCGCCTTCTGCATTCAAGATCCAACTGAGTTGTATCTTAAAGCAAATTGGAACATAAAAATAAACCCGTGTGACCAAAACAGCTGAGAGAGAAAGCTGGGTATCTGGCACAGGTAAACTGGACCAAAGAAAGATTTTTCTATGTTAGGAATTTTCCTTTCATTGACTTGTTACTAACAAAGGCTGTTGGCACCCAAGCAAAAAGAGGGCAAAGACAGACAGAGAGGATGATCAGTAAGTTAGGTGCTATGTAGACTCATGAAAGTAGTAGGATTGAAAGAACCCCATCTGGCACCTGACTTAAGAAACAAAACCAGATAATTAATCAGTGGTGTAACTGGAAAGGAATTTTATTGACAGGACACATGTTTCATGGTTCAGTGCTTGAGTCAACTTTATCAGAAGACCCTCAGTGTTGCAAAGAGCACCAAGTAGTTAACCTGCACATGTCTACCCACACACTACTTATTTTTTTGGCCTAAGAAAAAAACAGAAGTGTAGCGTCATGTGCTATCTCATAGCTCAGAAAAAGGCAGGGAGACATCTTGTTCTCAAAGAGCTTTATTGCAACTTTTTACACAGACAAAGATGGCTAACAACTTCCTGCTGATGTCATCAAGCCCTCAGAAAGGGAGTTAACCGTTACTACTACACTTCACACACACAAATAGCCACTAATGTGAGAATAATATGTCCCAGGAACTACTTTATTGAAAGAGACTAGTGAATGGTCTTCCAACTCCTTTACTTAACAGGCCAAGTACTCATACCACTACTTTCCATGCTAATAGGGGAAGGAAAGCAGCTCAGAAAACATGATGACAGTGCCAGAACTACTGGCAACTGAGGGCAAGAACTTTCCTTGGAAAAATTTCACACACTTTTCTCTTAGAAAACTCATGAATAAAAGAATAGAATATTCTAGCCTGATCACCTTTATCGAAGCCTGACATAAGGGGTGCATCTACACATTCATTAATGCTCCATAGTTACTGCACATTAAGTTCAGTACTTGGATAGCCAAGTACTAAATTAATGTGCAGTAACTTGTGCTACTGCACAGTAGTGCCAATGCACAGGCATTTTTGGACACTAACTGCGAAGTAGTGTATTAGCACAGATTTTGCCTGGCACTCTACTGAGCAATGTTATTAGACTACTGTGCAGTTAGCATCTCATGTAGATGCTCCCAAGGAAGAGTACACAGAAGAAACAAAAGAATAAGGGCAATATCTACAAGACCAGTGGTTAGACAAGGAAGCTGAAGGCCTGTGTCCCACCTCAAAACTAGTTTAGGTGCTGAAATAACCCCAGCAGCATTAGCCAGAATTTTGAATTCTCCCATCCCAGGGGATACATGAAGCACTAGGCCATAGCCACAATGCCTGTACTTTACCCTCCTTCTTGCCACATGGATCCTGCACTCTTGGCTGCCCAGTGGGCCATCTTCAAGACAAGGGGTGCAGCCAACCACAATCTAGCCCTGGATTATCTGGATTGGCCTTGGGAAGCACCTAGGCCCCCCATACCCCCACCCCTACTGTATAGGAAGCATGGGTGACTAACTCGTGATTATGAATGCCACAAGAAGAGGTGCCAGGTGTTAGGCACTGCAATGTCTAAGTAGAGGTATCTTAGAGTTCAATCAGGATATAGTCCTAAATCCTTTTGTGGATTAAGAGATAAGCTCTTAGAGCATCACTTGCTCACAGACCATGCTAATAGATCTGGAAAGAACAAAGTGCTCTTGTGACAAAATGAGGGAAGACAGGGAGGCTGGTGATTCTAATGTCACTACCAACAAATGTAGAAACTATCCCTTATTTGGTCGCCCGAATATTATATGAAGGTCTTTTCAGTCTCACAGGGAGCTGCAGATTAGAGAGATGGTGGCATAAGGAAGCATGCATACAGAGATGAAAAAGTACTAAATGGAAACGTAGTCTTGTGCTACTGCCACCAAGTCATTTTCTCTGCTGCGTAGGTTTGTGGTTTTCTTGTTGTCCAGAGACAACAAGTCTGAAAAATAAATCTGTTACTGCCAGTACTAAATCTCCAGATCCCAGATGGAAGAGACTGGCCTTTTCCTTCACATTTCATTCTCTGGGATGCACACTTTGGCTCAGCTGCTGCTACTGGATTCAACTGAAGGGCCTTGTGTAACAATTTTATTCTTTGGGGCATCCTTATGTAACTTTGTACTACTGAAAGAACAAAGGAAAATAGGATCAGGGAAGGGCTGCTATAAGACTGTCAGAGCCAGGCTACTGCTGCACCTACCCAACAGCATACACAACTAAGAGACAACTGTACACAGGTTTTTTTTTTTGTTTTTGGTTTTTTTTTGACTGCTGTTGGGTAGGACTTTGCCTCTGTAGGTCCGGATGAGCTGGATTAACCTGCTTCTTTCTCTTCCTTTCCTGGAATTTTCCTAGCTGAACATCCTCATTCTACACATCTCTAAGAGTCTGCAAATACCACACTCCAGCCTGTTTCCTCCTGTGAGTGTGCCCCTAAGTGGAAGATGATGTTTGATCATAATGCAGGCGATTCAGTGCAAACGTAAGACCAGTAACTGCCTCTTTGTACAGGTTTTCATATAGAATGAAAATTACAGGAAAAGACTGAAAAAGCAAGACCTTGAAGGTGCTGCTGCCAGTGGAAGAGTGCAGACCTCTTTCTTTTTGGTTCTAACTAGTCTTCTAAGCAAAGGGAGGGAAAATTGCATTAAAGTAAAACCTGAACACGCACGTGTATGCACAAACAGAAAATCCAAGTGAAAAAAACCAGTCATGGCTAAAAAGCTGAGTGATTAAAACCAGAGAAAGATAACTTCTCTTTGTATAATACCTCCTCAGAAGCAGGAAGTGCTGAAAACAGCACTAAAGGAAACAACTCTGAGGAATTTACCAGTATTCTGTGCTCTCACTGGTTCTCCATCTAATCAGTGAATGAAGGAAATATTCATCAACTTCTGCCAGTAGTAACTAAGCTGCAGAACTATAACGTATGCTATAACACAAGGATAGCCAACCTGCACTGCACATGCCATGTATGGTACATGCAGCTGTTGTCTATGGCACCTGAGGCCTGGAGGCAGAGCTGCAAGGGAAGAGGAGAGAAGCTACAGGGAGAAGAGGATTGGAGGGGGAAGTTGTGGTGCACCAGCTCTGTCCTGTCCTGGTTGGGAAGCCAGTGGAGGCTGTCCTGCCCCCAATACCCTGACCATCCACTTAGCTGCTCTGCAGCAAAGACAGCTGGGCTGGAAGGGCTGGGCAGAAACAGCTATGTGGCCAGCTGGGGTAGGAGGGGGTAAAAGGAGGGGCAGAACAGCCCTATGCCCTGGGCCAGAAGGAGGGAGGAGAACAGCCCCACTGCCCAGCTGTAAGAAGGGAAGAGAGAAAACAATGCCTGTGTGCCCAGTTGTAGGGAAGGGAGGAGATAATAGCACTGTGCAGCCCAGTGCAGGACACTGGAACAGCAGCACTCGGGTCTTTGCCTCCCCAGCACAGAGGAGACTGACCCCTCCTTCCCTCTCCCTGCCCTTCACACAAATCTCATGTGTGAACTGATCCCACACGCAAATCTCAGGGTGCAGGGAGGTCTTGCCCAGGGCAAAGAACTTGTTAGACATTCTTTTGCCCAGGCCCATCCCAGCAGTCCTAGTTGGGGACCTGAATACCCACAGCAAACACCCAAAGACTGCCCCCCTCATTGTCAATTGTCCCTAGAAATACAGCAGGACACACCCTCTGCAGCCCCTTGTGCCCTGGTGCTACCCCACACTGAGCCCTGTCCCAGGCCTAGGTTTCTAAAACCACTGCCCCACAAGAAGTCCTCAGCCCTGATATATCCCATCATGACATCAGGATCCTGTGGGGTGGCATTGCCCTTGGGGACTCATCTCACTGCCCCATGGGATCACCCAGAACGTGAGGGTGTCTCACAGCCGGACCCTAATGAAGCAACTGTGGCAACCCCAACCCCAT
>NW_017729004.1:23186700-23198903 GCF_001723915.1 Gavialis gangeticus | reverse complement strand
CCTGCAGCCACTTATCCTAGTGTCTAAATATGAAATAAGGTACCTAATTTAGGCCACCTCTATTTGAAGGTTGTGGCTCAAAAGACAGAAGCAGCAGTTTTTACAGGCAACAGTGGAAGTAAGAAGTTTTTCACTGGTACCTGTTGAAATGAGATGTTTTTCCTATAATCTGAATGTTATCAAAGTAACAAAGTGTTATCATCTGACCCCAGCTGACTTCCTGCCCTTTGGGCAAGGGGCTGTACCTAATGATCTCGCAAGCCCTAACATCTATAAAAACTAGTTTCTGAATAGTGTTAGATAAAAATATTATGGACCACAGCCTAAAAGCACTGCTTATAACAAGAATTCCCTAATATAATTCAATATAAATTTATTCTGGATAATATCTTTCACAACAACTGTATCCTAAAACATTCTATGACAGAGAACACAATTACCACAGTAAATCATAAATAATAGCAGAGGGAAGCAGAAACAAAGAGGTATAGGCAAGGGAAACATACATGTATTTTCACTTAAGATCTGAAATGGAATAAAGTCCTTTAGATTTGTCTTCACAAGCACTGGTTTAAAAACCCTCTTAAAACCAGAGAAATATCAGAACCACCTTTTCTGAAACGAGATATTTTACTAAAATTAACTGAAATGATTATTGTCTCTCTGAACTCTGGCTATGTAGAGAATATTAGTAAATGATCATAAATTGCTGGTGGAGATTCCCAACAGCTTGAGGGGGGAGAAAAAAGGAAAAAATACTTGATTAAGTCTTAGGGGTCCAATTAGTTGAGGGAAATAAAAAAGGTGCATTAAATGAGTCAAGAAAATTGAGGTACTCACAGAAAGAGAATTTTTAGAACATACATCTACACAGAAGTACTTCTCAACCTGTTCTGCATCTATAAGAGACAGTATTTTATTTCACTGATTTAAGTATGCCCGAGATTTATTTTCTCACAGATATCTAACTAGTCTCATGTACATCATTGTGTGTTAAAAAAAAAAAAAAATCAATCTCAATACTTATTTCAAGAGCCACAGAAAAAATTTCCTCCGTCTCCAAATTAACAAATGTGCAAATATTATCAATATTACCAAGTAATATTAATTTAAATCTAAATCCCAAAACTTCTCATTTGTAATCTCAGAAAACTCATGTTTTTTTTTGGAGTAGTGCTGATAACAATGAGGGAACAATGGGGCCAGCCTGAGACAGAAAGATTTTATGTAATTTCCCTACACAACTGTGCCAAACAACCTTAGAACTGATCTGCAACACACTCCTCTTCTAATCCAAACCTTCCTTCCACGGGAGAATGCCAGTGGTTCCAAACCACATCATGGCTCTTTGGTGCACAAGTATAGAAACTTAGATACAAGAGGGGCAAGGTTTTTAAAAATCTTTTACTGACCCAGCTGTATAGTTAGAAAAGAAATTTGACAAGCTTGTGAGAACATACTGCTATGACTCCTCAGGAAATTTATATATTCTTTAACTAAAATGTAGGTTGTACATCTAGTCAATTCCTTTCTTATACTGATTTTGTAATTCGTTTAAAAAGCCATCCAGCTTGTCTAGTATGATTTGTCCTTCATAAATGCACAATGCGTATTCTTTGTATTTCAATTATGTAAGGATTTATGCTGCATTCTAGTTGACAATATATTTCATCCATTAATATTTTATCATATGAAGATTAAGTTTAGGTTTCTGAGGTTCTTTAAGACAGCACCTTTTCTCTCCTAATATCTCCTTCATTGTGAATGATTTTTCAAAAATTGACAGAAATTGTGTACATTAATTAGCCACTTCCCTGCAAGCCCTAATTTGTTCATGCATATTTTCCAAGTGATCCTTTCCTTCCATCACAGCAATAAGTTTCAGTTTCCAATTACTTTCTAATTGTACATTTTCCTACATCAGTTTAAAAAAGCAGTTCAATAGAATTGTGTTTATTAGTCTCCCATTGATTAATAGGTCTTCTTCCTTTATAGATTTTCCCCATATATATTTAAAAGCCTCTCTCAGTACCCTAGGCCCCTCATCTGGTTTTTCACCCTAATGTTACATTTTCCTTACAAGCCTTAGCTAGTACTGCAGATTCTTCTTTGGTTCTTTCAGTTCATAATTTCCTGTACAGGGTTTTTCTTCATTTTAGCTCCTTTAACAGTTTCTTCTAAAGCCACACTAACTACATCTTGCTTTCTGGGCTCTGTGTGACAGTAGAAATGTAATCTTTTAGATCCAACTTACAGTGTCTTTTAGGAAGCAGGGGTTTCCACATCAGATTCCACCCTTCCATTGTACCATGTTAAGTGGTTTCTGGATACAACACAATGTGTTTTATTAAGAACCAGTGCCCTTTGTATGAAGCCCTTTTTCATATTCTCATTTGGTTCTTCTTCACATCCCAGATCATGAATTTATCCTCTATGTTAAGAATCCTTTAAAAAGCACAACTTCCATAAGACATGTCAACTAATACGTGACTGAGTGCTCCCATCTCAGAAATCTATTGGAGATTCACAAAAATGTATCTTGTTTTTTAAGCTGTTATATTCTGTATTCTTACGTAAGAATATTTCACATCATTTCAAGTCTCAGAAGTATCATTTTATCAGTCACTTTTTAAACCAGTCCAGCAGTTATTTCCTGTTAACATTTCAGTTAAGTGCTATTTTATCAGGTTCCATTCATGCCAACCAGGTCATCACTAAGCATAACCTGAAATGTACTTTACTCATTACTCATACTTCTATTGTTTATATGCGAAACTGCGTGTATACACTTACGCAACAGCTTCCTTCTTTATGCTTATTTAAACCCAGGATGCTGTTACTTGCCAAGCCATTCAGCTCTAAGTCTGGATAAGGCATGTTGATACTCCATGAATCCCAGAACTATTTCTGTACAATACAAGTTGTACAGCCAGCGTTTAGTCTCCACCACCACTATTTTTCTTTCTTCACTACTGCTTGTCACTGAGAAGATCTTTTAAACATTTGCCCCCATCTTAAATTCTCTTCTCAGGCATATACAGTTGGCAGAATTTAGAACAAACCTCTCTTCACTGGTCATATGGCGTCTGTTCTTCCAAGTTCTTGCAAAATTTCCAAAACACTTGCCAGGCTACCTTCTACCCTTGGTGTATCTCTTTCCAAGAAGCAGCATATCATCCCTGTAGTCTTTATGGTTTACAAAAGGCCTGAACCTTGGTTGTCTTTGTCGTACTACTCAGACTTCTCGTCTTTCTTTCGCTACTTGCTCACCCTCAATTTTTGTATTGTAGTCAGTGACAAGTTATAACCTGTAGTCCAATTTGTTTTAGTCTAACCCAGGGGCGGGAAAAATACAGCCTGCCATACACTTTCATTCAGTCCATGGATACCCATCAATGAACTGTACCCTGCCCAGCCCTTGCACACATGATGCCCATGTATACGCCCCCAACATGTGCCTCGCTCCCACCCCTTTTGTGCCTCCCTCCCACCCTTGTAGGTGGAAGGGCCAAGCAGCAGCTTCTGGGTGGAGCTGTTGCTGACGCTGCTGAAGCCACTCCAGGGGTACCTGCTTGGCTTCCCTGGAATCCCAGTCGCTCCTGGCAGCAGGTAGGGAAGCGGTGGAGGCAGGGTGGAGCTGCAGCTGGGTAGGAGCAGAAAACATGGGGCTGGAGCTGGCGGCAGCATGGAGCCCATGCCCGGGGGGGGCAGTAGGAGCTTGGCTGGGCAGGGTATGGGTGTGTGGGAGGGTGGAGGGGGGTGGGAACCCCCCACACTCCCTCATGTTGCACAGCCCCCGCTGTCGGCAGTGGCAGAAGGCAGAGGTGCTCAGGGCGGTCATGCCCTGCGCAGGTGCTGGTGCATGGAAGTGCACGGCTCCAGCCAGCACTGTGCCTGGGGGCAAAGAGTGGAGCCTGCCCAGCCTGCCTTTATTATGGGGGCTCTGTCTCGAGCATGCAGCTCCCACACTTGAGCAGCACTGCGAAAAGCCACCTGCTGGAGCCAGCTGTCTTTCTTTCTCATCCACTGCCATGCAGGTCATGGGACTGTGCCAGAAGTGGAGGGGAGCCCCAGCCCCTGATTCCCTATGAAGTCCTGGGACCTGCATGGCAGGAGGCAGCAAGGCAGCTGACTCCAGTGCAGGGCTTTCCTCACTGCTGCATGAATGCGGGAGCTGTACACGTGCTGCGCGGAGCTCCTGTGATAGTGGCAGGTCAGGTGCCAGCACCTGTGTGGGGCAGAAGTGTCCCAAGCGCCCTTCCTGCTGCTGTTGCTGACAGCAGGGGTTGTGCGCCATGTGGTGGGAGTGTGTGAGGTGTCCCCACACCCGCCTACCCTCCCTCACACCCCACAAACTCACACATCTATACCCTGCTCCCACAACCACCCACATACACCCCCAACATATCCTAGCCCCCCACATGCAGCCACACCCCCTCACAACCTCCCCCCATACACATTACACAAAAAATATACAAAAGTATACTTATATACAATATACAAAAGTAAGACTTCATTTTTTAGTTATTATGCAATCCCCTCTATACACACTATGCAAATATAAATCATGACGAATATTTTTTGTAATAAAATTAAAATACGTTATAGTAGGTATTTTGACTTTTAATGTATGATTTGCTTTTTTTCTGGTTTCGTGATGGCAACCTTCCCCTCCCAAAAGGAGTATTTCTAGGGGTCAAGGGGAGGTACTTCTGGTGGCAAAGGTCAGGGATTAGGGGGGTGGATTTCCAGTCCCAATAGGGGGCAGGGCAAATGTCAAGGGGCAGGGCTACCCATGTGGCCCTCAACAACTCCTGGGGAAGCTTTTTGAGAGAATTATCATAGTGCATGACCATGAGGGGCCAGCAGGGGAGATTATGCTTAGGGGCAACCAGCACGGGTTCATTAGAGGCAGGTCCTGTCAGACTAACCTGGTGGCCTTCTACAACCAGGTCACCAAATCCTTAGATGCAGGGGTAGCAGTGGACATAGTCTTTCTGGACTTTAGAAAGGCCTTCGACACTGCCTCTCCCCATTCTCATTAAAAAACTAGGGGACTGTGGCATCAGATGGATCCCTAACTGGCTGAACATGGGCTGGCAGTGTGGGGATGCAGTCAGGAAGACCAACCGCACCTTGTCATGCATCCACAGATGCATCTCAAGCAGGTCTAAGGAGGTGATCCTCCCCCTCTATGCAACACTGGTCAGGCCACAGCTGGAGCACTGCGTCCAGTTCTGGGCGCTGTACTTCAGGATAGATGTGGACAACATGGAGAGGGTCCAGAAGAGGGCCACTCGCATGATCAGGGGGCAGCAGGGCAGGCCCTACGGCAAGAGGCTACGGGACCTGAACCTGTTCAGCCTCCACAAGAGAAGGCTGAGGGGGGATCTAGTGGCTGTTTACAAACTAGTCAGAGGGGACCAGCAGGCGTTGGGGGAGTCCCTGTTCCCCCAAGCACTACCAGGAGTGACTAGAAATAATGGTCACAAGCTGGCAGAGGGTAGATTTAGGCTAAATATCAGGAGGCACTACTTCACTGTCAGGGCGGCTAGGATCTGGAACCAACTTCCAAGCAAAGTGGTGCTGGCTCCTAACCTGGGGGTCTTTAAGAGGAAGCTAGATGAACACCTTGCTGGGGTCGTTTGACCCCAGTACTCTTTCCTGCCATGGCAGGGGGTCGGACTTGATGATCTGCTCAGGTCCCTTCCAACCCTACCAACTATGAAACTCACCAAAACTCGTTAAGCAGCCCTTCAGCCAAAATAATTGCCTGCTCCTGGTCTAGCCACTCTCCACCTTCTCAAAAGTAGAATCTCTAACCGTAAGCAGTGGCTCCCTCCCTTCAGGCCCACTCTTTCCTTGTTCTTCCTCTATCTCCGTAGCTTGGAATACTTTAGACTTCTGGCGCTGAGTGTGTGCTTCACACAGTACTTGACAATATTCTTAGTTTTGCCACTGACATGCCACAATATCATCTGTTGTAAGTCACTTGACATCTTTTTAGTATGTGCGCAGTAATAACTGCCTACCTGCTGGGGATTTAGGGAAACTTAAGTAATGCTTATGTAGGACTTTGAGACTCCCACACTGAAATATGCTATAGATGTGGATTTCCCACCTATAACTCTTAACCCAGACCAATAATGAAGGGAAAGTAGATACAAAACAACAGCTACAATAGCCCCTTATTCACAAGACCTATTTTATTGCTTTGGATTTAAAAAAAAAACCGCTCTACTAGGCTCAGAATGCATCTTCCTCTCTAGGTGCAGCTCCTAATATATTTTGGACATTACAACAATACAAACACTAGTATTGTGATAGCACTAGTGTTAGCATCAAACAAAAGAACAACATATGTTTTGGCTTTTTTATGTTTTTCTGAAGTAAAACTCAACAACTGTATTTTTATTAATAAACAGGGCCATAAGCCAGTTTATTTTTTTAAAAAGAAAGTACATTACTACTAATATTTTCACATTTCTACATCAGTTTGTTTCCAGTCTTCCCCACTCTCAGGTGCTTTCTTAAAAAAAAAAAAAAAAGAACAACAAATAATAAATTTTATCCTCTTCGTTCAAAAAGAACTTGAGTTGTATGGAGCTATTTACAAAGCCTAACATGTTTATCCTCATTCTTCTTACTCAGGCTAGGGAGTAACCAGAAGTCTTCTATTCTTTGTCTTTCAAGGCTCACATAGCAAATATTTTCATCATCATATTACTTAACATAAGGTACAACTTACTTTGTAATGCGGTCAATATTGGCAATTTGCTTCTGGTTCCGGATTATTTCAATAGCTGCCCAAAGATGCTGGATAGCTTTTGTATCCGCCTGTCGCCTTTTCGTTAAGCGTGCCATGACCCGTTTATTTGGTTACCTGCAGCTGATAAAACCAAACAAAACAAATTAATCATGAGTTATGAAATGGATTACATGATGATAATCTGGCAGCAAACAAGATTATGAGGGAAATGTTGTTAACATACAGTAATCTAATTTGTACATTGCAGTATGTCTTCTACTCTTTGAACGGCTCTTCTAGCCTGGTCAAGGTGCTGCTGGTGGGTTTAACATCAAACAATTGAGAAAAACGCAAAGAAACGCAGCAGTGATTCCAACGACCAAATCAAAAGGACAGCTGGAATTAGCAACCCCAAACTGGTCATAGAAAGTCATCTGGTTTGTAAGCAACCAATCTCCTCACTGCACAGGCTCCTGCCATTACTTTAAGCCTTTCATGTAGGCCTTAAGTAGTACTTGAGTAGAGGCCATTGTATTTTCACAAGCCCTCAGCACTAAGATGTATTACACCCAGAGTTAATGTAACAGCACAGCTCTCATTGTATTAACTGTTCATTTCCATCGCTAATACAGATTTAAAAATAACCCTTCTACGTGTATAAGCTAGAAGTATATTTTGAAGGAGGGTGAATAAAAGGAAAATTGGAACAATATCATTTTCACCACTCCCAAGAACCAACAGGACCAAAGCATTTATGATGCCATTTGCCTATCTAACCAACCCTGTGTGGGAACATAACGAGCAGCTGGCTTTGTTTACAAATTTTCCAAAAGCTGCAGGCAATAAGTACAGATAAGCTGTAAATCGCCTACGGCATCATTACGGCAAAGACTCCCCTTTTTGAAGAGCTTAATGATGCATTTTGATCGTTAAATAACTTTCTTCTAGTGCCACCAATTTCTGAAAAAAGAAATGATGGATTTATGGCTCTGCTACTACATACACAACTTAATTTGAGAGCTCTGCATCCTAAAAATGAATTCACATGGTATAAACTAAAATACGTATACCCAGCATGCAAGAGTATTAGCATCAAATGTCCCAAAAGAATGGCTAAAATGAAAAGCGATGACATCAGTGAAATGTGATTTCAAGCATAAGGTAATACTAAAAAAAAAAATCACAACACTGCAAAAATTAAAACAGACCTAATCATTCTGTCACTTGTGAATACAAAGCCTCTTTGCATTTATCTGACAAGAGAGTCAGTCAGACCCCAAGTTTCTAATACAAGGCTTACTGCAGACCTGACATGGAGGCATAACAATAAAATTAAAAGGTATTAAGTTTACGTAGTTTTTTTCCCATCCCAAACAAATCTGTATCTCAAAAAATTTATATTAACCCCACTTTTAAAAGAAAAAGTCTTTATCAAGATGATACAGATGTGATTAATGGAAGAGTGATGCCATAACTGCATCATATTAATTTGGCCACCTGCCATGCAAGAGGAGAAAAAGAAAGCAGCGGACTTATCCTAATGCTTTCCCACGTCCCCCTCCCCTCACTTGTTTCTTGCACTTCCATGTTCCTCTGAACTATTTATAGTAACAAAATGCACATTTGAACATCTTTAGTACTAGAAACAGAGTTGTAGTCTCAATTGTCTATGAGGACTATAACTATCAAAAAAGATGAGAGCATCAGGGTTCTTGTTATACCTATTAGAAAAAGCTAAGGATGTTATAGAGCCCTCTAGGAGTCAAGAGGGGAAAAAGAATGGCAAAGACACTGCAGGCTGAGCAAAGTCATTATAAGTAGGTGGGAATCGAGCATAACCAGATATTGAAGAGAAAGGACAGTTGGGGAATTTTGAACTGTAGCATGGTACTAGAGCATTCTATACAATGACATAATGCTAAGTCATCTTATTTCTCCTTCTACCTTTATAATATAACCTTGCTTTAAAAAATACAAAGGAAATGGAAACATTTTAGAGGGTTTAAAAAAGATAAGGGGGAAAATTTTAAAGGCACAAAAAATCTGCTTAGACTGAATTCAACGTGTATTTATGAATATCACTCCCAGAAAGTTTAAAAGGAAGCCTGGTGGGGGCAAGCGGGGATCGCTCTCAGAAGGAAAACCAGAGAAAATTTATTTCATTTTGCAAGCAGAAGAGGAAATACGATAGAGGCTTATAATCTATGAATGGTGCAGAGGAGGTCAGCCAAGACTTTTTTTTTTTAATCCTATTTCACAATATAACAGAACATTCCAAATAAAAAGCAGCAAGTTTATCAAGCAAATGTAATATTAAACTGTGGAATTTAATGACAAGGCATAATTATTAATGAAAACCAGTTCTGTAAAATACCAAAATGATTTGATTTGGACACTTGAGTGAGAATGACCTCTGCACCAATGCTCGCTATGAAGGAATTGTAAGAACTAGGAATTGTCATGCTTCAGGGCATAAGCTGATTGCCAGCTGGGGTCAGAAAAAAGATCCTCTACATGATGTAAGTTTGACTAATGGCAAGGTGATTATCCCTTTATTTTATTTCACTCCAAAGCAAATTTTAGATACTATCAGAGATATATCAGAGTTAGTACACTTGACTGGCAATAAAAGTGGTCTGTCTATTTAGGTTTCAATGTACAATTCAGGAAAGAAACTTTCCTCCATTCTGACCTTGAGAGTAGTATGTAGGAATGATTTCCACTGTTTACAGTGATGCTCTGACTGCTTTTTAACATTTTAAAAATAACTAATGGAAGCATACTAGTTTTAGGTTATATACCCCCATATGCCAAGATAGCACTAAGCACACCTGTGGAGAAGGGTGGTTTTTGCCACCCCCGTGTAATCCTGACCCTGGGGACTACCAGGGGCCAAAGTGGCTTCAGGGCAAGTTGGAGCAACCTCAGGAGAATCCCCAGCTGCTGCCTCCAGGCAGCTTTAAATCCCTGTTGTGCAGCTGGAGCAGCACAAAGAGGATTCAGGGGGGACCAGTCTTTGGTCCTCTGGTGTAAATGAATACCCTCTTGTGTCTGGAGGGAAGGAGGAGACGCCTGTATCTGAGACAGAAAGAAAATGACAACTGTAATTACAGTTCCTCCTAGCCATGTGGTTGCACAGCTGCATCGCCTGCTGCAGTCACTGTACGCAGCAAGAAGCCTTGCTGTCTGAGCTGGCAACCAGAGGATGGATAGCGAAGGCTGTACTCAACTCCCTCACTACTTCTGATACTGCCAGTACTGGTAATGGGGATAAGAAGGTTCACATCCCTCCAGCCACCTCTTCTGCACTGGCTAGCAAGAAGTGCTCAGGCTTCCTCTTCCCCTGGCAGCCTCTGGTGCCACCAGTGGTAGAGGGCTGAGGGGACCAGACCATCTTTTTTCAGGCCAGAGGAGGTGGCAGACAGGAAATTCCTTGGTACAGTTTTCTTTACCCCTTTCATTCCTCACCTTCTCTCCACCGGTCTCTTCCTCTGGCTTCCAATTTTCTCTCTTGAAGAATCTGTCTACATGGGTCCCTGGGCAGGATCACCGCTCTAGACTCCAAATTCCACAGGACAGGGGTGTCAGCTCTTATTTATCTAGGAAACATCACGCATGTCCAAATCAAACACAGTAACACAGAGTACATACCTATCACATACTTGCTAGGATTTTCTCTTCCAAATGAATGTAATAATTCTGACTCTTTAAAACAGATTTTACAATTAGCAGCAAGTGATACACGTTCAGATGGTATACCTGATGCTTTTGGCACGTTTTTCAGAGGATGCTTTTTAATGTTAAGAAGGAGACAGTCCACGTACCCATCAGTTACTAAAAGAGGCAAAATAAATGCCAATTTAAGCATTGTTTCACTTTTTAATTTTATAGCAGAGCAAGAGGCCTTTTGAACTACAGAACCAGGCTAATAAATTAAAGCATGTTTCCACCTATTCATTATATTCAGATAATTTTCTCGTTATAAAATTAACCAGAAGAGTCCACTCCCTACATGGATATAAAATTCTAAAGAGCCTTGCATATTTTTGCAAAATCATTAAGAGGCTAGGATTACAGATCAGCATTCATAGCTCATAAAATATTGCATAATACTGTTTTCATGCACAGGTAGATCGTGGCTGCTGATAAAAAAAGCTCCAGGTTGGAGGGCATTCACATATAGAAAGTGTTCCTTCAAAATAGTATTTTTCAAGAATATGAAAAGCATGGAAAGCTTTGAGAGCTTTTTAAACCTGAATTTAACAATTCATATCTGTCTTTGTGTGTAAACCCAATTCAATCCACTTCTATTACCATCACGTGCAGAATGCAGAATGTAATCAGTACTAACCAATTCTATCTTGGGTTAGTTCCTTTAATTTGTTCAAGTTGTTAATCTATAAAGTTGTTGTTTCAGTTCATAATATGATGCAAAGGAATTCTGTAGATCAAACTCTCTTTCTTTTTGCTTTGGAGCTACCAAATTAAGGCCACATACAAGCACTACATTTCCACTGGGAGAATCGCTGTTCTCCCAGTAAAAACCACAGGTCTACAAGCATTCGTGCTCTTTTTTCCGGACCAAAAATGACAGTTCTGGAAGAAAGATAACCCAACTCCAACCACCTACAAGTGGCTCCCAAGGAAGTTTCTCCTAGGAGAACAAATGCTTTTACACTTCCTAAGGCTTACTTATTACTGAACGTTTCTCAAAACATGGACTGATGTTGGCCACCTCTCCTATACAATTTACAGAACTCTGTCTGCTCAAAGACCTCAACATTATTTCTTCAATCTGGCCACTTTCCTCTGAATGGTCATTGCAAGAATTGGTACTGGATGCTGTTATAGGGGCATGTCCAGACGAGTGAGGCTGTGCAGCATGTGGCACCGCAAACACGTCTGCAGCGTCACATACCGCACAGTCAGGCGTTCTCAGCACTGCAAGGACGTGCTGCCTGTGCGTGCATTGCTCCAGTTTCTCTCCAACTCGTAGGTATCCTGAAAATCGGAGCTGGGCTGCCCAGAGCCACGCTGCAGCTGCCAGCCAGGCTCTGCTTGGCAGGCTCACTGCTGCTGCAGCCCAGGAGGCCCCAGAGGACCAAAAGGTAAGGCTGCTGGGGCCCTCACAGTACGGGCCCCAGCCTCTCCCACCGCCCCAGGGTAACTTGCTGTGCACCAAAGTGCACATGGCACTGGCTTTCCCCAGGGACAAGTAGCTGTGGCGCAAGGTGTGCCACTACTACTTGCTCCTGGGGAACCAAACATCGGCACTCGTCTGGACACAGCCTATGGGTTTGTGTCTCTTCCAGGACCATGTTGCTAGTTGCTACCATGGGTTTGTGTCTCTTCCAGGACCATGTTGCTAGTTGCTACCACCACCTGCAGATGCTGATAAGGACAGGTCTCCATATTTGGATCAGCTTCAGTAAATCAGTGCTTGCATTACTCATTT
>NW_017729004.1:23176725-23181700 GCF_001723915.1 Gavialis gangeticus | reverse complement strand
GTTTGTGTCTCTTCCAGGACCATGTTGCTAGTTGCTACCATGGGTTTGTGTCTCTTCCAGGACCATGTTGCTAGTTGCTACCACCACCTGCAGATGCTGATAAGGACAGGTCTCCATATTTGGATCAGCTTCAGTAAATCAGTGCTTCCATTACTCATTTAAGCCACTGTATTGTAGAGTTATGTAAAGTGCCTCCTAGATAAGTCAACTCACCAATAGTATTCAAAGCTATTCTCTATAGCATGATGGAAACATCCAATGTTATCTAGATATTCTTAACTTTGTTCTTGATTTTTTGATTATAAGACAATTGTTTAGCAGTGCCAACTGGCCAATTAGTCTTTTGATGCATTCTGTTTACCAATGCATTGAGGAGGCAGAAATTGTTAAAGTCCAAATTTCCAAGTACTCCATCTACTCCGTTTCTGTGACAGAAGTCTGTGACGTAATATAGTCAACACCACCACGCAAAAAACAGAGAAAGCAAACATTCTTGTACAATTCCAGTGGTATCATCAAAACAGCCATTAAATTCCTGGTTGAAAAAAATCACTGCCCATTTGGTGCCTTGATAAAGTGGAGATCTGAGAAATGTTGAGATTCCCGGTATTTGCTATGGATACATTCTGCTCAGGCTGTCAGAAAATTCCTGGAAGCCAGTGAAATTGAGGACAATGAAACTGAGGATATTTCTTGTTCAACAAGATTAGCATGAAGGTATGACCAATGGAGAAACAGGAGGGATGAAAAACAGTTTTTTCTTAAAATCTGCTGATGGTTAAAGATTCTGTTCACTCACACACACACACACACACACGCTTCATAAAGTTCTTGTGAACTTTTAAACTTTAATAACTTAGGTTGTAGGTATGATAGAAACAATCTGTAAAAGGCATTTAAAAGCAAATTTATTAAAGTTTTAGAACAACTAGAGTACACAATGCTAGACTTCAACATAATCACCATCCATCATGATGCAGTGCTCAATCCGATCTTTCAACTCCTTGAAAACATTTTCCAGTTGCTTTTGAGTTACTGCACTAATTGCATGGGTGATCCTAGCCCTAAGTTCCACCAAAGAACGTGGTTTTGACAAGTAAACTACACTTTTAACATGTCCCCATAAAAAGAAGTCCAACAGCGACAGGTCAGGTGAATGAGGTGGCCAAGCAATTGGTCCACCTCTGCCTATCCACTTCTCTGGGAAAACGACGTTTAGGAACTGTAATACATTCAGAGTGTAGTGGTAGAGAGGTCCATCTTATTTAAGAATAAATTCGTTATTACTTATCAAGTCTATCTAGCATTGTGTACTCTTATTGTCCTGAAACTTAAATTTGCTTTTAAATGCCATTTACAGATATACAGGTTCTATCATACCTACAACCTAAGTTATTAAAGTTTAAAAGTGCACAAGGACTTTACTTAAACTATACTCATATGGGTCTTAATACAGTGGAGGCCAATTTACATCTGGGGTGTTTTTCCACTGAATATTAAGAAGTTAAATCTCCAGAGACTTCTTAGAGCCACAGTATTGTATTTACATGTTAGTATTTAGCTGTTTCATTACAGAGACAACGGAAACATTCTGTGAATAAACTAAAAACCTAAAAATTTCACTTCCTGGGTGGGAAATGTTAGTAAGACTAATCAATAGCTTTTCAGGACTAGATTTAGGTGTCACACTGTCAATGTGGATTTATCTATATCACTCTGTCTTTGCTACATCAGGATAGTGAATTTAAGATAGGCTTTTCAAACCAAGAGCTGGCAAACCAGAATTGGAAGAAACCAAAAGAAAAAAAATCAATGCCACCTTTTCTTCAGCGTTAGTCATTTTGGGGGACTTTGGGAATCTGAAACAGGCTCACCATGTATACTGAATGCTTGGTGGATTGGCCCAAAGCTAAAAACTCTGAATCTTGATTGCTCCGCCCAGGTACCTAGCTTGCTTTAAAACCTGGGGCAAATCATTTAGCATCTCTTTCAGTATTTCCCTCTGTAAACGGATAATTAAAACTTACTTCCTTCCCTCACAGGGCTATTATGAGATTTAACTAAGTAACCTTCACACAGCAGTTTGAAATCATACAAGAAACACAGGAGTTTAAAGTGTTATCCTTGTTTTTCATACAGGAGCATGAGGGCTCAAAGACTCAATCTTCATTTTGTGTATTACCCATTTTACATTTAGAATGTATTTTATTTTAAAATGAATTTATTTTTTACATTTCTCAGGCTAACTTGATCAGAGAACAGAGATTGTAACTCTCTTCACAGTAGCACAAGCTTCAACTTTGTGCTGAGATAACTATGCTTCAAATACAGTTGATAGTTATCCACCTGGCCTGGCTAACTCTAGTCCTGTTTAAAATGCAGTAGTACTGGGTTGGGGAGATCTACTCACAAACCAAGAAACATAATGTGATTGCAGAGATTAATTCTTACAGTACATTTTAAAAGTTCACACAAAACTGTATGTTTCCTAATCTGTAAGGCTATTTTCATGTATTCAACAAGAACTTAGAGTCTCTAACTACAAAATGTGGAAGTTAAGTTTCTAGAGAATACTGCAGGTCTGAATTTCAACAACTCCTTAAAGAGCTATAAATATTCTGCAAGTTAGTTTATAGCTAGAGATGTGGTCTGAATTTCCTTTCATCACTAGTTACGTTGGGTGGTTAGATTCTGACAGTCTTCTCTAAGAGAAAAAGCAAAAGCAATAGTTGCTTTTTGCTGTGCGGGGTTTCCTTTAGTTTATTAAAAAAGAAAAAGAAAAAAGAAGCTTCTCTTTGATTTTATGAAAAGTCGAGTGCATTTATTAGAGGTTAAAACCACAGTATTTTCAATCTTTGAATATTCAGTCTTCATTTGATTCAATGCCCACTGAAGTCACTGAGTGTCTTTCTATTGACTTCAGTGGACTTTGGAACACGGCCTGTTCCTGAAGAGCCAGCGAGAGCTCTCCCAAGCCCCTCAAACTGAAAATGTGTGAAGGTTTATAAGAACTGTGTTGCAGTAGAGTAGTTCGACAAAACAGCTTGTACATACAATAGGCAGAAAGTCTGTTTTAAAATATTAAACCCAAACAGCTTCAGGAACATTTCAAATTTTAAAATGAAAAAACAAACCAAAATTCTAAAGCTACAAGTCCTATAATACGAGTGCTGCTTAGAGTAATGCACGCTAGCGTAATATTTGTAATTACTAGTTAGTACTTTGAGATAGAATATGTGCAATATGTAATGTATTTTTCAGTGTTCTTATTGCAGAGGCTGTATGCTGAAAGGACACACTTGTAAGCATGATGATACTACTTTAAACTACATGGTCACGTCTAGAAGAGCGTGGCCGTGTGGTATGTGGTGCTACAGACGCCACACACTGCACATTCATGTGTTTTCCCCACGGCTACCTTGCAGTGAGGGGTATTTTTTTGATCCTGGGATCAAAACAACCTGAAACGAAAAAAGCAGGGCGGTGTATATGGTGGTGGTGCATGTGACGGCAGTGCATGCTGTCCACAACCAGAGCCTGGACGGCCAGAGCACACTCTGGCTGCTGGCCAGGCTCCCAGCTGCAGGACTGCCGCAGCAGTAGCTTCCCCAGCCCACGGAGCCCCAGGTAATGCTGCTGGAGTCAGCACAGTTGCTGGCCCCAGCCTCCCCTACCCCACCTGGGCTAACCTGCCGTGTGCCAAAGGGCGTTCCCCAGGGACAACTAGCAGCAGCAAAAGGTGCCGCTGCCAGCTGTCCCCAGAGAACCAAACATCTGAGTTAGTCTGGATGCAGTCCACGTACGCAATGTGAGGAGTTTTATGCCATGATAACCTTAGTTTTTGTTTCCCAATTTTTCTCCAGATTTGGCATCTTAAAGTTTTTCATGAGCTTTTGCACAACTCAGTGAAATGCAGTCTTTTCGTAAAAATCCCCAAACCATTACTGCAGACATACAGAATCATGCAGTTCTGCTTTTATGCAGTTGCACTTACTTTTAAACTCCAGGGTACAAGACGCATGAAAGACTTGGCTACTTCTTGACGGTGATCCAACTTGGCACTGAGCCACCGTAGAATTCCAGAGTGCCAGAGGCAATGGTGTAATTAAACACTTCTGCAGTTTTTCACTGCACATGTATACAAGCAATTCTTTAACTGCATATATTGTTCTTTTCAAATGTTCTTACTTCACATTTACTAAGCAAATATCCTTCACTAAGATTTAAGCATATGGTGCTTGAGGTTTTCAAGTTCAGACATTTTAAATTACACAGCACAAAAGGTCTTCTGATTTTTTTTTAACCAGCCCTGGGACTCTTTCTTGTTTACCTAACTGAAAAGATTTTGTTCCAACTGTAGGCTGAGACCAGGCATCAAGGGCTTCATCCCAAATACAAAATTTTTTAGAAAGTGATGAGTAAGTGAAAACAAAGGGTTATACTGAAAGCTGAGATGCAGTATTAAAATAGCAACTGCCAAGAAAGCAAGCAGTATTAGATATGTAACCACAGCTACAAGCTCTTAAAAAAAATTGTGCTTTAAAGAAACTTATAGCCGTTACGTTTATTCAACAAGGCTTTAACAGTAAGTTACAGCAGTGACACATATTTTTGTATGATGTTCTGTGCCAAATACAAATATATAGCTATATACAAAATCTAACCATGGATTTTTCCCTGGATTTGGAATTCCATTATCAATTAGGAAGCTGTGCTGCAATGGTTTAGTACCTTCACATGAAGTGAGAGAAACTATTTTTAGTTCCCAACTGGTAGAATGAATGAATTGGGTGACACCATGGGCGACTGGTACCGCTAGTCCGGCCAACAGGTCCCCTGCAGGTGATCCTGCGGTCGGGGACACAGGGGGCCACTCACTGCAGCAAGTGCTGGCCAACCACTGCAGCCACTCCCAGATGCAGCCACAGCCACTCTCAGAAGTGGCTGCAGCAATGGGCCGGCACTTGCGGGGGGG
>NW_017729004.1:23169742-23171725 GCF_001723915.1 Gavialis gangeticus | reverse complement strand
GGGCGCGCCCCTGGGGGGGGGGGGGGGCGGGGGGCACTGGCACTCCCACCTGCCCACCCTGCCCATCACTTAAGTGGTAAGCAGACAGTCAGGGGGTGCACCAGCACTCTCAGGGGGTGCATGTCCACCCCATGTGCATTGCCACCAGGTGACACAGGCTTGGAGACTAGGTTTTCTGTCTGGTATCGGCATTCTCAATCTTAGTGGCTAAGTACAGACAGTCAAAAAGCCCAGGGCTGAATTGATTCAGGCTTTGCAGGTTAGTCTAAACTGCTTAAATTGAACCAATAAGCAAGTGAACAGACATTCACTTCTGATTCAGGAAATGCAGCCACATGCCTGCAGTGGCTCAGGCCAGAAGTCAGTGGTGCTAGAGCATATGCGTCCCAGCCTGTCAGCCAGTGCCAGAGGGAAAGGAGGAAGCACCAAGGCCTTTCCCCTCTCCCTGCTTGAGGGGAGGGGGCATGGCCAGGCCCCAGCCCATATGCTGGGGCTTGGTGGTAGGATGCTTTAAACCCCCACCACCACGACCTGTATGAGACCTCATCCTGGGTCTACCACACTTCTGCCCCCCCACTCAAGGGGGGTAGGGGGCAGCTCCTGCCAGACTATGGGGGTGGGGAGGGGAGGGGAATGTAGTAGCAGTGAATTTGTATAAGCTTGAACAAGAACAGTCCTTTCTCTGAACTGAGCATGTATTGAACATGGCAATTTGCAACCTAAAGCACAAAACAAAAAACAACCAAAAATCTTCACCTAAGCTAAGATGCAGCCCAGTAAAACACAGCAAGAGTGGACACAGTGTGGACTCTAACTTAAAATGCAATGTAATAAACCAAAAAGACAAGAGAAAGCCTTGCATAAGTCTCATGTAATCCTGGGGACAGAGCGTTTCCTTACAGCCACGTATTCAGAATGTCTTTCTTGGGGAATCAGCAGGTGGTTTTAGGTCAGGGGTAGGCAAAATGCGACCCCAGGGGTCAGATGCGGCCTGCTAGGCCATTCTATCCGGCCCACGGGACCCCTAAAAAATTGAGAAAATTAACATTCATCTGCCCTGGGCTGCCTGTCATGCGGCCCTTGATGGCTTGCCAAAACTCAGTAAGTGGCCCTCTGTCCAAAATAATTGCCCGCCCCTGTCTTAGGTGCTGGAGTGGAGATCTCACAGGCCTCATCTCTATCTGGGTTCTTACAGGCACACTTGCACCCCCTTTGGCAGGAGTCTCATGCATTCATTGTCTTTTGTCCAGGTGTAAGTGTTCCAGTCTCCCACCTTTTACAGGTTCTGCTTTATAATGTAAATGTAGTTCTCTGCTTTCTTTGGTCACACCAGCCTAAGCAGTCTGGGATCCTCCCTGTTCCCTTAGCTCCACCTCCAGCACATACGTGTGATGATTGTGCCACGTTTTGCCAACACCTCCCACCTCTCAGTCTGGTCCTGCAGGGCTTGGCCCTGTGGTCACATGTAGCAGGGGACCAGACCCTCTTGCCCCAGTTCCTCAGCCTCTTCCCCTTCCCTATGGCCTGGGGGACCTGAGGGGAATTACACCCCCTGCCCCTCCCCCTATCAACTGGTTTGCCTCAGTCTCTGCTAGAGGTGGGAGGGGATGGAGTCTGTGGTCTCCTGCCGGCCCCTTGCCTGATGGAGAAGTGGGGTGGGGATTAAAGCCCACCCCAACCTCAGCCAAGATTTGCCCGGGGGCGAGGGGCAGTCCCTTTCAGGCTGTTGTCCCTTCCCATGCCCTGCTCAAGCAGAGAGAAGGGGGCTTGGCCAGCACAATGACCTAGGGAAGTGGAAATTAAAGCTGCTCCCAGACCCCAGCCAGGGTTTAGCCGGGGGGGGGGGAGGGGCAGTCCCTCTCAAGCTGTTGCCCCCCCCATCAGGGAACTCTGGCAGGGGCTGCCCCCTACCCCCGGGCAGACCTGGCTGCAGTCCCCAGCTGGGTTTCCCACCCCTGCCTGCTTGTCAGCCAGCCCTCACTG
>NW_017729004.1:23156286-23164742 GCF_001723915.1 Gavialis gangeticus | reverse complement strand
CCCATCCCCACCCTCTTCTCAGCCAGCCAGAGCAGTGAGAGTGCTCTTGCTAGGGGACAGAGGGGCAGGGCCAACCCTGCTCTGCTAGAGCACATAGCACAGCACAGCCCAGGGCTGCAAAGCATCCTGGGATGCTGAGGGGAGCAGTGATTTAACTTGAACCAGGAATGGGTCTGGGACAGAAGTTTCATAAACCGGTTTGACTTAAATCAGTTAAGGCTGATACTACATTCAACCAGGTGTAGCTTAAACCAGTTTCAGCCATTTTGATATATCTGAAAATTCAGCAATTTTCAAACTGGTTTATGTGCATTTAACTTCTGTTGTTACAGGTTTAAACTGGTTTCTGATCACTTAAACCACTTTATGTGTAACTTCTGTCCCTAGCCAGTAAGGAAGGTTGAAGAGGAAGCCAAAACCTGAGATGGTTAGTTTACTATGTTAGATCTAGCTCTTGGCACTTTTCTCTCTAGGTAGCACCCCATTTTATCCTAAGCTAGCAGATACAGGTTAGTTGGTTATGATTTCTCTCTTTTGGTATTTTTTCTCAACAGACATAAATTCAACATTTGTTTTATAAAAAATAAACTATATATTGTCCAGAATAACTTCAGAGTTTTAGAATTTATTACATACATCTAGAACCACACACCCTCTCATGTTACCTATCAATCTTAACAGGATCTTTAACAGTTACACAGGAAAATGTTGCCTAAAGGTGTAAATTGTAAACATATTTAGCAATATCCTGTATCAATGCTTTTACTTTGACCTAAGAGAAGTTTATTCTAGCTTAAATTGCTAATCAAGTTAAACTAAAATAAGAATGTCCAAAAGGGTTTGCTTGCACTAATTTAACTAAACCACTTTAAAACTGACAAGTTTAGTTAAACTGGTGCAATTCTATCACGGAGATAAGCTTTATCTTGCTTAACAACAACAACAGTTTCCAACCACTACATATGAAATGTGCTAGTTTGAAATAGCTTATATGTTGCTCATCACCAAAAGACTATACATCCTTATCGAAAGAAACATTCATCAAAAAAGTGCAATCAAAATAACTCCAGGATCACTTTGATTTTATAGAAGGTACATTACCACAAAAAAGAGATGTCTTCTGTTATCTACATAGGGATATTAATGTGGAATAAATTTAGAGTATGAATTCAAAGTCTGATAGTTATCGCATAACTAACTATTCCTTGCATGGACACTAATTCCACACCATGCACTATGACTGCATTTCTATCTTTAAAAATTCAAAATTCATATGCAGTGCCACTAAGCTGAAAATGGCCATTTCTAATGCAAAATAAAAATGTCCATATGAGAAGCTAATGCTTAGTAGTTACTCCAAACTATAAACCCCATGTAGACAAGCCTTTAGTAAATATAAACTTCCTGTTCACTTTCTTGGCCTAAGTACGTACGGCTGATTAATGCAGCTATGTCTCCTGACACGGTTCCAAAGTAGTCTTGATTGGAATAAGGGAAATCATGTCCAAAGAAAGCTCAAATGAAGGCTGGAATTTAGTTTTGGACGTTAAGTAGATGCCACACTATATTCCCTACCAACTCTGCAAGCCTCTTTAACAAAACCAAGCTGGTGCAGAGACCCTGGAAAATGCATACTCATGAATGTTACATTTTCCTCTAAACTATTGCTAAATATATTCTTTTCCCTATTAATTCCTTGGCCTGCCTCAAATCAAACAATTTGTCTCTTCAAAGAACCTACTCATACTGTAAGCTCTTTGGGAAAACAACTGGCTTTCCTATGTTTTTGTACAGCCCCTAGCACAACAGGTACTAGAAATAAATAATAATGACAATGATGTCAAGAAACTTTTGGTTTCTTTGATACTATCCCAGCAAAAAAGCTACAAAAGGAACACAAATATACATAAGCATTACTCTTTTATGGTGTAATTTAAAGAATACTTTTTTCTTCCACTGGCAATGTGCTATATACAGAGATAAAATAAATTATTCTTTTTCATGGGCATGTTTCATTCTGCACAACTATACAACACACAGTTAAATTTTTCATGCAAACTTTCAGGTGCTCTTCAATAAAAATAAAGGTAATTCATCTGAGGTGATTTAGGTGCAAGAAAGAGCAAGAATCTGATAGTTTTTGCAGATGGAACTAAGCCTTATTGTTTTTTCTTGTCATCTCATTCTCTGAAAAAACACAACACACATAACTGACTACACATTTAAACTAAAACTTTTAAGATGGATGCTAGTAATGAGACTTGAACTTAACGTTTGTTCGAACCATCCTCCCGTTAATCTGTGTATTTGTTGATAAGAGGCAGCTAAATCAACTTTGTGGCCTCACAAAAATGGAAACCATCTGAACATGTTTGAATGTTTGTTTTGCTGAAGACATGTTCTTTAGCCTCTCCTTCTTTATAAATGTAAAGAGAACGAGAAAAAAATCTTTTTAAAGACAAAAGTATCCATACATTGAGTCAATTGAAAAATCAAGCATCTGTCAGGAAGATAACAGACCCTTTCCTCCAGAATTCATGCCTTGAGGACCCCTCTTTGGAAATATGGTCTTCTGTTAGCTTTTAACCCTTCCCTATACTCTGAAACATATGGAGAGCTTCTCCAGGAGGACCAAGGAGCATCTTTACATCTTGTACTGGTTAGCATTGAATTCAGACATAACCATAGGAAGAGAAGGCATGAATTCCACACCAACTGAGAAATCAGAATTGATGCTACTTCCAGGCCCAAGATGTGAAATCAAAGCAAAACCTGAAAACCTTCAGAAATATGCTCAGAGGCCACACAGCTAAAATACTTGTCATGTTGACCTATGACAGGATCATAGGAAAATACAGCTGCAAGAGACCTCACAAGGTCATCTAGTCTAGGCTCCTGCTCAAGGCAGGATCATCCCTGACTGAACCATCCCAGCAAAGTGTCTGTCTAACGTGCTCTTGAACACTTCTAAGGATGGAGATTCCACAGTTTTTCTACATAACCTGTTTCAGTGCTTGACCCCCACAACATGCATAAGATGAGCCGGAGACAACATAGTGCCTAAGCTGAGAGGCTTTTACTGTATCAAATCAAAAGAAACTTTGAAGGGGGCAGAGAGACAGAGAGAGAAAACTACAAAAAAAATGTTTTTGGAAACTAATTTTTCCTGACCTTTAGCTTCTAAATAAACCACTGGGTTCAAGTAATGGTTGCACCCATCAAGCAGAAATTGTGCAATTACAAGTGCTCCTGCTATATGTTAAATATATTCTTCAATGAACTGCTTAATTGTACAAGAAATTTAGCCTGCTCACATGTGCAAAGTAAAACCAGCCACAAGTGCAAAGTAACTAGCACACAATTAACTGGTTAATTGTGTAATAAATTTAGAGCAGCCACATGTATAAAGTAATGATCACACACTAAAAATGACTATGCATCTATAAAAAGAGCCAACCAGCTTTAACATTAGTGCCTGAAAATGCGTAACTACTCTGTAGCTGGTTTCTAGCCAGCTTTAATCTGAATGTGTAGCCAGGTCCTTATGTCCTCACCTGACCCCTCTTTTTCTCTCTCTCTCTTGAAAAGTTGGAAAGTACAATTCTCAAACTGTCCATTCATGTCTAGCTCTGGAGTTAGTTCTGTGCTTTGCATGGTTAACTCTGCTGAATACAGTGTAATAACTGTTCAACTGAACTGTTCACTTCCCATCAACCCAAGAAAACCTTTTTTCCTCCAAAGGTTAAACTGATAGCAGGTCAAGTTTAAGCTATTTTGAACAGAGCCCTGACCATAAAAATAAACAGCTTATTTCATTCATGCCTTTCTACTTCAAAAAGGTCTTCATATGGTTTCATCAAATCTTTTCTCCAAAAAAATTCATACATGGACAATGCTCAAGTATTGAATGCTTCATTCACAAAGGAGAAAGAGATCAACATGTGAGAGAAGTTGTCATAAAAAGTAATTTATGTTAAACAGGATTCACTACTGAAGAAATCATTAGAAGAGGTAATAGCTGTGTATAATTATTAAACACACTTTCTTATCTCAACTGCAAGAGCTGGTAAATGATGATGAAAAAAGCTGAAAGAGCACAAAGCTTATACAGAGAAAGTGTGGCATGCAAAAGGTGATATGAAGGCAGAATCATTTAATCAAGGAAAATGGTCAGCTTTCACGCATTTAACACATCACCATACCAAACTCTCCACGTCAATTGATAGCAATGTCTCATCAAACTAGGGTTGTAATCCATATGCAGCAAACTCTGACTCAATCCACTCTAGTGCTACAGCATTCCTCACCCACAACTTGTCAACAGAAGACAGGTAGGAGTGGAGCACTGCACTGCATCATTTTGACTTCTTGCATAGCGAAGTTTATCAGATTTATTTTCCTGGCTTAAATTAGGAGGTGACCTGTTTGGCAGGCACTTGAAAAGTGTTTGGTTGTGGCATTGCTGTTGTCTTCTGGTCTGTGTTCTCAGGCCTTGGGTCATGTTTCTCATCTCTTTCTTGCCTGCAACCAAACTGTGGCACTTCAGTGCAGGGCAGTTTCTCCCAAAATCTTGCCGATTTGATGGTGGGTGATCTGAATTTCACACTTTGTGGTACGACAGCTTTCACTTCCCTTTCTCATCTTACCTTTTTTCTTACGCACTTCCTTTTTCTCTGCATTTCTTACCTGTCCAACTTCTCTTGTCTGACCTCCAGCTCTTTACAATATTACCCACATCCAGCCATGGGTGAAGGGAGACGGACACACAGTGAAAAGCCTTGCAAGAGTAAGCCGCTTTCTCTTTCCCACTGGCAGGTGCCACTCAGTTACTCTGTCTAACAATGCTGTTTATGTGACAGAGCAAGCCAACCTTACAAAAGGTAGGAGCTATCATTCCTGATATCTCATTATCCAGATCCTGATGCGCATGAAACCAATCAGTTTATTGCACTTTTATCCACTTACAGATTATGAGGGAGGAGGACAGGCACTGTTGCCAGTAGCAATGGGACTTTATTTTCAGGTGCTTGCTGGAATCATTCTTCAGCAAAGCTTGGGTTGTTTTCTTTCATTCCCTCCTCTCCTCCCCCACTTTGTACATCTGTATGTGACTGAATGATAGTACACCCCTGACCTAGGTGCTCTTTTACCCTCTAAAGTATAACTCCACTTTTCATTCAGTCTTATGGTAGGGTCCATTTCAAATTACTCCTATTTCCTTTTAATTGTTCTTTACTTGTGCTCCTACAGTTGTCATACACATGTTTTAGTTAATTTAAGGATTAACTAGTCTCTCCGACTTCCTGACCATGCTGTGGAAAGGTTGAAACGGGCAAAGGAAAGATCTTGTCCTTTTAAAAGTGTTATTATTTCCAAGGTAGTCGTGGCCCTCCTCGCAGGTTTGGATCCTAATGTCCCACAGTGTCATCAGCTTCATGCCTTTCAAAGGACTCAGTTTTCCTTTGCATTTGTGGATCCAAAGAGGGTTCACTTCCAGTTCTGGGTGTAAGTTTTACTAATGTCATTTGCTTCAGGAACAAGGTATTAAACCCTGAATGTGGCAAATAAAGTGCAAGACGGCTGCAGTTGTGTTCCAGTGTCTTAATGTTAATTCTATTAGCACTTAGGAAATGTTCGTTTCCCTTGCTTGTAAGATTAAAGATGTGCCTTTTTTTTTTTTTTTTTTTAAGATCTATGATTTCCTACTTAAAATGATTGTAGGCTCAAGTCTTCACTGAAATCCATCTACAACAAGTTCCCTTTTGGCTAAGTTTCTCAGGCAGGGTCTACATCAGACTATTTTTCCCACTGAGGCCTCTTAATGAGTGGTCACTACTATTACATCACTACTGTAGACCAGGGGTGTCAAAGATAAGGCCAGCAGGCTGGATCCAGACACAGAATCCCAATATATGGCCCCCAGTGCTGTCCCATCCCGGATCCACATGTGTCATGGGCCAAACTGGTACTGCACACAGTGCCATCCCCCCAGCTGCTCCTGGCCATATGCTGCATGTTACCTGCCCCAGGTGGTCTGAAACATGTGCTGCATGCAGGCGGCAACCTCTCTGGCTAGTCTGAGACTATGCTGCATGTATCATCCCCCCACTCCCCCACAACTGTTCTGAGCTGGATACTGCATCCAGTGTGGGTCCCAAACTGGCCTAAATAGCTGCCCCATGCAGCACCCACCAGCCCTGCATGTGCACTGCATGAGGTGCAGTCCTGGACTGGCTGGATGAGGACTCAGTGTGGTAGATCCAGCATGGGGTAAGGCTGGTCTGTGGACCCAGTCCAGCCCATGCGGCAAGCTGCGTGCCATTCATTCAGCCCATGGTGCTAAATGAGTTTGACATCCCTGGTCTAGACCAACCACTGACATCCCAGCTTAGAGGAAGTCCAGATGACCTGGTTGTTAAAACACTGAAGTAAAGCCCAGTCTTCTTAGTGCTCTCAACTTTGCAGCCTCCAGCAGAACTGCTCTGTTGGAAACCTTGAATGGTTGACATAGACAAGTCAAATATTTCATTTACAACTTGTGAGCCCAACTACAAAACATACACTCAGCAACAGAGCCCCAGCTAAGCAACAGAAAAGCTAAATCCTGTGATTCCATATTTACCATATAACCAATAGGCCACCTGGTTAGGGACAAACACAATGCCACAAGAGGATGGCAGCAAAGGAAGTAGGTCCTTTCCTGTTTGTTGCTGTTTTAATATTGTATGCTTCCTGGTTTGTATTTCATTTCTACATATAATGCTAGATTCCTGGGAATAACTGCATTCTATATATTTTACTTTTCATCTTTTTAATATGGTCCACAGAAAGTCCTTATGTTACTGACAATTTCAAAAATAAAACAACAACAACAACCCAACAGCCTGGGGCAGCCTGAGAAAAGTTCAATCCAAATAGATCTGGACAAGTTTGGCAAAATTATAAGCATCTAGGAAAGTGTGTCCTATAAAAGGAATGTGTCAGACAATCAAAATAAGCAAATGTTATCTCAGCTAATAACAGTACCATATTTTCTTGCATATAACATGCTCTGGAAAAGATACACACCTTGTTTTTCTAAGGCAGAATGAAGAAAAAATAAAAGGTTTGTTCTTGTATTAAGTAGCTGATTAGCAGTGACTAGAGAGCTGAGCCTGGACATTGCTCTATTTGCAGTGGATCATGTGCAATTACTCTTGCTTTTGCCTGCCAGAGGCAGAAACTGCTGTTAACACACTTCCTTGCTTGTGATGCGCACCCCAATTTCAAGCAGTTTTTTTTGGAAAAAAGGTGCACACTGTATGTGATAAATTACAACCATCAATAAAGGCAGAATTATGCCCCAAAAGTTGAAAATTCTGACTGACAGAAGTTAGCCAGCCAGTTCCTCGGCAGACAGTTGTTGCACAGGCAGAAAAATGGGGTTTTCAAGGTGAATGCATTCTAAAATGTTATGAGCCTCTTTATATTTTTGTGTGTAGGAACATCCTATAGAGACAGGAAATAATACAATATACAAATTTGCTTTAAAAAGAGAACTTTACTGTCTCTTCTGCTTCCTTGTAATGGTCAGATTGGTATCTCCACACAAGCTGTACATTTGTGTTTTGTTGATTTGTTTTATTTCTGGAACAGTTATTTGTGTTTAATGGCAGAGCACAGCTACTGCAATAACAACATTTTCTTCTAAATTATTTGTTACAAAAAATGAAAACAGCACAGGAAATAGCACAGAGAGATAAACTGATAGGATTACCCACTAACATGACAGTATAGAGACCACTCCCCCCCCCGCAAAAAAAAAAAAATCAAGACCTTTCTAGCAATAATGCTAAATTTAATACATCTCCAAACAGTGTAGCACTGATGTATTTGATGCTGAGCTATTTCTGTGTGAAGACTTAGGATTCAGGGAAGCACTAGGTGAAGCTTTTTAGGTTTATAAAAGCAGCTGAAGCCAAGACTTTGGAGCTCCACAGGAACTATAAACTGTTTGGACCTAAAAGGCAAGAAGGGTAGATATGGAAGAGAAATCTGCAGACCCAGACATTTTTTTTTTTAATCAACTCACTGTAGGTGCCTTGAGGATTTCTGAACCATCTTCCAGAAAACACCCAAGTCTCTTCACTGACAATACAGGGATCCCACGGACCTAACTGTATTTCCTAGCTTCAGCGCAATGAGATCAAGCAACTTATTCTTCTTTAGGCAAAATTGTAAATGGACACTAAGTCAAAGTGTTTGGGTTTACGCTATGTCTGACTGAAAATCAATGGATTTTAGACTCCTGATTTACTTATGCAGTCTTGAAAATTCAACATGGGGGCAATATGGAGCATAATTACATTAATTTGTTCACACTTAGAGGCTTCAGTTTAGCTACTACTGGAACTGCCATCTCACCATCAAGACTTCCGTAGGAGGCAGCTCCCAAAATCTGTTTGATAGTCTCAATC
>NW_017729004.1:23144500-23151286 GCF_001723915.1 Gavialis gangeticus | reverse complement strand
TATGGAGCATAATTACATTAATTTGTTCACACTTAGAGGCTTCAGTTTAGCTACTACTGGAACTGCCATCTCACCATCAAGACTTCCGTAGGAGGCAGCTCCCAAAATCTGTTTGATATTCTCAATCTGAATTATATAAGCAATTCCTGAGACCACCTCAAAACAGCAAAGTGAAAGAAAGAAAAAAGTGTATTAGTAAGTAAAAGATAAAGTCTATACATGTAACTGAAAAAAAGAAATCATTCCCTTCTCCTAAAGAGTCCCTTCAGTTTGGTCCTTGTGCAACCTTCCTGCCAAAAGAAGCTGTATCTGTAACTATATTACATGACTGAGTGAGCAGTCCACCAAGGAACTGCTTTATTTATGTACAATGCTCCAGTCTTTGCCATTCAAGGATTTTGCACAAGACAGGGTGTAGAAAAGGCAGTTCAAATCCTCTAGGATTAATCTAATATCATAATTCAAACCTACTGCCTTAGAAGCCTTCCCATCCTGGAATTTATTTAAAAGAAAAATACTACTCTGTGGTGCATCTACATAAGGTTTTTACTGCTGAGTTGCCCAAGTTAGCTCTGGAGTAAACGTCTAGGTGTCTACACTATTCAGGTGAACTAAACTAATAAACTCTGCAGCAGGTTAGTACTTGTAAATACGCACATGTAAATGCTGACCCAGCGGGCACAAAAGTGCTTCAGGGCAGGAGCCACCTGCCAGCTAGCCCCACACTAGAGCACCCTCATGACCCAGCCAGCCCCTCCACGGCATGTTGGAGCCGGATCAGAGCAGCCCCGGGCTGGCAGGCTGACCCCTTGGGCCCCCTTCCAACCAGGGCTGCTCCAACCCAGCAAAACATGCTGCAGTCCTAGGCACACATGTAAATACTCTCTGATGCATTAATATACACAGGTGGATGTGCCACGTGTGCTCAGATCTGTTCCTCTTGCTTAATGCATCGAGACAGGGTTTTTGATTTGTTAGGTTCAGATAAAAGAATACAATTATAATTGTAAATTATGGATTCGCATATAATGCAACTCTATGGAAAACATCATATATCATACCCAAAATAAAATACCCAACTAAAATGAAAGTATTTTTAAACAAGCTCATATATAAAAATAAAATACACCTCTCTAAATATTTCAGAAGAATCTGTCTATAAAAGCAAATCCAATTAAAATAAGGTACCATACTGATCTACTGTGCATTGCTACAGTTTACACATTCAGTTTATTTCCGTGAAACATACTCACTAATCTTATATACAGAACAGGATTAAGACCTATAATAGTAAGTAAGTTTTGGAAGGGCTGAATTCACTGCAATTTGATTTAGGATCAGAAAATGTTGTGGTTTTCCCTCTAGAAGCACAGAGCAAGAGAACTAGGAGTTCCATCCTTTCACACCAATGCCAGTATCATTGCTGTAAGATGATTGAAATCTGAAAGGCAGCATTCTGTAGAAACAGTAGACACAACACGAAGGAAGAAAATATTCAATATCCTTTCCCTTGAAGTAGCTGCACAGCATTTGATGCTTCCAAGACATGACATCACGTACTCTGATCCCATAATGAATCTCTCAATGTTTTGACAGGTATCCAAGTTGTAGCCGTATTGGTCTAGAGGAAAAAGCAATCAGGGCTTGTAGTAGAGATGATATCTTTTATTAGACCAAGAAGATTTTTGCAAAAAAAATTTCTTTTTTTTTTTTGCAAACATCTTGTTGGTCTAATAAAAGATATCGTCTCTACTATAAGCCCTCAATGTTTTGTAGAAGACTAGAGGATAGAAATGCCTTCTATATTCCTTCAGATGATAAATAAGCTTATGCTTTGAAATCGTGAGATTCAAATACCCTTTTCTTAGCCTACCTAGCTACAATCCTGTTAGTCACTAAATTACTGAGCCCTTCACAAAATTCCAGCAACTCTGACTGCATGGGGGCCACTGGCACCGAATTCCACTGGCTCGGCCAGGGCAGGAGAACATGACCAGCTCTCTTCATACCTTCGTATTTTTTATTTTTTTCAACAAAGTGACCTCTTACCCCTTTTCCTTTCCAGGCTAAATAATCCTGTTCTTCAGTCTTATCATAAACTACATCTGTTATGGTTCTAATCACGTTTCTCTTCTCTGCACTTTTTCAGTTTATGTGCCTAACATGTCTGCCAGCTCTCATCTGTTCCTTAAGTCTTTTGGCTTCTCCCCATGTTTTTGCCCGCTTCAGCAACAAAATTAAATGAGAGACAATCGATACCCGTGTCCATGACCTTTGACTGGGACTGAATGGAAGCAGGGTGAAATTGTGGAAACCCTTTGCCCTTCATATCTTCTCTCTACGAGCTGTCAATTTTTCTACTCTTTGAAGGCATGTGTAATTTACCTGCACAAATTAATATTAATAAAAGCAAGGTTTATTAAAACAAAAGAAACTTGTTTGCTTAACACACCTCAATTTACATTAGTCAGGAGCTACATTAGTTAAGGCATTTTCAGTTTAGCCACAGATAAAAAGAAAAAGATTTCATCCCCTGAAATCACTGTTTCCTCTGACCACTCTGGATAGCCTGTTTGCACCACTTGCTGCCTGGACACCAACAATTCTCTCTTTCGTTCCCCATGGATATGCTTGATAAATCCCCCCTTAATTTTTCTGAACACTTTTCTTCTGAAAGCAAAAGGACACAATAAGCTTTGGTGAACATTTTCAGTCTCCACCTCTCAGGAGAGAGTCTGCTGAGCAAGAGGAAATCTTAAATTATGATTAATGACTTCTCTTCCAAAATGAAAAGACCCCACTTAAATACTGCCTTTCAATGCCCAACTGGGTTGGTTGCACTCAGTTTTGGTCAGGCATATGGTTAAGCCCCACAAGTGTATTTTATCGCCTACCTGTCATGAACAATGAGGGCTTAAAAGGAAGAGTCTGACAATGAAATCTCTCAGATTTTGGTTTTCAGATGATATATTAAGACAGAACACCCCTGTATTCCATCCTTTCTTGGTTTTAAGCCTGGTCTATTCAGTTTTTCTACCAATATAGTAATGTTGGAAGGACAACCCACACTGGATATACCTATATGGTATACATACATACTAGGGCTGTACGAAGCTTCAGACCCTGATTCCAATTGTTGGAGATTTGGCCCGATTCAGTGGCTGAATCTCCGAAATGAATCAGGAGACCTTTTAATCTCTCAATCAAATTGGAACCCTCCAAATTGATTCAGAGAGATTCGGCGATTCGAACACAGACACAGCTTTAAATGTTTTTTCTACATATCTCAAGGTACCAGGCAGCTTGTAAAGGCTGAGATGCTGGGGCAGTCCCACAAGGGTGCAGGGGGCTCCCCAGTGGGTTCAGCAGCAGATGGGGAAGTGGACGAGAAGCACTTCAGTCCACTTCTGGGTCTGCTGGCAAGCACGCAGGGGGGCGCCCCCACATCCCCTTGGCTCAACAACTGGTGCCTCCTGGGTCTGGGGGGAGGGCCCTGTGGCTGAATGCCGAGCTGGGAGGGCACAAGGCCCACCCCCCTGTGCACTCCCCTGCAGACTCAGAAGTGGACCAGAAGAACTTCCAGTCCACTGCCGGTTCAACTGCTGAGCAGACGGGGGGGGCATACTCCTGTGGGACACTCCATCCGCCCCAGCATGGCAGCATTCAGGAGCCATGCCTGGCACCTCAAGGTATGTAGAAAAAACGTTTAAAGCTGTCTCTATGCCCAAATTAACAAATCGAATCACTGTCCCCAATTCGGGCTGAATCTGAATGGAATACAGCCCAGTTCGCACGCCCCTAATACATACTAGCATAACTACATCTACACGAGGGCAGAGGGAAAAGGTTGTGCCACTTTAACAGTACTGTCAACTGCAAGTGCTCATGATTTATAACAAAATATTCAAAAAGTATAAGACTAGCTGACAAATTATAAGCTTTTGAAATAACAAAATTTGGGTTCTCTCAAACCCAGCTTCTGATTCCTGAGCTTTTAGGATGAACCTGTTTTATGTTTTAAGCTTTTTCTATACAACTGCAAGAGACAGAAACCTACTTTTTAAAACTGAAATCTCAGCTCCTTGTGTAACTCTTGATTCCAAAATGAAAGCACAAAATATTGTGAAGCTAGCAACAAAATCATAAAACACAATAGCTAGTGTACCTAATACAGCACACCTCTTGTGTGTAGACCAATGATTCTCAACCAGAGTGCCAGGGCTCACTGGGCTGCTGCCAGATCCTTTGAAAGGTGCCAGGAGGTGTGAGGAAACAAGTGAAGTGTGAGGAGATAAGCAGCTAAACTAAGTAGATTAATGCAGGCACAGGGTTCTCCCTGCTTGAATGATCCCCTACCCACATTGCCCAGTGACTGCAAGGAGGCAAGCACCGTAATACATAAATTAGTTTTAGAAATTGGGTGCACTTAATTTACAAAAGTTATGGTGTCCTGCCTCAAGTCCAACGAGGAGCAGAGCACCTCAAGCGCAATGCTTTCAAGTGTTAATGGTGCTGCTGTTTGCATGTTTGGTGGAATATTGCACATTAAATGACTCTGAGACAGCAAAATAAAACACATCCAAGGTGTTTTCGTTAGTTACCTTAGTAGCCATGGAGGGAAGCACTGGGCCCCATGGAGCTCAGGGGCTCCATGGGGCTCCAGGGGCAGCCAGCCTGTGCAGGCAGCCTGGCAACAGCCCATGCAGGCAGGCTCCACTGAAGGAAAAAAAAAAAAGGGGCAAGCCTGATCCCCCCCCACCCAGATCCTGCCTGCGCTGAGTGGGCACCCGGTGCTTCCCTCCATGGCTGCGGTGACCCATGGGACTGCCCAGGCTGAGTGCCTGAGGGTGGCTGCCACCTGGGGGATGCTGTCACAGCTGACAGAAGCACTGCCACCCCCTCCCCCCCACAATAACTTAGAGACCACACTTGGCTAGTTAGCAGCTCGCCCCACCACCGAAGAGGCAGGTAAGGATCGGGCCCCAACCCTTGTGTACACGCCCCGACCCCTGTGTACATGCCAACCCACCGCTTCAATTTAGACTGAAGTAACCCCCATGGTGCGTACTAGCAGCCTTAGTCTCTCAGCCATGGGTTAGAAATGTATAACTGCATGGGAGAGAAAAAACAACAACAACAAAACAAAACACAACACACGTGCAACACTTCTAAATCTACATGGACTAGATGACCTACGGAGATCATCTTCCAGCCCTACTTCTCTATTACACATAGTTTTACCAATGTAACTATGTAGTCTATAGAGCCTTAAGAATTAGTAAAGCATTTATTCTGCAACTTCTCTCCTGAGTTACAACATACAAACATTTAAGCAAAACAGAAAAGAAACCTGGAACAAAGTGAAGAAACAGATGAAGAAAAATGTAAACATGTATGAATACTCTGTACCCAAATAATTCAACCCAGTGCTACCGCCAACAGTTTAAAGGCTTTGGAGAAGGATAGCTACAGAGAAAGGAACACAATCATAACATGAAAATGTATTCCTACACTATTAGTTTAAAATAATACTCTCAGAACTGAAAGCAGGTCACATGTCTTTTTTTTTTTTAAATGTACAGTAACAGGATGTCTGGAAGAACAGCATGCACTATAGTAGCAGGAATTCAGGGTGCAGTTGCACCGTAGGATCCATAATGCCACTAGAAAATGACCTCTGGTCTAGGACTTCAATAAAGCATTGGATTGACCTAAAAAAGTATTGCTTTTTTTTTTTTTTTTTTTACTATGAACTCTGAAACATGACAGTTCTTACAAATTTCTGGTAAACTTAATTTAATTTTTATCAAGGGCAAAGAAAGTTACTTTAAAGTCCAATTAAAACAACTCTTCAGAACTGCATTTAGATTACATCATCTCTGTGACCAAAAACACACAAATGTGTGCACGTGTGCACACACCCACACACGCGCACTGTTAGTCAACTGCCAAGAATAATGTGGACAAATTAAAGACCATGAAAAATGAGCACAAGGAAAACAAAATTATTCCCCAGTGAAAAACAAGTATATGCCTTTGTGGCCTCATTTCTTGGGTTAAGAGGAGTTCTTCTCTTTTAAATTGGTGAGAAGAGACTTAAACAACTAGGTGGAAAAGCCAAGAGTGCCAATGCCATTCTGATCTTTAGGTAGACACAAAAATAGAGCGTGGAAAAAAAGAAGAGGCACAGCACAGCTAAGATAGGAGATTATCATCGACTGTTGATCTTGCTATGAAGAAAGGAAAAAAGTTTTCCCTAATCTGAAAATGTAAAGCAACAAACTGCAGGACATTAAAGTGAAAAGGGGATGGGAAGTGAGGGAGGGGAAGGGAGCAGAAGGAAGGAAGGGTTGATGGAGGGTTGATAGAATTTCCTACAATAAAGTCATCATTCACTTTGAATCCACTTAAGGCAAGGATTCTGTCTTGTTAACAAAAGGAAGAGTCTGGACAAGGGTTTTACCAGTCTCGCTGCTAATCCCCACCACTCGCTGTCAGGAAGGACGTTAGGAAACTGATAAATCCAAATATAGTTATTTTCAAGCATCTGCCTATCAGATCAGCAAGTATTGCAATATAGCTGCATGACAGAACAGGCTGACATAAATGAAGCAGATCACATCATATTCTTTCAGAACAATCTAGATGCAGGGAGATCTTCTCAGCTGGAGCTAATGAAATGCACGTGCAGATCTCCTGAGCAGCCTCCTTTCAGCAGCAATGTTTCATTAATTGTGTAGAGGTATGTTTGCAAGCAGCAAACTCCATACTCCACAATGCTCCAAA
>NW_017729004.1:23128241-23144331 GCF_001723915.1 Gavialis gangeticus | reverse complement strand
CTAATAAAAGATATCAGATTCACCCGAAGAACCTTGTCTACCTATACTCCACAATGTGCTTTTAGCAGCTTTTATTGTCTGGATATTTGTATATGATTGGTGGAAGTGGGAACAAACAGGACTGGACTCTTACTTCCTAGAATTATGTTAATAGGAAAATGCAGCATGTATGAGAAATTGACCTTGCCATAGGTTTAGAATGATTAACAAATATATTCATTTTAAGAGTCTGACTATCTAATGTTAAGAGTCTAACACTGCACTGGATGACAATGAGCATTTTTGTAGTGTGAAAATACCAGTTATCTCCAAGGTGGTCACTCTGCAACTCATTCCCAGCTCTACTGTCCAGGGCTAGGGACAGACATTAAAAAAGCTGAGCCTAAATTGATTCAATCTTTCCAGGTTAGCGGTACCTGCAGAGCTTGAACTGATTTGCATTCACTTTTGATTCAGAAAATGTAGGCACATGCCTGAAGTGGCTCAGGGTAGAAGCAGGGGCCACTACAGCACCCTTCCCTTCCCTTCCCTTCCCTTCCACAGTGCTGAGCTGAGGGGGACATAGCCAGGCCCCAGCAGGATGTTATGATTAGGAAGGAGTTTAAACCCCCACCCTGGGGTACCTGGAAGGGGAGGGAGAAGCAGCCCTCGCCAGGCTTTTCTCCCACTACTTGCTGCTCAAGGGGCAGAAGTGTTGCCAGACCCTGGCCTCTGGCTAGCATTCTGACGCAAAAAGGGGTGGGGACTGCATGCATCTGTTGAGGATACTGAGCTTTTCAATCTCCCTCTCCCTACTTCTTCATACTGTCTGTAGCAAACTGACAGGCAAGGGAATGAGCAGGGAGCTGATAACACAAAGCTTATTAGCCCATCAATAAAACAAAGCCTCTCTCATTAGTTCAAGCTCTTCTTAAAACAACTTTTTCCAAGGAAGGAACAGAGGGAGTTACCAGCTACCTACTGATTAGCTCCGAAAAGCCCTAAGTAGACAGTGCTCTGTCTGCCTTTGTCCCAGTGAAACTGGAGACACACACATACACCTCTCAGCATTAGCTAGCACAGGGATGGCATGACCATAACCAGATGCTGGCTGGGGTCCATGCTGTACGAGTGGGGAGGGAGGAAGGCGGGGTCCCTGCTTGAGCAGCAAGGGGGCAGGGGGAAGCCAGGCAGGTGCTGCTATGCCTGCAGTCCCCCACCCCCTTCTCAGCCAGCCACAGTGATAGTGTTCTGGTTACAGAGGAGAGGGGCAGGGCCAGCCCTGCTCTCTGGAGCAGACAGCCCAGCCCAGGGCTGAAAAGCATGCTGGGGGACTCTGATTTAACTTAAACTAGGAAAGGGTCTGGGACAGAAGTTCCATAAACCGGTTTGACCCAAATTAGTTAAGTCTGATACTACATTCAATCAGGTTTATCTTAAGCCAGTTTTGACCATTTTGAAACCGGTTTATGTGCAATGAACGTCTGTTTTATTACAGATATAAACCAGCTTCTGATTACTTAAACTGGTTTATGTGCAACTTGTGTCCCTAGCCCAGGGGTCACAAGCCCTGCCCCATATTTACCCTGCTTTTTTAAAGCTGTGTCCACAGACATGCCTGACAGCCATTTTCTGGATCGCAACCCAAGGAATCCATACTGCGTCCTTCTAGCACACTCTCAAACATCCACTTAGGCACCACAGTACAACACCTGACACCACCCTTCCCCCCCATGCTTGTCTAGTCAAGTCAAAGGTCCTCCAAAGCCCAACAACTCATTAAGGCACACCAGTTTCTGCTGCAAATGGTACACAAGACAGTGATGGGACCAGCCCCACATTCAACTGCCTCAGACCCTGCAACCTCATACTGTTGGGTCAACTGGGGGTGGCCTTCAACATGCGTCCAGAGCAGGGCTTCAACTCATGCCTATGAAGCCACAGTGCCTTAATCGTTCTGCCAACCTGGCCTCCAGATCTTTTTGAAGTGGTATACAAGATGAGGCAAAGGAATCCTTTGAAACAGGTAGAAATACTTGAATATCTATAGAGCTGCATCTTCATATACAAACACGGTATAGATTGAGAACTGTGCCAGAAACAACTTTCCATGTGACAAAATTAAACATACATTCAAAGCCATGCGTTTATAGTGTGAAAATTTGGCAATAGCCTATCAATAAGTTAATACGTCACATTTTTTTTAAACAAAAAGAAATCTTACCATCAGCAAAGCAGCTATAGTTCTAAGGTAGTGGTTCTCAGCCTTTTAGACTCAAGGCGCTCATTGTTAGACACAAGACACCCCTCAGAAAATGTAACCTCTTAGTTTTCACTTGTTTTTTGACTATGGAAAAATATTAGAGTAATTCTTGTTGCAAAGAGCTCAGAAAAGCCACAATAAAGGTCAGAATGTTTTTGACATTGTGGATTCCTATTTGAAATCTCTGGGTTTATCTTGTAAATAATGCATACCTATTTGCACACCTAACCGTCTTTAATATTGCACGGCACCCAGTGGCATGCTTAAAAGGATCTCATACCACCCCAGGGTCACAGTACGCACTAGTAAGGAGGCATCTGGGACCACATGTTTAAAGATACCTAAAAGATGCAGACAGGCACCTAGTGGGATTTTCAAAAGGCTCTTAGTGCCTAACTCCCATTAATTTCAGTTGATTGACTGAACTAATTAACTGCCAGGTATTAACTTGAATGAATTAACAATTGTGAAAGCTAGTCAAGACACTCCACAAACACTTGTTCATTGCAAGGTAACTAACAGTATCCCGTTAGGAAAGTGTCTAAATGAATATATTTGTGATCATGTTAGTTAACTACAATCAATCAAGTTAAATTAGAGGCACAAACTCCAGTCTAGACATAGTCTATGAGGTTAAGAAAAAAGATCATACCTTTACTTCAAAAGGCTGTTGAGAATAAATGAGAACTGAAGTCAAAGGACTCCTGGGCTTCTGAGGTGCTGTGATATCAGGAAGAAAGAGAGAATGAAATGACAAACACCTGAGCTATAGGGTCCAGATCCCTGAAGGCACATAGATAAATATCAACCTTTTTAGGTAAGTAAATCCACCATTTAGGGGTCAATGATATCCTCAAACCCACTACTTAGCTCCTGCTTGACATCATATAAGCACTTGTGTTCCTGCTAGTGACCATGCATAAAGCTTCCTCACCGGTAATGCCACCTTATGGCTAACAAGTTGCTTGGTGTCCTTGCTTAACACAGAGGCTAAAAGGAGGTTTCTCAAAGCAGGTATATGCCTCACAAACCTCACCACTGGGGCACTCCAGGAGTGCTCAGAGAAGGCCTAAAACAAAAAATAGCCAGTTGCACAGAATTTCCCACATGCCAAGGGAATTGCTCTCTCATTCTCCTGATGGAGCTGTTCCACTTTGTCTATCTCATTTAAATATTCACTTCAAGCAGGCACTTGAATTCACATTTAAAGTGAATGCCTTCAGCACTACTGAATCAAGTCTCTCCCTCTCTGTCTGCCCCAATAAATGCAGAAGCTGAAGATCACACTAGGAAATTAAAATACTTTCCCAATACATTTATAGAAATGTCCTTGGAAATACATCGTTTATCAAGAGATTATCATCTGGTGGTTTACAATCTGTCATTTCACTTTTATTCATATCAGCATAAGAGAGAATTAAAATTGCAGTATTTTCATTCTGTTTTACTGGACAAAGGAAAAACAATATTATGAAATCAAAGAAAGATCTCAGATTATTTTTAAAACACACGCACACTTACACTTTAACGTTCACAACAGATTTTGGTGGAAGAGAATTACATATTAAATCTTTCTAAAAAGTAATACTTAATTATGCCTCCAATGACCTTCAACTCCAAAGGCAACTGGCACCACTTTTTAATTAGTTACACAAAGCTCCTTGGATTAGTTAAAGAGCTTATCAACTGGTGCTGGGAGGACCACTTAGATGTGCTGTTTAAAAAGGAAACGCAAGTGCTCTTCATTTGGTATCTCACTGCCCCACCATGAAAATGAATGGCATTTTAAAAGTAAAAGGGACCACAGACTTTTCTTATTAAGAATAAGAGAGTTCAGAAATAGCAGCATGCTGTTGCTCTCAACTTACAGTTTGACCAAGTTTCACCCTAGGGTACAACTATATTGAAATCAATACCAGGGGAATGCAAGCAGACACTGCTAACGCATGTGAGGTGCCCAAATACCAGACCACAGCATAGCATAGAAACAAAAGGGGCCAGCACATGAAAAACCCTTTTGGAGGCATGCTCGAGGAAAAAGCCTTTCATGCACACCCACGCAGAAGTCATCTGCCACTGTACTGACAGTGCGTAAGGTTCTGTGCTTCTGGTGGTATCGCATGTTCCTACTGGAGACAAAGAATTAATGAACAAACAACAGGAACTGACGTGGAGAAACACGAGACATTGCAAACCATCTACGTCATAAGCTGCAATATACACCATCTCCTGTAGATGAAAGGATGCAAAAGATGTGGAGAAACCACTATTTTCGCACTCTCATAAAACAATTGTCACTTCCATACATTTTCTGTATTAAATGTCAATGCATTTTACAGCACAGGGTAATTGAGATCCCCATCTTAAATTAGGTGAACTTGAGGATGGGAGAATTTTTTTAGCGCCTTGTCCAAGATCACAAAGTGAGGAAACAGTACGTCCAAGTACAGAACCCAGCTTCCCTGCCCTATATGCTGCAAGGCTACACACCTACCTCCCACTGAACTACAAAGAAAGGCTGGCTACACTTTTGTGTCAGAGCAATATCATAATTACAACTACAGACATTATTTTAAGAGATTATGCAAGTGAAGAATTACCTATACCAGACATACTGGTAGGGCTTCTAAAATAATTTCCTTTTGAGAATTCTGCAGGTTACTATTCTATCCCTAGGGCTGGCTTCCTCTTTTCCCTCTCCTGTAAAAATCAAGAATTATGTTTCAAAATGGCAGCAGCAAAAAAAAATACCTTTAATGAATGGCTAACCTGCTGACGGCAGTATTTAAGAGACATTTGCTTGAAACTCACATTGTGCAACTGCCTGAATGCCCCAAATCCCAATCATAATAACATTTAATCAGCAGTGTTTAGAAATGAGCATGTTCAGTAAAGGAGACATTGGATATGTGGCTGAAATAAAAGATGAATTTGCTGGTAGAGCAGGCAGGAAATAAATATGTCGAACATCAACCCATAATTAACTGGGAACTGAAGTACTGTTAAAAAAAAGGAAGAGGGAGAGTGATCGAAGAGAGAGCTATATAAGTAGCCATTTTAAAATTATTTTTAAACATAAGTACAAGGAAAAAGATACAGGGGGTAGAATAACAGTCCAACAGGAAGGACTGTCCATCTATCTATTCTATTGTATAGCTGTTGGCTGGCATCCATGACAATAGCATCTTAGCACCCTCTATGCAAAATCAAAAGCATTAATGAAAATATGAGTGGGTTTAACGGAGTCTCTGGCATTTTTCCCTCTCTGGGGTAAAAACCCTGTTTGATGTCAGATAGGGACCGTGGGAAGGGTTTCTGGATAATTCTAGAAGGAAAATTAGTAATCTGCAATAACTCTAATTTTTCCTGGAGCTGAATTTCTTGAGCACTCCAAGAGCAAGTGTAACACTAAAACAACTTTCCATATGGAAATGCAGTTTTAACTTTACTAGATCTTGTGCTATGTGGAAGAATGAGCCTATAAATCAGATTTTACCACAAGAGAAAAATAATTTCAGTTTTGTTATTTTCCAGTTTTTTAAAGCAAATCCCATGTCTCAAAAGAAAAAGAGGAAAACAACATGGGCCACTTCTGCAGTCTAGCCTGTCACTGTAATTATTTTATCCATTTTCTAGCTTATCTCTATCCATTTATATGCAACTTATTACTGCTGTCTCTAGATTCTGCTAAATTTCTCCAGTTAGCTTTTGTTATTCCAGTAATTTCCCCACCAAGCTTCTTTGTTTCTGCTGAACTCATGCTGATCTCCTCTAAACTCTCTTATATATTGTGTGCTACCTACTTCCCTCTCGTGGTATCCTCTGATGTTTCTTCCTCATTTCTTCATCTTTCTGCAATTTGGCAAAGCGGGGGGGGGAGAAAAGACAGCTTTCTTGTTCACCCTTTGATCATTTTTTATTTGCCTCTATGTAAGTGTCTTACACTACAGGGACAGAAACAGCACACAGAAGCTGGAGGCAGTGAGATGTGGCAGAGCACTTGTCCTCACCAGAGACAACAGCAGTTTGAGCTCAGGGATCACATTCTTCAACAGCCCAGGTTTCAAAAAGCCCCAAGATTGTATAAAAAATTAAGATCAACCAACACAAAAAATCTAAACACTTTCTTCCTTGGTGCTCAGTATGAACCAAAAAGTAATAGCGACTAGAAGGTGAAATTAAACGAATTACCACACAGAGAAAAATACCAAGAGCAAAAGGAAGACAGAATGAAAGAACGTGTCAGACACCGAAATAAAGAGTGTTGGTTAAACTGTCTTGCCTTCATTTGCTTATAACTTTTCAAAAGCATCTCTCCCTATGCTGTAAGTTGTTGTTTGGCTTCAACTAATATTCTTTGAAATATTAGTTGAACACCCCCCACCCCCTTTTTCTCTTTTTTGGCAGAATTTGCAGAACAGTTATTTTTAAGTTAAGAACATAAAATTAAAAAAACTGTCTGACCTGGGAAGTGAGTTGGGAGATCCCTCTGAAAGACGCACAGAGAAGCTGAGGATGAGGGAAGCAGGCTATTACCTGCCTGGCATCATCATCAACTCTTAAATTTCCTCCTGGTGTTCATTCCCCTCCAACCTGGGTCTACTGCATCTGAGCCAGTGCTGCTGTCTGTGCTCATGCCAGGCTGTTGCCTCTCCTGGGAACTTGGGGTCTTGGTACCAGAAATTATGCACAGGTGGTTGCTGACAGCAATAATGTAACAAATTGACCTGCTTAGGAAGGACCCGCCTGTGGTCACATCTGGATTCTTACTGCCACAAGCTTCTTGCGTGTCACTATGCAAGTTTAAACAGTGTGAAATGGGACTGGCATATTCTTATTTCACACAGGTGGGCTAAGTCTATATTCCTTTACGTCTGTAAAATATTTTCAGAAAACATCATTATGCCACTATGCAAATCCATAGGGAGCCCACCTCTTGGGTACTGTGTGCAGTTTTGGTAACGTCATCTCAAAAAGATGGACTGGAAGGTGCAGAGAAGAACAGAGGTAAGATCCGAGGTATGAAATATCTCCCCAAGAGAGATGGAAAAGGCTGAATTCAACTAGCTTGGAAAACAAATGACAACTGAGGGGGTATATGACATATGCATGTGACAACCATTGAACACAGAACTACAGTACTAGATCTTTGCTGTGTCTTATAATACAAGAACTAGAGGGAACCTGATTAAGTTATCATATTGCAGGTTTAAAAAACAAAAATCAAATAAAAAGTATTTTTCTTTTATACAAGGTATAGTTAACCTGTGTAACCACAGGATATTGGGGAAGCCAGTTGCATGTTCAGGTTCAAAAAGGAACAGGACAAATTCATGATGGGCAGGTCCATCAGAGCTATCCAACAACAGTAGGGGTTGTAACATCAGTCAAGACATCCCTAAGCCTACAACTGCTGGTATCAAGAGAACACATGCCTCGATCCTTACACTTTTCCTCTAAAGTATCCATTATTTGCCACTCTCAGAAACAGGATACTGAACTTGATCGTCCTTAGATGTGATCCAGTACAGCAGTTCTCATGTTCAGTAAAGGCCTGAGCTTCACTTTTACACAGTATCACTTTTAATAAAATGGCAAAAGGGTAAACAGTGGAATAAAAACAAACACATAGTAAAACGTTTACCCAGAGGAAGCAGTCTGTAAAGATCAGCTGAAAAAAATACCTAAGGAAAGGTTTCCATTGAGGGTTCTACCCTCTTGAGGTATATGTTAATTATGCTCCTTGTGACTCACCCTCTCCCCCATATTATTAGAGGTTTCTCATTTGTGGAATAACTTTTCATCTTGCTCCTAAGTGCAGTTTGCTACTTGTCCCTGCTCAAGAAGATAATCCAAATATAAGAAACAGCCCAGCCCTCTTTGAGGTTGCTATAGCCCAAACACTCTGCATCCTTCCTACTATTTAAAGGATATCACAACACTGGAGTCTAGCCATTTTTGTCTTTTGTGTACTACTTCTGCCTCTTAGTCTACCTGCAAGAAAATGCTATTATTCTTCCCATTGATTCCAAGGAAGGCTTAGGCACCTAAAATGCCTCAGTACTTTTTTTTTTTTTAAACTGGCCCCCTCTGCCTTGGTTCCCCATGTGCAAAATGGGATTAATTATAGTACTTTGCAGCCTAACAACAAGTTCCTTTAACTTCAATGGGAGTTAAATACCTTTGTGGACCCAGCTCAAGTGATTTGCCCAAGGTTCACCAGGAAGTCTATAGCAACAGAGGAGACACATATTGGGTTCCTCAGGTCCTAAGCTAATACTCTAAATCCTGGTCTATACTTGCCTCAAAAGATATTATTTGTCTGACAACTTCCATAGTTGTTCCTCTGAATTATCTTAATGATAACCTTAATGCATGGCAATGAATAAGAACACTGCCCTAACCCACACGCCACTGCAGAGCATAGAACTTTTCCCAGCACAGAACAGCCCTTTTAAAATATTTGCCTAGTCGAGGCAGATCTATGGACAGTTCTCTTTCTGAACAGGAAGGTCTACACCTCCTAAAGAATATAACTCTACTAACATTGCTTCCTAAAATAAACAGATACCTGTTTACTGAAATACCTTCTTGCTCAGCCGTCTCCTTTCAAAGTTGATGCACTAAAATAAATCTCTTTCGATTTTGATGCAAAACATGTTATATGGGAAGGAAGATATGTGGCACAGGTGTCACCTAGCTCACACTGCAGAACCAATGGCCTTGTATCCAAAGAGAGGCAAACATCAGCTGATTTTACCTGAATGTGTGTGGCAGACCTGAAGAATTCATTAGACTGGTATTTACTGGCATAATGCATCTGTCTCATATTGTGTCCAATGCACTATCAACTAATCCAGTGGTTCACAACCTTTTTTTGGACCAAGACCCATTTGTAAACATCAGTGGCCAGTGCTGACCCAATGCCCCTCATTCCCAACCCGCTGCCCCCCAGTGTGTAGGGCAAGGGGTAGGTGGGGGACATGGGAGGGCCCCAAGCAGCCCCTCCTAGGCTGGAACTCTGCCAATCTGTAAGGGAAAAGGCAACAGTTTCCCATGTTATTTCTTCTTTAAAGGAAAATCCATTTTTAAAGTTTGTTCACAGTCCTCTCATATACTCTTGCAACCCACTTTTGGGTCACAACTGGAGGTGCAGGAATACATCAGTTGCACATTGGATCAGCACCAATAAAAGGAAAATTAACATGATCGGCTATCAGGGTTTTTTGGCCGGTGTAGCTGATAATGTCACTGATAAATGTCACATGCACGCGCACAGCTGCATGGAATACAGCTGGACAGGTTGGAGAGTAGCATCGTACCATTATGTCTGTGGAGGGGAGGGGGCAAGGGGCGTAGGGAAGGGCAGATTGAGGCTATCACAGAAAGGGAATGAGTGGGGGCAAGGGCTGGCACTGCCCAGCCAGGCGGTGAATGGGACCCTGGGGCTGGGAGTGGGACAGGGCTGTGAGTGGCTTGTCTAGGGGGTGTGGAGTGGGGCATGGGAAGAGGGGGCAGCTCCCTGCTGCTGTGTGCACCCTTAGGGGAGGCATGGGGGGGAATGTGCCCCTCTCCCCGATTTGTGTGCAGGGCAAAGCCGGGCTACCTGCTATGGGCTTGGGTCCAGGGACTGCACCAGCCTCTTCTCAGCAGGGGTGCTTGGCCGAGGCTAGGCTCAGGGTGGGCTTAGCTGTGCAGGAAGGGTGGTGGTGGTGGCACTGGGAAGGGTCCCTACAAGAGGACTACAGGAAAGTTGGGGACGGCTGTAGCTCCCCAAATTCCCTCCTCCCCCCCACCCCGGGGCACTCCACTCTGCTGCCTTTCCCTTGGAAACCCTGGCCCAAGGTCGTAGCCCGCCTAAGCCCCGTGCACAAATCAGGGGGAGGGGGGAACATGCCCCCCACATCTCCCACAGGGTTGCATGCAGCAGCAGGGAGCCACTCCCCCTCCCCACACCTCCACATCCCCTGGACAAGTCATCTGAGGCTTCATCCCACTCCCAGCCCCAGGATCCCATTCACCACCTTGACTGGGCACCGCCTGCCCCAGCCCCACTCCCTCCCTCCCTGTAGGGGCCTCGATCTGCACCCCCCACACCCCTTGCCTCCCCCATACCCCTTCCCCTGCAAAAAACTTACTGGCAGGATGCTGCTCTCCAAGCTGCCAGGCTCCATTCCTGTAAATCGGCTATTGGACAGGTATCGGTCGATACGGCTGGTTAATAATTGGCTATCGGTACTGGCCACAAAAGCCTTTATCGATGCACTCCTAGTCGCAACCTACTGGTTGTGAAACGTTGATCTAATCTTTATGCACCTACAAAAACACCCCTCTACTTTCTGAAAAATACAAGAAATCCTCACCTTTCCTTAGTCCTTCACTGTCTTGTATTTGCAGAACAGAATCTATACCATTTTATCTAATCATAAAGCCACTGGATTAGGAGGGACATCCTGCCTTGCTGAATCTAGTCCCTGTAGGCAATTACATTATATGCGCCATTCAGGTACTACGTTACATAGACCATTCATAAATATGTAAACGTTTTGGGTCAAGTTAAGCTGTTTGCCCCACACTAATCCTCTGAAGACTACTGCAGAACTTAGAACAGTTAGAAACCATCTACGGTATTTTCCAACTTAAACGTATTCAGAGACACTTTATACCCATCTGCTCTTGTGCCAACAATGTCCTCTAGCTTAAATAGCTCTTTCACCTTACTGAAGCTTAGTTCCCCAATATAGAGAGCAATCATACCCCATTCTTCCATGGAAGATGCTCAAAAAGCAGAGGGTTTGAAGCTACTCTGAACTGCTCAGCTAAAACAAAGAGAGCAAAGAGACTCTGTAAATCACTTCAGGCCAGATCCTATTCAACCAACAGATGTCTAAATGGCACTTAAGCATCTAAGTACAATCCTATTCCACCCACCTCAAGTATCTGAACCACTGTAAATGTGACTACTTTTGTCCCAAAAAACAGCGAGGAGACAAAGAATCCACCTACTTTTTGTGCGACTATATTATATATACTATATTATATATACTAGAGCAGGATGTAACAGAATTCCATGGATGTCTCTAAAGTGTCTAGCAAGTGGAATAGGATCTAGCCCTGCATTTTCAGTCTTGCTGTGAAAAGTTCTGGAGGTGTCTGTACACCTAAGTATTAACTCCTGTTAATTAGTATGGAAATTAGAGTACAGATAAAAGTAATAAAAATGAGAGATGTCCACTTACTCAAAGAAGAGACACTGAAATTTAAACACCTTCAATTTCTTTCTAAGTCACTTATAGGGTACCCATTAAAACTGTTTTTTTCTCCAAAGCAGACTCTGAAAGGAAAAATCTGGACAAACCTGGAAGACAGACGGGCAATCTTTACTTCTCTTGTTAAGAGAACTGTGCCTTCTCAAAGAGATTCCTTTTGTAATTCAAGGTTTCTTTCTCCTGCGCAAGAGAGCAAATCCCAAGGACAGATGTTTCTTAAGCCTGGGGCCTCTCAAACTAAGGACAGGTAATTGGTTCCTCTGAGGGAATAATCTCCAACCTCCCAAATCAGAAGCAATCCCCAGTAATCCCCAGATGAGCTAGTTGCAGCAAGTAGTTTAAGGCAGAAAGACTGCCCGGCTGCCTTGGCACAAGTGGGGGTAGGGGAAGAATAGAAAAGAAAGGTGGACCAAGACTTCCATTAATATCCTATCAGTTTATAAACCTTCAACCTCTTCTGCTCTCCTTTTCTGCACTGAACTGCAGGAATGTAGCAATGGTAGTGAGGATTCAGGGAGGTCTTCCAAAACCTAGCACACAGCTCAAGGACCATACTAGACCGGAGGAAAGGGTTATCTTTGTTGGGGCTTTTTTGTGTGTGTAGATCAAGTGCTCTAAAACAGGAAGGGCTCTGTCAACTTGCCCCCAAAGATGGTAGATGAGAACACTGATGGGAGCACTGGATGAGAACTCAAGAGGTCCTAGCTCTATCTGCACTCCTGCCAAGTGCCCATCCCTTCTATTCAGCAGTTTCCTCATCTAAAATACAGGGATAATGATACTAACCTCCTCTGTAAAGCACTTTACCCATCTATAAATGAAAGAGCTACATAAAAAGCTAGCTGCATTATTGATAAGAGTCAATACTATATTCCCATTACCTTCTCTGCTAGTGACTAACAAATCTGTCTAATCTGCCTCCTAAACTCTGGACTACAGAAGTGTTGTTTAGAATCGCTGGACCTTCCTGTAGAAGAAAAAAGAAGGGAAACTACCTGATACAAGAGAAATTAGGGGAGCTTAATGTACAGAAAGTGATGTCAAATGCCTTAAATGCCATTTTCAAAAGTACATAGGTATGCAGACAGGCCCCTTTAAAAACATCCAAGCTGTTCAGAAGCCCTATTTCCCATTAAAATTAGTGAGAATTAAGCATCTAGCCTGTTTTGGCAGTTTCTGCATTATCATTTAAAGACCTTCAGAAATTAACCTGTTTTGACATTTTTTGCATTATTAAGAAACATATAAATCTGGTCCCAAGTAAACAAACTGAAAAGACATTTTTCCCTTTAATCTCTTTCAGTTTTAGTAATTTAAATTATAAAATTATGTAAAACTGTACACAGAAATGTGATTTCTAAACTGGCAGCATCTCTTTATAGTGCTTCATAAATACAAATGAAATTCACTACCCTCCACTTCACTCCTTGATTTTTTTCTTTACTTAATCAGCAAGCCATTATACTGAACATGTTTTCTGTTCAGTCCAAGCTTAAATTCACAGTTCAGTGTTAGGCACGCACATATTTCCTGAGATCATGCATCTCAGTTTCTTACGTACAGGACCTAATGGTTAGTTCTATGGCTCCTGCAGTTGCAGTCTCTTCTGCAGTATTTAAGGGTAGGGTTCAAACCCAGCCAATCTCTCATTTTTAAAAGAACTGTGCCTTCTCTGAGACATTCAGGATCGTATGTTGTAGGACTGGGTGGTTGTTACAGTTGTACATAATAGATGTTGTTTGTGGACTTTATACAAGAACAAATTAAGTAACATATTAAGTAAAATTCTATGGCCTGTTATGCTGGTGACCAAACTTAATGATCATAATGGTTCATTCTGTCTTAAAAAGACCACAAATCTTTGATTACTGCATACATGTGGGCTGAATTCAAAATGTGTCAAATTCTTTCTAAACCAATGCCAATGGATTGGTCTCATTGGGGATGGTCCTGCTTTAAGCAGGGGGTTGGACTAGATGACCTCCTGAGGTTCTTTCCAACCCTAATTTTCTAAGATTCTATAAGTGTTAAAATGGTTTTCTGAAAAAATAATCAGAAAAAAGTACCCTGCTTCTATATTTGTCTTAAATCAATCAAAATCTGGGTTTTGTACTACCTAGTATGTGGGCATAAACGTTATATCTGGTCAGAACTCGGAACTGCCATTTCCCTGGGAATGCTGACATTTTGAAATGCGTTTTTTTTCCCCACATTTAGAACAAAAAAAATCAATATTACAATGTCCTGTGAAACAGGAATTTTGTAAAAAATCATTTTTGATTCATTTCGACATTTATTTTTTTCTAGTTTTTATTTTAAGTTATTTCATGATAGCTCAGTTGCAATAGTACATACTATGATGTGCCATATCAAGTGAAGTCACGTCATAATATGAGATGTTATCTGATGCTTTATTACTACCACCACATCATAGAATCATATAAAATAAGGGTTGGAAGGGACTTCAAGATCTCATTTATTCCAACTCCTCTGCTTAAGGCACGATCAGGCTTTTCAACCCTGTTGAAAGTACTTCAACCAAGTACTTTTCAACCCTGTACTTAAAAACTTCCAATCTATTCCACAACCTCTGTAGATAATCTCTTCCTGTACTTCACCAGTTACATAATTGGAAAGTTCTTTCTGGTGTCTAACTTAAATCTCCCTTACTCCAATTTAAGCCCAGTAACTTCCTATCTCGTTTCCCATGGACATAATTGATTTATAATTATACTTTTTGTATTTGAAGTATCAAATCCCTCCTCATTCTCTTTTTCACTAGACTAAATAACTCAATTCTTCCAACGTTTCAGTATGACATGTTTTCTTGAACTCTAATAATTTTTGTTGCTCTCATTTGGACTCCTTCTGATCAGTTATATTTTCCAGGAAGTGCAGTGCCTAACACTGGACCATTCCACTTGGTTGTGAATGCAGTGGGCTTCTACACAGTATGCTTATTAATACATCCCAGTAAGCTGTTAGACTTATTAGCCCAGCAATATTACACCGTTGACTCATTCATTTTGTGGTTGGTTCAGTCTCCAGATCATTTTCTGTAGTATTGTAGCCTTAGCCAGTTGCTCCCATTTTACATCTGAGCTTTTAAATTTCTCCTTTCTAAATGCTGGCCTTTGCATGCATCTTCATTAAATTTCATCCAGTTTAAATCATAGCATTTTTCCAATTTATCATACTCATTTTGAATCCTAATTCTGTCCTCTACAGTCTCTGCTATCACATCCATCTCTATCATTCACAAATTTACATTCAATTCTACTCTCTGAATCACTGATAAAGATACTGACTGGTAGTGAACCCAGGAAAGACTCCTCGGAAAACACACTTGATACATCCTCACAGTTAGGTAGTTTCAGCATATTTCTTTACCTTACTTATGACAATGTCATGAAAGATGGTTACAAAAGCCATACTAACATCAAGGAACATTACATCTGCTGCTCTTCCCCACCCTCTCCCACAAGGTCCACCACAGAATAAAATGATGTTGGGGAGACACGATTTGCTCTTGTCAAATGCATACTGGCTGTCACGTAACACTATTATCCTCTAGGTGCTTACCTTCAAAACAAGTATGTATCTTTAATACACAAGGCAACACTTTCACCTTTTCTTCCCAGTTTGCCCTTCGAGAAAAAGCTATACCCATCCATGTAATATTCCAGTCATGTGAACTATCCCATTAAGTCTTAGTCATCCTAATTCGATCATAACTTTATATGCATACTAGGACTTTCCGTTCTTACTGATTATTCCCCTTATACCTTGTATTACCATAAAGGCATCTTAGATGTCATAATATGACTTAAGATACAATTTATAATATTTAATTTTAATGTGATGTCATTAGAGACAACTGCTACTTAGTAGTGAAATCGCACATCTTATTTTCTAGATCAAAGCACTAAATATTGTCATTGCAACACAAGAAATGGACACCGATCTAGAAAAATACGATGATTCAATTTGTACTAAACAGTTGATTTTAATCATTTTAAATTAAGATATTATGGACTACTTCTAATAAGATGTCATAAAAATGAACACAATTATATAATTGATACCAATTAAAACACATTTAACATAAAACTATGATCATGTCAAATTTGTCCAAAATATTATTTGGCAAAAACAATGCTTTTCATTTTGGAAATAAATACTTTAATGAAAAATTTTATTGATAGTTATATGATTTTACTAACATGTCCATTTGTCAAAAAATCAATGCAATTGAAAAGGGAATTGTCTAGATGATAACTGTTTCCAAAACATTTTCTAAAAATAAATACCACCAGGGAGTGCGAGCAGGAGATAGACTCCTACTGCCAGGCCCTTCTCTCCCAGGAGCTGGAGGGTAGACCACGGTCTCCCTCCAGGACAAAGGAGGACTCTGGGACCTCCCACTCTGTCCAGTCAGGGGTATGGACCAAGGTGGTCAAGGGCCCTAAGGCCCGCCGCACCAAGGCCCCTGCCCGGCTGGAGCTTAGTAACAGGTACGCATCTCTTGCTGCTCCAGCAGAGCCTGCTGAGTTGCCAGCTCCCGCAGACAACACAGGCT
>NW_017729004.1:23122795-23123241 GCF_001723915.1 Gavialis gangeticus | reverse complement strand
TCTCCCGCCCTGGCGGGGGGTCGGGCTAGAAGATCTACTAGGTCCCTTCCGACCCTTAATCTATGAATCTATGAATCTATGACTACTTCTAATAAGATGTCATAAAAATGAACACAATTATATAATTGATACCAATTAAAACACATTTAACATAAAACTATGATCATGTCAAATTTGTCCAAAATATTATTTGGCAAAAACAATGCTTTTCATTTTGGAAATAAATACTTTAATGAAAAATTTTATTGATAGTTATATGATTTTACTAACATGTCCATTTGTCAAAAAATCAATGCAATTGAAAAGGGAATTGTCTAGATGATAACTGTTTCCAAAACATTTTCTAAAAATAAATACCACCAGGGAGTGCGAGCAGGAGATAGACTCCTACTGCCAGGCCCTTCTCTCCCAGGAGCTGGAGGGTAGACCACGGTCTCCCTCCAGGA
>NW_017729004.1:23122444-23122784 GCF_001723915.1 Gavialis gangeticus | reverse complement strand
GCGCAGGCTCAGGGGTGATCTGATGGCCACCTACAAGTTCATCAGGGGTGACCACCAGGATCTGGGAAACGTTTGTTCACCAGAGCCCCCCAAGGGCTGACCAGGTCAAAGAGTCATAAACTACTACAAGACCATTTCAGGCTGGACATAAAGAAGAATTTCTTTACTGTCCGAGCCCCCGAGGTCTGGAACAGCCTGCCATCGGAGATGGTTCAAGCACATACATTGAACACCTTCAAGAGCAAATTGGATGCTTATCTTGCTGAGATCCTATGACCCCAGCTGACTTCCTGCCCTTTGGGCGGGGGGGCTGGACTCAATGATCTTCCGAGGTCCCTTC
>NW_017729004.1:23104470-23117444 GCF_001723915.1 Gavialis gangeticus | reverse complement strand
ATGACCCCAGCTGACTTCCTGCCCTTCGGGCGGGGGGCTGGACTCAATGATCTTCTGAGGTCCCTTCCAGCCTTAACGTCTATGAAATCTATGAAATACATGACACGTGCTATGTTCAGCCTGTGGTGGGCTGCATGATTTATTCAAGTGGAACTAAACACTTGGGGCTGTTTGGCAGGGGGTGGGAGGGTATACGGATGGTTCCGATTACGAAGAAAAAAATAATTCTGATTATGAGGGAAAAGCTTTATTAAAAGGGGATGGCATGAGATTTAGTCAAAAGTTGGATTAGTCTAAACTCCTCCAGAAATCCATTCTGCAAATTGCAATTGATTTGTCACTATTAATCAGTTTTGCAAGAGTTAGGTCAGAGCTTTACCTGCTCAGTTTCCTACTTCAGATGTTAAAAATAATCACTTTTTTTTTTTTAAATCAGCCCCTTCCCTTTCCTCTACATCAGGACCTGAGGGATCCATCCACTTGTTTCTTTAAGAACACAAATGACAAGCTATTCCTTCATCAAGAATTTTTAAACAGGAATCTACATAAAATAATTCAAGAGTAGATCATTATAAAACAAAAACAAAAACAAAAACAAAATCAATCTCTGTAGGTAAAAGAGGGATGGTTTCACTGCCAGCAAAAATTGCCATTTGTAGATTTGCCATTGTCTAGATCCCGTTTGCATGCATGCAACACCCACATAATTGGATTTTTTTCCCCTTATTGATGCACATGGAAAAATCCCTGTCCTAGATTTTTACTGTGAAGCTGTGGTTCAAATAACTAAGTGAATGTGCATCTTGAGCAAAAACCAACATATGCATTTTCAATCCTTAGTTTCATAAAAAGAACATGGGGAGGGAAGCAAACGGGGCTGGGAATTCAAAATTAAATATAATACAAGCAGGAATCCACTCAGCCACCAATAAAATACAGACATTTCTGCAATATATCTTCTTTTAATATTGCACATTAAGTAACAATTAAGACCAGGAAGTAATGACTCATTACATTTCTACAGGATTTCAAAACTCTACCCACTTTTTTTCTTTCATCTCCTTCAACTCTATCTAAACTTCTCTCCTGACACTGCCTTTGTCTCTTTTGCCTCTTGTATCTGATTTCATGCCTTCTCCTTTTAAGAGCAGAAAAGACTTCCATGTATGCCAAGTGCCTTCCCTTTTCTACTTCAAAAGCTCTGAAAACCCACCTGTTCTGTGAAGCCTGTTAAAGCATGTGCCACTTCATGTTTTCTGAATTGTATGCATTCATGCACAAAGACTGTAAATTATTTGGGGCAGGGATTTTGTTCTTTGTTTAGCATGCACTAGTATTTTATAAACTGCCAAGTACATATGCATTGCTATATAAGTAAATAACAGTAACAATATCCTGTTGAAATTGCAAAAAGACTTTAGGTAGGCAGAATGTAATTACCCAAATTGGAACTTAGCCAGGACACTAGAGCTAGCATCCCTATTTGTGTGGAAAGTGCCAAGGGATCATTAAAACTGCAGTGATTAGTCAAAATGCTTTGCATAACTAAATAAATATATAGTATAAATTAAAATCTAAAACAGTCAAGAATTATCTATCACTGTTTCGTTATCTAAAATAACTGTAATGGTGCTGAAGTCTCATTAGCAGCTGCCATTTTAGTGATATATCCCATCATGCTGATTTGGTAGTCTCAGATACAGGAAGTGAAAGTTGGTATTTAAATGCATAAGACAAAATTACTGGAAGGCATAATATTCTCTCAAGAGATGTAGGAGTTCCTTGAACAGTCGCTAACAGGCAGTTCTGTAGTGCTGCTTAGCAATTCAGTTAATTTCATTAATTCAGTGAAAGTTGGAAGAAAAGTTCAAAAAACACAAGACTCCAAATAAAAGGGTTCTTTTGTTTTCTAAACTCAGCAATGCAGACATGAATGTGTTTCATATTGTTTGTAATACTATACATGGTTTAATATATTTGATACATAATCATCTGGGCAACAACCACAAGTATGTAACACTGGACTGTAATTCAACTGGCAGTTGTTAGTCTTCCGTAACCTATAACTAGTAGGCTAAGTACAGACAGGCAAAAAGACTGAGGCTGAATCGATTCAATCTTCATAGGTTAGTCTAAGCTGCATGGATTGAACCAATAAGCAAGCAAACAGACACTCACTTTCAATTCCAGAAATGCTGTCTTATGCCTGCAGTGGCTTCAACCAGAAGATGTAAGGGAAGGGGGCAAGCTTGGCAGCAGACAGCTTGGGCCAAAGTTATCCCACCCATCCTGTGAGATGGGGGTTGCAGGGGAAGTACAAAGCATCCTGGGATGCTGTGGGACTATGAGTTAACCTGAACCTAGAGGGGATCTGGAACAGAAGTTTAATAAACTGATTTAACTTAAATCATTTAAGTCTGATACTATACCCATCCAGGTTTATCGTAAACCAGTTTCAACCATTTTGAAAGCAGTTTATGTGCCCTGAACTTCTGTTGTGTTACAGACTTGAACTGGTTTCTGATCACGTATACTGGTTCGTGTGTAATTTCTTTCCCTTGCCCTGGTGTCCTACAACAATCAAACACTCTCAAGCCTCTTTAAAAATAAATGCATCAAGGGAAAATATCCAAATACAAGTAGTTTTCAAATGTACTTATTACTACCTACTTCTTATTTTCTCCTGCAACTTTTGCTAATCAACACATACTTTTGTACTTAGCATTCTTTTTTCCACTCAAAAGCTTTGAATACCATTGTTCAGATTCCTGGTGACTGGTAAAAACATGTAACAGTAGCCAGGCAGATCTTCCTGATGTAATATATAACATATCAAAACATCTACAATGTATCACACTATATTCTTCAGGGTTCTTTCAAAGAGTGAAAGTGTGAAATTATCCTATCGCTATTCTCAACTGCCTTGTCACGGCTACCTTTAAGAGTGAACAAGAAGGCTTTCACTCAAAATATGATTAACTGTATTTACCATTATACTAGACTTCTGGGATCTTAAGTGATGCCCTTCTCCGCCATAAGGTTCCAAATGGAACTCTTAAGTTCTGGTTTTAACTTAGCATCAAGTAATAGGGTTGTGCAAAGCTTTGGTCCCCGTTTCGATTCAGCCCGATTTGGTGGCGAAATCTCCAAATCTGAATGGACTCACAGGACCCTTTAATCTCTCTGAATCGAATCAGAACCCTCCAAATCAATTTGGAGAGATTTGGAAAGATTCGGACACAGAGACAGCTTTAAATATTTTTTCTACATACCTCTAGGTAGCAGGCAGCTCATCAATGCTGTGATGCTGGGGCACATGGAGTGTCCCACAGAAACACAGGGGGCTCCCCAGCGCGCTTGGCAGCAGACCCAGAAGTGGAGCAGAAGTACTTCCGGTCCACTTACAGGTTCGCTGCCGAGCATGTGGAAGGACCCCTCCCCACCCAGCCCCGCACTCCTGTGGGATGCTCCATGAGCTCCAGCATCACAGTGATCACGAGGCACACTTGTTACCTCAAGGTATGTAAAAAAAAGCTTTTAAAACGGTGTCTGTGTCTGAATCGGATTCTCCAAATCAGCATCAAATCTTCAGCTTTGGATTTGGCCAAATCGAATCGGGGACGGTGATCTGAATCAACAAATCGAATCACTGTCCCCGATTCAGCAGGAATCCGAATCCAAATCGAGTAGGGCCCACTTTGCACACCCCTATCAAGTAACCATTTGTACACTTAAAAGTTACACATATGCTTAAGTACTTTGGTGCAAAGAGGGCTAATACAGCAACAGGACAATATCCATGACCTTTTGCCAAACTCTGCGCCTACAGCCACAAAGTGCACCCTATGTACTTCCCTGCCTGTACATTTAAAGAAGGGAATCTACTGCTTGAAATGCCAAAATTAAAGTCAAAGCAAAAAGTGGAAGGCACTAGAAGACGAGTGGTCAGTAACTGTCCTATTTCTACTATACACAGCTTGCCTCAATTGTTGCTCAAATGAAATACATTCACTCAGGATCCACCCAATCTTCCAATATTCATAGACACTTTGATTACTGGCACAATAAATACAAAAATGAAGTTGTTCTGTGTCTGCAAAGGGGAAAGGCAAATCAATGGGAACAAAAATATCAAACACTGAATTAAATAGCTTGTAAAGTGAAGACTTGGCTTCAGTCAAGGTATATGGTTAAAAGTGCACTACCTTAGTAAGCAGTGCTGCGCACAGGCTGGGACCTATGAAGAAACAGATGATGATTATTTAGGTCTCAACTCACAAGGGGCCATTGGTAGTTTTTAGCAAGTCCAAATTCTTAGATTTTCAGTTAATGAGAAAGAGAAGTAAAGCTCCCAGGCCTTCTGCTTCATAGTATAACCTGCCGTCTTTTTTTCATCTGCCTCTAAACAATCTAGAAAATACTAAGAAGTGTGAATTTCACCCTTCCTCACAACTAGGAGTTAACTTAGAAATACAGTACTGACACCTAAAATACCAACATTAACTGTGCCACCTGCTGAACAGTTTGCCAGATACACTTAGATGGTACATTTGGCCACTGAAACTGGATATATTAGGAACAATTTCATTTAATAACTTTTGACTTTTGGACAAAACTGGATACTTAAGAATAGCACTTCTGGATTCCTCTGCTTTTCACTAGTCTTTCTCTGCAAAACTTCAGCTTGTTGCAGCATGCCTCTTCTCCCTCCCTCCCCATTTCTCTAACATTGTGTTTCAGCTATTCTATACCAGTAGCACCAAGAGGGTGGTTTATAAGTACAGCACACCTCTTGAAAACCTAGCGCATGTAACTTGCCAAATTTTTTTTTTTATCTCTTCAGTATTTTGTCCCACCAACAGCAGTAATATCAGGATTCATTAATTTTTAAAGAGATAAAAGTGAATTTTTAAAAGCCATTTAGGGTCATAATTGTAAGAGGTAGCCTCCATTTTCAGAGTCACAAATCGCAGTGTTATGCAATAAATGCTAAGTGAAAAAATTTATAATACATGATTTATGGTGTAAAACTACACGTGTACAAAGAAACGTTCAGAAAAGGGTGAAAAAAAACAGGCTCCTTCCCTTGTTTGCTAGGGTTTGTTTTCTTTCCTACTTGCTTGAGTTTTTGTTCAATAGAAAAGCATAGAATAATGTTATCTTATGGCTTTATATTGTACCTCCTTTGCATTATTTCTTAAATGACTGTTTGAGGGTTTTTCCACACAGTACAAACAATTAAGATTTTTATAAAAACAGACATTTTGACAGTAGTAAGAAAAATGTTATAAGTACATTATGTCCCATAGGTGGCTTGAGTAGCTGCAGCAATTTAAAACTATTGGTAAAACCATTATTGCAATTTAAATGAAAATGGCTGAAAACTCCAAGCATAAGATTAAAAAAACAACAACAAAGAAAACACTAACAGTAAAATAAATTTCATTATATCTGTATTTCATTGAAAAAGATGTGTGATTTCAATAATGTTAGTTTTCTGAAGCTCAAATAGTGCATGGCTGTTGTAGTGCATGTGGAGAATAATGCACTTAGTTTTTCTTATAAATCATCAGACTAGATTCAGTCACTTGACCAAATAATCCCCCCGAAGAGTGGCCTTACTCAACAAGAGTAAAAGTGGCAAAACTTGCTCCTTAATCATCTGTACGAGGCAAACAAAAGCACTGATTTTTGATATTTTCTTTTAATTTAATTTGTGAATAGATGAAGGCAATTTAAAAAATACAATCTTTTATCCTTTTATCTTTGTACAAATGTGTGACATCAGGCCCAAGAACCATTTCTCTATCTTTTTCTGTCTCACCCATATACACAACCCCTTCACATATTCAGGCACCTTGTTCCATTTTATACATGCTCCTTGACATTCTAGGTCAAATTTTCTGTTGGTTTAAAGCGACTTTGCTGCATTGAAACCAATGCTGCTCTAGCAATTTAATCAACTTATCATGTGGCCATCTCTTGCTTATTCACATACTCTCACCTTTGATGTGCACTTGGAATTCTTTACAGACAGCCAAATTCTTCCCCACCTTGCTGTCACATGCATACTGGCAATTTTTTTACACAAACAACTACCAGACCCTGCCATTAATTCCCTACTCAATCCTCTCATCAAAATCAAACACTGCACAGTTACGTTCTTCCATTCCCCCAAGATCTGGCGTGGGAGCCACTGAACCTGGGTTTGAAGAGACTGTGGCTGAAAGGGAAGTTGTAAGGTACCACAGAGTGCTCTGGAGCTAGACTCAGTCTTTCAGGAGTGAGAAATAAAGAGTCTTGGCCCAAACTGGATTAGGAATTTACTTTGTTAACAAGAATATTCCATTATAATAGTAAATATTTTTTAAAATGCAAACTTTTTGGGAAGGATGCAAAACTTTGACTTCTGTCCTGAAGCAAGATCTCCAAATCTTAGTACAGGGGTGGGCAAAATGCAGCTCACAGGCCAGATGCAGCCTGCCACGCCTTTTTATGCAGTCTGCGGAACCCCTAAAAAATTTAGAAAATTAATATTCATCTGCCCCTGACTGCCTGTCATTCAGCCCTAGATAACCTGCCAAAACTCAGTAAGAAGCTCTCTGCCCAAAATAATTGCCTGCCCTGTTTTAGGGGCTATAATGAAACTTTCTCTGTAGCATATTATCCCAAAAATTCCAAATGTGTTCTTGGTGCTTTTCACAGGCAGAATGAGGACTACTATTGTAGAGGCATAATACTGGATTACATGACAAGCTTGCCTGGTGCAGAATGGCAATACCTACATTCTTCTGAAAGAAGAGCCAAGAGAAAGCTCTTGAATATCACTCCTCTCCACCCATTGGAGCCAATTTGGCTCCTCAATGACTCACTCTGCAGTCGAACTGGCCGGGTTAAATTGAGCTGAGCTTTCAGACTCCAGAGTACACGAGCAGCAGCTACTGTCATATCAACCTGCTGCAACATTGGTTAAAGCACATTTACATTTTTCAACTTTCTTTTTCTTTTTCAATCACTAGTCCTAGAAACTCTCTTTAGTGAAGGTTTGAAGTCTGTAGAAGCTGATTCCATTGGTCATAATTTTCCCCAAGCAGCTGGCAAGCAGGGTTTTGTAAACTGGTTTATTATTAAAAATTCAGATGAAAGAAAACTCACAGAGTAGAAGACCTACCGAAATTACCATACCTGGTGTTAACTCCCTTCTAAGTCTGTTCTGCTTCTTAAGAGATGGGGGTTTGAACACCCAGGATGCTGACAGATGTGGGAGGGAAAAAAAACAAAAAAACTAGCACATTAAGCTCAGCACACTCCCACACCAAATGCAGCGCATGCCCAGAAGATGCATCACATCAGTTTGACCCCAGCTCCCCAGAGTCTGTATATCTCATGTGCTTCAGTGGGGCTTTTTGGTGCTTTTATCTAATACAGAAGTTCTTAAACTGTAGTCTGTGGACCACCACTGGTCCACGAGCTCCATTTGGGTGGTCCACAGAACGGTGACCTAAAGCTAAAGCTGACAAACATTACACCTGACTTCCCAGAACTCTGCTCAAAAAACAGGCACATCCATCACATTAGACAGGTAAGTACTGATATTAAAATACAAGTTGTGTTCTTTGATGTGTAGAACAAAAAAAAAGAGTTTATTAAAGTGGTCCACTGAGACCCTCAGCAATTTTCCAGTGGTCTGTGAAAAAAAAGTTTGAAAACCACTGATCTATTAGATCAATCGCCTACTAGATAGAAGTGCCAGAAAGTCCCACTGAAGTGCACAAGCTATACAGATGCTGGGAAACTGGGTCAAACTGATGCAATGCCTCTTCTGGTAAAGAACTGGTTTTTGGTTTTTTCCATGTCTGTCAGTGCCCCCAGAGTAGATCTTATACCTGGACTCATTAAAGAACAACCAGCCCAACGCCAATCAGAAAGTTCCTCTAAAGGGAACTGGGTAAATGTAAGGACTTTTCTTCCCACCGAAGTATTTTCTATATGCCTTTTTGGTCATTTTGTGAACAAAATAATTCCAAAAATCTATAGCTAAAAAACAATCACTAGACTGTTGGGGATAGGGACTGATGTGTTCTACTCTTAACACAATGGAAATCAATATACCAGCTGGAAGGAATCTGAACTATGACTTCCCTTATAATGGCTTGTCTATCAAAGAGGCAACTTCTTGCTATCCTCAACTTTATTTAAATTAATGTAAAAACCTGCCCTTTTTTTTTTTTTTTTTTTTTTTTTTTTTTTTTTTATAACTGAAGTAGTTTTCAACAAACCAAACAGGACTGATCAAGCAAGCAGATGGTTTGCTAGTTGCCTTAGGATACAAACTTCTCTTCTTCCCTACACTTTACCCCATCTAAACCAGTGGTTCTCAACCTATGGTCTACAGGCTGGATCCAGCTGGTTGGCAATAGCAGACTGCCCCCAGGACCACAGCAATTAGCACTGCCAGTGCTCCCTTGCCACTAAATTCTGGACCTGTGGTGAGCCCTGTGGCTTGGTTGACAAAGCCGCACACCCTGGATCACTCTGGCACATACGACCATTGCATGGCTGGATCCAGTGTGCAAGGTTGTACTGTGACTTGATCTGGTGCAGGCAATACTGCACCCACAGATGAACTCAACATGCGAACTCTGTAGTCCAGCCCTGAGCCACTCATCCAGAGAGGATAAACACTGTTAGTCTAAACAACAACAACCAAAACAGTTTCCAGAAAGTTGCTGCGTCTGAAGTAAGTGTCTTAAAATCCCCTTTTATGTAGCAGTGCTGATATTTAAAGATTGATTTTACCCTGAGCCATGTTATCTTTGAATGCTGACTGGCACAGACACTATGATTCATGAAACATCCAGCTTCCTGAAAGCAGCTACAGACATTTGGCTGCTATGAACAACCTGAAGCCTAGAATGTATTCATATCAATTTGAAGGGACAGTGCCAACCTGTATATTGTGAAACTAACAAAAAAAAGTAAAATGATAAAAAGGTATAGTACAACTGCTAGACTGTATGGGGAAGGGGGGATGAGGTAAAAGGGGTTTTGCCTTAGAGTACAAAGCAACGTAGAGAGAAGGGTGGTGTTTCTGAGCCACACCTAGGGAATTAAGGGCCAACCATGCACTGAGAACCATACACACGTCCTTTGTAGCCACTAATCAGAATATAAATTTTGAAGGATGGCTCAGCGCAAGAGTTTTGAAACAGGGCAGACATAAAGAAGCAGTTTAGATTATTTCTGCAATTGTAACATTTTACGCATACTCTATACATCTCTTGAAATTGTGATGGTACCTGAATATTAATCCTGCTTTCCCTTAGCAATTCAGTTCTCTTATTTTAAATTATTTTCAACTGCACGTTTCTGGATATGGTACATTTCATATTCATTTTTAGTTGCCCTAATGCAAAGGCAAGCCTTTGTTCTGCTAATAATGACAGCCATTGAAAAAGGGTATGTTAGTAACCGAAGGCTTTGAAATCAATAGGTGCGTCTACTCATGGGGTGTGTTGCTACTCAATACCAGTAAGGATTTCAAAATCTGCCCTGCAGTTTAAAAATAGTGATGGTTGAAAGTGTGTATAAATTGAGTCTAACACCAAGAAAGAGTATTACAGTTTCTAAAATATAATTCTTCTCCCACAAAAAAAGTCTTAAAGGAATAAATGGCTAGAAATTCCCTCATGTTGTGCTCTAAAATAATTATATATTGTTAGATATATACAGAAGAAATATGCTACTTAATTAGAACTAAAGATTTCAAAAGTAGTTCAGTCCCAAGGTGCCTTAGCATAAGTCAACCAAATATGTTTCTGCCTGTGACATGCTGTTTGAATAGTAAAACATTTTAATGAATAAAAAGGAAACTATTATCTTGGGGGTTACAGGACAGATTAAATATATATGGTGTTTTGCACTTATCAGCCAGATTGTGTCTAGGCCTAATGCAGCTAGACAGGGAATAAAAGACAGACAAACAACTGGCTACATTATGGGTCTGACTTGTGGTGGGATAGCACATTACTATAGCTGTATCCTGGCCTCTCTTCATTTCACTCCTCCTTAACAAGTGTACAGAGTTCCAACCCACTGTGGGCCAGCCAATGGACTGAGCCAGCACGAGGGGGAGGCTTGCCACCCTGGTAAATTGCCCTAAACAAGGAGAGGGAACAGGTGATGAACTATGACATGGTCCATTTCTCCCAGGGGCAGTGTAAAATCTTTAAAGTTTCTTGGTATTATTTACTAGCCAGCATTTGTATTTTTCTGAAAAAGCAACAAGCAATAGCATGTGTTAGTAGCTGCATCTTAGATATAGAATCCCTTTAAAATTGTTTTCTCCCTCTCATTAAGGTGCAACTTTTGTGGGGTGATAAAAGCAGGGCAGAAATGCAACACATTAGTTGCTGTATTTTTAGCACACATTTGACCGTTTCTGTTACTTTCAGGTGAATGATAATCTATGGAAATCTGAGTGTACTTTCAAGCTGATAGGTACCCTCCACTGATACACGCTTTCAACTTTAATTACAGATAAAGTTTTTTTTTAACTTTATTAATTTCCTTTAGGTGCAAATAATGCAAGCCTTTCTCTAATAATGTACTAACAAAGAAATGTAAAATGGAGACACAGAAAATACTCTAAAATATAAAGAGTTGGGCTCAAATTCTACTAAGACTAATGTACATGATAAACCTTAGGCATCTATGCAATTCTGAGTTAAAGCACGTGCACTTATGTTGTTAAGAGTCTGAAAAGACAATTTCTATTACTAAATGCAGCCTTTCAGGAAACCTGAAAAACATCTACACAATTTTAATGGAATGCAGTTTGTGAAGTTAATGTCATATATCATAAAAGTCAGATAGGAAAAAATTGACAATGATTACTGTCATTTTCTTTTATCACTTTAGTTGTTTAAAAAAGATTTAACAAAAAATTACTTAACGAAACATACAAACATATTGTGTTACTAATTACTGTTCAATCCTGTGGACATTTATGCATGTGTTTCTCATTAAGCATGTTACCAAGCTCATGGACAACATGGATAATTTTGCAGGAGCTGGCCTCTGACATTACACCCAGGTTACCTCTTCATTGTTTTAAGCTATGAAATTTACTCATGTTATTTTCCAAATTATATTCTGTTTTATGGAACATAATTCCTTTCTTCTTAATGTGTCTTCACTAGGGTGTGAATGAAACAGTGACTTGTAAATTACCTACTGGCACTTAATTTTTTAGTAATTGATTACTGAAAAAACAATTAACTAAAATACACAAGGTAAAAACCCTGACCCTTTTGAATCAAAGGGAGTTTTGCCACTGACTTCAATAAGGCCAGAATTTTGTCAATATTTCACTTGTCAACCATGAAAAAAAGAGAGAATACCAGAGAAAGTGATAACCGTACCACTTTTGGAGACTATGGGAGAAAATGAGCCCCGTAAAAGCATCTGAAATGGACCCATAATACAAATCACAGCAGGAGAATTAGGTATCACAATAATTTCGGTGGTGACCAAAACTTAGCTGAACTTGAAAAGGAAGAGCAGATGCGAAGGAAAATATGAAAAAAGGTCCATTATTCTGGGTTAAAACTTTCTGCAATGTTCGTAAATGTGTACACCTTTCCCTGCATTGTAGCCTGTGCCATGTAGAGGAAAAAACCCCCCAAAACCACTCCTTTTCTGAGGTTTTCACTTGTTAACAAAGAAATTAATATTATGATAACAAGGTGAAAGCTTTTACAGACTTAGATGCTTGGTCTTTGACTTCATGACCATCTATAGCTGCAAACAGGTAACTACAGTATAGGAACATTGGTGATTAAATGTGTCCCAAAATACACATTCTGCTATAAAATAGGCATGACGATTGCTCATAAAAATTAAGCAGGGTAAATGACCTGTCAGGAAAAATAAAAAACTCGTTTGTCCCTTCTTTCAAAAGTTTCCTGAGTTATAACTGAACTTCTCACCATTCTCAGTTGTTTCATGTGTATGGTATATTAGTCATAGCTGCTTTGGGGTTCTGTTAGTCTCTTCTTAACTCTGTTTTCTTTCATTTTATTGCTAATCCAACAGGTTCCAATAAAACTCAATGATGAAAGATAAGAGCTACTTTGCTAGGATTACTGGACTAAGTAAAACCTGCTATGAATTGCTCAATCCTGCTCCCATCAAATTCATGGAACAGATAATACTGTCATAGTGTAAATACACAAGATCAAAGTACAAATATCTAGTTTCCAACATGCCATTTTTTAATATTGCATCTCCCAGCAGACTCCAAAATCTGTAATCAAAAGTTGGCTATAACGAGTTACCTGAATATCAAGTTTAAAATCATATACATGCTAGGAAATATTAGGCAAGACTGGGAGGGGGACTAAAAGGGAGAAGTAATATCTAGAAATACTTTTAACTCTTCATAACTGATTAGATTTAAAGTTGACAGAACCAAAAGAAGGGTGCAATAGTTATTTATTTGATACTGTGCTTAGCTGAACCAAAAAAGCGATTAAATGGACTCAAGCACAGAAGAGAGTTTTATACATCTAATTCCAAAATTAATTGTGAGAATTTGTTATGCAATACTTTATAACTGATGGGAAAAAAGAGGTTTCTACCTTCTACTGTAACTCTCTCACCTATCTAATTCTGATGACATCATCATCTAATTTAAGTGATTCAAGTGAGTTTGTATAACCAGTATAAAGAACAGTCAAAATAAAATATGTTGAGCTATTCTGGTTGTTATGTGAAACTTGCAATTAATCATTACTTTTTACTTTGAGATTTTGTGGCATTTTGAAATCACCTGTATTTTCCCTTTGCGACTCTGACCAGGAGATTTGTTTAAAACCCAAGTGTAGTACTTCTGTCTCTACATTTGGAAAAATAAAACAATTTTAATTCTGCAAAATGGCAAATGAAGGTGGCATAGTAAAAAAAAAAAAAAA
>NW_017729004.1:23100772-23104389 GCF_001723915.1 Gavialis gangeticus | reverse complement strand
AAAAAAAAAAAAAAAAAAAAAAAAAAAATCAGTTACTTCCCTTTGTTAGATTTTACAGTCATTTTAGCTCTCTAGGCATAATGCTTAGCAACTTATCATGGATTTATCTACAGGGAATAAAGGCAACATCAGGCTCTGAAGGGATATTACCAAGGCTGGCAGGCCTAAAATTAGACCATACCAGCATTGATTTGGGTTCATGGGCATGTCACAGTGTCTTACTGCTATTCCTGCTGTGGTTTTGTGGGCAGGCTAAAGAATCCAACTCCCACTGAAAAACAAATCCAGTATTACAGAGACACAAGCAGAACTAAATTTTTACTTTTGCACAATTTCATGATTTTAAAATGAGTTCAATTTTTAGGTTTGCACATATGAAGAACCTTGCCACTAATCAAGGACCTAGTGTTACAAACACACACACCAAACCAAACACAAGAGATAACTGTGATTATGAGCATGTTTGCATCCTAGTATGTATGTAAGCATAGTTCTGGATATTTTACTGAACCAGGATTAACTAAGCAGCTAGAGACTTTATTCACTTCTTTTGAAAGCTAACATTGCTAAGGATTTTTAAAAAAACCTCTTCCTGTAAGTTTACAGCTCCGTGAAAAAAACAACCCATCTGGGTTTAAACTCAACATTCAAAGTGTTAGCCAAAAAAAAAAATTAAGGTTCAGTCTTGCTCATAAAGCATGCAGTAAAAGCCATTGCTTTTAACAGACCAGACCTTTCCTAAAACTCAGTCTTGCAAATATTAGCTAGCATATCCCCAGTTCTGCAGTGGGATGCATCTAGGCATACCCCTACAAAAAAACCCAAAAATATACCAAAACCCGGTAAAAGATAGCAGCCTCTGTGCCCTCCAACAAAAGTGTGAATGCTCTATTCACCAGTGATCTAAACTACATCACTTATAGAAAACTGCATAACTTGCATCAATTCCACCTCTGACTTTTTTAATGTTTATACCTAGCTATATAGTCCAGAGGTCATAACACTTAGTCTGGTTGACAGACTATCCCCAGTTATACATGCTTTATCAAGCAGGAAGTGTTTTCTGGGATGGGATCTTCATTTTACACCATTTAAAATCAACATAAAATTGGATTTAAAATAAGTATATGGTTTATGCTCTTGCTCTATAATTGATCTGTATTGCAAACCACACTTTTATGAGTTTTAAAAATAGGAAAACAAGATTATTGTCAATGGTCTCCAGAAAACTTACCCCTACAGAGTAAATTTACTAAAAAATTATCTTCAAAGTCATTATTTTGTCTTGCAAGCTGTGTCTGTTTTGTATGCCACATTTCCCAAACTGACAACAAACTTTCAGAGTGGCAAGTGGGCTAATCAGAATCCAAATTTATATCCAAATTAGCAAAAACCATTCAGACCCAATAAAAACAACCTTTGTTCACAACAGCTCAAGAAACCTTGACAAAGTAAAATATATGAGCTCCATAAAAGATGATATATGTTATGCTGCCCAAGTGCCAAGGGCTCCACGCTTCAAATAGCAAGGGAGTGTTTGATTCTGACTATATTTTGGGAATCTTGGAAAAAATTACTCTTGGAAATGCTTGTAAAAGAAATAGCTTCAGCTTGCAGTCTTGTCTGCAAGAGATGACCCAAGCCACAAACTGTACTTCTGATAATGTAAACCTATAGCATAAAGAATGTTATCCTGAATCTCCACTGAAAAAAGAAAAGGCTAAAAGAAACCTCATATTACACACTGAATTTAAAAAAAAAGTACAACCAATAGAAATCAACTGCTGCACAACCATAAGCTGAATACATAGACAAACAGAAATTAGCTGCAATACACTTGACTATAGGCATAGCCTTTGCAGAAGAACTATCATTTATATAGGCCGGTTCAGGAAATTAAACTAAAAAAAACAAACCAAAAAAACTACACACATATCTGTGCAGTAATTAATTTGTGACAAAATTCAGCATTCCATGGGCCAAACTCACAGCCAGTACACGAATCTGGCACTATAACTTGATTTGTTTTACAGCACAATTTTGTCAACAGACTACTAACATTTGTGGGAACATATCTGTCCAGCAGCAAAATGAAACCATTCTAACTTTATTTTACTTTCAGCTAAATACTCCTCTACATGCAGTTAAAAACATACGAGCAGCCTGAACTGCTTATTGGGTATTTCGTTTCTAGGGGCCTCAACTGTCTCTACTGAAATCCTATCTTCTGGGTAGATTAGCTAGCTGTGACCTTAGGATCTGCAGCCTTCTGGGCCTATTTGGGTCAGAAGACTAAGTATTACATGCAAGGGAGTAACCATGAATGAGAACAACATGCTGATTATAGATATTAAGGCAAAAAATATCAAATTAAGTTGATTGATTAAAAATAGACACCTAATTCGAAATTTAGGCCTGGCTTTCAAGATGGCAACTTTGAGAAGTTTTTGGAAAAATAAGACCATGTTTATTTAGGTTTATTACACACAGATTTAGATGCCTTGTCTGTATAGACTTGTACCTTTTGCTTCTAACAATCTCCCCCCTAAACAGTGATAGATGACACTTTCAGATCATAAAACGCATGAATTAAGTCAAAATACTCAAAATCCTAGTTCACTGTGTCCAGAACACTTTCTTCACATTTGCAGGATATACTTTTTAAAGATATCTAGTGTAACTTAGGACTTTTATACATATGCAGTTTTATCAGAAGAACTGATACAGACAAACTAAACCAGTATAAACCATGTTTAAACAGAACCAAGTGTACACACACAAAATTGAACTGTTTTAACATCACACCAGTGGTTAGACTGATAGAACTTTGTATGCTGTGTAGGTCTCATCCTTTTTATTTTTTCCCTATAGAGGAAACCAATATTATACAGTTCCACAGTGTAGAAAAAGGGTATCCAGTAGAATAATACTATAGTACTTCTTTCCTATTTCAATTTAAACAAAAAAAGCTTCATATACGTGCACATGCACGCACACACTCCCACTTGGAAGCTGATTCCACATAGTAAAGAAGCAGGATGTGTTTACCACTGTCTTTTATTGGAAAATCATGTTGTTGAGAGAGATACTCGACAAGCTTTTGGGCACAAAATAGGCTTCCTCCGGTCTGAAAGCTTGTCTAACCTCACTCCCAACTATGTAGTTGGTCCAATTACTGAACAAATGCAGCTTCTCGCTCACTCCCTGGATCACCACAGCTAGAACATTATTCCATATAGTAGCGCGTTTGCATCCTGCTATCCAACTAATAATAGTGAGCTGGAGGCGCATTCTCTAGGTGTAGGCCATTCTCTAAACTCATTCAGTCCTTCAGCTGTCTAAAACTGCCTCAGTGGTGCCAACTGTACTGGTGCTTATAATGTATTATCTGCTCAAGATGACAGAGGCACTAATCAACATCACAACAGACAAAACAGTCAAACGAGAGTAATTTCTTTCAGTCACCATTAACCTAGTTTGGAACTCACAAGGAAAAAAAATTAAATGCTCCTCCTTGCTAGGGCTCCGCAAGTCCTTCACTTCTCCCATCAAAATAGCCGGTCAAAAGAGCACGAGTCTCTCGAACTCTAGCTTGGCACTAAACGTAAACCTACGCA
>NW_017729004.1:23094688-23095772 GCF_001723915.1 Gavialis gangeticus | reverse complement strand
TTAGCCTAGTTTGGAACTCACAAGGAAAAAAAATTAAATGCTCCTCCTTGCTAGGGCTCCGCAAGTCCTTCACTTCTCCCATCAAAATAGCCGGTCAAAAGAGCACGAGTCTCTCGAACTCTAGCTTGGCACTAAACGTAAACCTACGCAGGGAATTATTCTGAGTACACTTTCACTTTTTATATAAAGCAGTAAGCAAATGCTTTCCTTCCCTCAAGACTTTCTGTAACCGCTCCGAATGGTTGAGAACAAAATTATTAACAAAATGTGTGGAGAGGTGCCAGGTCCTTCACCGTGAGTGATAGGGGACTAGGAAAACTCAAGGGATTGCAGCCCAAAACCAGAAACTGCATTTTCCCAACCCCCCCCCAAACCTCACCTGTCTCCAAGCTTTCCCTGAAGGAATTCAAGGCTGCCTATGAAAGAGCACCCAAGCAAAACCAATGAAAGGGAGGGAGAAAGGTTTCTACCCTTTCTATGGCACCAGGGTTTCCCTTCATAAAAAGCCGTTCTAGTTTAGCTCTCAACCACAGTGGCGTGCGAGGCCTTATCACGAAACACCCCAAGGCCAAACCAGCCAGGAGCAATATGAGCGGCCAACATTATATTCCACGTTTTCTTTCTTCCAGTCCATAGCTCCCAAAAATCCTGGTTCTCGAGCAGGAAGGAAACGTCTTTTTAAACTGGCACCGGGGCAAGATCGGCAACAACAGGTTTCACGCTCAGGGAGGGATCCGGGAACAAAAGAGGCCAGGACCAAATGCCAAAGTTTCCTCAAGTCCCTCAGGCGGCCCTGCCTCCCACAGCCCTAGTTATCACCCCTCTTCCCAGGGCCCAGGCAGCTGCTGGCTGCCAGCAGGACTGTAGCAAACGGCCCCGGCCGGGAGGAGGGACGAGCTGCCCCGGGGGGAGGCAGCGGTGCCCCTATGGCAGGAGTGTCCCGCGGACGGTGGGGGCTGCCCCGTGGCGAGCAGGGGGCGGACACGCAAGGCCGGGCCCCGCGGCCTGGGAGCCCCGCGGCCTCGCTCCCTTGTCTGCCTCGGGCGGGCGGCGCTCCCCGAGCGGGGGGGCGGGCCCTTCCCCT
>NW_017729004.1:23086053-23094084 GCF_001723915.1 Gavialis gangeticus | reverse complement strand
CCCGCGCCGCCGCCAAAGTCTCGCTCACCTTGTGCGGTGCCGCTCCTGCTGCTGCTGGAGGAGACGGGGAGGGGAAGGGAAGGGAAGGGAAGGGAAAGGGGGGGAGAAGTTCAGCCAGGGGAAACTTTTCAATCCTTTCCCCAGGCCGCTGCCGCCGCCGCCTTCGTCCACATATTTTCTCCCCCCCCCCCCAGGGTTTTTTTGGGTCTGAATTTTCTCTCTCGCGCTCGCTCCCTCTCTCTCCTCCTCTGCTGTCTGTCCACAGTTCAGGTTTCTGGGGTAAACAGGGTTTAGGATGGTGCTGGGGATATTTGGGAGAAGGAGAACTCTAGTGGCGTCTGCTGGAGTTGCTGTTTGCTGCTTTTATTTCGTTTATTTCATGGGTGGTTGTTTTTTTAATAGGATACATTTTAAACAGATCTGAAACTCCTGGCTTCTTCCAGTCAGTCTTTTGGGGGGGGGGGCAGGGCCCCACCATGGCAGGATGAGGGCAGTGAGCGTGGCACAGAGCAGGCCCAGCTGACACCGTCAGTCCTTCCCTCCTCAAGTGTGATTTAGAGACTTTCTGGATTTGTTTCCCCCCCTCCCAAAAGTGCCCACTGACTTTGGGCAGGCAAACAGCCCTAGTGTGCGAAAGCAGATGCTACTTTCCAGTTCAGCTTCATGCACCCATGTTCTAGATATATATGTGGGATCAGGCCTACTAAAACGGTAAATATTTAAAAAAAAACAAGAAAGCAAATAGTGTCTGTAATTTATCATATTTAGCCCTTTTCATGGTTTTGCGTAAAATGTGTGTGCGCTTATTTTGAGAGGGGGAGAGAGTGTGTATTTTATGGGGTGCTTATAGATGTACTAAATGCATATTGGATTAATATTAATGCCAGGCTAGTTAAATACGTTCTAATAATCGTGATGCACCTTATAAACGAAAAGAAAGAAGCAAGTTGCATCACAATTACAGGCTTAACCAAATCTTTTTCTTGCAGTTTTTACAGATTCTCATTCTGACCTGTAAACATTTATGCATGTGAATAATAGTTACTTTAAAATAAATGAGGAATACTCTCATCTTAACACCTGATCTAAAAAAAAGACTTTTACATACATTCCTAGTTTTAAGTGCTGTGAATAGTCTAAACTGTTCAACCGTGTTGAAGTGAATAGTGTATAATAATACAATAGTGCATAGGTCTGTTGAATCAGGGCCTAGTATCTCCCAAATAAAATAAAAATAATATAATTTGTTGTGTAGCAGTAGTATAAGTTCAATTTTGCTGTTCATTGCATTATGAGAGACCAATTTAGAATATCTAAGATAACTACAACAGATAGATCACCCTTTGTGTTTTTATCTTTTAATATTACTTGAGGAATTTGGCCGATACCAAATTACTATTAGTTATTATTATTAAGAATATAGGTTTTATTTTAAAGTCAATGTTTTTATAATAAGCATACATTATGAGGCATTTGCGTTCAGTATGGTTACAAGAAGCCTGCAATCTCATCTTGAACATTTGGGTGTAATTTATGTTCAGTGGTTAGGATTTTTAATGGTGTAGGTACCTGATTTCAAAAAGATTAGACACTCGAGTTCAATAGGATTCATCTCCCTGCTTAGCCCACTGCATATACTTTTCTCTGAGCCATAAATATTAAAACGGAGAAAAGGATTTAGGGCCTGAGCCTGTAAACCCTTACTACCATGAGTAGTTTGTTTGTAGGCCATACCCATGTTCGTAGCAGTAATATTGTCAGGGCAAAACTGCAATCGTCTCCAGCTTAAGCAGGATCAAGCCTTTCATCCCTTGGAAACTATTGGGACAATTGTCATACAAGTACCCAACCTACAATATGTCTGACTCGAATATTCATACGTACACGTGTGATCCGGCCCTCAAGGTTGGCCTACCCTTGAGGTTTTAACCTGGAGTTAAATGATTGCCAAATAACTTGTGGTAGTTAATGCACTTGTAAAGGTTAGCCTGGACACTCTCCAAATGTTTGTTCCAGGATACAAATGTTTATTTTTGGCAAAGCACAAACATTTGTGTCATGAAACAAACATTCAAGACGTGTCTTCAATAAATGTGTTACTGTGATTGACAGTCAATAACCTGGGAGGAAAAAAACTCTAGCATAAAAGTTGTCATATAAATGGGACATAAGCATTAGGTGTTCAAGGGATCGATCCTCCCTCTGCCTGTATGAGGATCACCACCTTGTAAGATCCAGCTTCAAGTGACTGAGCATTTGTAAGACTTGGCTTTTAGGCCCTGTCTTGATTGACAAAGAAATATATATGACTTTCAGTCATTCTGGCTCACTCAGGTTAGCTTTAGCATGATTGAAGAGACTTCTTATGTGCTCATTAAGATGCAAGTTTGAAGCCATGTTAGCTGGCCCTGTTTAGCCTCTGCTCCTGTACATGCATTTATCTGCATTTATTACAGTATTTGATATATAGGCTCCCCTTTGATAGCTAAGTTCTCAATTAGGGAGCAGGACCAAGAGATTTGAAATCATGTGAAGCAGGCAGACAATAGGAAGGAAATCCCACCCTCCATGTGCACTGGGCAGCAGCTTGTTCCCTCATAGGCAGTGCCAACTGTTTGTTAAGGCTACTGTCAGATAAGGAAGTGTCCTAATCCATCCTCCAAAGTGATATGATTGGCTGTTGGGAGTGACAGACAGTTACACTTAGACTAGAGTGTCAGTGTAAAATTCAGGACATTTCCTTTCTCCTCCCCTTGGCTGGAAAGGTCTCTGAAAAGAAAGAGTGTGACTTGGTTTCTGAGCTAGAATGGAAAGTATTGATAGTAAAATAACTCAATATGGGGCAAAATAACTTATCCAAAAGAAGTATTTGTATAACTATAATCAGGAGCTTGCATCTGAATGTCAGTATTTCCAGAGAGCCAGCTTATCACTTGGTTGAAGGAAAAGAAAATATAGTAAAAGTTAAAATGGGAAGAAGAAAATAAGCAGAGCTTAATTTCCTTCATAAAATATACCTCACTCAAAATAAAAATGTTTAAAGCTAGGTTAACATAATAAACTTTGGCTCACATACCTCTGCTGCTGAGGGTTTAATATATTGGTATACTAGCCCAGCAAACCAAGCCAAACGTACACCTAACTTAAATGACCGGTAATTTTTCAAGCTAAATTTTACCTTTAGATATGCATGCATGATTATTGAATTATAGAGTGTATGCATGTACAGCTATATGAGGAGTTCATACTATGGAAGCTTATTGAGTCTAGGAACCTGGGCAGCAGATAATAATCTACATTTATATATTTATAAAGCTATACATTTATATAATGCAAACAAACAAGAACAGAGCTTGCTAACTAGGGAAAACCAGTAATTCTCCACCAGTGTGCTTCAGCAACCTGGAGTGCCACCAGGTCCTTTTTAGGGTGCTGTGAGGTGTGAGGAAGGAGGATAAGCACAGTCTCATCCTGGAGGATCCCTTACCCTGTTGCCCAGCTCCTCTACAAGTCAGTTAGCCCTGCAATATACCAATTAGTTTTTTAAAAGGAATGCCACTCACTTCACAAATTTCTGGAGGAGTGCCTCAGGTCCAAAAAAGTTGAGAGCCACATGGCTAAACAGTTATGTAACAGGGTTTGTTAATAACCTACATGGGGCCAGTATCAGGACATATGTAATTTGCCAAGAGCCAGCTACTGCTCTCAGGTTGTGGCACCTTCTGTAACTATCAAAAATAGCTACAAAATAAGCTTATAATATAATAACCCCAAATCAGAAGTCAAGATACAAAAACCATGTGATTGGTTTTAAAATCATGCAGTTAAAAAATTGTAAATCTGAGGTTATTTTATTTGCCCCCTATTTTCTAAGCTTTTAGGGTACTTTCAGGTCATATTAGGAAGATTTTCTTCATAACCCTCAGATCTACACTCTAGAATCGTAGCACGTAAAGAGGTGGGGCTGGAAGGGACCTCCAGAAGTCATCTAATCCAATCCCCTGCCTGAGGCGGAATCATCCCTATCCAAACCATTTTATACAAATCCATAATCTGAACTCTTCGTAAAACTACTGTCAACCCTAACACAACACAATGCATAACACCCTACCTTGCTGCAGGTAAAGCAGGGGACAACAGCAGCCAACATCTTGCTTCTATAAAAGTTTGTTAATATACTCTCAAGAGATCCCAGAAAAAGGACCATGCCCGCTACTACAGAGGAAGGCAGAACCCCCACAGCCTATAGCAATCTGACCCCAGATATGGTGATCGGTCTGACCCTGAGCAGAGGGGCAAGAACCGGGAACTTCTGGGTTTAAGTCCCAGCGGGAGCACTGGCACACGCCAGTCAAAATCCCTAGCTTTGGCTGTAGCCAACACTTAATGTCTTTGAGAGGCTTAAAAACTCCCTGACAGATAGCAGAAAGGTGGGGAGGGGGCCACCAGAAAAGCGAGAAGCATGGGAACATAGGGATAGCTATGCCAGCTAGTGGGTGTCCAATGTCCTCTTAAACAACTGCAGCGATGGAGAGTCCACAGCTTCCCTAGACAGTCTCTTCCATTGCCTCACTGTTCTAACAATGAAGAAGTTTTTCCTGCTATCCTATCTACTTTGGTTTAATGAAAGCTAAGGTTCTTATATAATCACTTGAATCCAGAAACGTGGTCTTTAGGGGAAATAATAAAATCGTGTGGTTTTTCAATAAATTTGCAAGAACTGGCAGTATTGAGCTTTTTATATAACAACATAGCAACGATAAAACAATCTCTCCCCTTAGTGATGATGCTGATATACCACTTCCATGTAGGTCTAAGATGTGTACATTACATATTGGTCTCAGTCAACAGTACATTTTGGTCAGAATCAGAAAAATAGGGCTAGAAGGGTCCTCAGGAGGTCATCCAGTGGAACACCCCTGCAGAAGGCAGGATCATCCCAAGTGTTTGATGGCATAATTTGGGGTCAAGGGTCAGACTTACAAGAGATATAGGATTTTCTGGATGGGAGGAGAGAAGCTAGCTTGTATAAGGCAACTTTCTATGAGCACAAGAGGTTGTACTGGGATAATTATTTTGTAAAAATTCATCTCTCTTAACTAAAATAGTTATACCAATAGAAAAACCATGTGTGGACTTGACTGAAATCATCAGAGGCATAACATGACTCCTGAGCACTCTGGGTGGCAGTGACACACAGTGTCACGGGCTGCACTGCTGGTGTCATGGCACTGGCCAGCTCAGGAGTGGAGACGCTTCTAATTGTGCCTCAGTCTCCTCCTCTTTATTATGCAACTGCAAGTAATTGCTACAGGGAATCATTGAGCACAAGCAAGATATAATATGAAAATATACATTTTTAATGAGTAACAAGAAAGCCCAGAGTTATTATAATTAATAACATGTTGTTTTGAAGATAATTGTAAGCTTTGTGTCTATTTCCAACTGTGAGAGATCAGGATGAGACCCAATGTGAGGGGCAAATTAACCCATATGTGCCACCTTCCTTTTAAAGTATCTGGTATAGGCCAGATGCAGATTGAATGAGGTGGACTTTGGCTCTAATCCATTATGGTAGTTACTATGTTCATGGATGCTCTGCAAGATTTACAGGACCGGTGCAAAGCTAAGCATTAAAATGGAACTGTCTTGTTTATGACCATCTCTAGCACTGACAGTGGATACAAAAGCATGACAGCCAAGTGGGAACTTTTTATCTTTGTAGAGTGTTTGAAATGTTGGAGGACAACCAGACATGTATAATGTTTGATCTTTCACCTTATGTGCAGTTTGTGTGTGTGTACAGCATATAGAAAATGTATAGATGCTATGTATTTTATGTATTAGTTCTCTTTAATAGATTGTATTGCATTCACAGATGGCACTTTAATCTTTCCAAAGGTTCCTCATTAAAGTGAGATTTTGTTAATAAACTATTCAGCCAAACTGCAATAATGTGTGTGAGAGTATGTTCATGCTTTTTTATATTTTATGACAAAGTTCTAAATTAACCAAGTGCACTATTAAAAAGATGGTACAGTATTTTCAGGGTAACTAAAATCCAATTATGTTGGGAAAATCATAACTTCGAATATCCTGATTTTTGTGTTTAAAATGTGTGACATAATGTTGAATATACTTGAATTGACTTAAAAATACAAAAGTGGAAAGTAATTAAAATGTAGCATATATTTGCGTGATTAAAATGCATGTTACATCTGTATTTACTCACCTAGGGAAATATGACCTTTCCCTATAGACCTCAGTATAATCTTACTGATTTATTTTCAAATGTTGAATTCTACTTCATTTATTGAAATATTTACCAAGGGAAACAAATGCATCTTAAAACATAAAAAAGTAAATGTTGATTTCTCTGTGAAGAGTTCATAAAGCTGGAACTCTAGTTGAAGAGAAGCATTGCATGGGTGTGCTTTGCTTATACCAACTGGAAACTTTGGAAAACTAAAAATAAAGACACTGAAAGAGCAAATATACCCACAAGTCCCTTATGCCCTAATTTTTAGAGGGACAGAAGAAGTAAAGCAGCAAGTAAAATAGGGTCTCTACTTTCTAAATCACAACAGTTGACAATTCACTTTTTTCCTTGAAAAACAGTTGTATAAAATCTTGTCAAACTTTTCTTTAAAATTACTTTGGGCTGGGAATAAGGTGAAATAACACATTTCATCAAGAAGTTATTTATGTCTGAAAATTGGGGCTAATAATGAAAGTGCTCCTCAACCACATTATGTAGTGCCCCTATTGTGGCATTGTAACAAAGTAACCATTGATGCTGTACTGCTATTTATTATATTAGAACAGTGGGATCCATCTCCCCAATCAATTATTTTCCTCATGTGTATGATTTACGGGAGTATATTACTGGAGTTGCAAGTTCAGCAGTAAGAAGCAGCATTCTATGGGAATGCTAATTGACCTTCTTTCCCGAGTTTCAGAATATCACTTTTGGAAAAAATAGTCTCACATCCTACATGTGCATTCATTGTCTTCCTATTTAGATGGCAGGAATAAGCAGTAATTAAATATCATTAGCATTCAGGAACTCAACAGTAGTGAAAAATAATATGATTCCTATTCTTTGACTATCTGAACATCTCAAATAATTAGGGACCTACGGAGTTCAGGGCAGCTGCCTCCCAATTTTGTGGTCCGAGTATAGCACCAGTCACCATTTTTGTGGTGCAGCACAGCAGCCCTGCCCCCATCTCTGATTGGTCAAAGGTCATATTTCCCTAGGTGAGTAAATACAGATGTAACTTCACAACTGTAAACACCTGAACTTCAACATTTCATCCAGGAGATGTAAGCTCTCAGATCCCAACTCGGAAAATATCAATGCCTATGCTTCCATCTTAAATCACAGATACATTTATATCCTAAAGTAATGGCCCTGAAAAGCAGCTTTATTGATCTGTCTGCAACTACAAATGGTCAGAGTATTGTGGGAGAGTTCAGTCTTTCAAAGATTTCTTGCCAATGTTAATGAAATCACTACAGTTTTAAAATATATGGAAATCAGAGCTTCCTGAGCCTTTTAAGATGCGAGTGTCATGACCAACCTTTACAGGTAAGACAGAATCTTGAATTCTCTTATTTTAGGCATCAGTCTCACAGTAAGATGTGTGTAGATGAACCCATAGACAAGTAAAGAACCTTTATTGAAACCTGAATCTGGCAGACTTCCTTTTGAAGTCAAGGATTTTTTTGCATCTATACAAACTTCAGAATCATCGTTTATTTCTGTGTTTACAAAAATTTAGCAAAGTACTTCTGCAATGTGTAGGCCAGTGGTTCCCAAACTGTGGGACACAACCCCGGATGGGGTCACAGCGCAGCGCTCTTTCCCATGCCAGAGGTCCCACCCACTGGGCTGCAGGGGCCAAGGGAAAGGGTAGCAGGACAGGGAGCCTCAACCTTGCAGCAGGCAGCCTGCATTTTCTCCCCTACAAGGGGTCTGCTCTGGCCATGCCACCTGTAGGGGAAGGGTCTAGGGTGGGAGGGCAGGGA
>NW_017729004.1:23076921-23081053 GCF_001723915.1 Gavialis gangeticus | reverse complement strand
TGGTTCCCAAACTGTGGGACACAACCCCGGATGGGGTCACAGCGCAGCGCTCTTTCCCATGCCAGAGGTCCCACCCACTGGGCTGCAGGGGCCAAGGGAAAGGGTAGCAGGACAGGGAGCCTCAACCTTGCAGCAGGCAGCCTGCATTTTCTCCCCTACAAGGGGTCTGCTCTGGCCATGCCACCTGTAGGGGAAGGGTCTAGGGTGGGAGGGCAGGGAGCCAGGCTTCATGCTAGGGCCTCAGCAGCTGCTGTTTCCTGTGGGCAGCAACCAGGGCTCAGGTACTGCTGGGGTGGGTGGTTAGAGGGCTGTGGGCCCTGGCCCTAGGACATTTGGGGAGAGTGGGAGGCTGTAGGTCGGGGGTTAGGAGCACCTGGGTGGGGTGGAGGGCTGCAAGTTCGGAGTGAGGGCCATACTGAGGAAATGGGGTCATGCTGAGGAAAAGTTTGGGAAGCACTGGTGTAGGCTGTTTAGGACAGGCACACAAAAAGAAATAAAATCAAGTGACAAACAAGCCAGTTTACTTAATATATTAGAAAATGGATTCTGCAGGATAGTGGAAAACTATTCATTTTCTCAAGTGAACTTTATACACCATGCTAATAATTTTACTGAGTCAGTATCACTTCTGCAAGGTTCAATTGAATTGGGGCCTGTTGCTACCCTTAGAAAGTTTTTGTAAACATTTCAGTAACTATGTAGTCAAATAAATCATTAAATGAAATAAATCAATTAAGGTCCTGTCCAACTCCTGTTGAAGTAAAAGAAAAGAGTCTTTCTTTCAACAGAGTATGTTCAGACCCTAAATGATATAATGGTCTATGTAGTCTGAAAGAAACCACTAATCAAATAATCACTTTTATGACCTATTCTGCACAGGAACAGGAAAGGTGATCTTGGAAGTAGGAAGCACTAATCAATAAGGGCATCTATGAATATAACATTTTTGGCACTCCAAGGGCACATTTACATGCGACACTATGTCACCACAGCGATGCACTATGGCAACATAGTGTCCATGGGTGTCTACACATGACCAGCAGCTATTTTGCTGTGGCAGCACATTCCACCATTATATCATGCTGCTACAGTGAAGTAGCTGCTAAAAATAACCGTGTGCTGCGTGTATAGCGCAGTATGGGCACTTACTCTGCTGTGCTTTAGTACTTCCAAAAGCACAGACGACTGGGAAGGGGGCATGTACCCCCCCACCTCAGGTTGGCCCCCAAAAGTGCTGGGGGGGCCTGTTGATGCACCCCAACTTGGCACCGCTCAGGATGGGGCCAGATGCAGAGCTCATCCCCTCTGTCCCAATTGTACAGCTGGGGACCGCACTCTGCTTCTCTACCCACCCCCGCCCTCCCTGACAGCACTCTAGAGCTTGCAGCATCAGAGAGAGCTCTGGCCAACCAGAGCGCTGCCCCACCTCCTCACCCACGTGGCCCCTCCCTTCCTCTTCCTACCTGTAAGAGTGTGCTCTTATCCACAGCAGAGGTGCTGTTCCTGCTGCTGGGAGAAAGGGAAACTTGGAGCACTTGTGGGGGGAGAGGAAGAGTGGCCCAGGGAGGGGCGGGGGTAGTGGTGTGTTGTGCCCCTTTCACCCCAGTCCTGAAGCAATTTTTTTGCCGTGTGGGCTGGCAGTGTGTTGCGAGGGGAGGCACAGAGGTATAGGAGTGGACATGGGGCTTTTGGCCTGCCCCCAGGCCCGCCCACAAATTGTGCTCCCCCAGACTCAGGAGGCACCAGTTGCCCATGTCCGAAAGGAAGTACTAAAGCACGCCGCAGTAAGAACGTTGCCATAGGGCAACGTGTAGGCACGCCATAAGTGCCCTTAAAGTGCCCCAAAAACTGAGGGGACGGATGTCACCTGCCACTAAGGCTCTTCAAATTGTTCCATTCCACCTCAGAAATGACCCTGGATGAACAGGAATAACTCTGAAGCACTTGACGGTGGAATTCTTTGTGTAATGTTTACACCTGCCTTTAGATAACCAGATATACAACATTAGTAGGGTTCTTCCCTTGGTTCTAAGGGGGTGGGCAAGTGGTTGCAGAAACATTTTTAAGGCTTAGTAGGGAACAGATAAACATTTTTCTTTCCTCTTATTTTTTTTTTCCCTCTCTCCCTTCTCCCCACCCACTGTTTGGGTTTCTGGTTGCAGAGAGCTATTTATGGACAGCGGAGAGCAGGGAAAGAGGCGGCCATAGAAGCAGCAAACTTTTCACATCTGTTCTAGATATGGACAATGAGATCAGTTCATGAAGAAACCTCAGTGTGCAGATCAAAGGGGTGTGAAGTGGCTCTGATGAATACATAGTCTTATTTAGAAATATTATATATCTTTTGTCCCTGTCATCCATAATCAGCACCCATTAGGTTTATCCTTTATTTCCTGAGGTTATTTTTCTCACATTTTTCCAAACAACACTTTTTGTAGCTTTTCCAAAAAAAAGCCCAGCTGTGTAGAAGGCAAACTCAAAGTATATATTGCATCAGTAAAAAAAATTTTTGATTGCTTCCAAACAATTGCTTTCTACTTCATTGCACATAAATCTGGTTTCCTTAAATGTGTTTCCTTGAGTTTGACAGCAAGGGTATCACAGGACTTTAAAGGTCTACCATCACATTTTTATGGTGGCACAAAGCAACAGCAAATAGTGTCACTCTTACCACCCTAGACAGCAGCGGCAACACGTATGGGGTGCACATGCACCCCCTGAGAGCATTGGTGCACCCCCTGCCAGGCTGCGCTTCCTGCTTAGGCAATGGGCAGGCGGGAGCGCCAGTGCCCCCTGCAAGCACCAGCCAGAGAGTGGGAGCGCTGGATGTAGCACCCGGTCATCAAGATTGGCTGACTAAGGTGGCACCAGTCACCCATGCTGGACAGGTACTTCCTGGGTTTGTGGGGTCTGGTTCTGTATGTCCTGGGTTTTCTTGAACAGGATTGGACCCCTCAAGCCCAGGGAATGTCTGCCTGGTTTTCCCCACTTCCAGAGATGTACCTCAACAATCTCCAGGACAAGTCTCTGGAAACAAAGAAAGTTGGGGTTTCCTAGTTCCAGAGATTTGCCCTGGACACTGCTGGAGGTATATCTCTGCAAGCAGGGAACCCCGACTTTCCCTGATTCCAGAGATCCCAGGGACATATCTCTGGAAGCGGAGGAAGCCGAGACGCTGGTGTGGATCAGGGACTAGAGCCTCCAGTCAGCTGACTGCCAGCCACAGCCCTGGGACTGCACTGGAGTGTCAAGCTCATTCTGGTGTGGTCCTAGGACTGAGACCAGCAATCAGCTGATCAGTAGTCCCAGCCCTGTGACTGTGTATCACAGTGGGGCATCCCAGCTTTCCCCAGTTCCAGAGGTGCACTCTCAGAATTTCCTCAGCACATATCTGGAAGTGGGGAAAGTTGGGGTTCTCTGCTTGCAGAGATGCACCCCCAGCAATTAGGAGTGTGTGAAGTAGGCTCTATTCGATTCAGATTCAGCCCAAATCAGGGACAGTGATTTGATTAGTTGATTCAGATCACTGTCCCTGATTCGATTCTGCTGAATCTGAATCTGAAGATTCAATGCTGATTTGGAGAATCAGCAATTCAGACACAGACACAGCTTTAAAAGTTTTTTCTACATACCTTGAGGTAGCAGGCACAGTTTGTGATCCCTGCAATGCTGGGGTGGATGGAGCATCCCACAGGAGTGCGGTGGGGGGGCGGAGGGAGACAGGTGGCTCTCCACATGCTTGGTGGCAAACCTGGAAGTCACTTATGGGTCAGCTGGGAAGCACACTGGGGGACCCCCCTGCACCTCTCTGGCTTGGCAATTGGCTGCATGGGGAACCCTGGGTGCCCTTCCAGATCCAGGAGGCACCAGTCACTGAGCTGGGGAGGCGCGGGGAGGGGGGCACCTACGCCCTCCCCGGCAGTGCTTCTGTTCCATTTCTGGGTCTGCAGCCAAGCGCTCTGGGGAACACCCTGTGCTTCTGTGGGAAGCTCCATGCGCCCCAGCATCACAGCTCTCACAAGCCCCTACTACCTAGAGGTATGTAGAAAAATATTTAAAGCTATCTCTATGTCCAAATCGCCGAACTTTCCATAGTTTCATAGTTTGTAGAGTCGGAAGGGACCTGAGCAGA
>NW_017729004.1:23069847-23073754 GCF_001723915.1 Gavialis gangeticus | reverse complement strand
CTAAACATAATCTCCCCTGCTGGCCCCTCATGGACATGCACTATAATAATTGTCTCAAAAAGCTTCCCCAGGATCAAGGAGGGTTCCAATCAAATCGATTCGGAGGGTTCCAATTCGATTCAGAGACATTAAAGGGTCCTCTGATTAGATTCAGATTTGGGAATTCGGCCACTGAATTGGTTACATACTTTATTACTGTGGTCCATGATTTTGTTATTCTGAGATTAGATATTCCATTGCACTCTACAAGAAACAGCACCTCAAATCTATTTGGAAGGTGAATGCAGCAGTTTGCTTGTTAACTGGAGTATCTTGCTGTGAGCATGTCAGCAACACTGCACCAGTGGCACTGCCTGTCTGTTGCATTGTCGGTAACATCTGAAGTGGTGTTCTTGACCTACAAAGTTGTAAATTACCTGAAGCTAGCCTACTACGGAAACTTTTTCCATATATCTGTATCATGCTGCCACAGAGGAGCTCAGTGGAGATGCTGAAGTTGAAATTATTTTGGCATATATGGGAAGGAGTTGCTGATGTTGTGTTCTCTGTCTGAGTCCTCCAATTTGCGAATGAATTCTCCATGTTGATCTGAAATACTCTAAATATAGTCTAAATCTGTTGACATTTAAGCCATACTTCAGAGCCCAGATTTTTGAGCCAAGTGATATTTGCCTTAGGAACGTGAAGGTGGGTTGTTTATTTGGTTTTTAATATTTTTTTTTCTGATTGCTGAATGTGTAAAGAAAAGGTTGTATTTTTTTTAATTTGTAATGATTTTTAAAATGTATATTTCATGGATTGAAAGAGTCTTTTCTTTTATGTGTGTGCATTTAAACCCAAATATATGTTACGTTCCACATATTCAGGGCAAAAGAAAAGAAGGGATAGAGCAGTTAAAGCTAGTAGTCAGGCAAAATGTAAGGGGAGTAAAAGGAGAGTGCAAGAGGTGGTAAAGAGAGGCTCCAGGAGGAGATAAGGAAAGAGAAATACACAGGAGAACATATATGGGTGAGGAACTTACATCAAGTGGAAGTGAGAAGAACATCGGGCCTTGATAAAGTAATATTAACTTTTAGCCAATGTTTTGGGAAACCTGTGTTCCATACCTGTGAAATCAGGCCTCAGAACATCAGGTTGGTGAGACTTATGGAGAGATGTAGAATTCGATGTTTCAGGACAGTTACTATACTAACATCTCAGTACCTACTGGGTTGGTTTTATATGCAAGTTTAATTACAAAGTTTGTATTATCTTTGTTTGACTGCTCTAATAATAGATTCAAATATCAACAACCTCAGATACCACTGACTTCCATGGGAGTGTCTTATGGGTGTGGATGTCTACAATGCAAAATTACTTCTGTGATCAATTTATTTAAGAACGGTTGGCCATGTATCATTCTAATAGGATGGAGAATGGGGAGGCTGTTAGAAAGTCTTTTATTTGAATTACAGGTGTCCCTTGCCAACCACTGGAGTTAGGTTTCTGAAAGTTCCCGAGGTTGGCAAAACTGTGATTGGCAAGACAAAAGGCTTATGGGAAAATGGCAGGTGGCAGGCTGATGCACGGCCATGGAAAACCATGGTTACTCAAAACTGCATACCTTGGTATTCGAATTCTTATATAGAATATTAAGTGTGGATACTCAAAACCGTGGTTGGCAGAACTGTGGTTGGCAAGGGAAACATGTAATTTGTTTCTTAATGGCTTAGTTATGTTAAGTGCCCAACTGCCAGAGCTAATGAGCTTTCTTCTAACTTTCTAAGTAATGTTTTAAAAAATAACTAGTGATTCGTGCATCCTAAAAGGAAAGAAAAGCACAAGAATATATCTGCCAGTGGACAAATGACTCACACACTGTGCTTTCCAATTTGTGATGAATATCAGATGACAAACTAAGGCCTAAGTGAGGATATAATGGCAATCAGCTGAACCCAGGCAGACAGTTATAAATTTGATTTGTTTAAATCACATGCTGTTTAATAAACATCTTAATCTCTATTTTTATCTTTTAATTTGCCAGCATGATTCTTTAGGCTGAAGTTGTATGGGAACACTTTTACCATCAGTGATAGGGTAGACTTGCCAATCTAATTTTTTTGTGAAAACATGCTCCTTTAATTCTGAATAAAATATAGGAAAACATGGGTTATGGTATGGTCAGGAGGCTTGGAAAGGTAAAATAAAATACCTCTTAAAATAGGTCTTACGAATACGTGTCTAAAATGTTCATTTTAATATTCTGATGCAGACATACAGAAGCTTTTAAATTAATTTTATTCCCTGCATTTCCTTGGAGAAATGTTGTAAGACTTATTTAGAAAGATGATTTCCAGGCTTGAACTACAGCTGTTTGTAGAAACAATTTGCTTTTAAGCAGCTAAAGTACTCTACGGAGATAAGACATGAGGTTTCAGAATTCTGTGAAAGAAGCTTGATGTAAGTAATTCTGTATAAAATAAATTAAAAACAGGAATGAACATGAAATATTGACAGATAGAGCATATTCAAAGTTAACTTTCTATAAAATAAGACTGTTTCAGTTTAATTTCTAAAAAATCTTTTTTTTGGCATGTCTTTGGCTTCAGTTCACATTGTTATAGTGAAGCTTTGAGATTACTATTATGGGTCATTATAGTTATTGCTCCCACAGGTGACAGTTGGGATAATGCCCATATTGTGCTAAATGCTATACAAGCAAATAGGAAAATACTGTCTTTGCTCCATGTAACAGGGAGGCCAAACCCTGTTACCTGTATGCAACGGAGGGAGAGGAGAGGGGAGAAGACCCCTCTTGGGAGCTGAACTTTTGGGACTCACAGGGGAAATAGGATACAGCAGGTAGCTCAAAAAAGACTTGAGCCTGATGGAAAGGAGCCAGGAACGACTCCAAAGCAGGGGATACCAGTCAGCCCATTAAGCTAAGTAGGGGACACCTGGACAGCACTCTGTCCCTTGGGGCAGTGGCCAGGTGACAAACAAAGGCAGGGTTTAAGAGTATAAACCCCAGCTCTGAGATGGGTGGAGAGGAAGATTTTAGCCAGCAGGTGGTGGCCGTGGGTGTAGGTATGGATGTGGGTGTGGGTGCGAGTGTGGACAAAAATCCTGGGAGCCGGGGAAGGAAACTTCAGTAGCTCCAGACAGGGGTAAATTTTGCTGTAACCCTGTAAGTTTGGAAGTAGCTCTTAACAAAGAATTAACCTTTTTGTTTTGATTCTTTCTTTTGTAATTGAGTTTAAGTACTGTTGAACTGGGAGTGACTATAGGGGATGGGGAGGAGACCATGAGTGAGGTACCTGGCATGCACGCTCTGCTGCAGGACTCAGACCCAGAGAGCCAGGAACTGAAACAGCAAAGAAGGAGTCTTAGTTACAGAAAAAGGAGCTATAGCCAAAAAAAGGCTGAAGCCTGAACAAGGGTTGGGGCCTGAGGTGCCCAGTGCTTATCTTGCATAGAGAGAGAATGAGCATAAGGGGGAGAGTCCCTACAAAGGGGCAGATGGAGAGTCATCAGGGAGGCAAGGGTGGCTATGGGGGTGGCAACAAGGCCATGATAATAGCCCTAAGGCACCAAGGAAAGGTCTACCCTGGTATCAAGGGTAGCCTCTCTCTGAATACATACTGATTACCATCAAGTCATGGAAGACGAGAAGAAGGAGGCAAAGTAGGCTGGAGAATATGGACAGGAAGAGGTGGGGACAAAACCTGAAACCGTTCACACTCTAGAATACTGTCTTTGTTGCAAAGAATCTTACTATGGAATCTTAAAAACCAAAGATAGGTGAAGGATAAGAAATGCGATAGGATATACAAATAAAGTTGTGACTGTAGCACATAGCTTCTTAGTTTAATGTGCGCACACACACACACACACACACACACACACACACACACACACACACACACAC
>NW_017729004.1:23066558-23069753 GCF_001723915.1 Gavialis gangeticus | reverse complement strand
CACACACACACACACACACACACACACACACACACACACACACACACACACACACACACACACACACGCTGCGTGAAACAGCACCATTTTGTTTTGACTTCCGTTTTGCCAGGACAGTGTTTCGTTTTGAGTTTTGTTTAGTCTGAAAAGCACTGTTCTGTTTTGTTTAGTTGAAACTGTTTCGCTGTTTCAACGCTGTTTCAACGTTTTGCCCATAGGTTATAATGGTGAAGCATAAAACTGCCTATAACTTTGTAATTTCATGCCTGATTCAGATGAAACTTGCAAGAATGGTAGCCCCTGCTGAGGCCACAAAGCCTGCCAAGTTTCAAAGAGATAGGTGCAGGGATTTCTGGGAAATTGCACCTCAAGCTGCTGACAAGTAAAACGCATGTTGTGTATGTGTTAAAGCACAGGGGTGTGGAAACTGCAGGCATGGTAGCCCCTGCTGAGGCCATGAAATCTTCCAAGTTTCAAGGAGATGGGTGCACCTCAAACTGTTCAGAGCAAAACTTGTGTCACTTATAAGCGTGAAGGCACAGAGAAAGCGCCGTTCAAACAATGCTTTTTATGCTGTTTTTCCATCCCTTCCCTAGAGCACTGGGATTGGCAGGGACCTCAGGGAAGGATCACAGTCACTGGCCAGCTACATAGTCAATATGAGAGCAGTCTTCCTCTCTTCCCCCTCCCTCTCCTTAGTTTCTCTTTAGCTGCAGGCAAGCCCAGATTTGAAACTCGAAACGTTTTGAAACTTTTGAAATGTTTTGACTGCCCTCATTTAGTTTCAAGGCTTTTTGAAGCCTTTCATTTAGCTTTGATTTCACTGTTTCTAGCTCAAAATGAGTCGAAACAGCATCGAAAAAAACAGGCAGCAACATTCTGCACACATAAAATATAAATGCATTAAATGCTGGACTCTATGGAGTTGCACAGATGTGACTGGGAACAGACTCTTTCATGCCAAAATAAACAGCTGGAGAGGCATTATGACTTAATATGAATGCACATACACTCTTCTCTGAAAGCAGTGAATTTACCTTAAAAACAAAAACAATACTGGTGTTCATCTTTTGAGCAATATTCAAATAGCAAGATGACTTGCCGAGGAAGTGGGAGACATAGATTCTGAGTTCTTCTCATCTTGAATTGTCTCAAGCTCACAGCTCCAACTTCCCAGGAGAGTGTGCTAACATGGAACTGGTTGGGATGAGTACCTCTTCCTGTTTAACTGGATATGATAAACCAAAAGTGTAAAAGTCATAGAGCCTGTAGGAGAGCAAGCTAGAGGGAGCATGACATTAGACTCTACTGGTTATGGCTAGGGCCCTACCAAATTTACTGCAGAAGAGTGCTGTGCTGCTGCTCCTGTAATCTTGGAGGTTCCCACACACACCTCCCCACCGCTGATTGGTGGAGGGGCTCCGCTTGTGGCTGACTCCTGGTAGGCAAGGAAGTGAAAACTGTGGTTTTAAACATGGTGCCGTTTTTCCTTCCTGCTGGTCAGCAGCAGGGCTGCCAGGGCCCCTTGGCCAATCGATGGTGGGGACACAAAAACAGCACCATGTTTAAAATCATGGTTTTTGCTTCCCCACCGATCAGGAGCAAGCTGCAAGTGGGAGCCCTCCACCAATCATCTGTGGGGGAGGGCACAGTGGGAACCTGCAAGATTAAAAGAGCTGTAGCACAGCCCACTTCCACCATGAATTTGGTAGGGTCCTAAACATACAATAACGGTTTGGTCTTGATCTCTTTAAACTCAATAGGATTTTTATAATTTGCTTAAATAAGGGGAAGATCAGTGTTCAAATTGAATCCCATCTTTGTCTGTTCTTTAAAGAGATATATATGTTATCTTTAGCAGCTTTGGTTTGGATACTGCTTTGCAGTAGTAGAGTTTAGGGCCCCAATTTTTTTAATATCTGATTTTGGGTATCTCAGTATTCAAATGACCAACCTGACATATCTCAAAGTGTCATAATTTTCAAAAATTTCTCAGAGTGGGCAAATAAAAAGTGAGGCATGAGAAAATTCAGTCACTATTGAAAATATGGGTCATTAGATCTATGAAAATATTGAAAATATAGGTCATTACATCTACAAATATGACACCATAATCTCCCTATTTTCCATACTAAAATACTGAGATTGTATAAAAGGCTGTGGTCATCACCATTAGGATGTTTTAATATTTTATTTTTTCCTTTAGAATAAAAGCGTTAACATATGTTAGCCATGTTAGGGGTGCAGGTCAATGATGCTACCATCTGTTCTACACTCCAAGCCAGGAATTAACAAATGTTAATGAAGAGCTCCATTTTTATCATAATCTGCTTTCATTGCTCTTTAATTGTACTGTCATTTCCACATGCATTTTGCTTTAATACTGAAGAGAGAACAAGATGTGAAAGGCATTATGTCCTGGACTCTGTGTAGTGGCACAGGTGTGACTGAGAGCATCTTCTTTCATGCCAAAATGAAACATTTGGGGAAGGCATTAGGGCTTATAATTAGTATACATCCAAGTTTCTTTAAAAAAATGCTGACTTGTTGTCCATAGATAATTGGTCCTAATTCCTCAAAGCTAAACCAAGGAAGCTACTATAATTCTATCTTTCATCTTTATTTTTAGCATTAAATGTATTATTACTTTTCAATTTCATCTTCAGCCTAGATAGCAAAATTCAACAGTAATCTAGAGGGAATCTGCATCTGAAGCTAATGCTTATGGTTCTCCTTCGGGAAAAGAGAGACTTGACTTCTAGTCCCTCCCTCCAGGACTGTTCATGCATTTTACATTAGACTGCAAGTGGTTTAAAATAACTTTGGCCACTGAAACTGGAAATCAAGTTCCTCCCTAGGAAGTGCCATAGTTAGGGCCCTACCAAATTCACGGTGGAAGTGGGCTGCTGTGTGACTTCTTTAATTGTGCAGGTTCCCTTTCAAGGCCCCCCCACCCTGCCCCTGTTGATTGGTAGAGGGGCCACACTTGCAAGTGCTCCTGATCAGCGGGGAAGCAAAAACCATAGTTTTAAACATGGCGCCATTTTGGCCAAGCAGTGGGGCCACCAGGGTCCCTCAGCCAATCAGCAGCAAGGAGGCAAAAGTGGTGTCATGTTGAAAATCACAGTTTTCACTTCCCCACCAGTCAGGAGTGAGCCACAAGTGGGGTCCCTCTACCAATTAGCGGGGGGGGGG
>NW_017729004.1:23064304-23066451 GCF_001723915.1 Gavialis gangeticus | reverse complement strand
GGGGGGGGGGGGAATGAGGGGGAGGCGTGCAGAGAAACCTGCAAAATTAAAGCAGCTGCAGCAAAGCCCACTTCTGCCATGAATTTGGTAGGACCCTATGTATGTTGGATTGGGATTTGCAATCTAATTTGCTTTCATACTGGTTTTCGCTATGTTCAACAGCATCAAGATAAAGTATACTCTTAGGATTTTGAAGTCACTCAGACATAAGTACATATAAAATTAAAAATGGATTTTTTGCCTTTCAAGTACTGATATTACTGGAAATTATAACATTATCTATTTATAATCAATAACTTTTAATGGTAAATAACTCAACATAATAAATGAATTGTAGAAAAATAATATTGTGTAAAGTTCTGTATATTCATTGACACCAGAGCCTACCATGTTGGTTATTCACTATTTAGTTGTCATTTAGCACTTTTCTTACAGACCCACTTCTGAAAAGGTTAGGTGGCACCAAATTGTTATATAGCTCTTAGGTTTAACTATAGATTTCAAATACTTGGAACTTTTACTCTAGGGCCAGAGCTTCCAATGAGATATATCATGAGAGGCCAAAGGAAGTATGTAAGCTAACACTATTTACATCAACTTATGATGCCACTCACCCCCCCCAGCAAAAATCCTGATGAAATTATTGCTATGAAGATCAAACTTGCTACATTTGTCAGTATTTGTCTTACTTTATGCCTAGCAGAAAATTAATTAACACATAATTGCTTTGGTGAACTCTGGAGAAAACTTCTCTGTTCCAGAACTCTACTCATTTAATGATTAACTTGCTTCATGGCTGAGTTAGTTCTGCAGGGTCATGCTGTACTAATGACTAGAGCACAGGAACAGTGTGCAAGCCAATCAGAAGTGGGTAGGCTTGGAAACATTCCAGTTTTGCGCAATTAATCACTGAAATTGTAGGAGCTTTGAGGTAGAGCTGAAATCGAGTAGATTCATATCCTGGAAGAAGGGCGTGGAGACAGACCTTTCCATAACAATGGCATTGTAGCCTGTGTTGTTATGAATCAGGCAGGGATGTGAAAAGGGCACATTATAGTTCAGATATGTATTACTGATGATTTATCAAGGGACCACAATTTTTGCTTACCGTTACTCTTTTATAACAAAGGGCTGGTTCTGCAAACAGTTACCCAGATTGCAATGGGACTACTTGTGCATATAAAAGTTATGCATATGCGAAAGGATTTTAAAGAGCGTGTTCAAAATTAGTATATCATATCTTTAAAAGATTTACTCTTTCCCTCTGGCATTTACAGTCTCATTACAGGTTTTTCTCAGAATGACAAAAAATCACATAAGAACTCAGAAATACTGAATTTAAGATTTAATGCTTGATATTGTATGGTGTTAAGTACCTGCAAATCCTGCTAGTCAGTATGCACTGCAGATGCTGAATACCACACAGGCTTAGGCACATGAAAAGCCATGTTCTTTAGTCTGTGCATACTTTCAAATTCCAGCGATACTGCCGCAATAATGACACATGAACTGGCAGGAAAATAGACTGCATAAAAATTAGAGCTCACCATATATTTTCCATAGTCAGTGGTTCAAATATTGATTTTTTTTTTTTTCAGAAATAACATTCAGCCAAAACTTTCATCTTTCAACACAGACACACACACGCACAAACATACCATTATGTTTAAAACAGAAGATTAGGATTCAAGAGATCTGCTGAAATATTCACAGTTCTGATTCAGATTTCCTCTATGACCTTAGGAAAAATCTTTCTCAGAGGTGGCTAATTATCTGTTATTTTAGTTGACTTGGAGTTGTAGATGTTCAGCACATCTGAAAATTGGGATCGTTAAATGCTCTGGAGACATCTCCAAGAGGAAGAGAAGATATATTCTTCAGGTTAAATTAGGGCTGTGGCAGTAGGTCCCACCAAGGACAGGGCTTATTTAACCTCTTCATATAATTACACAAATAACCCTATCGCACAACTACAAGGCACATAGCTCAAAGATACCAAGAACGCTCGGGGATGTAGGGGGGCAGTCAGGAAGGCCAAGGCAGAGATGGAACTGGGACTAGCTTCCTGGATTAAGGACAATAAGAAGTCCTTCTTTAAATACATAGGGGGTAAAAAGAAGGTTCCGGGTAATGTGGGGCCCCTGCAG
>NW_017729004.1:23053491-23063280 GCF_001723915.1 Gavialis gangeticus | reverse complement strand
ATAAACTATGAAACACCCAAATCCAGTTATTCTCAACCAGGGTGCTGCAGCACCCTGGGGTGCCTTGAGATCCTTTCAAGGATGCTGCAGGGTTTCACACAAGATTAGCACTGTTAGGTGTGCAAATATGATTCATAAGATAAACCCAGTAAACAGCATTCAAATAGGATTCCATAGTGTTAAAAACATTCTGACCTATTGTGGTCTTTCTAAGTTCTTTGTAACAGAAGAATTGCTCTAACATTTTTTGATAGTAAAAAATGAGTGAAAACTATGAGCTGATATTTTCTGAGGGGTGCTTTGAGTCTAAGGAAGGGTGCCTTGGTCTAAAAAGGTTAAGAACCATTTCCCTAGCCTGCCATACGTAAAGCAGGGGGATGAGGGCACTGTCAATGTCCTGCTACTGCAAGGTTTTTATTAAATAGAATCAAGAAATCTTAGGAAGAGGACCATGTCCTTTGCTACTGACAAGGGTAAAATCCCTCAGTCTGTACCATCTAACCGTGGGGTAGAATTCCTTCCTGACCCCAAAGGTGATGATCAGTTGGCCCAGAGCAATGGGGTAGCACCCTCTTCCCAGGAACCACTAGGTTTTCATTCCAGCAGGAACATTAGCACAACTAAGACAAGGAAACCAACCTTGGCTGAAGCAAACACCCAGTGTCTGAGGAAGGTTAAAAAACCCTGACACCTATAGCAACAGGCGAGGAAAAAATTCCTTTCCAGCTCCTGGCAACCAGCAAAGCTCAGAAGCATGTGAAAAAGCAAACACCCTCCATGTTCTTCTGAAATCTGGCGACATCAAACAAATCTACACATCACACCCACTTTCTGTCATCCATTCCCTTCCATAAACTTATCTCAGACCCTCTACTTTTGTTCCTGAACTAAGCCAACCTGCTCTGGGATGCAGAGCTCTCTTTGTGATCTCCCAGTAATTGTGTGTATGTGGCAGGAGGGTGAAGATTTCCAGTCTGTGAAAATCCGGTTAATTTTGTTCTTTCCTAATTGTATAAATAGAACACAGTGGAAATTTTAGTTTCATATTTAAAGCATAAATGTAGAGGAATTCTTTGTTCCTTCATGTAAAAAAATATAGGGGGAAAAAAGATATTATGAAAAATATTGACCAGTACATACTTAATCATGTAACCACCACAAAAAGTGAAAAAATCCTTTTGCCTTGGGTCTGAAAACATTTAGCAGCATAATAATGCTTATACTGAGTGTTCCGTAGACAGTCCCTTTTCATGTATTCGAAACATCTTTTTTTAAATGAATAGAATGTACTTTTTTGTATTTTATGTCCCAGAATAAATTGTACTAAAATAAAAAGTCAGAACAACACATGAAAATAATATTCTACTTAGAGTGAGGTCTAGAATGTGTTATTCATGCATTCACAAGTGGAGACCGGTAAGCAATGGGAGACCAGAGAGCCAAAGAAGGCTTCTTTTGTTCAACAAGGTTTCTTCCTGTTCTGACCTTCAGAACTTTATACCCATAATGGTTAGAAACCTTCTTCTAATAATTAGTCTAAATCTGTTCATAACCAGTTTGTTAGTCTTGTCAGTCTAGCCCATTAAGTTAAATAGCTCTTCTTTCTTGATATTTGCTGTCCAAAGGTATTGTTTCTAAGCCTTCATTGTGCTAAGGAAAACAAGCTGAGCTCTACTTTTATAAGTTCTTCATTCATTTTAATCATGCTAGTAGCCATTCTGTGTACCTGCCCCATTTAAATATATCTTATTTGAGCATAGGCAATCTACAATATACATTATATTGTAAATGGGATTTTGCCAATGCCTAGTATAGAGATACTAATACTTTCCTTTGTCTTGTAAAAATACCCTACTTCTTGGGTGAGTCTACACATGCAATTAATTTGAAGCAATAAACTCTGGAGTTTATTGCTCCCAAGCATGCCGTTTGAATGTGTGCTCAAGACTGTAGCATGTTGAGCTGGGTCGGAGCAGCTCCTACTGGCAGGGAGCTCCGGGGATCAGCTTGCCAGCCCGGAGCTGCTCCTTTCTGGCTCAGTGTGCTGTGGAGGGGCTGACTCGAGCATGAGGATGCTTCAGGGTGAGGCTAGCTGGCAGGCAGCCCCTGCACTGAAGTACTCTTGTTCCCCAGCCAGCCAGGTCAGCATCTACACATGTTTTGTTGCATAGTTTTTTAGTACTACCCTGCTGCAGAGTTTACTGCACCTTAACAGGGCCACATATGTAGACACTGCCATGTTTACTGCAGAGCTAATTAGGCAGCTCTTCATAGTTTCATAGTTTCTAGGGTCGGAAGGGACCTGAGCAGATCATCTAGTCTGACCCCCTGCCATGGCAGGAAGAGCACTGGGGTCAAATGACCCCAATAAGGTGGTCATCCAACCTCCTCTTAAAAACCCCCAGGGTGGGAGCCTGCACCACCTCACATGGAAGCTGGTTCCAGACCCTAGCCGCCCTGACCGTGAAGTAGCGCCTCCTGATGTCCAACTTAAACCTTCCCTCCGCCAGCTTGTGACCATTGTTCCTGGTCACTCCTTGCGGCGCTCGGGGGAACAGGGACTCCCCCAGTGCCTGCTGATCCCCCCTAACCAGTTTATAACAGGCCACAAGATCCCCCCTCAGCCTTCTCTTTTGAAGGCTGAACAGGTTCAGGTCCCACAACCTTTCCTCATAGGACCTACCCTGCTGTCCCTTGATCATACGAGTGGCCCTCCTCTGGACCCTCTTGATGATTTTCACTAAAAATCTCATGTAGAAGTGCCCATTATGTTTCAGAAATGCATTAATCTTTTTTTAGAGTTGAATCATAGTGGAGGGTCATGACTGTACAACAATCCACCTTTACTTTTTTCCAGTCAGCTTCTCATGCCAATTTATGGTTCTAGTGCTAATTTTCAAACCAATTATTGGATCAATCCCCAGATACTTTGCTTTGTGACCATATAATACCTGTGCTCTACCAGGAAAATGCAGATCACAGAGTCCAGGATTAAGTGCATAAAAGCTGGGAATAAAGCTTTCTCAGTTGAGGGAATCAAGGTATGAACAAACTTCCAGAAGAGATCAAGCAAATCTAATGTGCGAAATGCTGCAAAACACCCCTCTGAAAAAGTATGTCTAACATTGGAATAGCATTCATAATATGCCACCCATATAACCCTCTGCCAAAAGAGGAGATTAGTACAATGTAAAAAAATAAAACCCACTACACAATACTGAGGTTTTACAGCAGAATGGGAGAAGTGCCAGAAATTTCATTATGTCCATTGAGGGCTTAATTATTGCTGTTGATTTTATTTTGTTTGTTATGGTAGTGGGTGGCTGTATAAAATACAGATAAGAGAGAATTATTTAGCAGAATGCAGCTATTAAGCAAATATTGAGTGGACTAACTTTCAGGCGGTAGTTTCAGTAGCATTACACCTGAGATTGCTACTTAAAATTAGTGAGATTAAGTTTTAAAATTTGATCATTTTAAAACTGCTCCTGTTTTACTTTTTTGTATCTCAAGATGGCACTGTAAGTACATGGATGATGTTAGCACATGCTGCTGCAAAATATTTGCCAACATCCTTCAAGGACTGAGAAAAAATGCCTCTTTCACAATGTTTTGCCCTCTATTGTTTGGGGATTATGTAATAAAATAACTAAATAGATATTTGGCAGAGTTCATGGAGCTGCAGGCACTAAGATCTGGCTCAGTAGTCAGTAGCTTTAGTGGGGATGAGAACTGGTCTACCTACGCATAACTGATAATATGTAGTATTCATACCTCACTATCCATCCCTGTTATGTTTTTGCTTAGTATCAACAAAAATAAAGATGACTTAAAATGTAAAACACACGAAATGCTGCTGATATTTCACAATATCACAATATCACTCCCCACTTCCTCCCCCACCCCCCTTTTTCTTGCCTTTCCAGAACTCCCTTAAAGTCTGATTGACATTCTCCTACTATTTACTGTGCTGTGACAGCCTACTTATGCTTCCTGCCACCTTTATAGAAAAGTTAGGCTGTGCTTAGCACATTCCACCCAGAACACAGTCATTTTACTTGGCTATCCCAGGGAGCTCTGGCACAGCCAAGCAGCTATCTTCTGCACAATCAGTGAAATGTGCAGTAAATTATATTCATAGCCAGCTTCCTGCACTCAGAAAGCAATGCTGAGGTAACTTCATGAAAGAACAGCTCATGCAGCTTTTGCCCGTTTGGTAGCTGCTTGCACTGATGTTATAAAAACAGAGCTGAGCTTCTACTCATCTGTTACTAATACCCTGAACATTCATTGAAAGCTGTGACAGCTCATCTATTACAATTTGAGTCCCACTACCAAGAGAAAAGTCAGCAGTGTACAGCACCTGCAAACACTGCCAACCCTATTCAGCAAAGGAGAATTAAAAGAGACTCCTATTACAAGATACTACAAGCAAAACTTGCCTGCGTTTGGATGCACAAAGCAGAAGACAAGGATGTCATACAATTTTTCAACATATTTCAGGAGAGTAAGGTAGCAATGAGTGAGATGCAATACAAAAAAATCTTGCTCATGTGAAGGATGGGGACAAACAACCTGAATCTGTGTAAGATAAATTTATAGAAGGAATAATCTGATTAGGATAAGGAGTTTTTGATTTAAAAATAAGCATTCCCCTTTGTGAATGCTACTGGATGCTTTTTTTTTGCCTTCTTCTGATTTATTAGACACCGGCCACAACTAGGGAAAGCTGTTCTACTGGGACATAGTGTTGCTCCTCCGGGCACATCTACATGAGACACAATGCTCAATAGACTAAATCTGCTGTACATTAGTGCATCATGGCAAAAGTTGTGTTAATGCACAGTAGAATTAGTCTGCTATTAGTCTAGCACCATGCACTGGTGCTACTGCACAGTAGCACTTGTTATTGTGCATTTAGTTAGTACTTCATATTAGAGGTACTAAACTTAATGTGCTGTAACAATGGGGCATTAATGCACATGTAGATGCACCCACTGTTACTTAAACTCAAGTTCCTGGCTAGAAGATGTTGCCCTTTTGCTCAGGGTCATACTGCTCACCAAATCTGGGGGCAGAAGGGAACTGTTACCCTAGGTCAGACTGGTAAGGACCATGGTAGTTTTTTGCCTTCCTTTGTAAGTGGAGCTTGGCCCTCTTCCTAGGATTTTCTGAGCATGTACTTCTGTCATTGATAGGGACCTATCAAATATATGATTTAATGGAAATCGTGTAATTGGCAGTCTCCCGGGAAATAACTGATTCCCCATGAAAAAGTGCAGGGAACTGGCTATGTTAAAAAGCTGGCAAAGAGCCTGCAAAAAGCTGTCTCCTAGAAGGGCAGGAGGAGTGGGGGAGGGAGCAAAGAGGAAAAAAGGGCAGACTGCCCATCTCCTGATGTGCAGGGGGGGAAGGGGGCAAGAGAGAGAGGTGGGAAAAGAGGAGGGGGGGGAAGGGGAGAGCAGGGAAAAACGCACCAAAAGTCCCCATCCCCGGAAGGAGGGGTGTGGGATGACAGCTGGAACAGAGTAAAACTGTTTGTTTACTCAGTAATTATTGCCCTTCCCCACTTGAAGAGGATGATAATTACTGAATTAACAAGCTAGGCAGCTACATCTAGGGCAGGGCTCAGCGATGTTTATGGGCCAAGTGCCAAAAACCCCAGCAACCTGGACTTTGAATATATTGGAGTGCCAGAGGTGGACGGTGGGGGAGTTGTGGGAGACCTGATCCTTGTCATGACAGCACAGCCCAAGCCCCTTCTCTGCCATCTGCCTGGAGGTGCTGTCAGCAATGAGTGGGGCCAGGCCTCTGGCCCCAGTGTAGCTGCTTGCAGGCTCATTGTTGCCTGCTGTGAGCAGCCTGGGCTCTAGGCAGGCCCTTGGGGGGGAGCATGGGCTGCTCGCAGCAGGCAGCTGCGAGCCTGCAACCAGCTGCACTGGGGTCTGGATCCCTGACCTAGCTCACAGTTAGTGGGGGTTGTAGTCACGCCCCCAGGAACATGGTGGAGAAGGGGCCAGGGGACAGGGCACGGGAAGGGAGGTTGGCCGTTTTCCCATTGAAGACCACGCTCTGGCTGCAAATTCAGGGGCTGTGCAGATCCATTGAGATGCCCCTGGGCCACAATGGGGACAAGGGCCATGACTGAGGTCTGCTACCCCACAGCACTGGCCTGGCTCCTCGCTCAGCACAACAGGAGCAAGAGTTGGGGCTGGGACTGGCAGCACAGACAGGCCTGCTGGTGCTTGGGCATGGGAAGAAGAACCCCCCTGGGACTGCCTGGGGCAGCCACTGCCCATGAGAACCTTCCCCTGGCCCCAAAGGCCGTTCCCAGGAGATGTGGATGGGGGCAGTGGGGGCCAAAGCCACTGGAGCCACCAGTGGAGGGGGGCGAGAGCCACAGTATGGGGCTGCTACACTCATGCAGCTCATCCTGCCCTTAGCAGGATGGGGACATGCCCCTTTGTTCCTCCACTCCATCCCCTTCCTGCCACACCTGGGGATAGATGCCAGGATTTGTGGACATGCAGTCCCCGGCAGTGGAGCAGAGCCCTGGCCCCTTCCATGCTGTGGTCTCTGAGGCATGTGCCGCAACTAGCAAGGCTGGGACTCTGGGCCCTGGTGTAGCTGCTTCCAGGCTGGCACCTGCCTGTCACATCCAGCCAGCCTCTGGGCAGCTGCTGCCGGCCACAGAGCCTGGACTGCTTGCAGCAAGGCTTGCAGCCTCTCTTCCTGTGAGCAGCCCGGGCTTTGTGGACGTGCAGCTGCCCACAGCCTGGATGGATGTGGTGTCTCCAGTAAAATGGCCTCAACATGTCATCCTCTGGCACATGTACCAGGGGTTGTTGAGCCTTGAGTAACGGCTTTCAATCAGTGCCTGGGAGGGGTGGGATTTGCGGCATTCCTCAGCCAATCAGAGGCATGGGGGCCCCACTTTGCTCTGCCTTCAAAATGGTGGCCCTAGACAGTCAGAGGCCCCAGCTGTGTTACAGCTGTGTAATTGGCCACCAGGGCCCCTGCCTCTGGCAGGTCCCTAGTTATTGAATTGGCAGTGCCCTGCTTTTCCTGTGGCATGGGGAGATCCTGGAGTTTTTCCTTTTGTGTCATATAATTAGGTGTCAGAGTTTGTAGCAATTTTGGGGAGTCTTTGCGTAAATGGTTGCTTGAGACTTAGTAGTCCAGGAGGCAGCTTCAGCTCTATAATCCTATGTAAAAAGGAGAGAGTATAAAAGCAATTTTTCTTCTTAGTTTGTTTGCTTTTTAAAATACTAAGAGAGAACAGAGCAATATGTTGTCTGCATGGTTACTCTATGACTTTTGGATCTGCAATTACTTTCCAGGTGCTCTGAAATGCTTATTTTTATTTAGTAAACGCTTCAGAAGACCACCTGCCAATTGGGTGCATTTCTTAGTGGAAAGGAAGAGGACATTTTAATAGACATAACTCTTCTAGATGCTGTACTGGACCAAAGCAGGCTTCACTTTCAAGTTAAATACTCCACTCCATGTACTGGCATTCACTGGCAATCTTGTTATAAAAGATAATCTCCTGAGGTCCCTTTCAACCCGATTTCTCTATGACTTTATGACATTTAAGTAGAATTATTTATTTCCCTTTTCTGTATATAGAGACTCAGATTACTACATGCATACAGGACCAGATTTGAAAAAGGAATTTTGCATTTTCATAAAAAAAGTAAGCGTGTGGGGGGCCAATTATTGAAATAACTCAGAATCTAATTTCATATATTGTTCTTTTCCTCTGGGAAAAAACTGCTGTATCCAAGGCCTTATTTATTATGCCTTTGTGGATCCATTTCATTTAATTGGATGCCTGAATTTTTTATGTAGACCTTTACCACAGACACTGAAGCACTGTAAAAAATCTGTTAATGGTCCTTAAATAATGTAACACATTTCATTTATAGAAATATCAGGTCTGATGGCTACTGTAAAGAGGTGGTAACCATTTTGTTATAATCCTTTTTATTCTTTGTGTTGAGCTTGAGCACTGAGCATGCATAGTCTCCTGTCAGACAATCACTTCATTGTGCAGTCTGGCGACCCCTCTGACAGTCAGGAATAATACTGCCTTTTTTGAAGAGAGCCACCTTTTTGGGGATGTCTCGTAATGTCTGGTCTTTAAGTAAGGGAAGCAAAAGAGAAAAACTGAGGTTTCATGGAGGATCTGAGAAGGATTTGACTCACTCTAAATAGAAAAAGAAATAACAAATGACAGCGTTTTGAAAATATTTTCCATCCAAAAATAGGATCAAAGAGCTGCAGATAAATCAGATCAGTGCGCCTCTCTCCATAAAGAAGCAAGATGTTGTGTTTTGTCAGAGATTACATCAGCTTCTGAAATGATCCTAATTTAACTTCCATTTTCTGTCGTGTATATGCATTCATAAAACTGCATCATAGGCAGGGGATGGCTTAAGGAAGGAGTTTTGGCTTGTGACGTGTGATAGCTATGAATATGACAAGGTTCTGGGGTTGTTCAGTATGTTCTTAGTGGGAACATGGTAGCAAAGTAACTAAGCATCTTGCTGCAGTACTTGAGGTGTGAGTTCAAGCTGTTCTCTAGACTTATGTTCTCTAGAGTTATGCCGAAAGGGCAAACCCTGCTGGCCATTTGGGCTGGAATTCAGCGATATGAGTCTTGCTACATAAGTGTGCTGTCACCTATAAAAATCAGAGTGCCTTAACCAGCTTGTCCAATGTGCAGTTAAGCTTGGGTGGACCTTTGACCTTGATGCTTGTTAGAGGTAGACTTGAGCCAAACCTCCGATGAGCTCCAGTCTGTTGTCTGGCTCTGAAATGTGTGGTTTCAGCTGCACTCAAATTTTTGTTATAAGTAATTCTTGAAACAGAAATCTGCTTCCTAGCACAATGTCTGTGTGCCTGAAGTTGCCTACACAGGGGGCTGCCCTTGAGAGCCAGGCTGCTCACTCTGATTTCTCTCAATTTCCACTGCTTCTAAAAGGTAAAATGATTGAAGACACTATTTATTCCAAGGCTTCTCTTCCCCTTCTCTGCAGTACTGACCTTGTGTTTCTGGAACCTTATTTTTAAAAGTAAAAAAATGCACAAAAAGAACATGCAGAAAGTGCCTTTTGTCATACATTACAGCCCTGTATACTGGAGTTTCATTTTGCACACAGAGCTGATAAAGCCTTCCCAGAGCTCTTCATCAGGACGCTGTCATTTTCACACTCCGGTAACATTCATACACCAAACACTTGTGTTTATTCACATGTAATCTTTCTAATATACAGACAGACTTTGTTGGGAAGGAACAGATTTAACCTGGGGGACAACATGACTCGCTGTAATTATAGGTCTCTGATGCAGTGCTTGGAACAGACTACATTTCTGGGAACTATTGATGCCTGTACACGAGCACAGAGGTTGCTCCAATGTGCTGTGATTACAGCGTGGCCGAGCAGACTCAGTTTATTGAATCTGCTGGAGTGTGGTAATTACTGTGCTGCAGAAGCCTTTGTATATCACTATTCTGTGCATCAGCATTTTGTGTATCAGCTGCTGTAATTTGAGAACTAAATTAATGAGCTCATTGAATGAGCTTTAGTTCAAGCGCCCCTGCTGCCATTTTGAAGTGTGGGGATGCTGATACACGAGGTACTGCAGCACTTAAAATTAGAGCGGCTTGTGGAACCGCTGTAATTAAAGCACTGCCCCCACACCCTGAGACCATATGTACAAATGCCCTACGTCTTTTTCCTCTTCTGCAAAAGCCTTGTAGCTGTGTACAACCCCCGCCCCCCC
>NW_017729004.1:23037981-23048491 GCF_001723915.1 Gavialis gangeticus | reverse complement strand
CGAGTTACTGCAGCACTTAAAATTAGAGCGGCTTGTGGAACCGCTGTAATTAAAGCACTGCCCCCACACCCTGAGACCATATGTACAAATGCCCTACGTCTTTTTCCTCTTCTGCAAAAGCCTTGTAGCTGTGTACAACCCCCGCCCCCCCACAATATTTCCCTTGTTTACATGAATCTCACTGAAGTCCATGGGTTGTGTTCTGCTTTTCTTTATACCAGCTTTAATAGGAGTCAGGGCCATCCCAGCGGGGGGGGGGGGGGGGGCAAATCAGGGCAACTGCCCCGGGCCCCATGCTTTGGGGGGCCCTGTGGAGTGGGGTGGAGCAGTGGCAGTGCAGAATGGCAGCTCTGTGTCCAACCCCCCCACATACACACACACTCCCCCGCGCGCACGTGCGCGCACACACACACACACACACACACCCACTCCCCCCCACACACACACGCTGTCCCGCACATACACACACTGCCACCGGAAGGGAGTCCAGGAGATCTGGTGGTATTTTAAAAAAACCTTACTGAGGGCACAGGAACAAACCATCTCGATATGCAGGAAGACTAGCAAGTATGGCAGAAGACCAGCTTGGCTTAGTAGGGAACTCTTCAATGAGCTAAAACACAGAAAAGAAGCTTACAGGAAGTAGAAACTTGGACAAACAACTAGGGAGGAGTATAAGAGCATTGCTCGGGCATGCAGGGATGAAGTCAGGAAGACCAAAGCACAATTGGAGTTGCAGCTAGCCAGAGATGTGAAGGGTAACAAGAAGAGTTTCTACAAGTATGTCAGCAACCAGAGGAAGATCAGGTAAAGTGTGGGTCCTTCACTGAATGGGGGCGGCAGCGTAGTGACATATGATGCAGAAAAGGCTGAAGTGCCCAATACCTTTTTTACCTCAGTCTTCACAGGCAAGGTCAGCTCCCAGACTGCTGCACTGGGCAGCGCAATTTGGGGAGAAGGTGAGCAGCCAACAGTGGTGAACGATCAGGTTAGGTATGTGGAGAAATCACCCCCCAGTCTGCCTCGCTGCTGCAAGCAGGCAGCCCCCTGCCTCATTTACTACTGAGCCTATGTGACCGTGTGGAGAAATTCCTGAGGGAGGGCAGGGAGCTTACTTGCCCTCTGCCCCGTGTGACCCGATGCTCTCACCTGAGGGTGCTGATGTTTTTTAAACTGACCAACCAGCATTAGCTGTGGGCTGAAGATACCTGATGGTGGGTGGGCCCAGGTGGTGAGGTCAGAAGGGTTCTGAAGAGCATCTCTCCAGGAAGGAAAGGAGGGCATTTTAAACATGCACAGAAGCCTAGACCTCCGCAGCTCTCCCTCCTTCACTGGATGCGGAAGTGCAATGGCTTGTTGAAGAGCTCAACCTTGTCCCCCCTCTCCATCACTGCTTGCTCCTGCATGTTCAGTAGGGGTCCTATGCTGCCCTGCGCCTTCCTTTTACTCCCTAAATACCTAAAAAAGACTTTTTGTTGATATATAATATATCTGGGGGTTACCTTTTTAACTATATATATTAGTGGCATTCCATTTTAATCACAGAAAAATGTGGATTTGGGGTTACTTTTTCTAAACTGAAAATTGGGGATTTTTTTAGATCAGAGAAAACCAGGATCCCTGGTAATCTCTCACTCTTACTATGTGTACATAAACTAGACACATTTTCACCTGTACTCCTTCTTCCTACAGAATGAAAAAGCTTGCTAGTAAGCCTTTTCATAAACATCTTTCTGAAACATCTCAGTCACCAAGATGAAAGGACATCGTAAAACTTCCAGATTTAGTAGAGAACTAGTAGAAGGACCATTCTTTGCCTGGGTCATTATTTTTGTAATTGCAGTGTTTGTTTATTTTCAAAGAACTTAGTACAACATATTTTGGTTAAAAATATTATTTATATTGAACATAATACATCGTATTTAACATTTAATATTTAATGTGGCGCGACATTTCAAATGAGATCCAGATGAATGATCTTTGTTGTAGAACTTTTTTGTAAGCAATGTTCATGGTGTTTCCTGTTGGCACCAGTACAGACAACTCTTCAACTACATACTCTGGAGCAAACCACATATAACTGTCCATGTAAAAAGCATTGTTCCCTTAAATAGTCACTGGAAGCCCTCAAAAGGGTCAAGTGAAAAATAACCTGCCTATAATTTTCTTCAGTTGGTAGTCAGTGATTTTGGAAGGTTTAGAGTAGATAGGATCAGCCATTCTCAAGTTATAAGTGAACATACATACATACATACTGACATACACTTTACTTTATAATAATGACAGTTGAAATGAATTCATTGCATCTCAGTTTGTTATCTGAGAAGCAAAGTAATCCCAGTCACTGGAAGCCCCCAAAAGGGTCAAGTAAAAAAAAAATCTGCCTAGAATCTTCCTTGAGTGGTATTCAGTGAGTTTTTGGGAAGGTTTAGAGTAGATAGGACGAGCTATTGTTGAGTTCTGAGTAAACATACATACAAACATACACTTCATTTTATATGTATAGATAACTGTGTACTTTGAATAGAGAAAATAGTTTGGGAATGTATGTGATCACATGACAGTAGCTTTTTGACTGAGTTGAAATAACTTTCTGCAACAATGTATAAGTACATCTTGCTGTGACAAAAGCACCTTACTAGTGTGGCCCCACTTTTGTCTCTGGGCAAACCCCCCGCCTTGTTCACCTGCCATGCCTTGTTGATAAACGATTGTGATGTTAAATAGGTGGGAGACTGCTCTTCATGTGCCCAAATGACCATGGGCAATAAGTACATGATCCTACATGTGTCCCATGCCTCGCTGATGTCTCACAGTGTGTTCCAGCTCCGGTTCAAAGCCAAGTCCAACTGGACACATACTTGTGTCTCTCCCTCACTGCTTTCTCAGGCCACAAACCCCCCCCCCCCCCCTCACCAGGGTCTCATTCTCCACCAGCTCTCACCTGGTCTCTTGCAGGCCACATTCATACTGCCCTACTCACAGAGATCCTCAGGCTTTACTCTTCACCCCTTGATCAGCCCTGGTGCAGTCTTTTGGGCCTCTCCCGTAACCCTCATCCGAATGGGATTGAGCAATTGCTCAACTATGGGCCTACTTCACCTTGGCCCCTCACCAGACCACTATGCCCCTCCCTTGGGCCACAACTCCACCCCATACATTGGGACCTGGGGTCCTCCACCCCCTTGGGACTCAGCCGCTCCTCCCTGAGCTTAACTGGCCCTACAACTCCACCTGGCCGCTCTCAGGGCCCAGGGTCTTACCCCTCCTTGGGTTCAGGTGCTCCTCTTTGAGCATGCCTGGCCCACCTCCAGGGCTAACACCCCATGGGACTCAAGTGCTTCTCCTAAGCTTACCTACCCCCCCAACTCTCTCTGTAACCCACCCAAGGGTGGGGGAAGGGGTTTAGGTTCCCTAACATACCTTACACTGGGTAGATTCTTGGTCCCGGCATTTGGGTGGTCCTGCCCTACCACAGGCAGGCCCACCAAATGTTCCTATCCTGGCAGGGTGCAGTTTTAGGTCATGCCCAGGACCAACGAGGCCTCCATCTTTCCCATAACCTCACTCTTACCTCCAAGATATTTCTGGAGCAGGAGCTCCACTGGGCAATGTTACTCCCCAGGCAGTCAAACACAAACTGCTCTGCTCTTACAACAGAGCTCTCCAAAAATGGCCATTCTCATCAACCACCTGGCAGCTCCTGCCTTTACAGTGACAGACACCTAAAGGGGTGCTTTGTCACACTTGCCAAAAATGATTTGATGACATTTTATTATTTTAGGGTAGTTTCTCAGACTATTTATTCCTGTCCTGCCAGACATCTTTATTTAAAGAATCAGGTTTTGCTTACCAGTAAAACTAGGGATGTATTAAACCTGGTTTTAATAATATGGGAATTGTCTAAATTATTTGTTCAAACTGTTTTTTGATTATTGTTGAAAGAAATTTGGTTATTCTTTTCCATAGTTTTGTTAAAGTTTTTCTTTCCCACTAGCATTAATGAAGGGGAATGGGGTGTTGGAGTGGGGGTAGGGTGAGGGAGGAGGGTCTTCACTCCTTTCCTTCCTGGTTCATCCTGATTGGAAAGCCATAAGTTACAGACCAGGTAAAAAAAAGTTATTTTTAAGGAATTTCCATCCTGACTGCTCTGTTGTCTTGAAATAGCTAAATTAAAATTCAATAGCATAATTTTGGACTGCTTTCACCCCTTGACACTTCACTATAAGATACCTGCTGTCTCATTCAAACCAACCCATTCTTTAATGAGACACTTCAATTGGTGAATGCAGTTCCCCCTCTATCCTCTCAATACCTGCACCTTCACCAAATCTATTTATCCTGTTATGGATCATTTCCATTTTTAAATTACATAAATGTGCTATTGCAAGGTTTTCTTCATTTATACTTTGCCTTCTGTCAGGTACCCAATCCATCAATTTAGGCTTCCTCAACATCTTCTTCCCTGTACACACCCTGTCACTTTCTAGTATATACTCCCCTATGTCTGTCTCCTTTTCAATAGAGTTCTGCCTGTTGACACCCGCAGAGAATTTGGCTAGGTGATTTTTATTTCTATTTGAATGACAAGAAAGAAGGAAGAACAAGGACAGTGCTAGAAGTGTAGTTTTAGTGTGGCTCCATAATCCACTTATCTATAGATGCACGTGTTAAGAATGACTCTCTTAAAAGGATTCCTGCATCTCCTATTGCAGCTGCCAGAATATTTAAAGGGCTAGGGAGTGAAATTACAGATAAACCAGCATAAGTGACTGGAAACCATTTAAAATCTGTAACACAATAGAAGTTCAGTGAACATAAACCACTTTCAAAATGGCTGAAACTATTTTAAGATAAACCTGGATGGATGTAGTATCAGACTTAACTGTTTTAGGTCTAATTGGTTTACTGAACTTCTGTCCTCTCCAGATTCAAGTTAATTTAGAGTCCCTCAGCATCCCATGATGTTTTGCCCTTCCCCTGCAAATCCCGCCTTGTAGGGTGGGAGGGCTAGCCTTGGCCCAAGCTCTCTGCTCCAGCCAAGCAGGGATGCGTGCTCTAGTGCCCACCCCACTTCTGGCCTGGGCCACTGCAGGCATGTGGCTGCATTTCCAGAATCAAAAGGCAATGCCTGTTCACTTGCTTATCAGTTCAATCTATGCAGTTTAAATTAATCTGAGAAGACTGCATCGATTTAGCCTCAGGATTTTGACAGTCTGTACTTAGGCTAGAAGAGCAAAGCAACTGTGAAATGTTTTGGGGTTCCCCACTGAAGAGTCTTTTGTTCATTTTGGAACAGGAGTCACACCAGCATAGGCTCTGAAACTAGAAAGGCAAAAGTTTATGCTTCTAAATGAGCAACTGAAAATAATACACAAACTGGAGTAAATAAATATTTTTTTTAAATTTCCCCCTCAGGATTGTTCCTCAGTGCCTCAGATCCCCCAGTGGCAAAACCAGTATTAATAAAAGAAAGAAGGTCTCAGTATCACATATATATAAAAGGCCATTTCCTGAGAGCATAGCACAAAGGGATCTATTTGCTCTTTTAGTGGGTAAACAGCATATGCCTTAAATTATTGTTCTGGAAAACAATATGTAGGCAAAAAAAAGCCTGAATTTATCTCTGAGCCTGGGATCTAGTGGGACATCTTGGGATGAGGAGTCTAAATTTGTAATGAAAATATTCAGTGTTTCCCATCACAACTGTAAACTGAGTTTGCAAGTTTATAGCCTATCTGTTGTACAACATCACCAGGGGAGGTAGGAAAATGCTTTAAACATTCTGCCATTTTGAATGAATCACTATGCACAGTTAAAACACCTGCTCCCCAGCTCAATCTAATTTCAGTTGATAGAAAGAAATTCTTCACCCTTCTTTAATGAATCTAAAAAAAAAGATGGCCTGCCTCATGGATGCTTACTTTGCCTTGTTTAAAAACTAACCAAACAAAACAGGCACATGCAAATAAAAATGCTTGTTGACTTGGGTACTGATCAGGAGAGAACCCTGCATCTGAGCTCACTCTGAATTTGGGGAATTCAGATCTAGACATAAATGCTGTGACTTTTGTCTCATCTTTCAGGTAGATAGGTCTTTTTAAATTTTTGGAATTGCGGGAGTTTGTTCTGAGAGAGAGCCTGATTCGGTAGCACAATGATAATGGCCAATCATGTAGGATTAGCTTCTGGATCCCTAATTCATGTTGAATTGTACCTTACACTATAAGGATCATCTTGAAATTAATTAAATTATTTACATGGTCAACTATCAGTGTAAAAGAGTGCCACCATATGTCTCATAGTGGATGGCATATTTCTTTCTGATGTGTACAAAAAATAAGATATCAGATGTGTTATGCTAGATATATAAATTAAAATCTTACAGTCAGATGACAAGTAATTATTTTTTCTTGCTTGAAAATCAGACTCTTTAAATACAGTCCTAAAGCTTTCCAAAGCTAAGGCTTTCCAAATTCTGTCCCAAATTTTAGCCTGCCTGTGAATTATAGTTATCCAGTCCCTGTTTCCGTCTTATATATTTGAGGTATAAACGTGCTGACAAATTTCATTACTGATAATTTTTGACAGGTCTTGTGAGTGTAACTAACCTCATTATTATTAATTTCTTCTAACCTTCTTCTAATTTAGACTATTTATGACATTTCAATAAGGAGTTAATGAATAAAAGGGTAAGATTCTATCATTTACACAGATTTACACTACCAGAATGGTGTAATATGACTTCTGGTAAGGGCTTTGTTACATGGTAATTTTGGACAGTTCCTGGAGCTTTAACCCCTGGACTGTCCACACATTAACATCTTAAAGTGGTTTTAAGCACTTGTTATGTAGCTCAAAGTTACTCTAGGGCAGGATTATCTCTGTTTTGTCTATCCAACTCCTGTTTCATAAAGGTGTGCCCGTTCCCCACAGATGTGCTGTCCAGGTTGAAGTCCTCCAGTATCTCAGGATCTCTCACACCCCTGGCTGTAGAGCAGGGAGAGAAGCCTGTCTTGGCTCACCAGCCCTCTAGTGGCAACTCACAGCTCCAGCTCCTAATCCTGCCCCTGCTCACCAGGCCTCTAGTGGCAAGTCACAGCTGTGCAGGTGGGGGGCAGTCAGAGAAGGTCTCTAGACTAAGGGTGTGACTGCTCCAAACTCCAAGCTAGCACTAACACCAATCAACGTTGTGCAGATCACAGCATAAGATGTAACAAGGCTGTAAGTGAGACTGAAGCAGAGAGCAATTTTAATTGCAATGGGTTCTTAAACTCCCTTCTAGAATGTATCCCTTAACTTCTTTCAAACATGCCAAAACCATGCAAAAATTTCTAGATAAACTATAGTCATCACACAATGTATGCTTTATCTTAGGCAGAGGTCAGCAACTTTTTGTGGCAGGGGGACAGAATGACCCAGGCTGGGTCTGAGAAGCACAAGCAGTAGGACATGGCTGCTTTCACCACGTCTCCTTGTCCCCTCTCGACCACAGCAAATCCCACCTGACTGCGGTGCCATGCAGAAAGAACCTTCCTCTCCTGACTGCAGCATGGGGCAGAAAGAGTGCCTGTCCCCCCAGGCTGAATGCCACCAAAATCATGGTTGCATGGACCAGATCCAAAGGCTCCACCAGCCAGATTTAGCCTGCAGGTCAAACATTGTTGACTCCTGATCTTGGTGTTGTACTTTCATAGGGAAACTAAGGAAGCTAACACAGTTCATTCACACAAAGCAAGGATTTTCAACAGGCTTCAATTAATTTGGAAAGTCAGAACCAACTACACATGTGGGTCTGTAAGAAAGGAATGAGTTCTCTAGTACTTTCCCCCTGCACCACCCCATTTACTAAAACAAATGTCCATATATCTTTATTGCATCTGGAGCATTGCTACTATAAAATAATTGATATCTGTGTGGTGTGCAGTATGGACGTACATTTTTTACATTTTGGGATTAATTTTACAACCCTAAGGTATATTGATAATTCTTACTATGGCCTATTGGATAGAGCACTGGATAGGGATTCAGGAGACCTGGGCTCATCATCATCAATGATAATTGTTTGTTTATTTATTTAGCATGTAGCAGTCCTATTCATGGACTGCGGCCATTGGGCTAGTTGCTGTTCAAACACGGAACAAAAAGACATCCCCAACCCACAGAACTTATAATTTAAGCATAAAACAAGAGATAACAATAGATCCACATGGAGAGAACAAAGAAACAGTGGAAAAACACCAATCAGCATGACAGGCAATGGTCACCAAGCATCAGCTGCCTAACATCAAATTTTGTAGACCAAGAAGAGTTTTAAGAAGAGACTTGAAAAATGGTGAAACAACTTAGCAAAAGTTTACAAGGTGCTTTAAACAAGCATGAGGGGCAGCACAGGGGAAAGCGGGAAAATGCTTGTTCAAAAGTTAATGACAGCATGACAGAGGCTGGCTTTTGGTCCAAAGGGAGGCAGGAACCAACCATCTGATACTGAATGAAAGATGGAAGATGAATGTAGATAGTCTGTGAAGGTCTTTGAAAGTAGAGACAAGCAGCTTATGTTTAATGTGACATGCTCCAAGTGATGGGCCAAGAAAATTATTTTTTACAGCTGTACCCTGGCTCTCACTCTTGCTTATCTCTTGCCCGCTAGATGACTTTGAGAAAGTCACTTCACTTCCCTGTGGTTTTATTTTCTCATTTCTAAAATGGATATAATGGTACTGACCTCCTTTGTGAAGTGCCTGCTGGACAGTGTTATGAAAGAGTTAGGTACTACGTTGATCTATTCTGAGAGAGTTATTTGGAAAAGAAAGCATTATAGGCTCAGAACTTGTTTGCTTCAACATCATTAGCTTAAACTGCTCTAGAAACACCCTTTCATCATCTAGAAAAAATAATACAATGCCATAGTTTGTAGGTTTCTTTCTTTTTAATTCAAAAAAGACCCTCTGCAATGATCAATCTTCTGGTAGGATGTATCTTTAGCAATTCCAACAATCTTCCCCTTTTGTTAGAATATGCATGAACCCTTTCTGCTGATAATTAACAAGTCATAAGTGTTACTGATATGATGAGGGCAAGAAATGAATAGGTGAAAATACAAGTAATGAATGGGATGATGTCACAGCCTTGATGGGAGGCTGCATGTCTTTCGTGCAAACCTTTTCTGAAATAAAACTAACATAAACAACACAGCCATGGTTAAAAACATCATGGGCATTTATTTCTCTGCTAACTGGGGAAGTAATGCCCCATGCCCATCTATTGGCATGTGTTACCTTGTCTGTTCTTTTCAAGTTGTTTTCATTAAATGAAATTGAGTGTGTCAGACCTTAAAGCTTTGGATAATGGGACATGGCAGTTTGTCATTTGGGACAAAAATAACTACAGCTTCACAGTCAAAGTTCATTACCATCAATTAAAGGAGATCCCCAGTTATAGGCAGCATGTATACCTCTGACTATATGTAAAAGACTTTCTTCTACATAGTAAAAAATGTAAAGGATATATATTTTTTTATTTCCAAAGAGTTAATGCAGAGGCAGAGAGAGAATTCTTTGCTGTACCTGATCCACTGTTTTAAACTTTTCTGCTTCCCCATGTTCAGCTGGCTTTGAAGTAGCATTGGGGAATTCAGACACAAGGCACTGATCTTGAGCAACTCATTCAAAGGTTTTCCCCAGACATTTGGGTTGTTAACCAACAAGTTCATGTGAATGACAATGAAGAATAAACAGTAACAGGATCCCAAAAGTTGAGCATAAATTGGCATTCCCCACACATCATTAATATAATGCACAAATCTAGTATACTCGGGAACCATCCAGCCGCAGCTCAGCAGTCCACCAGAATGTCAGCATTACCAGAACAAAACACACTTGTTGAGATCTGCTGAGAATTTTTCTCATTAGTTACATTGTATTGAAAGTTGACTATTAAGATCCCTGTGCTCTGCATGAGCTGTCAGGAGTTCAAATGGCTCCAGGGACAAGAGGAAGAATAATACAGTATAACATTAGGAAGTTTCATTTTATTGGGTTCCGGAATGAAGAGATCAGGAGAGCAGCTTTCCTGCAATTTGTAGACATCATGGAAAACTAAACTCAAAAAACAAAAAATGTTAAGTGGGGGGACCTGGCGTAGTGGATACTAATAAGACTCAGAAAACCTTGGTGCTACTAAGCCCACCACTGACAGGACTTATCATAGACCTGACAGGCCAGGTGCCATGAAGAGTTAGTGTGGTAAAAGTACAAAAGAAGGTAGCTGTCTTTGACAGTGAATTTCAAATAACCAGTTATGGGTAGGTCAGTTGGGGGATAGCTGTTAGCACAGGTCTAAAGCAAGGCTTGAAGTCACTTCTCTGCATTCATAGTAATAGTATGGTAGATCACCCTCCTGGCACTTTCTATTCTCAGGAGATTTAATCTCCATATGTAAGTCTAAGTGTGGCAAGGTGGGAACTCCCTGACCAGCCACAGCACTAGTCCCCCACCTGCCTCTGGGCATA
>NW_017729004.1:23033229-23037088 GCF_001723915.1 Gavialis gangeticus | reverse complement strand
GCTGGCGTTAAGGGGCCCTTCTTTGCCTTTCACTGGGGAACTAACTGATCTGGCATTTCCTGGGGCTCCCACACCACTAGGAGCCCCACCAGGCCACCCTTCCCTGGCAGGGTACAGTTTCAAGTCATGCCCAGGACCAAGAGCTTCCTAGCCGTCCCCATAAGCTCCTACCCTTACCTCCTAGTGTTACCGGAGCAGCAGCTACGCCAGGAGATGTTGTTTCATCAGTACCAGACAGCAGACTGCTGCCTCTAGCTCTGCTCGCCTGAATCTTAAAATGGCCATTCATCAGCGCTGGGGCCGTACCTGCTGGTTGCTCATCACACTCTTAAAGTAGCGGACAACAAAGATGCTCTGCCACAGTAAGACAAAGCTTCTACACCTATGTCACTCACATGGTTGTTGTGAGAATTAATGTTCGTAAAGAGTTTTCAGTTGTGTGTGATGAAATACAGATTGATGTGCTAATTTTGGGAGATCTCTGGGGCAGTTTATTTAACAGGGAAAGATAAGTGGTGTAACTGGTAATTTAGTGGGTGAGCACGTGTATGTGTGTGTGTATTGAGCACCAGAGAGACGGATCAAAAGAGGGATGCAGAGCTCTGGAGAGTCTTACCTGACCCCAGAAACACAAAGACTCTAGCTACTGCTCCCACAGCACAGGCTCCCCGCACCCCGGCCTCTTCTGCTGCAGCATGGGCTTTCTGCACACTGGTGCCCCCTCTAAATTGGCATGTGGGGCAGGTGCCTCACTTATCAACCTCTAATTTGCTACTGGTTGACCCTCTCAGGCTAGACTGAACAGTCTTTATGATAGTGCTAGAGGGCTACTCTTATAAGTGCTCAACACCCTGAGTTGGGATTGCACAATTTTTTCTGTTTACTTCAGGGATTCAGCAGAGGAGAAAGCATTTGAAGCGGCAGTTGTTTACTACTAAAGTGAAACTCTCTGACAGGAAAGTTACTTTTGTAAGTTAATTTAATATACTTTCTCATGGTTTATACTTGGCTGAAGCAAGTAAGCAGAAGCCATTTGGGTCTGGGTAATGTGTACATATTTTTACCTTGCTGGTGCCATTTTTTTGCTTTGTAAATATGCAGAAGGTTTAGTTATGCAGGGAGTTATGAGAAGAAACAGCTGTTTGGCACATTTCATGTCTTATCTTAAAAGTGGGTGAATCAAAGTAAAACTTGTGGTGTTTGACATGCGGTTGTACTAAGTTTGCTGCTATCCAGAGTTCAAAAAGATATTTATAGCTTAAATGGTGTTGAGGAAAAGTTAACTATTTGCAAAAATAGCTTATATTCAGAAAAAGCACCTATGCTTATTTCTGAGACTTTGTTTTATATTTTGCTTAAAGAAGAGGCAGGAGTTTATTTCCCCCCCTGTTTTGCTCTTTGCAGTGACTCTGTATAATGTGCACAGACAAACAACAAGGATGCAGTAGTAATATGAAGTACTCAAACTTTGACTGCTCATATTTGTAGAAGCTTAAAGATAGAGGGTTGGTTATGAAAAAGTCACCATATAGTAACAATCTGTACTGTGTGGTACTTGAGATACATCAGTTATTTTCTTCTAACTATGGAGGAAAATGGCAATAGCTAGAATATCATTGTGAAAGAATTGTTGGCAAAAGGTGATTTCTTAATGGATATCACCATCCAGTTCAGATATCTATTTCTAAAAGGGGTGTCTCTTCTTCAAGTGTGTGTACACTCATAAACTACATTTAATAGATGAAGTAGATAATTCCTTAGAACCTGTATGACCCTTTACTAAAACTAGAAAAAAATGAATATTTTACATTAGCTAAAGCAAATAGTATATTTACAATATATAATTAATGCTGAATAAAAGCTCTAGAAAAGACTGCCATGCCTTACTGGTAGAATGATCACATAAAATATAACTAACTGAATATACAGGGTGCCTATTCATTGAGGCCACTCTGAAGCTCTATAATTATGACACATTGGAGTAGACTTGATGAGTCAAGTCTATTGGAGTGTGGTAATTACCGAGCTCCAGCAGACTCAAGCGTCACATGTATCAGTGTCCCCGAAAAATGGTGGCAGGAATACTTTAACTAAAGCTCATTCAATGAGCTTTAGTTAAAGTGCCCCCAGTGCCATTTTTCAGTGCAGGGACCCTGATGCATGTGATGCTCCAGGCCGCTTTAATTAGAGTGACTCTGAGAGCCTCTCTAATTAAAGTACCACCCCCCCTCCCCACCCCAGATCACATGTAAAAATGCCCATAGGTATTATATCATGCCCAAAAGTAAACTTGGACTCTCTTGGATTCCCAGAAGGTTCTGGAGATGTGGTCTTTCCACTAAGAGTGGTCAGCCACCTGCTAAGGATGATTCAACCTCCAGACCTGTCCAGGAGATGCATCTAGAAAATCCTAACGACCATGATTGTGGTATGGAGAGAAAAGGTCCCTCAAAAGACATAAGTGCATAGTCTATAAATGGTACATTTCAGCAGAAAACAAAGAAGTGTGGTATATATTTGAAATGAAGGTATCTTCATATGTAACCCTGCTTATGTTATATATGTTCTGTTGTGAAGCCCTTTTTATACTCCTTATCTGTGCATATTCCACTACTGTGCATATTCAGAGGATTGAGGGTTGCTTGTGCCTCTTATGGCTCTTTGTGGATAAATGTTTAAATGCAAAGGGCGTTGTGAACCAAATTCTTGTATCCAGATATTCTTCCTTTAGAAAGTTTATAGATAGTTTATAAATGTTAAAAGAAAAAGTTGAGGAAAGGTCACGGAAATTCTCTTTTGGCAGGATGAGCTCCTTTCCCTAAGGAGCTCATCCTTAAACTGTGGCTTATCATTAAACTGTGATATCCAAAGAGGTCAGGGGAGAGGTAGGGGCTAGCAGTTACTATATTTTGTTTCTCCTGTTTTCTCTTCTTTGCTTACTTAATAAGTGCTGTAAGGCACTCTGTAGGGTGGTATATAAATCAAATAAATAGTTAATAGTTGCTTGGTTTGAGCTATTACTTAACCGTTAAGGTTTTCCCTAGTGGTTGAATGTTTCTGTCCCTTTTCCCCTTTAATAAACCCTGCTATCATTTGCTGTTCCTTGTGAGTGGGGAAGTTTGTTCACTTTGGAACACCCAATTCAAATGTATTTTCCCAAGCCTTTTCACATGGGCTCAGGAGAGTGAAAAATTGTGAGAAACCCTACCTGTTTTAAGATGTGGCTCTTGTTACTGCTGTCCATTGCCTGGCAGAAGCATACATATATAACCCCCCCCCCGAAACAACTATATATATGCTTTTAAATGGAACTTTTAATTAAAACAAAGACTGAAAATCTTGTAGAATATAAATAAGTTCTACATTACGCACTTGCTCATTCCCATTAACTTTTCCTATTAGCAACTAGATATTAATAGACTGATATAGGATACTAACTGATACTATACTGGTTTTCCTGATGAAGATCTTAAGGCTTGGGAATGCCCTGCTCCTACTGGTGCTGTATTGATGTGTCTAATTAAAAACCACAAGGTGGCAGAAGAGAATAATTTTTTTGCAAGGAAGTAACCTGAAAGCATGGGCAAAAGTATATTTTAGACACTTTAAAACACAAGGGAGAAAGGGAACTGATGCTCCTGAGTATTTAGCATCTCTTATTCTGTAACTGTTATGATCCTATAAATGAAAAAAACCTCTAACTTTGACTGTGGATGAAGCAGTGTTGGAGTGGGAGCAGTTTTACTACACAGGTATCATTATAGAATCATGCAAATATAAGAGCGTTAGTGCAACAGCTTGTACAGGTATCCTTTGATACTGATACAATTGTTATATCTCTCTGTCCAATAACGATGCT
>NW_017729004.1:23005126-23028229 GCF_001723915.1 Gavialis gangeticus | reverse complement strand
TATAAGAGCGTTAGTGCAACAGCTTGTACAGGTATCCTTTGATACTGATACAATTGTTATATCTCTCTGTCCAATAATGATGCTATTTAATGGAGGCAGCTAGTTAACTTTAACCAAAATATAAGCACTGAAGGTATTAAACTACTTATCAAAATGTATTTTTCTTGTTTCTGATGGGGAAAGGGTAATTTAGGCTCAGTGGTGTGTCAGTCTTGTCTGCTTGGAGTTGGAGATGATGGCCATGTACAGCCATTACACTGTTACAGGTAAAAGTTATCAGAAACTGGTCTACCCATAACAGAACTGAAGTTTGGCACACAACTAGTTTTTACCTGTTGCAGGACAGAAGTTTGGCACATGTAGACTGGTTTATAACCCAGTCTAAGATTTCCCCCCTCCACCAAAGGGCAAATGTGTGTTCTGTTCACTACTGATCTAAACTATGTTGCGTACAGAAAATGGTACAACTTAGATCAACTCTGCCTTGGGCTTTTTGAATATCTGTACCTAGCTGCTGAGTCAAAAAACACCGTCACAAAACAGACGTTCACAGAAGTTTAGACCTAGAAAGGACCTTGTGAGATCATCGGGTCCAGCCCCCCTGCTCTGTGCAGGAAAGACTACTGGACTCACATAACCCCATTGTTTAATGGGTCAAATAACCCCATTGTTTAATTTAATCATTGTTTTCTACAAAAAGTGCATTCTTGGTGTTTGATATCTTTTATTCATTTAACTTCTTGAAGTTTTGCACTTTAGAGAAAGGTAAGGGTTTGATTGTGTGTACACAAACTTGCAGAGAGTCAAGAAGGCTGATGGGTGGGTAATCATCAGGTCTGTTATCTCTCGTCTCCATAAACTGCTGTTAACAAGGATGTTATCTCTGGAGACAACAAACTCTCCCGATGCCTGAAGAAGAGTGTTTGTGCCTGAAAGCTTACAAAGAACAATGTTACCAACAATTTAGTTGGTCTAATAAGAGATATCACATCTACCCAAAGAACCTTGTTTGAGAAACTAAGCATCACAGAGATGCTTCATGGGATCTTCTAGACTGAGCACTGAGTCCCACTGGGTAGAGTGGTTTTCTTTAACCTTTACTAATCTATAGAGGAGCCTCTGGGAACCACATATGATAGGGGCCCTAATATAGCCTGTTGAGACCTATTTATAAAACTTATAAAAAAGATACATGAATAATTTGTCTCAAATAGTATACAATTAGAAATTAAAATCTCTATTCCATGATTATATCTTTGAGCTTTAACATATCTTAGATTATCTTTATATAAATTTATTTTTAAAGCATCTTAACCAAAAATCAAAAATATGATTAAATAAAAAATAATCTGATTTAAATTTTAAAACCTGACTTTTTAAATTTTACCTTTTAAAAGCATTGATTTTTATCCACTCTGACAAATGGACACATGCTATTGCTCACTTTGTAGCCTTAGTGAGGTCCTCATTGGGGCCTGGTCCCCATACGTGGGCGGTTGGCAGGCATCCTGCAGTCTGGCAGCTGCTCCACGTTTGCACTCAGAGGTTGCATTGCTGCAGTGCCCCACAGCTGCATCGTCACTTCAGTCCTACCAGCCCCAGTTCAGAGGTGGTCCAAGCTTCTCCACATCAGCCAGTCAAGTTCTGAGCCTACAGGGAGGTGTTGGGCTGCTCACATATTCATGGTGTCTTATTTCTCCTGTCTCATCTCTAGCTGTGATGGCCACAGTGTCATTCATGTGGCTGTTGATGCTTCATCCAGTGCTGAGTTGTATTGAGGAAACTTCTGTCATTTTAGTCTCCTGGGAGTGGCAGTGTGGCCATGTAGTGGGTGCCTCTTGTCTTGGATCTGCCGGCTTCATTCGTTTTGCTTGCTGCCACCATCCTGATGTCTGGTGGAGCAATTCTGATGAGCCATGAAGACTACAGGCATTTTTTGGTTTATGGCAGTGATACTCAACCCTCAGCTCATGAGCTAAATCCAGCCTGTAGACCCATGGCATCCAGCCCATGGGGATCCCCACTGGTCAGGAAATCTGGAGGTGGCAGAGCAGTGGCAATTAACACTGTCACCCCACTGCCCTGCCAGATAACCAACATCTGGATCTGGCCCCATGCAAACCTTTAGCATAAAACCAAATCAGATCCAAGCCAATCCCCTCCACATCTGGGTTGAAGGCACATCTCCTCTTGCCCCGCACATTCAGATCAGGGCCTGGCCGTCCCTTCCCTTCCCACCCTCCCCACGTCCCCCCATACATCCAGATCAGGGCCAGGCTGCTTCTCTCCACCCCCCACAGCCAGATCAGGCCCCTGCTGCTCCCAGCCTGCACCCCAGATTGACTCCACAGGCCGTATCAGGCCCACAGACAGACCTGTCAGCGTCCCTCTGCCCCCAGGCGAGAAGGTTGGACACCACTGGTTTAAGGCATTGGGTGATACACCTGCAATGTCTACATTGCGCTGAACAGAAATCTTTGCGTGAGCCGATCTTTCCAAAACAGGCCAGTGTATTCAGCTACCGCACAACATAGTGCAAGCACAGCAGCTCGTTAAATTGTTGGGTTGGCACCCTGGTCGGAGCTGATGAGGTTCTTTAGCATGTTGTTCCAGGAACTAACTTTGCATTTGTCTTTTCTACTTGGGCTGTATCTGAAAGTACGTGGTCTAGCACAGAGTAATTCAGCCCCTGTTAGACCTTCCCCATCACCAGCAGTAGGTCACACCCCTGACTTATTTTAATGGTGACTGTAGGACTTGGGGGAGTCTCCAGTGTTGTCAGGGCGATCTCCATCCGTGCTGTTATCTGACTTAGAGCTGTTCTTTCACTTAAATTGTTCACTAACTGTTCAGTAACTCTTTTAATATAAAAACTCCTTTAATATAAAAAAAGAACCAGTGAAAACTGGCAAAAGTGAGTAAAGAATTAGATTGCAAAAGGGAAAAAAAATCAAAATATGTATGTCTTTCTTTTTTCAAGAATCCTAAGCGATTATATTGACTTACTCAAGGAAAGGAACAGGCTACAATGTTGTCAAGCAGAAGAAAGAGTTCAAAGTTTTGGTTATTACTCTAAAATTTTATACATCGACTGCCAGTAATGCATAAAATATCGGAGATACTGTTATACAGAACAAGGTTTCAAAACTCTCAGCATAGTGGTGAAAAGTGACCCTGTATCTTTAATAAATTTCCCTGTTTTATACAGCTCCATGAAAAAGGAACAACACTAACCACTAAAAGAATATTGAGAATGAAATCACCAAGTGAATTAAATTTTGGAATGTAAATTTGTCTGTTATATTCTTCCAACTTAGATTGTAATTCTAGTTGGCGACCTTACTTATTGTGTGTTGTTAATTAAATCCTAATTTTTATATTTCTAAGTTTTATGAGGGCTAATTATTGAACAGTTGTATAGTACTTTAGAAAAGAAAGCTAAGTATTGGCCACTATCCTGATGATTTTGAGACTCAGTGGTTTGACATGGATGGAATTTTTTTTAACAAAACTACTAGATGGCCTTTCTATTAAGAGTAATGATATTTTTCTAGTGAATGATTTGTCTTTGCAGTCACATACCTATACAATAGAAAATAGTTTCTTTTTGTGCTTCCTGCCTGTTAATTGGGTTATTGGAGCAACTGCTGTAGCTCCATTATTACATCTTACACATCGATCTAGTTCCTGAGTGAGGACTTCAAGATTGTGCACAAGGTGAGATATAAACCCCTTTATGATGCCTGTAGATGGTGAGCTGTATAAATGATTAAAAACAAACTCTACACAAATAGGTCCCACTACTATTTATTTGTATGTGATGATTTAACATTTTCAGTTGTTTTAAGAGCACACTGTTACTTCAAAGTGCACTATTGTAAAGAAGCTTCAGTAGAAATCAAAATACTAAAATGGCTTACTATGTGAATGATCTGGCCATGAAGGAGAAGATAGCATAAATTTCTAACAACCTGGTCCAGATTTGAATATCCTGTGATGCTTTCCATAGGTTCAACAATAACTACTGTATATTATCAATTAATTTAACGTGTTGCCATTTATCAGTTTTCATTTCCCACTGCTTGTTCAAAAAGTAAAAATTGCACCACTCAAAAGAGCTTTAAGAAGGTTAACATCAATGCAAAAGAGTGAGACTATTCATAGGGGACATAGAAAAGAATATCAGATGGTGATGATTGTTGTAGTCTGCTGCTTTGGTATGAACAAGATGGTGTATGTATCAGTATTTAGCAAGAAATGAAAGAGAATTTGGGAAAAGCTATCTGGGTTTATTTTATGCTCAGAAAGAGAAAATGGCTTAGGCATCAGGAACTCAGATGCTCATCATGACTAGAAAATGAATCATACATTAAAAAGAAAAGGGAAAACAGACAACAATAGATGCAGAAAAATAAAAGCAAAATGAGGGATAAAATGAAGTAAAAGACTTCAAAAAAGTGAAGTCTGAGGAGAGAATTGGAAATGAACATGGATAGAAGAATCATAGAAAATTAGGCTTGGAAGGGAGCTCAGGAGGTCATCTGGTAGTTTAACCCCCTGCTCAAAGCAGGACCATCCCCAACTAGATCATCCCAGCCAAGACTTTGTCTAGCCAGATCTTAAAAAACTCCAAGGATGGAGAGTCCACAACCTGTTATATTTTGAGTGAGTTGATAGACTTTTTAATGCCCCATGACACCTGATCAGGAAATTGAGGGTCTCAACTGGAGGACTCAGGTGCCTGTACACTAAAAGCCAGGAGCATGGGGAGCAAGCAGGAGAAGCTAGCTCTCCTAATCCCCAGTGGGCATTATAATCTAGTAGGGATTACGGAGACCTGGTGGGACTCCTCACATGATTGGAACATAGCCATAGAGGGCTATACCCTGCACAGAAGGAACTGAGTAGGGAAGAAAGGTGGAGGTGTAGCTCTCTATGTGAGGGAGCAGTACACCTCCTTGGAGGTAGACATCAGCTCCAAAGAAGAGCAGCTCAAAACCCTCTGGGTCAAACTGGGGGGGAGGGGGAAAGGGGGAGGAGGGAAGGTGTAGTGAGACCGATGTAACTGTAGGTATATACTATAGACCGCCAAACCAGGGGGAGGAGCTCAATCTGGAATTCTCTTGAGAACTGGTAGAGGCCACACACGCACGGGACATGGTCATCATGGGTGATTTCAAATACCCAGACATCCCTTGGGAGGAGCACTTGGCTAAGTTGGACTGGTTGTATTACTTCCTGAGTATCAAAGAGCTCTACCTGACCCAGGAAGCACATGGGCCAACCAGAGGTAATGCTCTCCTAGACTTGGTCTTGGCTAAAGGAAACTATCTGGTGAGTGACTTGAATATAGAGGATAGCCTAGGCGACAGCGACCATAAAATTATCATGTTTACTTTCCGTCACAAGGCAAGCAAATCAGCTATCAGGTTTGAAGTTTTGGATGTTAAAAAAGCAAATTTCAACAGACTCAGGGCAATAGTAGGGGAAATGCTGCGGAACCAGGGACCAAAAGTGAAAAGAGTGCGTGAAGAATGGTCGTTCCTCAAGGACATGATCTTTGAAGCCCAAAAGAAGTCCATTCCCATGCAGAGGAAAGGTAGCAGAAGGGCTGGGATGTCCTCTTGGCATAATAGGGATATCATGGTCCTCTTGAAAAAGAAGAAAGAGGCATACAAACAATGAAAGCTTGGGACAGTCACAAAGGAGGGCTATACAACAATGACCTGCACTTGTAGGGAGCAGATTAGAAAAGCTAAGGTGGCAACTGAATTTAAACTATCAACAGAAATCAAGGATAATAAGAAGGCCTTCTTTAGACATATAGGGAACAGGAGGAAAACAAATGGACATGTGGAGCCATTGTTTAACAACTCGGGGCAGCTGGTTACCGACACTCAGGAGAAAATGGAACTCCTGAATGACTACTTTGCTTTGGTATTTCACCAGACTAAGGGAGAAATCATACTAGATAAGATTCAGAATGGGCCTGGTGGGAAGGACTGCCTTCCTACTGTTGACTGTGAACTGGTGTGTGAAAAGTTAGAAAAGTTAGACATTTATAAGTCAGCAGGACTGGATGAGCTTCATCCGAGAGTGCTGAAGGAGCTGGCCAAAGTCGTTATGGGACCTCTGCTGAAATTTGTGTTGCTAAGGGGAGGTCCCTGAAGACTGGAAGAGGGCAAATGCTGTGCCCATCTTCAAGAAGGGGAGAAGAGAGGACCTGGGCAACTATAGGCCAATTAGCCTAACTTCTATCCCAGGGAAAATCTTGAAAAAATTCATCAAGGAGTCTATGTGCGATACACCTGCAGAAAGTAGGGTTCTGAATGACAGCCAGCATGGCTTCACCACGGGCAGGTCATAGTGTCATAGAACTTAGGGTTGGAAGGGACCTAAACAGATCATCAGATCTGACCCCCTGCCCCAGGCAGGAATGGGTTCCGGGATCATATCACCCCAGCCAAATATTTGTCCAGCCTCCTCTTGAAGACCCCCAAGGTAGGAGAGAGTACCACTTCACTTGGGAGCCCATTCCAGAGCCTGGCAGCCCTAACTGTAAAGTAATGTCTCCTGATGTCCAGCCTGAACCTTCTCTCTAACAGTTTGTGGCTGTTATTCCTAGTAATCCCGGGTGGTACCTGGGGAAACAGAGCTTCCCCCAATTCCTGCTGGTCCTCCTTGGTGAGTTTGTAAATGGCTACCAGATCCCCCCTCAGCCTTCTCTTGTGGAGGCTGAATAGGTTCAGGCCCTTTAACCTTGCTTCATAGGGCATGCCCTGCTGCCCCTTGACTATGTGAGTGGCCCTCCTCTGGACCATCTCATTGCTAGCCACATCCCTCCTGAAGTGCGGCGCCCACAACTGGACACAGTAGTCCAGCTGTGACATGACCAATGCCGCATAGAGGGGAAGGATCAGTTCCCTGGACCTGCTTGTGATGCATCTGTAGATGCACAACAAGGTGCGGTTAGCCTTACTGACTGCTTCCTTGCATTGGCGGCTTGTGTTCATCCTGGAGTCAACAATGACTCCAAGATCCCTTTCTGCCACTGTGTTGACAAGAAGGGTGTTCCCCAGCCTGTAGGTGTGTTGCTGGTTCCTTCTCCCTAGATGCAGTACCTTGGACTTGTCTGCGTTGAATTCCATCCTATTCTCATCCACCCACCTCTGTAACCTATTTAGATCTAGCTGGATTTTGTGCCTCCCCTCCATCTTGCCCACCTCACCCCACAACTTGGTGTCATCAGCATGCATTCTACACACAGCGTGCATCCAGATCACTGATAAAGATGTTGAACAGTACAGGCCCCATGACCAAGCACTGGGGGACTCCACTGCCCACATCCCTCCAGGTCAAAAATGACCCATCCACCACCGCTCTCTGGGTGTGACCATCTAGCCAATTTGCCACCCATCTGACTGTGTAGGCATCAATGCCACAGTCACCAGTTTTTTTTTTAAGAGAATGTGGTGGGAAACCATGTCAAAGGCCTTCTTAAAGTCCAGGCAGATGACATCCACCCCAAAACCCTTGTCCAGGGACTTTGTGACCTGATCATAAAAAGAAACCAGGTTAGTCAGGCAGGACCTACCCTCAATGAACCCATGTTGGTTGCCCCTGAGCATTACTTTCCCTGCTGGGCCCTTGGAGATGTGCTCCTTGATAATTTACTCAATGTTTTTCCCAAGGACTGAGGTAAGACTGACTGGCCTATAATTGCTGGGGTCCTCTTTTTTTCCCCTTCTTGTAAATGGGGTCAACATTGGCCCTTTTCCAATCCTCTAGTACCTGGCCAGCGCCCCATGAGTGCTCATAGAGCCATGCCAGGGGCCTTGCTATGACCCGTACCAATTCCCTTAGCACCCTTGGGTGAAGAGCATCTGGACCTACTGATTTAAGCACATCCAGCCTCTTCAAAAGTTCCCTAATTAAGTTGTCCCTAACCTTAGGCATGATGGTGCCTCCTCCTCCCTTAAGTCCGTCTGCAGTTCTAGTGGGGGAGATGTCCAGGTCCCTGTTCAGGAATATAGAGGCAGAGAATTTGTTAAAGAGGTCAGCTTTTTCATTTGCCACAATCACCAGATTGCCAAGCCTATCCTGTAGGGGGTCCCATGTTACCCTGTGCCGCCTTCTTACTTCCTATGTATTTGACAAAGGACTTTTTATTAGCCTTAATTCTGGTCGCTAGCCCTAGCTCCATATCTGCCTTGACCTTCCTAACAGCCTCTGTGCAGTCCCGAGCAATGGAGGAAATCCTCCTTGGTGATAGCCCCTTGCTTCCACTGTTTGAATGCCTCCTTTTTTGCCCTCAGGCATCCCTGGATGCTTTTGCCAAACCATGGGGGCTTCTTAGCACTAAGGTCTTGTCTTACCAATCTATTCTCCTTTTATGACCAGGTAACTTGCCACCTGGATAAGAGAGAGGAGGTTGACATTGTATTCCTTGACTTCCAAAAGATCTTTGGTCTGGTATCCCATGATGTTCTCATGGGAAAATTGGAGAATTGCAGGCTTAACTGTTTGAGAGTTAGGTGGGTAGGAAGCTAGCTGTGGGGTAGGACCCAGAGAGCCCTAATGAACAGATCTGTGTTGTCCTGGTGCGAAGTAGCTAATGGTATCGCTCAGGGATCTGTGCCTGATCCAGCACTTTTCAACATTTTTATCAATGATTTGGATGTGGGGGTAAAGACCTCACTGGCCAAATTCACAAGTTATGGGGGAGTGTGATCATGCTTGAATATAGGCTGCAGATATAGGCAGATCTAGACAGGCTGGCAAGTTGGGCTGATTGGAACAAGATGAAGTTCAACACTGAGAAGTGTGAAGTGCTTCATCTGGGGACAAACAATCCCCAACATATTTACAGGCTCAGTGGCACCAAACTGATTAGCACCATGACTGAAAGGGACCTGGGGGTAATAATAGACCATAGTATGAGCATGAGCCGGCAGTGTGATGCTGTTGCCGAAGTAAAAACCAAAAATATAGAATGAAGTCTACTTATAATAGTGAAATTTGTACATATGGGGCACATTTGCACAAGACACTAACTGCGCTGTAGCCTAATAACAACGCACAATAGAGTGCTGGGCAAAAACCATGCTAATATGCTACTGAGCAGTAGTATTAGACTACTGTGTAGTAGGGCTGTGAGAATCTTCAGTCACTGATTCGATTCAGTGGAGATTCAGTCTTTTTTGGTGACTGAATCTCTGAATCTGAATCAAATCAAGAGACCCTTTAATCTCATCGTAACCCTTCAAATTAATTTGGAGAGATTTGGAGAGATTCAAACATTCGGACACAGATGCAGCTTTAAATGTCTTTTCTACATACCTCAAGGTACCAGGCAGCTCATGACTGCTGATATGGTGGGGCAGAAGGAGCATCCCATGGGAGTGCAGGAGGGTCCCTAGTGCGCTAAGCGGTGGACACAGAAGTGGACCGAAAGCACTTCTGGTCCACTACCAGGTCCGCTGCAGAGTGCACAGGGGACCCTCCCTGCTTCCGGCTCGGCAACTGGTGCCTCCTGGGTTTACGGGGACACCCTGGGTCCCCCGGCGGCCAATTGCCAAGCCAGGGGGCTGCAGGGGCGGGGGTCCCCCACGCGCTCGATGGCGGACCTGGAAGTGGACCAGAAATATTTCCAGTCCACTTCTGGGTCCACTGTCAAACATGTGGGGGGCCACCCCATGCTCCTGTGGGACGCTCCATCCACCCTACCATCTCTGTGTTCATGAGCCGTACCAGGTACCTCAAGGTACAGGGGCGACATGTAGGGGATGCACATGGGTGCATGGGCACCCCCTGAGTGTGGCGGTGCACCCCCTGCAAAAGGGCAGTGCCTGCAGATGGTACCTACTTGCCACCCCACTGCTGTCATCAGTGGCATCTGTGGGCAGTCCATGATCCCCGCTGGCTGCCGCCAATGCTTTTGGCAGCGGCTGTGGGTGGTCACTGACCCTTGGTTGGTGCTCGCCACCCCCCCCCGACAGCACTGGCGGTGTCTGTGGGAGCTCCCCCACTTATTGCCGCCGCTGTGCTCCCCCAGCCACCGGGGGCACGTGCTGTTCATGTCGAGGTACGTTGAAAAAACATTTAAAGCTGTGTCTATGGCCGAATTGCTGATTCTCTGAATCAGCATCAAATCTTCAGATTCGGCCAAATCGAATCAGGACAGTGATCCGAATCAACGAATCGAATCACTGTCCCCTGATTCGGGATGAATCTGAATCAAATACGGTCCATTTCACACAACTCTGCTGTGCACCTACTGTGCAGTAAGCGTCACTAAAAATCCATGCAATGACACTACTGCGCAGTAACACAAGTTCATATGTGTTGATTTAGTACTTAGTTAACTAAGTGCTAAACTTAATGCACAGTAATTATGACACATTAATGAACACGTAGATGCACCCCATGGTGTTATAGAGCGTCAGGAACCAGTTCTGAAACTTCTGTAGTACCTTGGAAAACTGGAGATAATGGCAAAGGTGACCTATGAAGGGTATTTTTTAGACAGTTTAAGATTCTTTTTATACATCATAAAGATCCATTTGGTGCCTACCCAATGTGATAAATCTGCTGGGTGCATTGACTCTGCTGATCCTACTTTCCCCTACTGAGCAGGTTGATGGCTAGATAGAAGAAACAAATTAATGTAGTCCTGGAAAAGTGTTGCATTTTGAAGGATATTTCTGATTCTTTTATTTCTATGCCAAAAGAACACTAATCTTAGTTTTATTGATACTATCAGAACAACAATGATCAAGGAATTCCTGATGTCAGGATTAATCATTATTGTTCATGTTTTTCATTCTAGCCTTTTCATTATACTCAGTATCAACAGAGATAATGTTCTCAAAGACACTCAACATTAACCTAACTTTACTGCTACTGAAATCATTGACAGATTTACTATTTACCTTTATGGGAGCAAACTTGCTTTAAGGGTTTTTGAAAATACCACTTAATTGTTGCCAGATTTATCTGGTTTCCATTTTTTCTATGCATTTTGCCTATGATTTTCAAAATAGTAATTTCATTTTTAGCCCTTGTACCTTGTAGGTAAGATGCTACTACTTCTCTATTCCCTCCATTTTATATTCACCAATTGTAATGCATAAGAATTTATTTCTAAAATGACTAATGACTTCAAAAACAGCATTTTCACAGCTATCTAATTTGTGTCAGTAAAGGCCTTGGAGAAGAATTTGCAGCCATACTTCCACTCATGGTGTCTTTCTGTGTGTAACAGGGAGCCAGTAACCCTGTTAAGGAGCCGACTAAGAGAAACATTAATTGCCAATAAGACACGCCTAGACCAGCCCAGGAGCTGAGCCGAGACTTGTTAATTGTCAATTAAGATTTCACAGACCAGCTGCAAGGCCAACCAGGAGGTGTTAATTATCACCTAGAGACTTTGTATCATAAGGCCTGAGGCTGATTAGAGACTTAGCCTGGAAGGGGAACCAAAGCAGAGGCTGGGAACTGGTCAGAGCAATGAAACAGTTTTTCCTGTGCAGAGGCACAGGCACAAGGGATGAAGTGGGGAAGCTTTCTCTTATGGACAGCAGCCGGCGGAACCTGCGGAGATTTGCAAGTGACACTGGCATGGCAGTCTCCAGGACAGGTACTCCATGTTAATGAGAGACTGTGACTGAGGGAAGCTGGCACGGTTATTCCCAGTATTCTGAGAGACTGTGACTAAGCGAGGAGGGGACCAGATATGGATGCAGAGGTCCCAGGGACTGTGTCTTATTAAAGAGCCCTGCTCATCCCAGGTAGGGGTAAGGAGAGAGGGGCCTGCAAGCCACTGTAAGTAGTTTTGGCCTGGCAAGCAGCCATTTGTTTGTGGGCACAGGAGCACAAGACGAGCTGCCCTTCACGTTCCCTGAATATAGAAAGCCTGCAGCCTAAGTTTACATTCGTATTGTGCTAGTGGGAGCCCAGCCCCAGGTCAGGATGGGGAGTAGCATGTTATAGCCTTTATTAAATCAGAAGCTTCCCACCTGCGAGCTCTTTACAATTTTTTTTTTATCCCATCAAGTCATGGCAGACGAGAATGAGCTCAGGCATGGGAAGCGGGTCCTAACATGCCCCTTTGATTGATCCAGGCATCCTGCTCACACTGTGATAAGAGAATCAAATGTTTGGCGTTTTGTTTGTTTCACACCCCCCCCCCGACCCCCCCCCCGGTACTTACTTCAGGATTTATGATCAGTCCTGAAAATTAAAATGTTTCAAGGCTCTTCAAGTCTTCTTCCTTCCTTTGGGCTGGCTCTTCAAAACATTACTGGATGTGTCTACACATGCAAGTAATTTGAAGCAATAAACTCTGGATTAGTTTGAGCCAAAGTAAACTGGTCCTGGGTGCAGCATCTACATGTGTGCCTGGGACAGCAGCAATTTGAGCTGGAGTGCAGCAGGTTACACCAGGGATGCTCCTACCTTATTCTGCTCTGGGCTCTGGGTGGTGACCTTGGGTAGTTTTGAGGCTGGCTGTGGCATGAGGGTGCTAGAAGTGCAGAGCTATGTGACTAGGCAGCAGGCAGGAATCTGGTCCCGTGCTGGCTGGGCTGATCGGGAGCAATTTACACCAGAGTTCAGCATCTACATGTGTGTTCAGTTGCAATTAATTACTCCTCCATAAGATAGAACTGTTGGGGTACTCTCCAGGAAAGTACTATCTTACAGCAGTGTTAGTTTGCTGTGGCCTAAAACCACCACATGTGTAGATGGTGATGCTTTATTCTGGAGCTAATTACTCTATAGTAAAGTGCAGTGTAGAAGTGGCCACTATGATGCACTTTCTAAAACCTCTCTTGTGCCTTTTATAAATTCTGATTCAAATTCTGCTACTCATAATCAACCTTGGAATCCAAGAGAAAAAAAACCCAGAGAATATTGAAAAGTCAATTATTCTCAAACTGAAATCTTCTAATTTCATATAGAGCAGTGCCCACACGCTGCTATGACTACTTTTAAATTCTCTCTGTGGGACTGGGAATAGAAACCACACAGATGCTACCTTTAGACTCCCAATGGAGTAACCTCATACAGGCTATTTTCAATAATGCTTGTTAATACCCTCCTACCAGCTCAGATATGCTGGACAGGGAATTGGAAGGAGGAGAGCCTGGTCTCATCCAGTTGCCAGTCCTTTCTCCCTGCTCCCTTTCCTGCCAGAGCAACAGCAAGGGGTAGGAGTTAGCAAGTGTGAAGTCACTGCTCTGTTGAAGAAGTATGGGGAGGCCATGAGTGTGTGTGTTCATGTGAGTGGGTATATTTTACACCTGACTAAATTCCTGTGCTGATACATAAAAATGGGTCACAATCTGGCCCTTGGCAATTTTTAACTGACTGAAGGCCAAGTTCTATTCTCACTTGCATTGTGAATCAGATAAACTCAGCTCATGAGGCCAACAGATTTGCTCCCAAATCACTTCAGCGTGAGAGAGTGGGGTTGGGGGCCTTATTTTTAAAAATATGTTTAGCTTTTGTCCTTTAAAATTTCTGCTGCTTTAGTCTACAGTGGAAATACGAGGGCAGTTATTTGACTAAACATGATGAAAAAATGGCTGACTGACTTGCTGAAGTTCACTGTTAGGCTATAAATACTTTGACTATTTTTTTAGAATGACTTGTTTTACCTCTTGCTTGAATAATCAGTTGTCAATGATAGACTCTGACATAATCAGGGACAATTTTCTGAAAGGCAAAAATTATTTACATTTCACAGCTGACTGACTAATGTTATGTCTCTGTCTGCTGAATCAAGACTATAAATGCTGTCTCTAGCCCTTCTGCCTTACTTGGGATTCAAAACAGAGCAATGTGTAAGTTTTCCGACCAAATGCTGAAGGCAGCAAGCCTTTTGTGGCAGTTTTCTGCGGGAAATCCATGCCATTCTAGCGAGCTTTTTTTTTTAAAGTGATAATGGCATCTTGTTCTGGTACACTTCTTTAATGCCAGCTAAGGGAATCATGCTTTGACAGTTAGGTGTCAAGAATATCACATTTGGAGACAACACAGCTGCAGTGTTAAGACTGTAGAGGAGGTGGGGTGAAGTTTGTGTTACAGTTATTGTAATACATATCACCAATGGTCTCATGTCAAAATTATCCCTATGGCAAACTAGAGACTTCAATTTCCATGTCAGAGGAAGTTGGATAAGAATAAGAGTCCTACATTGTTGGTTCCTGGAAAGTGATTACTAAAAACACTGCTAGGCAGCCATCCCTATAGTCCCAAGTTTCATGCATAAGTGGTTATCCTGGTCTCAGATGTTGCATGTTTCAGCCCTTCAGATAGCAAGTGCCTAATGTGGGTAGCAGTGTTGTTAATATTTTGGTGCTCTGCAAAGGAAGATCAAAGAAAAGTGGGGGTGGGGATACTAGCTAAACTAGAATAATAACAGCTATTTGTGTCATTTTAATGAGACAGATTTAATCTGCATGGTCAAAGTCTATGACAGAGTTCTCTTAATGATTCCTATCAAATATGTCAACATTACAAATCTCAAATGACTTTCCTAAATGCAAGCGCAATGCAACCTGGAATTATGAAGTTGAGCTGGGATTTTTTTTTTCTTACAGTCACAATTTTGCAACAGTAAGTCATCTGACAATTTTGCTGATGGTATGTACAACAGGATGAAATCCAGCTTGCTCTTTGTGAACAGTATTGACTGCAGTATTTATCAATTGTTGTCAGGAGGCATAAATGTAATTCTGATACTCGGAGAGTAGACTCACTGAGAGAGAGGATGCCATTTTTAAATAGCCACATTTTATTATACTTTTAAAAATGTGATGTTTAAATGTGCTGGACAAATGTACAAAAGGAGAGAAATAATGCTGAAAGCTATTTGTATATGCTGCTAATTGGCTGGAACAGTAGGTGGGTTAATTTTTTTGAAAAGGATTATTTAATGATAGTCACTGAGTCAATGGACATGTCTACACTAGACAGTAGCGATGAGCTATGGCAACATAGCGTTGGTGGGCACAAATCGTGATGCTGATGCTACTGAGCAGTAGGGTCAGAAACAACACGTGGCACCGGGACTGTGCAATTCTGGTGGTTTTACACCTTAAAGCAAGTACTAAATGATTGCACAATAACAACTGTGCAGTTGGGCGCACATGTAGATATGCCCAATGTATACTGACACCTGTCCATGTGAGGAGACTGTTATATTATGAAACCCTGAGTCATGTCATGTCACTAGACCCAGGAAATACAGATAGGCCTAATTTTCATGGGAGGATCTAGGATTTTGAAAAGCAGGGGTGCAGATGGTGTGGTCCATCCTCACATATTACACATATTTCTCCAGTTAAAAATAAACTAGAAGCTTTAATAATAAACTAGGAGCCTAGGGCTACTTATTCAACTGAAGGTTGAAGCAAAAACAAATATAACTTTATTGGAATATGCATTAATTTGCTCTATCACCTGTTATGTATAAAACTAGACAAACATCAAAAGACATTTCTCATTAGTCCTGCAGTCATTAGAATTAAATGTACATCTCTTTTTCAGATTCATAAAACAAAATCTAACCTTTTAAACATCTTGACAGTGCATCTAATGCTTCATTTAAAGTTATGTCCACACCTGAATTTATGTTCACCTGAATTAATATTTCCATTTCCATTTGACTGGGAATGGAAGGGGTGCACCCCTCCTGAATCCCCCCCTGGTGACTTTGGATTCCTCAATTTTAAGGTGTCAAACTTGAGGAGCCTGAAAATAGCCTGCTTTTTATAGACTGGTTGCCCAGAACATTATGAAAACCTGGCCCTTTCAGAGTACTTCTAATTAGGCACCAAAAATCACTAGTTGCTTTTGAAAGTCTTGGTTCTAGTTACAATTTTTATCAGCACTTAAGTGACATAACGTCATGCTACATGGAACAGGACGTGAACAGTCCGACCCAATGATAAAAGCAAAGTTTTGGAACTACTCAAATGTCCAGGAACAAGGCAGGGAGCTTTTTGAGGCGGATGGAGTGTCCCACAGGGGCTGGGCAGGGGGCCCCGCATGCTCAGCAGCAAACCCAGAAGTGGACCAGAAGTACTTCCGATGCACTTCCGGGTCCACCTTCGAGCGCTGTTTAACAGCCTACGAAGTGTTGCCCCAGTTAGACTTAAGAAGGGCCCATTTGAGCAGAACAGTAGGAGTGCAGTTCAGATGAGGTTGCCTGTTACAGCTCCGAACCAACCCTTGGAAGCCAAATCCCCATTTTTAAAAGATACAAACTGACATCTCTTTAGAAAATGGGACTTAAGCTCCAAAGCCATTTCAAGTGATCTGTTGAATTTATAAGCTTAGTCCTTCTGTATGGCCCACAGGCTATACCCATACCATGAATTCATTTGTTTCCTCCTACCTCCTTACGCTAGCTTGAAAGGAAGAAATGATTAAAGCGGTTGAGAAGGATGGTCTATGGTGTAGCCTGGTTCTTCTGAAAAGTGAGGTTCATGAAATGAATCTGATAAACCACAAAGCAGCTAGGGATCAGTTACAGCCCTGGGTTTAGGGAAAGTAGCTTGAAATATCTGCACCCTCCGACTAACAAGCTGTTTAGTAGCTTGAGTTAAGCAGGTTGTGAGAGCTCTGGAGGTAAGAAAAACCTACTAGCAATGAAGTGTTTAAGTATATAGACATATGTGAAAGCAGGCAATGGATGTAGGTTTGTAGGAGACATACAGCTGACTTCCTGGTTTGCAAAAGCCTTCCCTGAGAACTGCAGTTGTTATGCTCCTCTCTGGGCAAGCTGTGCCAAGCACTCCAAGCTGTGTTTACTCCCGATGAACTTTCTATCTTGTTTTAGTCTATTGAGAATAATCTTTTCTTGGTAGCTTAGCCCTGCCTCTCTGATTACTCCCCCCAGGTTGCTGATCTGAATCTACCTTTTCCATGTTATTTTTAGCAAGCCAGATTTTTTTGTTGCATTTATGTTTGGAAGAGTGATGTTGCTTTTTGTTTACATTAAATGAGTTAAATAGTCTCCTGGCATCCTATAGTGGAGCTTTTTCAGTCAGGCTCCTGCACTCTACAGTTGTCATGCTGCTTGCTTCTCCCACAGTCTCCCTGGAGCATACTGCCAGCCAGCTTTCCATTCAGCTGTCTTCTTCTGTTCAAAGTAATATAAAACAGAAACTGTTCTTTCCTTCATTCAAATGTGTCATTTTTTATTAAGAAATATGCTTGCAGATCAGCCAAAGATTTGACCTCAAGTTTGTTGGAGCATCTTCATCCAATTTCCCTTTACTGATCAACAGGTGCAGGATGTCTTCCTTTTAGTCCTTTTTACGTATTTCAACCATGACAATATTGTTTGCTTCACTTTTCACCAACCTCATTTACAGTTAAACAGTTTCTTTTTGCTTTATGTGGCTGTATTTCTTGCCATTTTTTCTGTATATTAGTCTCAAAATGGCCCTGCTGTATCTATTCTTATTTCTGAGTGGTTCCTATTTCTCATTAGTTATTATTTTCTCTAATCTACATGTGTGGGTCCAGTCTGAGGACTCTGTTTATGTAAATCAGGAAATGCTCAATGGAATAATCTTTTTGAAATAATCAGGCAAGTGTGTTATGCCAAGGGAGTAAGGGGCCTTTATTGTTCCTACTTCAGTTGTAGCACATGGAAGTTCTTCATCTTTAATTATCTTGTCTTTTTTTCCTTCCAGTTACAAGTACACAGACAAAAGGAAAAATGAAATGAACACTGCATGCACTGAGATAGTTACTCTCTCGTTTAAGTGTGCATTAATCCTGTCTCTCAGATTCTTGTATCTTAAAGTTAATACACATTTCAATTGTGCTATCAAGGAGTTAGACTATAGAGAATTTTTAAATTTAAGCCATATCTTATACAGCCTATGAATAGTACATAAAGCATCTCTCTGCATATAAGGACTTCAATGCCCTTGAAGTGTCTAATTCTTTGAATAGGGGATTCACTTAAAAATTGTACCTGATACAGCTAGTATCTTCTTATCCAGAAAGAAAAATCACTAATGCATTTTAACTGTTTTTGAAAGTCAAAGACAGTATCATTTAACCATTCTGTTGGGTCTCACTCCTAGTGTTTAAACTTTTTGACAGATAAAGTAAATGTTTTTACTCCATTTATGAAGCAATTAATTTGTGAAACTATAAGTAATTGGAAGTCAGAGCCTCAGCTAGTGGAGCTATTAATGTAACATTTACTCATTCTGGTTCTGGCTCACACTGACTTCCAGAACTTCCTGAACACGACATTACTTACTGCAGCTGTCCATACTGCACTTTTACCAGATGGAAATTTTTTTTTGTCTTTATTCAGAAATATACAAATATCTCGAGAGAGGAAAACAAAGACTAATTCATAGCTTGAAGTGTTGCATTTATTGCATATCTGGACAGAATACAATATGATACCTCCATTTCTTTTGCAAAAATTAACATACTATATTGTGGTTATTCCATCTTAGCATCACAAATACAGCAGTAGGGCTGTGCAAAGCATCGGTACTTGATTCAATTTGGTGGAGATTTGGCCTGATTTGGTGACTTAATCTCTGAATCCAAATCAAATCAGGAGACCCTTTAATCTTTCCGAATTGAATTGCAACCCTCCAAATCAATTTGGAGAGATTTGGAAACATTCGATGACTCAGACATAGACACAGCTTGAAATGTTTTTTCTACATACCTCAAGGTGCCAGGCAGCTTGTGAATGCTGAGATGCTGGGACACATGGAGTGTCCCACAGGAGCATGGGGAGCTCCCCAGTGCACTCGGCGGCAGACCCAGAAGTGGTGCCTCCTGGGTCTGGGGGGGCACCCAGGGTCCCCTGTGGCCAATTGCTGAGCCAGGAGGGTGCAGAGGGACCCCCCACGCGCTCAAAGGTGGACCCGGAAGTGGATTGGAAGTACTTCTGGTCCACTTCTGGGTTTGCTACTGAGCATGCGGGGCCCCCTGCCATGCCCCTGTGGGACACTCCATCTGCCCCAGCATTGCAGCGTTCACAAGCCGTGCCTGGTACCTCGAAGTATGTAAAAAAAATATTAAAGCTGTGTCTGTCCAAAAGCCGATTCTCTGAATCAGCATTGAATCTTCAGATTTGAATTTGGCTGAATCAAACTGGGGACAGTGATTTGAATTAATTAACCAAATCACTATCCCCGATTCGGGCCAAATCCAAATCCGACTCTAATACTTTGCACACCCCTATACAGCAGCATATAACATTAATGGCACCAGATAAGCTACTGGGAGATTTAGATAAGCCAATTCTAGTTCAGTCAATTGGAATGTTAATGCTAAATTTTTGGCAACTTGCTGGTTGGTAGTAATGAATATATTACTTCAAGCTAAAAAAAGCATAAACAATAAAGATCTCATTATAAATGAGAACGAGTAAGTTATTTTTTTAAAGGGATGTAATAGTATAATACATGCAATATGAATTTAAACAGTTTTTGTGGCTTGGTTCAGTCTGTAACTTCAAAATACTGAATTAAGTTTTTCTTTATCTGTGTAATGTCTAGTCTGTTATAGTCTTCCAAATTTCAAAGCCCGCAATATAATTTCTGACACACACACAAACTGTAAACAGAAAGCACTAGAGTGAGTAGAACAAATTTATGAGACTTTTTTTAAAGCTTTAAGAAGTACATTACATTAGATGCAGCACTGCTAACACGGACTTGAACAGTGAAGAGAAGACACTGCATAAACAGAAGAAAGAAACTCACATGAATAGGTGTTCTTTGTACAGTAATAATATAGTAAAAAAAAAAAACCAAGCCACACACCAAACAATGAAAAGGGGAAATGTTCCTAAAAGATGCCCAAATCCATTCCAAAATATCATCTTGGGTATCTTAAGCAGAGCCTCAGGACATGATTCAAAAGACAAAATTTACAAGACACGGGAGAAAATTGTAAAGAAGTACCCTTTTAAGATTGCAGTTCTAGTCAATGATCCTATTTCATGTGGTCTCCTGCTCTGCTCCTTCCCTGCTTATCTGCTCTCTTCTTTCTTAATACTTATTGTCCTACATTTTCTCTACTGGCTCTTAGAGCTTTGAGACATATTTAACCAGGTTATTCTGTAGTCAATAATAGCCTGAGACACACACACACACAAAATCATCATCTACTTTGGTTAGTTTATAAGGTGCAAATCTACCCTACCTTCTTAGAGCTTTGCCCCATGCTTCCATTCACACTCATGGTGAAAGTTTTCAAATTGCAAAGCTGGGCCCTTTGTGCCATCTGCATTATTACCAGGGTGCGACATGGTGTCAGGAAGAGCCATTTGGAAGTATTTTGGAAGATGGTGGAATAAATGCCTTTTCCTCTTTCCCTGCCATCTTCTACTGATAGAAAATGTTCCTCTTTGCCTCTCCAAGGGCCAAGCTGTCTACTGTATTTTCTTTAATGTTTTGTTATGCCTAATTCTAATAAAATTTCAGTGTATTTGTTTAAAAATAGGAGCTTTTTGACTGAAAGCTGGGGTATGAAAATATTTGTTCTGGATAGAAACCCTGACTTTTAGCAATTAAATTAAAAATCTTGCTTTATGGAGCTATTTAAAACTGCATGATTCAGTGCAAAACCAGATGCTCAGTGGAACAAAATTTGAAATGCTGAATCAATGTGAAGGGTTTTCATCCCTTTCATGCAGAGTAGCATTGCAAGGGACTTAACAAAACTGCAAATGATTATCTGCCAAACTTAGATAGTTCATGTTTTCACAGAGTCCTAATTAAAATTTATCTTCATGCTTATGGAGCTTGGAAGGACCACACAAGATGTTTGTGAGGATGGGAAAATCTGTTACCCATCTCTTCAGTTTTAATCTCTGTTGAATTTCTATTTAAGGACTGTACTAATATTTAGGCAGATTGTGACATGCAATCAACAGTCACTTATATTAGCCTTGCAGTTATGGCTTCTCTTGTAGAAAGACTCCTTAAAGAGTTGAACAGGTGCATAGTGGAACGTTCAAGCTGCCGCATAACTGCAGTTCCTGTCTCAGGTAGCTCAGGAATCCTGGGAGTGGGGAATACTTTGGAGTGAGGAATAGGCCTGTGTCACATGCTCACTCCTTACTGAGGCTAGTATACTATATCCCACAAGAGTGCAAAAGCCAGTGTATTTTCTCCTTGTGCCTCATTGAAGAAGAGTGCCCCCAGGTTCTTTCCTCAGGAATATTGCTAACTAGCCAATGATAGCATGCAGTAAATGAGAGCAATGAGGGTAAAAAGACTAAATGGTCTACCCTTCTGTCATGCCAAGAGAGTGCTCTGGTGCTATATTATTGTCACTAAAGTAATAATGCACCCATAGAATCATAAACCTCCACCAAACCTGAGGAACTCAGCAACAAGTACCTGATGACCAAACTTTATAATAATGTAACCCAGGCGGTACTCCAAGACTTACCCCCTCTCCAATTGCAGGGATCAAAGCAGTTACACAAGTGCTGTGGGAGGTGTAGGGACTCTCCTCCCCCTATAGAGCAGAGCCAGACCAGCAATGGGGACTTAACCATATACCTTTTAATGAGGGAACAATACTGGGAACATAACAGGCATAAATCAGAGGGTATAGTGGACACTACAGTGCCCCAAGGGGCCAGGATTCAACAAAGCTTAGACACTTACAATCATTGACAAAAGACAGGGTTAACAATATATAAAACACAAACAGCAGAGCAAACAATACAGGTTGGTGAAATGTAAAAAGGCACAAAATACAAAATGTTGAATGACAAGGAAATATAGGGCATAGGTACCTGGAGGGAGGAGAAAGGGGGGAAAACACAATGGCCCCTTTCCACTGCAAGTAGATTTGCTTCTTGTTAGCTCACTCACCCCAGCTGAGACTTGAACTCAGATCTCCCATCTGGGAGGTAGAAATGCTGCTACACAGCCACCAGTGGTGGCGCTACTCCAGGCTGCTAGGGGTCTTAACCTTCCCAGAGCCCTGGCCTCATGTCGAGCTGCCTGGCCTCTGAGTGGAGGAGGTGGAAGCAGGACTGGGAACCTTTTGGGTTGCTGCTCAGATCCTTGCTGGAGCTGGGGAGCCTTGCCTGCTGGCTGCAGCCTCTCGTAAGGGATCCTAGAGCCCGGTATGGACCCTCTCCTGCTGGCCGCACACCATGCTGCTGAGGGTCCCACTGCTGCCTGCAGGTCCTGCTCCTTCAGGCTCTTCTGAGGCAACTGTAGCTGCCCCGCTGGCTCAGCTCTTGCCAGCTCTTTGAAGCTCCTTCCTTGTGGTCCCTCACTGGTCTCCCCTGAGTCAGCTGTGCTGCCCCTTTTATCCCCCTCCAGGTGACCCAAGGGGCCAATCAGGGAACACGGAAGGTGAGTCTCTGGGGCCTGATTGGTGCGGAAAAGGAATCCCAAGTCCTTGAATCATCTTTTGCCCTTTCCAAACCCCTGGGCTATGTCACTTCCAGCTAGCCCGTCACATCAACATAAGAAGTGCTATACTGGATCAGATTACTTATCTATGTAGCTCAATATCCTGGCTGTTACAGTGGCAGATAATAGACACTAAGTGGAAGAGTATACAGGGACTATATAGACTGATATGTCCTCTGCCCCTCTTCCCTTATAGCTTTCAGTATCAAGAGGCCTACAGAATCCTAAATTTTAGGTGGCACACCAGGTATCATGTTTAATACCCACTGACAGACCCGTTTTCTATGAATTTCTCCAGTTTTGAACTAGGTTCTATTATTAACCTCTATAATATCTTACAGTAATGGCTTCCACAAACTGATGCTATGCTGTGTGAAAAAGAACTTATACTAGGGCTGTGTGAAGCTTTGGGTGCTGATTTGATTTGGAGGAGATTTGGCCCGATTTTGGCAGCCAAATCTCTCAATCCGAATTGAATCAGGCGACCAATTAAAAGGACCAAATCAGTTTGAAGCTCTTTGAATCAATTCAGAAAAGATTCAGAGACCTTCGGAGATTTGGGCAGTCCCCACTCGCTGCCTCAGGGAGCGGGACCCAGACTCCGTGCTGGTAAGTAGGGGGTGGGGGAGTGGGGGACTGGTGGAGGGGAGGTGGAACCATGGGG
>NW_017729004.1:22999254-23005074 GCF_001723915.1 Gavialis gangeticus | reverse complement strand
TCCCAGCTCTTTAAAAAAAAAAAAAAGCCCTGTACTCACTAGCTGCTGTAGTGGCCTCAGGGCTTGTGACAGAACCCCCATGCAGTGGGGGGCAGTGGGGATTGCCCCCTTGCCTGGCAGCAGCCAGTGAGTGGGAGCTTTTTTTTTTTTTTTTAAGAGCTGGGGCCAGGCGGGGCAGCCATGTGGGGGGGCTGGGAGAGTGGTTGGGGGGTTTGTGGCAGAGTTCCCCCCATGCAGCAGGGGCAGTGGAGATCATCCCCCACCCCACCTGGCAGCAGCCAGTGAGTGTTGGGCTTTTTTTTTTTTTTTTTTTTTTAAAATTGCCGGGAGCTGGGACCAGGTAGGGCAGCCATTGATGGGGCTGGGAGAGCAGGCAGGGGTCAGGGGGCTCATAACAGAGCCCCCATGCAGTGTTCAGCAGCTGAATCTCTGAATCAGATTCGTCCACATCGATTCGGGACAGTGATTCGAATCACTGAATTAATTCACTGTCTCTTGAATTGGCTAAATTCGAATCTGAAGTGAATACTAGCTGCTTTGCACAGGCCTAACTTATACTTGTTTGTTTAAATCTGTTTCCTAATAATTTCAGTGTGTGTCTTCTTGTTCAAGTATTCAGAGTCAACTCTTTGAAACAGCAGGAAGACTTGGGTTTACTAAGCTTTGGATCAGGCCCTAGAAGTACAGTAGTCTCAATGGATAATGAAAGTATTCTCATTGTGCCTGACAAACACAATGAATGTATTTATAGTCTATTTCTATTATATTTCTTACTGGTTTATGAAACTCATTAAAAAGAAACTCCCTATTATCCTTAAGCTAAATCCAGACATTCAAAAGCCTGAGGCAGAAATTATCTGAGTTTTGTGCATTACTCTAAGTGCCCTAGGTTAGGTCAGGAGTGAAAAAGAACAGATATTCACCCTTTGGTGGTGGTAGCGGGGGGTATGTAGGCTACCTGCACTGGCTGAGGCCAGCAGGTTGGGGGTGTTCTTGCATGCCTCGTAGCAGGTTGCCAGAAAATGCCATGCCCAGCTGAGTAGCTGAACAGATGGACCATTCCTGATTGGTCAGCATGGAGCCTCTCCCCAGCCCTCCCTTCCCCCACCACCAGTGGCCCCTACTGTATTGCCCTGACCTCCCAAGACCTGAGCCAGTACATCTGGGGAGCTGTATGTAACAGGGGGCCTGCTCGGGGCTGATCTCCACATGGCCCGCCCACCTGTTCTTGGGCTAACTGCCCACCTTCTCACCCCCCACGCCTTGTTTGGTAATTTTGGTATTAAGCGGAAGGCTGCCCATTTTCTGCCCTGATGTTAGGGGGCGCTATCTGCAGCTCCATTACTCCCCTACACCGCAGCCCAAGCCTCGCAGATGGCATCTCGATGTTCTCATAGTCACCAGCCCCCACACTGGGCCCCAGAACCCTACTATTGAACCCCACATGGATTCCTCCCTTCAAGTGGACTCTTCTGCTGTCATACCAGGCAATATAGCTCCTGAAACTGGTTCCCCTTTGGATGTGGTCCCCTCACTGAGACCTTCGGCTCCTCTAGCCCTGGCTCACCTCCAGGCCGGTCGGGACCCCAGGCCCATAGCTCTTGGGCGTCCCTCGTGGTGAGCCCCAGGCCCTTCGACCATTCTGGTCCTGGCCCCAGCATAGGCCAGTCAGGGGAAACTCCAACAGGCCTGAGTCTATGGCCTCTTTTCCTCTCTCTAAGGGTCCACCCCCTGGGCCCTCCACACAAAGGGGTTACCCACCTCAGGTAGGCTCAGGTGGCCTCAGCCCCACCTGGCCTCCAACTCTCCCTCTCAAGGTCTCGAACCCCCACAGGGTTCAGGCAGCCTCACCTGTACCTGGCCCTGGCTCCCTACTCTCTTCCTCGGGGCTTGCACCCCAACAACTACCTCCAATGGAACTACATCCCCACGACTGCCTCCAATGGAATGCAACCCACCCAAAGGTGAGGGCTAGGGGTTAAGGCACCCCAACCTGCCTTTCACTAGGGTGGTAACTGGCCTGGCATTTCCTGGGGGCTCCCGCACCACTGGGAGCCCCACCAGGCCACCCACTCCTGGCAGGGTGCAGTTTTAGGTCAGGACCAGGACCAGGACCAGGACCAGGACCCTCCTTGACATCCCCTACAGCTCCTCCCTTACCTCCCAATGATATCAGCAGCCCTCCAGCCAGACAATGTTGTTGCCTGCCCACTAGCAGCCAAACTGCACTGTTTATATGGGCAGCCCTGAATCTAAAATGGCTGCCCTCATTAGGCACCCGGTGGCTGCCAGCTCCAGGGCCTTAAAGTGGCAGGCACACACAGTGCCCTACCACACTGTACAGTGGAGGCCTCTGCTCCCTCCCCTGCCTGCTGCCTGGCCACCACTGACAGCTGCAGGCAGGAGGTGGGGCTTGGGATAGAGTCTTTTCTGGCTCATCTCTGTGAAAGCCTGGGAGCAGATGAGCATGGGCCGAGGTTAGTGTGCTGCCCTGCAAGGCAGGGTTAGAAGCGGACCACAAAGCAGCCTGGGATACCGGCAGACTGCGACCTAGCTTGAGTCCCTAGGGGATCTGGTAAAAAAGTTCAATAGACCAGTCTAACCTTAATTGCTTACTTCTGATACCACACTGATCCAGGTCTATCTTAGACTGGGTTCTGTTATTTTTAAACCAGTCTGTGTGCTGAATTTCTGTTTGGTAATGGGTGTAGATGGGTTTCCAATCATTTAACAGGTGTAAGTGTAACATCTGTACTTGACCTTAAAGTACTTAATTAAAAAATAGATAGCAACAGAAGCTGTTATTAATATTGTTTTCAAACAATTAATATTGTTTGAAAAATTACCGTAGCATGTCCACTACTGAGAGTGAAGAACAGGCCAATGCTCATCTGTTTCACAAAGAGATGTGTTACTACTTTTTTATTAAACTTGTTTACATACACCTGCCAAACACCTAACTTGTCAACTTGCTGCACAAAAACATTTCAAGAATTCCAGCTGTATTATGTCATATTTTGGCAGCAAATTTTAAATAAAACAAAATTATACAAATTATATGACTATCTTCCCTGCTGCTCTTGTTTCTAATGCCCCAGCCTCAATTGTTTGGCTCTTATGCTTCCTTCAGAATCTGATAATTTTTTTCTTATCTTTTATTGAACTATGGTTTCTTTAGGTTATTTTTGCCAGAAGGTGTGATTCTTTTAAAATCTGTCATATTTTGACAAGCTAAAACTGAATCTTTAAGCACACTGATTTCTGAGGGGGAAGATTTGCCTTGAAAGACATTTCCTTTCCTTTGTACTTTATAGTTTTATTTAAGTTTTAACACTGGAAAGGAATTACTTTTATCTCCCATTCAAATAAGCTAGATCCAAATGTAATAAAACTAAGTCAAATAACAGGCTTAGTCCAAACTAGATCCTTTTTTTCTCCTTTTCTTTTTTCTCCTTTGATTCATTTCACCATATTCCTCATACCTGTGTATCTCTGTTATTCTAGTACTGTACCATTTCTAAAGAGAGGTTAGAACTTGCCCCAAACATTTCCATCCAGCATAGTTTTATAGTGTAGATGATTTGGACTCTGCAAAGAATCCAAATTGCTACCCTTGTGACTTCAGGATGAGTGATTTGAACTATGTTAATAAAAAACAGGTCATGATGCCATTGCTCTGCACACCATTACTCTACCTGAATACTTTATTTTTTTGATTCCTCCTACATGGCAAAGTGAGTACAGTATGTTTACACCTGGTTTTCCTTTGAAATAAGACTGGAATATCTTCTCTTTTGACAACTTCTGGTTCCTTTTGCATTTTGATAAAGAACTAAGTTATCAGTCCTTTTACTTTGGCTCTGGAATAGCTTTGACAAATTCTTTGGGAGGAGCGTTTAGCCAATTTAAAATCAATAGCAACAACAGCAGAAGCAGCTGCTTCCCATCCAATTCCTTTCACTCACCATTAGAAGCAATTTTGGCTAAAATGGATGACATCGTAGAGTACTGATTAACATGAGTTTCTTTATTTAGCTTGTGCATTTTACTTTTCTTTCATTTGTTTTTAAATGAATTTTCATAGGCTGAGCCAAGAACAAATGACACAAAGCACAAAAGCTGGCAAGGCAGTGGGGCGTTAGATAAGTAGGACCCACACATGACTGCAGTGGCATGAGCAAAGTAACTTGTTTTTTCTGCAAGAGTTACAGCTTGCTGACATATAATTGAAGCTGTACAAGGTTCCAATACAGCACTTAGAGAATGATCTACAGAAGCCAAACTATTTTTTAAACAGATACCTTTCTACCTAGTCAATAAAATATAACAGAGTGGAGAATCAGATTTGTAGTGGCATTTCATATGTGGAAAGAAAGCTCAAATTGGTGTTACCTTGACATCTGAGTGCTTAACAGCACAAGCTTAAGTGTTGTTAAAGCACAGGCATATTTATATGTATATATGGGCATGTTTGTATATATAACTTTGCTGATGTTATCTGTGTTGTCACAACTCTGTGTATCCATTATCTGTAGGTTTATGGGTGAAGACTCAAGCCAGGATAGAAAAATTTGTGTAAAACCCCTAAATCTGAACTTGGCGAAAGTTACTGTTGTCCCATGCCTGACAGACAGGAGAAGGGACACACTCATACACACAACACTGAATTTGTATGGTAGGGCTTTTTAGAGAGTATTTTTCTTAAGTTTAAAAGAAAAACTAGATACTGCTGGAGTGCCCTTCCCTTTTGCTATTAGTGACATGCATGTTCCGTAGTTTTGTCAGAGGCTGATCATCAATCTTTTAGCTCTGCCCAGCTCTTCTTGCTTCACCCCTTGACCTGCTTGTTGTTCATTCCCAAGCCACAACTACACACTGAAGCTGAAGTGTCAAACATACATCCAGATCTGGCCCCCTGAAGCTGTTCCAGCTGGCGTGCCAGCCTATTGGTGGGCTACCAGATACTGGGGCCGTGGCCTCCTGTAGAATTCACCGCTGCAACCAGGCCTTTGCCACAGTTAGAGTTCGGCTTGCCACCACTGCCGTTGCTGGCCCCATGGGTCTGGTCTGGATCCAGCACTAGGGCCCAGGGTGTGTTGGATACCCCTACACCAAAGAATTCATCTGATGCCATTGGAGGAGATGAGGGATAATGCCACTTTGACTATCTTTTTTTTCTGCCAGTTGTAAACTCAGTTGGCGGTTGTATACTCCCTTTATCTCCTCTGTGCCTCAGTGATGGATATAAAACATAGTCTCACTGACTGGAAGAAGTGTCAAGACTGTTAAGCTTTTGTAGTTATATTTTATTTATTGATTTATGTGGATTTAATTGTTGACTTAGCTACTGACTTCCACAGAAGCTCCCATGTTCAGATAAGAAAAAATCAGGGGAAGTGCTGACTGTTCTTTTCTGACAAAACTGGTGCCAGAATGTTTTTCTTGAGGCAAGGTTTTTTGTTAGGAATCTTTTTTATTAGACAAACTTCATGGCTGGGATAAAGTTAGAGAGTTTTTGAATGCAAGACATTCTTCCTCGGGTCTTGTGGACTTTCCATTGTAAGTGGCAGATTTCTCTATCTTCCACGTTATGGTAGTGTTAGAGTAGTGGTTCCCAACCTCAGGTCACAACCCAAATGATGGTTGCGGGGACAACTCTGGTGGTGCCACACACGAGGGACGAGCCGCACCATGTGCTGGGAGCTCCTAGCTCTGGGCCGTCACTGCTGCCACTGTTGCACTCTGCTCCCAGCAGCCAGTCATGGCAAAAAAAGGTTGGGAACCACTGTTAGAGTGATGTTGTAGCCATGATGATCCAGG
>NW_017729004.1:22976454-22994254 GCF_001723915.1 Gavialis gangeticus | reverse complement strand
CCACACACGGGGGACGAGCCGCACCATGTGCTGGGAGCTCCTAGCTCTGGGCCGTCACTGCTGCCACTGTTGCACTCTGCTCCCAGCAGCCAGTCATGGCAAAAAAAGGTTGGGAACCACTGTTAGAGTGATGTTGTAGCCATGATGATCCAGGAATTATGTCAGAGGAAAGGATTTTTCAGTATGTATTTTACACAAAGATAATCTTTTTTCAAAGAGTATGTTAATATTGTATGATAACATTTGAATTCAGTTGCATTCTTTCTGAAGAACTTTAAGTTCATGAGTGGTTTTGGTTATAACACTCAGAAATAGCTACATTTCCTTTGATGAAATTAACACAGAATTCCAAAATCGAGAGAGTATAAGAAAAGAAAAGCAAATATTTGTTTAACAAATGTCCAAAAATTCATCTAGAGTCCAATACACACATTAACTAGGTTGACTATTTTATAGGCCACAAATATTTATTATCTATCAAATCTTTATATCTCCGTTTATTTTACAGAGTTTAGTCTTCTTACATAAATAGTCTGAAATCCCTAGATAATCAGTTCTTTCTGCTTTTATTTACTGGAAAATATTTTGCTCCATATTTAGAGGTTAAAAGTTTGGTAACACTTCATCTTGACTGTCCTATCATTCTTATTTATATTCTGGTCTCAGTACTAACACATTCCTTTTGTATTAAATTGGATGCTGCACATGTCTTTATGGAAAGTTAGCTATAGATATTTCTGCTACTTTCCCTGTTAATCTGTAGCAAAGATTTTGAAAGTCCAGATAACAAATCAATCAGAACATGTTTAGTTTTTGGCAATCAGTCAACTCAGGTCATTTTAAGGCCATACTGTTATAAAGATTGATATATAAAGGCTAAAATGGAAGTAATTTTAAACTCTGAAGTTAAACATAACACTGGCAAGATTCTTAAGCCATTTGACAAATACAAGTGACAGGCAGATTTTGAATCATCTGCAGGCTTTTTATAATGTCTCTGGTCTGCATATTTGCTTTAAAACTTGGAGGCCAGTATTGCAATCCCTTCGTTTCAAAAGAAATACTGAATTTAACACAAGTTTGAGGTTCACATGAACTTTGGACTGAAAATTTCAAAAGAACCTGGGGGAATTAGAGGACCAGTTCCCATTTAATGTCAAAGGGAATTGGGCACCCCAGCTCACTTAGACTCCTTTGAGAATCCCAGCCATATTATCAGGACATGCGGAGTTGCAATACCTCTTTCACTGGACCAAGACAGCAACATTTTGTAGGGAGCTTCAGCACTTATACTTCTTGGTTAGGGACAGCCATTACACATAAACCAGTGTAAGTGATCAGAAACAGATTTAAACCTGGAACAGAACAAATGTTCAGTGCACATAACTGGTTCCAAAATAGCCGAAACCAGTTTAAGATAGACCTGGATGGATGTAGTATCAGACTTAACTGATTTAGGTCAAACTGGCCCACCAATCTTCTATCCCAGATCCCCTCCTGACACAAGTTACCTCTCTGTCCTTCAGCATCCCATGATCCTTTGCATTCCTACACTGTCTATTCTGCAGTGCTGGGCCAGTCCCACCCCCTGGGCTGCCACATTGCTGAGGCAGCAAAGCCTCTGCTCCCCAGCCCAATGTCCTGCCTGTGCCTGCCAGTGGCAGTGTGGGAAAAGGGGTATGGGGGGAGCAGAACCCCTCTGTTGTGTAGGCCCCCTCAGTTGTGCTTGCTTGGGTCTGGGGGTGGACTAGGGCCAAGCCATGGGGCAGGGGCTTCTGCTCCCCTCCCCTGATGTTGCCTGTTTGGCTGACAGCCCACAGGGCTCTCAGCCCTACTCCTACCTGCCCATGTCAGCTGAGTCTGGCAGGGAAGGGTGAAGGGGTGCAGGCTCCCCACAGCTGTGCTGAAACTCCAAAGGATGTGACCTAACTTTCCTTCTATACAAGGTGCTTTATCTGTCATGGTATAAGAGTAGAGCAAATTACAGGACCCCTCTTTTAATCACAGCATTCAGCTTAGCTTAACTTCAGAATTATCTACTTTAAAAACCCAAGGAAAGTCATTGTGAATTAAAACTAAAGCCTTTGAGTGGAACAATGAACCTCTTAGAGTTCTGAGAAGTTTTCAGTCTTCACAGAATAAGTAGAGCTAAAATGAAAACCTTAGTCAGTCCATACATTTCTATTACAAGCTAGTCAGAAAGAGCAGGGAACTCTACCATTGCTAAGATTTTCAAAACTGGGTGTTTACAGGTAGGCTCCTAAATCCATATTCTAGCAGCTAAATATTGTATTTTAATGGGAGCTATTGAAAATCTGCCTGTTAGTTTAAAAACTACCACAAATGTTGGTTATAACTGACCTCCTATATCAGGCAGATACAGACTACCCAGATGACAGCTGCACTGGCAATTTGTCAGGAGCCTGAAAGTTGTCACTGTGTTGTGTAGTTAGCTCAGCTTCAACCCCAGGCTCCCCTATAGGCTTTAACTCAAGCTGCTAAATCCATTTTGCCGTAGCATCACTGCTACTTTAATTTGAGTTAGCTAACTGAGCGTAGTCAACCTCAGATAAGAATACATTTTTTGCAGTATAGACATACTCTAAGTCTTATCAGAATAAGGCCTGACAGTTTGAGTTTGAATTCAGGATGATTATTCCTGAGACATTGAGGAGTCAGTAAAGTGTGATAGAATTTCAGAAGTAGCATTTGCAAGGATTCAGGACTGCTGATCTATAGCTTATGAGCCAGAGTGAGTGCTAAGAGGAATTTCATTTAACATCCAGGGTCACAGGATGTTGTGATAAAAGTATAGCCTATTGAGGTCTACAGCTACAGCTGGCCACTTCTCTAATACTGACACATGATTTGCAGAGCTTGTATATACTAGCACCCAATACTGCAGCTTGATCCCTTAACCCTACAATCCACCCATGCAAAGAGGCATAGATTGCATATTGGCACCTACAGCTTCTACAAGCTACCCATCCATAAAGATGAGTGTGGCTGCACCATGCTACACTGTACATGATTCAGATAGCTCTCCAAATGGCCATGCACCTAGCAGCTGGAGGGCTTTGTCAGTTTTTTTGGCATGCAGACATACATTTTCACTGCCAAATATCAGAAATAATTTCCTGGAAATCAATGTTTTTTCAAGTAACTAGTTAATTCATTAAACTAATGGTGCTGAACTCTAAAGTTACTCCTGATTTTCCAAGAAGAATTCAGTCTGTAGCCCCTAAATTCACCCTATTAACGCATGTTTGCCCATTTCCTTTGGGCTTCTGCCTTATCATATTGTTGCTGCTCAAGATGGTACAGCTTTTCATTCCAATTCTTGTCCTTCCCTTCAGCATTCTTTTTCTGAACGTCAGTGGTAATACTCTGTCTGTTTTATTGTCTTCCTTCTCAATAGCATGTTTAGCACAGTTACTACTTTTGTGAAAACTAACCAAAAAAAAAGGCTAGAAACCTTGATATTTGAAAAAGAAACTAACTGGATCCCTACCCTGCAAAGGATAATTTGTACCACTGAATTCTCACAGCAGTTGTGATAGGGCTAAAAAAAAATCTAGTGATCCATTCAAATCATTATGTTAAACCCAGTGATGCTGTCATCAGCAGATGCTTCAGATCGCTGGGTGCTGAGTAGATGTCTTTCTTGGGGCCCCTGGAAGCTTCATAAAATGAAAATGCATTATTACTGGAGATACATGGAAAATGTAGCTAGTGTAGTAGACTTTCTGGGCTCAAGAAGACCTAAGCAGCTGCCTTTGAGTTCAAAGTCCTGGTCCCAATCGGAGGCACCTTTCAACTGAACATGGCTACTACAAAGTCTCTGTCTTCAAGGCACTTGGACTGATGCCTCTGCAAAGACCCAGGCTCATAGTGTGGGCAGTGGACATTCTCAGAAATGGAATCTCACTGTGGAACTTCTTGCTGCAAGAATACAGGCTATATAGTCTTAGACCAAAGTGTACAATTTAACCCTGCAATAAAGCCTTTACCTAGGATCATAAACTGGTATAAGTGATCAGAAATCAGTTGAAATCTGCAACACAGCAGAAGTTCAATGCACATAAATCATGTTCAAAATGACCCAAACCAGTTAAGATAAACCTGGATGGGTATAGTTTCAGACTTAACTGATACTACAACTTTCGGTTAAACTGGTCTATTGAACTTCTGTCCCAGATTCCCTCCAGATCCAAGTTAACTCACAGTCCCGCAGCATCCCAAGATGCTTTGCACCTCCCCCACAGACCCCCATTACAGGGTGGGCAGGGTAGCATTGGCCCAAGCTGTCTGCTCCACAGCAGAGAGACGTGCTCTAGCACTCCCAGCTTAAGGCCTGGGTCATTGCAGGCATGTGGCTGCATTTCTAGAATCAAAAGTGAATGTCTGTTCACTTGCTTATTGGTTCAATTTAAGCAGTTTAGACTAACCTGTGAAGATTGAATCGATTCAGCCTCAGGCTTTTTGACTATCTGTACTTAGCCTAAAGGTGCAGTTGAGACTCATGATGCTATTTTCAGTCGTTTGTGTAACTGCCTGGAAATATGCATGCTTTTTGCCCCATATCCAAATGAAATGGTTACTTGACAAAAATGACAGAAACTCTGCTATTGAAATAAATTACCAGCTTCATCAAATGCCTGTGATGTGATCAAAAAGGGAAGGAATTCTAGTTTGCTTAGCAATGAAAATATAGCAGATGTGAAACAATTCTGATTGAAAATTACAATGAACTGTAAATGTCTGAGAAGCTGTAGATGTTGGAAGCAGCATAACAGAAGGCATATGCAAGTTCTCTTAAGCTTACAGATTGCTGTCAGGAAAACGAATTAGAGCAGAGGAGCTCAACCTTTTGGTCTTGTTGGCCAGATGAGTGGAACAGAGTCACTCTGTGGGCCAGACTTAGCCATGTGTGCCTGGATTGAGCCATGGTGCCTGGCACCACCACCTCCCAGCCCTGAGAGTAGGCCCTGTGGCTCTGCACTGCTCCCTTTTGTTCCCATGTGCCAGGGCTGCGTCCTGGGACCCTGGTCCCATCGTCTCTACCTGTGCATGCTGGGATTGATCCCTGAGAATTCAGCACGAACCCTGCCCTCCTCCTGGGATTGGTTCCTGGTGACCTGGCACTCCTGTCCCAGTGCTCTGGGACTGGGTTCTGGGGGCCTGGTACCAACCTTTCCTGGTCTCCCATACTGGGATTAGGCCCTGGGACCTGGTTCCCCATGTGGCAGGACTGAGCCCTGGGGCCTGACACCACCCCTGCTCAGCTCTGTGCACTGGGCCCGGGGCTCCCCAGAGGTCTGGAAATTTGGTAGTGGGGGAGTGGCACCACTGCTTTCCTGCCAGATTTCTGGACCTGTGGGAAGCCCCATGGACCTGATAACATGAGGCCATGGGTTGAGCACCCCTGGATTAGAGGAAGCTAGTGAGTGAGCTGGCTTCTTAGCTACATGATAATGCCTCACTGAATCTAAAAACCAAGGTTGAGTGGTTTGTTGTAATTTTGGGGGTTTCTTTTTAGCCCTTTTGATTATTTCATTTGGACAGTTAAAAGGATTAATTATTTGGTACAAGCAGAGCCGGCCTTAGGGGTGGGTGGCATGAATGACTGTCCAGGGCACCATGGTCAGGCAGGCACCACACACACACACACACACACACACAGCAGCCATCTCCCCTGCAGTCCTCCCTGCTCCGGCCAATCCCCACACCAAGCAGAAGGAGCAGTGACCAGCCCAACCTGCCCCTGGCATCCAGCCTGCTCAGGAGCCATGCTGGTAAGTATAGGTGGCAATAGTGGTGCCTGCCCACCCGCCTGCCCACCTGCCTGGTGCATCATGCTGCTCTTCCTTCCTGCCAGATTGTGCCCTGTGCCCCTGCCTTCCTGCCTCTGCTTGCAGCAGCACTGCTGACTTGTGGGGGCGGGGGAGGGGCAGAAAGACGGGGACAACAGCACTGGGGGTAGGTGCCAAAATACAAGTGTGCCCAGGGTGCCATTTTCCCTAAGGCTAGTTCTGCATACCAGGATATTTAAATATGGATGAATGTAAGCACATAGAAACTTCATGCTAGCGATGTACAGATGTAGCCAAATCAAAACTTTGCAACTGAACATGAGAATCTTTAGGGGACCTGAACTTTGGAGGTCTGGATCATTTCTACTCATTCCTCTCTGCTAGAGATGGGCCTATACTGGGAATGCTCAACCACCAGCCCAGAGGCCAGATCTAGCCCACAGAGGCATATTATCCAGCCTGTGGGGTTTCCCAGAGTTCCAAAAATTTGGCACTGAGGAAGCAGTGGCAGCTAACTGCCACTCCCCTGATGTCAAATTTCCAGACCCAGGGGAGCCTCGTGGGCTTGACAGTATGGCCTTGCAGACAACATTGAACACACAGCACCTGTCATGGCTTCCTTAAAAGCAGACCCAGGATCAATCAGCAGGAAGGGGCTAGGGCTAAGCTGACCCTGGTTTAGATTCAGCTAGCCCCATTAATCAGGCTGCAGGGCAGGAGCCTAACTTAGCCTGTCCCTACAGGCTAGTGGACATCTGGCCCTGGTTAGTTCATTAGCTTTATTGAACCAGTTAATCCTTAGAGACAATCAGGGTGGTACAAAGCAGTGTAGGGACAAGCAGAGGCAATTGGGGTGGTGCAGAGTGGGGCCAACTGGGGCAAGGCAGGGCAGGGCAAGGAAGGGCCAAGTGGGGCTAAGCAGAGCCAGGTAGTGTGGTGCAGAGTGGCATGGGGCCAAGTGAGGCAGAGCAGAGGCAGCACAGGGCTTGATTCTGGCACAGAGGGCCTGATCTGGCTCATAGATTGGTCCCATGCCATGTATCCAGCTCATGGGGCCAAAAGATTGATCACCACTGGCCTAAACCAAAACCCCAGATTTAAAAAGCCAAATCTCTCAAACACTTGATATGGTTGAAACCTCAAATCTGCAACTGGCTTCTGTCAAGAAAATGTGCCAAACCCCCGCCATAGGTTTAAAATCAAAATCTGGATCCAAATGTCATGGCACAATCCCATTTCTACCATTGGTCTTGACTTTCTTGTAGAAAACAAATTGCTTAAATTGAGAGAATCCATGCCTTCATCCCAATTCAAGCTGTGTGGGGTACTGCTGTTCCTCATGTTGATTTCAGTTTTATGAACGGTTTTAGAATAAACTGCTTTTTTGTTTGTTTAAAGGGTTTTGAAGTTGAGGCCAAAAGCTTAATGGTAAAAAAAAATCCAAAATAAAAACTAAGTTTACATTTGTCCAGAAGAGAGAACAGCAGATAGCTTCAGAGATGGCCACATTCTGTAAGTATTAGTAATCCTTGCAAATTGGGGTCCATTAGGAGATTAGTTCTCAAACTTTTCAGACACACGAAAAGTCCACAACTTACCTGAATTTAATGGCACCCTCTGTGGATACAGGCAGGAGGAGCTCCTCCTTCTCACAGTGCAAGGGAGATGTGCCTCTTCCCCCTGCCTTTGCCTTGATGCAAGAAGACCAGGAGTCCTTGGTTGAGTATTACTGTTCTGGGGGTTCCAGTTTTTGCAGAGTCCAGCTGAGACATTTGAAAGGGATTTGATTTTCCAGAAGTGCTGAGCTCCAGCTTGCTGAGGATCAGGGTTCCTGTCTGCAAGTAGGAATGGTCCTGCCTAAATCATTGGTGACAAGGTGCAGAATCCCTGGGCATCCTGCCCTACACTGGCAATGCGTAGGGGGTACATGTAGGTGCATTTGCATCCCCTGAGCATGGCAGCACACCCCCTGTGAAAAGGCACCGCCGACACTGCTGACACGGTCCACGATTGCCGCTGGCTGCTGCCAGGGACCCCCCGCCCCACTGCCGCCAGTACCGCGGCCACCTGCAGGAGCTCCCCGCTTGCCGTCACCAAGATCCCACCATCAACAGTGCCACCGCTGCCTGCGGGAGCTCGCTGTGCCCCTCCAGCCTCTGGGGGCATGTGGCGTTCATGCTGCCCTACATGCATGCTCTTTCTCTCTCAGTCTCCATCCAATCACAGCCCCAGTTTTCAGCTGCATTTCTGAAATTAGATAACACAGAGCAGCAGGAAGGGGGAATGGATGAGAAGGAAAGTTTTCTGGAACTGCCTCCTGCCTTAGGTACTCCTGCCCCTTAAGAGCCTGTGGTCCCTTTCTGGGCTTTGATTGATGAAAGGGGAGGCCTCCATTCAGCAGGGTCCTGCTGCGGGGACTCTTTACTGCTGTCCTGACAAGGTTGCTCCCTCCTGTGCTTGGCATTGCCCAGGTCAGCACCATTTGGGGTTAAACTGTCCTCTCAGTGCAGCTTCTGTCCCCTGTGCCCCTGGAAGCAGCTTCTCCAGATTGCTGGGGGACTCCTGCTTACACTGCAGGGACTTGCCTCTCCTTTTCCAGCTATCTACTCTGCTGCACATCCTCATCCTGAGAGCCAGACTGGACCAGCTGCAATGGAGTCTGAGACACTGCTCCATGGAACCTGTGCACCCCACTCCTCCTGTGCAAGCAGGTGTGTTTGGGGGTAGCAGGTCAGGGCATTCTGGGCATGTTGCTGAGTCCCTCCAATGCCATTTGCTGCATGGGGACACATGGGCTTTGATGAGCACAGCTTCCCCAGTCTGTCCCCCAGGCTAGGGACAGAGTCAAAAAGCCTGAGCCTGAATTGGTTCAATCTTTGCAGGTTAAAATGGCTAGGCTGAATAACTTTGTAACTGCACAGACATCCCTGACATGCAGGCACATGCATAGTGGCCCCCAGCTAGAAGTAGGGGGGTGCTAGGGCAGGCCTCCCTTCCCTTTCGCAGGGCAGAGCTGAGGGGTGTGTGGCCAGACCCTGGCAGGATTAGGGAGGGGTTGCCCTCCTTGAATGATAACAGAGCATTTATCAGATCTGTTATCAGCATTTATCACAAACAGCCTCTCTCATTAGTTCAAACTCTTCTTAAAGAAAGAAGAAAGGAGGGACATTACCAGCTGAGCTTTGATTAGCTCCAAAAAGCCCTAAGCCAACACTGCTGTCTGCCACAGCACAGATCGTAGCCAGCATGTGGTCTGCTAGCTAATGCTGTGTGTCTATGTAAGGCAAAGGCTATGAGGGATCCCTGCTTAGCAAAGAGTGGAGAGTGAAGGGGGAAAGCAGGCAAATGTTGCTGTGCCTGCAAGTCTCTGCCTGGAGCTGCATCCAGGGAGCAGAGGGGAAGGGCCAGCCCTGCTCTGGAGCAGAGAGCCCCACCCAGCCCAGAGAGCATGCTGGGATAGTCTGATTTAGCTTAAACTAGCAAGGGGTCTGGGACAGACATTGCATAAACTGGTTAAGATTCAGTTAAGTTTGATAACATTTAACCAGGTTTGTTTCAAACTGGTTTCAGCCATTTTCATGTGCACTGAGCATTTGTTCTGTTACAGGTTTAAACCAGTTTCTGATCACTTAAACCGGTTTACATGTCATGTCTGTCCCTAGCCCCAGTGTTCCTCCTGGGAACAGAGGCAAAAGGGACAGTTGCACCTGCCCCAAATGCCTATGTTTCCAGGAGGCGCTGTGTGGAGATGAAATTGGAAGGGCTACAGCAGGACCAGGGCCTCCTGCTTTAGGATTATCAGAGAACCCTAATGCAAGCAGGGCAGACACAAGGGCCACAGCCGTTGCAGCTTGTGCTGCAGCACCCATGAAAGGGCATCATGGAAGCCTGGGCTGCTGCAGTGCTCTGGTTGAGAGCCACTGGTTTAGAACAAAAAGTGTCAGGTGACATTGCCTTTCATTAATGCCATGATATGTTTAACAAATGTTAGTGCAGAGTCTACAGCCTAGAAATCTATATGGAGGATAGAGAAGAGTCCTTGGCAATGAAGAAGTTGAATGATTAGACTGGGAGGACACAGAGTTTATAGTAAAATAACTTTCTTGGCTTTCCTTGGCAAATAAGTCAGTTATTTCACCACTTGTGGGCTTAAAAGTAAAACTGGTGGGTCAGTGTGGTCTTTAAAGTTTGAGGTTTTTAATTTTAATACGTATACTGTATGTGTGTGTGTCTTTGTGTCTGTGTGTGTGTCTACGTCTGTGTGTGTAATATGCCTGAATGCTCTTTATTTGACCTATAAGTAGTCAGAATGAAGACAAATAATTAAGACTAAACAACACTGATTTCTCACAGTGCAAGCACGTAGTGCAGATTATACTCCACATGGGTTTACTGCTTGTCTTTCAGGGAAACTGGACAGACAGGGGCTGCATTCTGCTCTAGGTTACACTAAATTGCAGCCAGAAGTAAGAAATCCAGTCCAGAGGTCTTGCACTGCAAGTCAATAAATACAGAACTTTGCTTACTGAGTTTTATATTTAGCTGGATATCCCCAGATGGAACAACTGGCTTACAGATGTCTCTAGCAAGGAACTACATTTCTTCTGTAAACTGTGAACAGCAATATTTTTCAAATGCAGTCCTTATGTCAGATCTTTCTGGAACATAAATATTGTTTCCTCTTCAAAAGCAATGCAGTTAGAGTCATTTGATCACTGAAAAACTAGGAATGGGTTTTGTTAGACAGTTTCCCCCCCTCCGGTAACTTAACAGAGATCTTTTTTCTGAACAAAATTAGAAATTCAAGTACTAGTATCAAATGGATGCTAACGTCTAGAAATTATTAAAGCTACAGAAGTGATAAACTAGTGTGAGTGAAATCAGTCAGGATTTCTGTCTCTGGTGTTATTCCCCTCTATTCAGCGCAGGTGAAGCCACATCTGGAGTACTGTGTTCAGTTTTGGGCCCCTCACTACAGAAATGATGTGGACAAATTGGAGAGAGTCCAGGGGAGGGTGACAAAAATGGTGAGGGGGCTGGGGGACATGACTTACAAGGAAAGACTGAGGGAACTGGGCTTATTTAGTTTAGAGAAGAGGAGACTGAGAGGGGATTTAATAGCAGCTTTGAACTACCTGAAGGGGGGCGTTGAAAGAGGATGGAGCTGGACTGTTCTCAGTGGTGGTAGATGACAGAACAAGAAACAATAGTCTCAAGTTGCGGCAAGGGAAGTCTAGGTTAGATGTTAGGAACAATTTTCTCACTAGGAGGGCAGTAAAACATGGGAACAGGTTACCTAGAGAGGTGGTGGAAGCTCCATCCTTGGAGGTTTTCAAAACCCGGAGACAAAGCTTTTGCTGGGATGATCTAGTTGGAGATGGTCCTGCTTTGAGCAGGGGGTTGGACTAAATGACCTCATGAGCTCTCTTCCAACCCTAACTTTCTATGATTCTAAGATTCAACATCTCACTGACACCCATGATATGTTCAGTTTTTTCAGCACCACCAAAGTTATATATTGTCTGAGCACTCAGGGACCAACCCCCTTGAGACTTAAGGATGGAGGAGACCTTATCAAGGAATAGGGAGCCATCAATTCCTATTGGAAGGAGCATTTTGAAGACCTTCTCAATTGAGACTGTGTTGTCTTCAAGCAGGGGGCAGTCTTCAACACATCACACCTCCGTGTCCTCCTCTTAAGGATCTGAAATAATGAGGAAATCCCAGATGACCTTAGGGACACCATGATCATGTGGAAATTAGAGAGGTATCATATTTCGTCCAGAACAGGAAAGCTCATTGCAAGAACCCTCCTGAATCATCTCCTATTTGCTGAAGAGCTCCTCCTGGTATCTCAGTGTGGGTTTAGGGTATCAAGAGGCATAACTGACATGATCTTCACTGCTCACCAGCTGCAAGAAAAATTCCTGGAACAACATAAATCTCTCTACATGGCCTTCTTTGACCTCACAAAGTCTTTTGACTCTGTCAATTGAGAAGCACTGTGGATGTTCTTTCTGAAATATGAATGCTAACCAAAATCTGTCACCATTCTTTGCCTGCTCCATGACCGTATGTGAGTGCAGTTTCCCATTAATTAATCTATTACAGATCCCTTTGAGAGTAAGACTGGGGTTAAGCAAGGCTGCATCATCACTCCATCACTCTTCTTGATATTTCTTATCACAATGCTTTATCTGACCACCAACAAACTTCCAACCAGAGTTGAGCTAAACTATTGAATGGATGGTAAACTGTTTAATTTCAGCCAACTCTGAGCCAGAACTTAGTATATATACCCTAACCTCAATCATCACGCTCCAGTACACTGATGACGCTGTAGTCTGTGCTCACTCAGAAGAAGTTTTTCAGGCAATTGTTAACATCTTTATTGAGGCAAGAAGATGGGACTGATGCTTAACATTTAGAAGACTAACACCCTCCATCACCAAGCTCTTAATGAGCTGTCCCTAGCTCTGGTAATTCAAATTTTTGGTGAGACTCTAGAGAACATTGAATATTTCTTATACCTCAGAAACCATCTCCCACAGAAGGCTGACATCGATGAAGAAATCCAACATTGCCTTAAAAGTGCAAGTGCAGCCTTTAGACACCTGAGACAATGGATGTTCAAGGACTGCAACATCAGACCCAAAACCAAGCTCATGGATTATCAGGTAGTCATGATCCCCACCTTAATGTATGAAGCTGAGATATGGGCAATGTACAGGAGACACCTCAAGTCACTGGAGAAGTACCATCAACGTTGCCTGTGGAAGATCCTTTGAATCTAGTGGGAAGACAGATGCACCAACATTAGTATCCTCTTGCACACAAACAGCACAAACACCAAGATGATGATCATCCAACATCAACTTCACTGTGCTGGTCATGTTATCTGGATGTCTGACTCCAGACTCTAGAAGCAAGTTTTATTCTCCCAGCTCACTCAAGGCATACACTCAAGAGGACAGAGAAAGTGCTTCAAGAACGTCCTCAAGACCAACTTAAAAAAAATGTAACATTGACATCAACTAGTGGGAGACTATCACCCAGGACCACCCAAAATGGAGGAAGAGTCTGCTGCAAGGATCTCAGTCCTTTGAAACTTTATGATGACAAGACAAGACAGCAAAATGGGAGTGGCAGAAACAGTGTGTCAGGAACTGACTCAAGAATCCAGAGCAACATGACGTGCATAGAAACATGTGGCTGAGTTGCAACAGTCTGTCAATCCCAGATCAGCCTTGTCTGCCATTTTTGGACCCACAGATAAAGCAATCATGGAAGAGAATCATCCTCTACTGCAAGGGATTGCTAATGAATTCAGATCTCAAGAAAGTACAGAATAGTGACAGTTAATGTAACATAAAATGCAGTAAGTAACATCACTATGGACAGGTAATACCTGCTTTGGTCTCCACTATTATAATGTCTGAATACCTCAAAAACAAAGAATTTATCCTTACCTGTAGGCCAGGGAAGTATTATAATCCTTATTTTACACACATACATACCTAAGTTCAGATACTAATATCATATTAAAAGGGATATGGCATTTATTAGAGTTGTACCTGTGCATCTGTCACTCTTGAATTGAGAGTTCATGGTCAGAGGTATTTTTCAAGGCCACCAGAAAACATAACTGGAAAATGCAGCACTCAAGACAAATAGCACAGCACAGCCATTCCAGTTGCAGTTGTTTAGGTCCCCCCCCCCACTCTTTGCAGCTGTAATGGTTAAAAAGTTAATAATTTTAACAATGAAAGCTGAATTTCTGATCAGCTGATGCCCTGGGTGTTGGCCCACAGCATCCATGCCTCAGGCAGTTTCATCATGTGGAAATCTAGATTTTTTTTTCTTAAATAAACAATGAGATACTTGTGATTTTAACTGGTTTCATAAAATGTATTATGTAACAATTACTACAATTTATTCTTACTTTACCAGTTATACAAACACCTCCAAACTGAGGTGACTAAAATTAGAAAATAACACCACAAAGACAATAAGGTAAAATTATGGAACAGTGCTTAAAAAGGGTCTGTGACTATGATTTGTCACATAAGAATATCAAAATAAAAAACAGGTTGATTGTTAAATATATGAACCCCTGTGTCAGGGGAGAAAATATAAGGCAACTAGCCTCATAATTTATAAGGATAATGAACTGCAACACTTCAGGAATGAGTAGGTGAGGATTCAGATGAAAAACTAGATCTGAAGCACTTCTAAATTTGTGAAACTGGAGAAAGAGCAGAGTGTCATGATTTCCTCAGTTACATTGGGGGGTTTGGGCTGGTGTTCCCATTTGGCCCACTGTAAAAATACAGTTGAGTGGAGATTTTGGATTTTAACTCAGAGCTGAGATATTGGATTATTAGGTTATCTCTAGAATATAGTTCCTCAACTAAATCCCATTCACTGAAACAGAACGGTGAACTGGTAGTTCTGTGAACGCAGGCAATACAATTTCTTAAGGGTTACATACCTACTGCCCAGAAGGATGGACATACAAATCTTCACGATGAGGTTCTTGTGTTCTCTCCATGTTTTTCACAAGGTGCATCACTACTACATCTCAGCAGAGTTTATTCACCCAGGTGCTTATTCACCCATCTTCTGTGTTCTGTACAGCCAGCACCAATACAGATGATAGGAGGACTATTAGCTAAGTGAGTATTGGTGCATGAATACACACTGCTATTCTATGAGCACAGTAGGCATTTATTTAAAACACATATGTATTTACTTTAAATATATTGACCTTCAAAAGTATCATCTACACCAGCCTGAAACTAGGTTTAAGCAAATGCACCAATGCCCAAAATAAATAGTCTAAACCAGTGGTGCTCAACCTTTTGGCCCCACAGGCCAGATAAGTCAGCAGGCCAGATTCCTTGTGGGGTCAGGACATGGGGTTGGGCCCTGCGCTGCCTCTGCTTCAACCTACATGCCTGGGTTGGGCCCCATGCCACTCCAACCCCATGCACTCAGGGCCATGCTATCCAGTCTTCTGGGCTCCTCATAGGTCGAAAAATTTGGCCGCTGCTCCCCCACCACAAATTTTCAGAGTTGTGGGGAGCCAAGTGAGCCAGATAACACAACTACATGGGCCTAATTTGGCCCACAGGCTGGGGGATGAGCACCTGGTTTAAAACAAAAATTTAACTAAACATAATTGTTGGCTATTTAATACATATGTGCTTGCAGGACATAGATTTCTATGTATTGTAGGAAACAGGAAGTTTAAAATTATGCATCTCCTTTATAGTATGACTCTTCCCCCCGCCTACATTTTTCTTAGGCTTTGATTTCACTTGCAGCTCAATTTGCCTCAATTTTTTTGTTTGGTCTTTAAGTCCCCAAAATCCCAGTTAGCTCCTATCAGATCTTAGAAAAACCATTTGTGCTTTCTTTAAATGGAAATCTTTGAGGCATAAGCACTCCCTCTGTATGTTTTTTATTATCATTGTATGAAGACGTACAAACATCCCACATTTTCAGTAGTTTCCCCCTGACAAAACAGTTCTTTAGTTACTGTAATTCCAAACTGAGGAAATAAAATGCTACAGTTTTAACACTATTTAAAGATTTAACCTGAATGTCTCTCTTAGATTGATGATGAATCAGTGGCAAGAGAATACGAACTGGTTTGCAGGGTCTGGCATTGAGCTCCCTTGCTGCCAGTGTCACAATAATTATGTCACTTTTCAGCAAGACACCAACATTTGGCTTTGGGATGCCAATTGTAATTAGGAACTTCCTTTTCAAAAGAAATTCCCAGTGCATACAGGCAAGACATGCTTCTCTCTTTGCTGTGTGAACCTCCAACTTGCAGAGCAACATCATGTGGGTCCGATGTCCTTCAAAAGGGCTGATTCTTTGGGCTCCTTTCAAACACTCTGCATGAAAAGGTTCCTGTCATTTTTTAAGACTTGTGACAGCTGCCAGTGGGTTGCCATTCAGGGCTTCCTTTCTGGTGGGTACTAGACAAACAAAACAGGCACGGGGTAAAGTTTTCAAAAGGATCCTAAGTGGCTAGGTTCTTAAACTTAATTTTCAAAAATTATGTAAGTGCTTAATAGCTTCAGTCCTAATGAATTTTGGTGGGAAACTAAGAGGTAAGCAGGGTATAGACACTAGTCTTATTAATCAAGGTAGAGAGGAAAGGATGGATTTTAAAAATGAAGGAAACAGTAGTAGGATCTACAGGTGTAGATAATAAAGGTATAGATTAATAAAGAGCAGAGGAAGTCTGAGAAATGGCTACTGGAGGTAAGAGAAAAGGGGAAGAGGGTGATGTAGGAGGGCTCCAGCATCAGTTGTCAGGGTATGAGACTGAGGAATGTTTTGGAAACCAGAAAGGACGGAGAGTCTTGGAGAGAGAGCAAGATAAATCAGAAGGTGAAAAAGAACAAGACTGGGAGGAAATGTAGAAAGGATACAAGTGGAAAGTAAAAGATAAAGTCAGATACCATAAAAACAGAGCAGTATTTCATGAAGACCTTAAAAGTGATTAAGGCATTGAGGGAAGACCCTGTTTTTGAGTTGAAAATCAAACTGGGTTAGAGAGAAGAGGTGACCTATGGAGATTTTAGGCGACACTAGGAACATACAAACCATGCAAATATGTGATTAGAAAGAAAAGTTAGAAGTCAAAGTTAAAGAATGAGGGTGATGAAGAGCCAAAGGAGCAATAGATGCATTCTCTGGATAAACTTTGTGAGCTGGCATCATAAAAACTGCAAGCTGAAATCAGCCTGAAATCACTGACGGGCATGTGAGGGGTTTCTAGAGCTGTGGCTTGCTACAGCGATCTGGGAAGAAACCAGCTTAGACAGAAAAAGTTGTACACAACCTAAAGTGGGAACAATCTGTGACAGAAGTTGAGACGCGGATATGGCAGGAAGGAACAAAAGGAAGAGAACATCTTCTTATATATTTCTCAATGCAGATCCCAAAGAATATAGAATAATTAGTATTGTTCTGGAGTAAGGACTGTTTGATCCATGACTTCTTTATAAAAAGGGGCTTTTTGACAGAGAGAGTCCAGTGGCAGCAGAAAGGAACGTGATAATGTGGAGTCAAATGGGCTGCATGCTGGGCAACTTCAATGCTCAGTGTGTTACAGAGTCCAGAGGTTTCTAAGTTGATGAATGGACAAATACCATGGAAGAATACCACCCTGTTTCAAGGATTTTATGAAGTAAACTTCCTAACTTTTTCTGAAATAATGCAAGCTCTTAAACATGTGCTAATAACAAGTATATTTTCTAGGGACCAACTCTAGTTCCCTTCCTCATATTCTCCTGATTCTATATTTTTCCCCCCTTCATGACTCCCATCTGTATCCCCCCAAAATCTTTGTTTTTGAAGCCTCTTGCTATATCTTCTTTCTTTCATGAAGACTGTTATCACTTGTCCTTCTCTCTCTGCACTAAAATTGGGCCTTTCATCCATTTGTTCTGGAATTGCTGCCTCTTCTCCATAGAGAACAAGGAAGTGAGGACCCAAATGACAGTCCCAGTAGATGAAAGATAGTTAATGGGCATGTCTACATGAAACACTTTACTGCACAATAGAGAAAAATACTTCATAATAAGTATCACTGTCTACCTGTGCAGACCCTTACTGTACAGTAATTTGCTCTAGTTGGGAGTTCACTTGCTCCCTGAAAATGCAAGTAGCAAATTAACTGCTGAATAATTAATGTACAGTAACGCACATGTAGATGTGCTAATTTGCTACCAGTTAACCAGGGAGCAGGGGGCAAGAGGTTGCTTCCTGCCCCTGGGAGCTGTCTGCTGCCAGGGTGGGCTCTGCCCCCAGATCCTGGGCGTGGACACTGTCTTCCTGCCCTGGCAGCAAGGAGCCCCCGCTCTGCCATTGTGGAGCTGGGACAGGGACCTCCCTGCTCAGGGAGAGTTTCCCACCCACCTGGAGGTAGCTGGGACCAGCCCCAGACTGGGACAGCTCCCGCCCAG
>NW_017729004.1:22958404-22971454 GCF_001723915.1 Gavialis gangeticus | reverse complement strand
TGTCTTCCTGCCCTGGCAGCAAGGAGCCCCCGCTCTGCCATTGTGGAGCTGGGACAGGGACCTCCCTGCTCAGGGAGAGTTTCCCACCCACCTGGAGGTAGCTGGGACCAGCCCCAGACTGGGACAGCTCCTGCCCAGCCAACCCTAGGCTGCGTGGGGAAGTCTGCACGTGCAGCCTGGAGCTGGCTGTGGACTGTCCCATTCAGGCAGTCCCCAGCCAGCTCTGGGCTGCACCAGACTTCCCTGCACAGCCTCAGGCTGGTTGGGAACTGTTTCAATCAGGGGCAGGTCCAAAGCTCCACAGCTTGATTTCTAGCCCCATGCCCCATCACAATTGGGTGATTAGGCTTGGAAAGAGCTTTGAGGGAGGGGCAGGTCTCAGACCCCTTCTGTGATCCATTGGTGGGGCAGCTAGCAATGAGTCTCTCCCCCCCACCCAAGCGGGTGTTTTGCTGCTAGTTGCCCCACGGGTAGATTGGGTCAGGGGTCTGGGACCTGACCTTCCTCTGCAGCTCTTTTCAAGCCCTCTGCCCCTGATTGGGGAGCCAGGGCCAGGAGCTCCCTGCTGCTGGGGTAGGGGACCTTGTTCCCTTTCAGGCTCTTCTACCAGGGCCCACCCTGTCAGCTCCCAGAGGCAAGGAGCAATCTCCCAGCTCCTACCAGGAGACAGCAGTAGATGGGTGCACATGTAGAGGCCTGCCCAGTGTGTGTTTAATCCAGAGTACACTACTCTGGAGTAAACTCATCAAGCAGCATTTGCACATGTAGACACACCCACTGTGAACCATTAGATGCTTCTTAAAAAAATGCTATACAGGCGATCCTTGCCATTTCTGGGGGATACCTTCTTGTATCCCCTGTGAGTGGAGAAATCTATAAATAAAGCACTATGTTCATAAACACCAACTGTGTTCATGAACTCAGTGGCCCTGGTGGCTGGGGGGGCGGGCATGGCTGTGCTGGTGACAGTGAGAGCCCAGCAGTGGAGGCGGGATCATGGTGGCAGTGGCAGGAGCCTGGTGGTGGCAAGAGCCTGGCAGTGGCAAATGCAGAACTCCCAAGGAGCTCCTTTAAGTGTATTTAAGAAGCAGGTTTGGCATACATGAATATTTGAAACTGTGAATACCGAACCCGCAAATAGTGAGGGTTTCCTGTATACTATAGCCTTCAGAAAAATTATTAATACAATGAGAGAAGGGTTGACATCAAACTGACACACAGGCTGAAGTGTGTTTTATTTGTTTTTAAGACAGATCAGTGGCAAAAAACAAAGTACCCTTGCTGTCTTCAAGCTGTAGTTTTCCACAGAAAAGATTACAGTCGTACCCCCAGTTACATGGTTTTGAGTTACACTGATTCACATATACACGCTTTATATAATGTGACCATGTTTCAACTTAAACGATACCCTGCTTCACATTTACATTGTTTGTGGTACAGCAGTTTTTAGTTTGGAGTCTGCTTACATAGCGTTAGCATCACTTGTCGTCTCCTCCAAAATTGTCCATCATTTTTGGTTACGGTAACCCCTGACTTTTTGTGAAAATGGCATCAAAGAAAGCCTTTGATGTTGTGCCCAAAAGAGCACATAAGTCTATCACCCTGGCCCAGAAAATAGAAATCCTTGATAAATTAAGAGAAGGTAATAGTGCTGCGTTGATTGCTCGCCAATACAGCTGAAGTGAATCGACTGCGTACCATTAAAAAAGTGAGCAAAAAATTAGAGACTGTATGAAAACAACAACCCCTGTGAGTTTGAGAGTGTCGCTGGTAACTACAATTCCTCATTTAGATAAGGTTGAGAAACACCTTAATCTTTGGATCAATGAAATGACCAATACAAAAGGAGCAGTTGTCGACAGCACAGCAATTAGGGTTAAAGCTTTGTCTCTGCATGAGCCCGTAGCTGGGAGTAAAGGTTTTAATAAGCCTATTCATTCCATTATTTTGTGTTTAAATATACTTTTATTATGAAATAATGTTATCAAATATTGGTCCCAGGTCCCTATCCCCCTGTTTTCCATTGTCTTAATGCCTCAAGTTACATGGTTTCAACTTACACAGTGTTTTTCAGGAACGTATCCCCCGCGTAACTCGGGGTCCAACTGTAATTGCTGGAAGATGGCTCACCCTTGCTTTGTTCCCTTGACAGGTGATAGGAGTGCTTGCTTTATTTTGGTCCAGCTTTTAGAGGTAACTTTAATTGGTGGGCACCATCCTCAAGGGGCTAAAGCTTCTTTTGAATTACATTTTTCTAAACCAGTTTTCTTTGCCCAGAAACTTTGGCCAGATTTTGAATGAGCTAGCAAACTCCCCTAAGACCCATTATATAGTGGATATAAATTTTGAACAATTTAAGAGAAATGCCCACAAACCAATCTTTGTCATAGTTTTTATACTAAGCACAATTTGGATACAAGCTCTGCAGCTGGAAACCATTTCTAACATGTATAAATGGCTTGGCAGGGACAAGTATTAATTGCTGATAATTACTCATATTTTTAAAAAGTCCAGAACAAACAAACCCATGTAAACCTTACTACTGCTACCATAATGCAGTAGGCTCTCTCCTCTTCTCTTGTTATATTCACTGGGCCTGGAAGGCATCTATGTATTCAGTAACTTTTGAAATATACCTACCACTTGTTGCCTCTTGTGTGCAAGCTCTCTAAACTTTCACTGGGCCTTGTGGGCTAAAGGCTTCTTTCAGTTACATCTCTACAAATCCAATTACTTAAATGTAGTTACTGGAATAGAACAGGAGCAGAGTAGTTGCCCCACTTGTTCTTAATTTTTCTAAACTTATTTAGGTTTTCTCTGTGTACTTAGACACACAGCTGGAAAACTAAAACTTACTAGGAAACACTCATTAAGCACATTTATATTTAACAGTCTTTTTTCCATTTGTGTTCCTTAGTATAACAGAGAGTTTGGGGCTCTCTGTTACTATAAGGGAGAAAGAGCCCAGGGAGAGCCCCAAGTAGGGGAATACTGCAAGGGAAAAGCTGCAGGAGGTCTGGCCCAGGGAAGCAGGGACCGTGAGACACAATAGGACAATGGTTGCGTGAGCAGTAGGAAGCCTATTGTAGTGCTACTTGCTCTGCAGTGAGACTGTAGGCTGGAGCCCTCTACGGGAGATGAGGCACTGCTACAGGCAGACTGCCAGGAAGACCAATTAGTGAGCCTAATTAGAGGGTACCTACAGGCACCCCTATGGAGTCATCTGACCAGAAAGGAGCAGGGCCTTGGAGAGATGTAAGCCAGGGCCAGAGCCAAGGCAGGCAGTCTGGCCTTGCAGGCTGAAGCAGGAAGAGCTCTGTGATGAGATGCCTGTTGCTGAAGATGGACTGTGAGCATGCTATGCCTGGAATGTGAAGGGCTGAGAGCTAGCAGCAGACTTAGGCCCATGGCTGGGTAGGAGTTTTGGTATATAGCTAGAGGTTTAGTTTTAGCCAGAGAGCTTATGTTTTTGGTTACAGTTTATGACTGGTGATTTGGGTGGGACTATGAGAGGTGATCTGAAGGTCACATTACTGGCCAGGAGGTATATGACTGCCCTGAGCCTTGCCAGGGGTCAGGCCAGTGGTAACATGTAGGGGGCGTATGTCCATACTTACCACTTAAGCGATGAGCAGGTGGGAGCGCCGGTGCCCCCCCTGCAAGTGCTGGCTGATTACTGCGATCATCACAGTCACTCCTGGAAGTGGCTGCAGTGATTGCAGTGATCAGCCATTGTAGGATTGCCCGGGGGGAGGACCCGCCTGGTTGGTGGGGCTGGTCTCAGGGGGGGTACATGCCCCACCTGACTAAGGCAGCACCAGTTGCCCACGGGTCAGGCTAAAGGAGAAGATCGAGGCCAGAGGGCCCAGTGCTCAGAGCAGGGCAGATCTTGGGGCCAGAGGGCCCATAGCAGGGGCTGAACAGCCATCGGGGGGAGTTGTGGCCACCCCTGGGACAAGTGCCTGTTGCATTTAAAGAGTTACAGAGAACTTTCTTTGAAGACAAAACCAGAAGGTTGGGTAGGGTGATTTCTAACATGTATAATTTGGTTCTCATATATTCAGTTTTTAAAAAACATTGTGGAAAAAGCATCACTGGGCACATGCTGATTAAATCCTGAAGTGCTTCGAAAGTGGTAACAAAATGACTATTTAAAGCCAATTCTTTCTGCTAGGCACCTACAGTATGAGAAGCTGTGGATAATTGTGGACAAAAGCTTTATGGCTGTCAAATTGTTATTACTTGTCTGCATTAGGAAATCCAAAGTATAGGAAAGATTCAAATTGCTCAAGGCTTTTTTTGTACTCAAGTTACAGGTTTTACTAGCAAGGGACCTTGTTTGACCTTGACAGTGCATACGTATTTCTTTGACTGAATCTTCACAAAAGATACCTGAAGGTTTGTTGGAGGAAGAAATAATAATAATAAGGAATTAAGAGCCCATCTCTAGTGATAACTCTAATTTCTTCAGGTAACACTTGGTTGCTCAGTGACTCACCCACTCATTCACCACAAAACTTTAGTGATGCAAAACTTTAATGACTCCGCAGATTGACATTCTGTGTGCAACTTTGCTTTCAGCTGCTGTGTGGATGTGCTTTCTTTCTTTGATTATTCTTTATTTTCCCATGTCCTATTATCCCTATCAGCTGAACTAAAAATAATTGCATAATTGGTATACTCTGAACAGGGAAAGTAATTAGCAACCACTCATGCTGGCCAAAATCCAATTCCTGGGTTACAAATTCAAAGTGTAATATATATGATAGCAAAGTCAGAACTTGTCAGGCAAGAAGAAAACTCCTGTTTATTCTTTGAAAGTAATTTCTTAACCTATATTTAACATTCACAGACAGACTGTAGCCTGGAATCACTAGTCTAACAATGAATTTGAAATAAATACATGGCTAAATGGAAAAACATACAGCAATGAAATGCTGAACTGTAAAAATACAGGCATCTTCCACTGGGGTACTGATCTACAATTTGGTGTTGGCTGAGAGATGGGGACTAAAAGCAGGTGTTTCCACAGTACAAGTATGAGTAGAAGCATGGAGCAGAAGTCAGATTTTGATGTATCCACTCTGTGATCATGAGTCAAGATGTAATCTTTGCAGGATAATTTTTAGTAAGCTTCTCTGCAGAGGTGAGGGGGTAGGGTAAATGTCATGAGAGAGAGGATATGGATGATGCTTACAACACCTAAGCAATTGCCTTACTGGATACACTTTGCCACTGCAGTGCCTCATTGGTGTTGTAGTTTGGAGAGCTAATGACCTATGTATCTGTTTAATAAACCAACATTATTTGCTGAACAATATCTCTTATAATCCCACAATTCAGGCTTGTTAGCTTGATATCAACAGTAGGTAAGAGTTTTAGAAGAGATACCAGACATAGACACACACTTGTCAAGTTACGTTTATAAATTGACAACCTGTTTCAACTTACTGATATAGTTTTGACTTCACAACTCTTGATGCAACGCAACACTGCCCCAGCAAACAAGTTTGCTGCTTTGCCCATCTTCCTGGAGAACATTTCTCCAAACTGCCTTGGACACTTTCTTTAAGAAAGCAACCAAGACTCCAGAAAAACCTGCAGCCAAGACTGCTGAAAAGACTCCAGGCAAGAACCCTTCAAAAAGTCCAGCAAAGTCACCTCAAAGAAGTCCTTCCAAATCAGTATGATTGCTACTTACAATATTCATACATTAATATAGCTATATTTACTCATCTATAACTGATTGAGTACAAAATTCTGGGTTATTTTTGGTGAAAATAGGGTATTAGGCCTTGGTTCAGGAACCAATCCCTCATTTATAACATTGTTCCTATAGGAAAATCAGTTCTGAGTTGCAGTGTTTTGACTTAAGACGTGGTTTCAGGAACCACTTGTGTCATAAGCCTTTGGATTGTGGGACCAAGACAGCCTTCATCCACCTTCACAGCCATTGAGATCCTAACATCTTCTGCCTGCTTGGCGTTTGAGGGCTTGTAGACCCATGGGTGGGGGCTGGGCAGGTTTATTATAGTGGCAACTTGAACTCACTATGTCACAGCATCATCAAAGGATATATGTGACTCTTCAGAAAGGAAAGCATTGCCATCTGCTGCCCCCACGACAAACTGGTGGTAGTGCTGCTGCTTGGTCCATGATAGTTTATTCATCAGAGTTACCCCTGTGGATGTGCTGGGTAGTAGTACAACTCTGCTGTGCATGTACACGTGTGCAGAACCTACTGTTGAGTACTTGACTACAACTTTGCCTCAGTGACTAATAACAAATTTAAAAAGTCCAAAATTATCTTTTTACTACAACAAGTGGGTAACAAACAATAAATTAAAAGCCTACAAAGAAAACATTAAAAAATCTTTCTAGATATAGGTATAGATATAGATACACAAACATACACATTACATTGTTCCTCTGTAGCAAATAAACTGCAAACCAGCCTCATTGTCCCTGAGAACTCAAATTCTGAGTCAGTAAAAAGGGGCCGCAGCAGACCTCTTTCAACAGAACAGTGGTTTCAAATTGAAACAAAATTCAAAATGGAACGTTGTTCCATCAAAACTCTGGTCGAAGTGGAACGCTGCTGTTTCGCACAGTTCTAGCAGATATGTAAGTTTGTCTGCAGGTTTCTTGTATAACGTGGTCTGTATTTTACCATTCTGGATGCTGATCATTGTGTCTAAAAAGGAGATGTTGGTACTGGAGTACTCCAGAGATAGTCGGATGTAGGGGAGACGATTGCTGAATTTCTGATGGAACTCAACCAGAGATTGCAGGTTTTCAGTCCAAATGATGAAGATGTCATCAATATATCTTAATACAGCAAGGGTTTGATGGTGCAGTCTTCGAGGAATTCTTCTTCCAAGTGGCTCATGAAAAGGTTGACATACTATGAGACCATTTTGGTGCCCGTAGGTGTGCCCATGGTTTGGGAGAAGTGTTATTAAAAGTGAAATTGTTGTGTGTCAGGATGAAGCATATAATTCCAAAAACATCTTTGGGTCTGTATTCAGAGTTGTCATCTTGCTCTTGTAGGTATGTAAGGAAGGCTTGGATGCCATCCTGGTGTGGGATGTTGGTATATAAGCTGGTAAAATCCATGGTGGCTAGGAAGGTGTTGCTGGGAAGGTGGTCTATGTTTTTAAGTTTTTGTAAAAAGTCTCTAGTGTCTTGGACAAAACTTGCTTTTTCAGTAACAAGTGGATTGATGGATTGATTCCATGAAACCCACTGATTTTTCACTCACTGATTCTCTTACCCACTGACTCCTCAATTTACATTCTTACCACCTGCCTTGCCTGCAGCCCAGCCTCTGGCTTCTTTACTATTCATTCCATCCAGGAAGAGCACACACCAACTTCAGATGCTTCCTCAGCCTGATCAAGGGTTTTTAAACCTGAAAGCTTGCTAGAAAAATGTTTCCAACTATTGAGTTGGTCTAATAAAAGATATCAGATTTGCCCAAAAAAACTTGTCTGCCACATGTATGTGTATATTTGGCCGTGGTGGGAGTGGGGAGCAGGGAGAAGTGGCGGGCATATGCCCCCCAGCCTGGCAGGGCCCACCCAGCCTCCCCTGCCAGCACTAGGAGGGGAAGCCTCCCCCCCCCAAGCCCAGCTCCCATGTGGGGAGGGGGGCCTCCTATATTGTGCTTGCCCAAGGCCCCAGTACACCTTAATCTGCCTCTGGGCTTGCCCCAGCCCCTCCCCCCCCACTGATGCCTTCTTCACATCAGGGGGCCCCCCTGCAGGGGGTCCCAAAAAATTGTGGGCTGGTCCTGATGGGAAATGTCTATATTTTAATGTTGTTGGGGGTGGGACTGCACAGAAGACATACCCTTAGATCTTACCCTTTCCTTTGGTAACTCAAGCCCAATAACATTACTAGAATATGTATAGAACTGTGGCAAAGGCTTCAGAAAGACTGAGCTGGGAAAACAAGACTGATCAAGGGAATGACTGGACATGTAGACCTTCATTTCCTAAAGAGCACATTCCAACTGCCCCTTAGTGGTCAGTGTCAAACTGCTCCAAGTCCATCTCTTGTTGGACCTCTGTCCCCATTAAAAAGAGTCCACAGCTAAGACAGAAAAGTATTCTGGCAGAATACTTCATCAAATCTAAAATACTATCCTTAAATTACCTGCTTGTTTCTATTCAACTGCTTGTAGTGCTGTCTGTTTGGAAGCACTTATGACATAGTTTTATAATATTTATCTAACTGTGGTAAAGGCAAATGCTCTGACAGGAATCCATTTATTTGTACACATTGAGTATTGCTTTGTGCCTTTGTCTTTTTTACAGTTTGGATTGGCAATGAGATGTACACATGAATGCATTGAGATTATCCCTTGCTTCCGACAAGGAATCCTGAAAATAAAAGGACACCTGGGAGAATAAACTGATTTATTTGCTTTGGGAAGCTAACTGCGCAACCTGAAGGTCTGACAAGAATGAGTGTCCTCTTTAAGGACATGAAACAGTATCTTTCCCTTCCTCTCTCCCTTCAGAAAAACCTAAGAAACCACGGTCTTGTGACCTGGTCTCTAGAAATCTAGAGAAGGAACATCAAGGCCACAAGAAATAGTTACTTTAAAAGCCTTTACTGGAAGCCCGGATATAATTTGCAGTAAAGCAAGTTCTTAGACATAAGCTTCTTAATGTCAGGATTTACTGACCCAATGCTGTAGTGCATAAAACATAAAGCATTTCAGTGACAGAAGCTGAAGATGCAACCTTTTAATTACTAGGGTTCGGGGTGGAAAGAGGTAAATTTCCTTGGAGGCTGATTATAACAGAATTGTCTATTACAGTTTTTGCACCTTCTTTTGAACAATTTGGGACTGGCTATGGTCAACGATGAGATACTGGATTTAATGAGCTACTGGTTTATACAGTTTATGTTCCTATCTTCTAAGGAACAAAAGTTATGAGAATCATAAAAAGCAAAGACTAGTTCATTTACAAGCAGCAAATAAAATATTTCTGTAGAAGAAAAACAGAATAATCTTTGCCTCTTTGTCATCAGTAAACCTCATCAGGTCTATTTCACTTGAGAGAAGAGATCAAAACATTTCTGTCATTAAAACTTTATTTCTCTGTTTGGAAAAAGTAGCAACAGAATGAGCATTTTCTTGACTCTTGAGTGCTCATCAGTCACATGGTTTGGTCTTATTGATACCCTGCAACATCAACACTAGTGTCTATTTTTAGGTCCTAGAGTTTGTGTATGCTTCAGAGCACTTGCTGCTGTGGTCTAACATATTGCCTTGTATGGTATGGATATTTCAGGTCATTTAGAACATTGTGGAGATGGCTGGAACTTAATGGTTTCCCTTCCAAGCAGTGGTTGATATTACAAGAGTACATGAAATATTTGTTGCAGTTTTCTGAGACATAGGGTTTTCATTATCCAGTGGCACTTCCTTACTACAGTTTGCATTAAACTTAATTTGTTAATGAAGTAATGCTATTCTTATATGTAAAGCAGCATTTTCCATTTAAGCTAAATACTGGGGGTGTTCAGTGCTCTTTGAGAACTCAGGAGTTCCTGGGTACTAAACATTCTAAAGGGTTTCTAAAGGGTTTCTAAAGGGAAGCTGTGGGTTAGCAACCTGTTTTGAAAAATGTATCTGTTTCTTGCAACCTTTGAACTACAGAAGCTGCAGTTAGGCACATTTGCTGACAAACAATGGCAGTCCCTGCCTAGGCACCAACTCAACCAGATGCACAGCTCCAGCTCATTTGCAACCTTCATGCTCCAATGAAGGGTGTATCACTTCTAGCAGGAACTTTAGGGCAGGCTGCCTAAAGAGCGGTCCATTTCCCCTCCAAGCTCCATAGTACCCAAAGGGGCTGGCCACCTTTTAGGGTCACTAAGAAAGAGTTCCCTGCTGGTGATTATGGGAGTAAGAACAGCTCTTTGATTGGTAAGTGGGGAACTAAAGCCTAAAATACATCCGATTTTCAGACGTTTTTAAATTCCCCAGCCCACAGATGAAACACAAAATGCACAGTCAACAACTGCAACAATCTCATTTCCTGTCCTTTCCATCAGAGCTGTTTTCCCTTAAATCTAAAACACACCCACTCACCCACCCCCCAAAAACCCAAACCTTATCCTTTTAAAATGATGCAGTATCACCAGAGGTTTCTTCCTTGGAACAGTTTGGCTCAGTTAAGGAGAGCCACCCCTTGTGATTAGAGACTTAACAGAGAGATGTCATTATCATATCTTTGAATAACCTCCTCTGAGTTCTATTTTTCCTTCATTAGGGCTCCCCAGCAAGCCAACAAATTGCTCTAGATGTGTCAGACAAATTTGCCTTCTGTTATATAGCAAACTGCACTGGCCATCCTATGTTTTGTAATAAATTTCTCCAGTGCGTTTTTTATTTTTAATTAAAAGAATTGAGAATTGGGGGAGTCTGTTTTTTTCTAAACTGGCTTCCAAAGTATCTTTTTTTTAAACTGAAAGTTGCTTTACTACGAACTGTCACCATAACTTTGTGCTTAGCTATGCACACCGTGTATATCTAGTTACACTGAGTTTAGAGGTTTCATAATTTATATCCTGCTTCTTCTGGATCCAATAGTGCAAGATGCTTCTCTGGCAGGGTGTGGCAAGCTACCTCCCACAGTCAGCTCCTCCATTTGCTTATTCTCCACATATTGCTGATGTCCTGGCACAGTGTTTCAGAATATACATGTAATGTGGAAGGTTGCCTGGATTTAAAATTTGAGTCTAAACATGAACTAAACATATATAAACTGGGTGCATCTACACATGCATTAATGTACCATTGTTACTGCACATTAGGTTTAGTACCTGTAATAACAAGTACTAACTCAATGCACAATAACACAGTCTTTTAGTGATGCTAATGCACAGTAGACTAATTCTACTGTGAATTAGTATGACTTTTGCTGTGATGCACTAATGCAGAGTAGAATTAGTCTATTATTCATTTAGCATCTTGTGTAGATGTACCTACTGTTTTTTAAGGTGTTCTTTCAAGGCTTAGTTTATGTGCAACACAGGCTGAAATGCATTCTGCAAAATATTCACAGAATAATTTTGAATTAAGTTTAGAGATGAAAAAATTTACATCTCTTCTCAGATCATTCAAAAAAGAAGAAGTAATAGAAGGCTTAACCCAAACCTCACTCATACCAATTGACTTTAAATGTTCAGTTTTGCTCTCTAATTTCACTACTCCCAGCTAATATGATTTGAAAAGTCTGAAGCACTGTCTACTGTAGATCCTAAGTTGGATTTCAAATGCTGTTAGCTGACTGAGTTTTTAAAAAGAACAAAGATTCCCTTGGGTTTAGATATACTCCAATGGGCTTTGGACCAGATGTCAAAAGGATAGGCTGCTTTTTCCCGTATGTACTAATAGGTGATGCCGTATCATGTGGGAAAAAAGCCATAATAAGAAATCTGAAATGGAAGAAAGACTGTCCAGCACCTGGAAAAGAGCAAATTAGTGCTTTAATAATGAAGACAGTTGTGTTTAGAACAGTTCAAAGAACTAATTTAATAGAAAACTAGTGTTAGGTTTTTTGACCTAATTAGGATTCCTGCAATACTACTAAGTAACTCTTCCCAGTACTTGGTCACAAAAGGCTTTCTTACTTATCATGTGTATAAGCGTATGAGTAGGATGACCATATTTCTCAAGTGTCAGAATGGAAGACCTTGAAAAGTGTTGTTGGGCGGGAAGGTTACCTAAGTATTTCCTGTATAAAGGTCCTTTGGCATCCTGCAGCACTTCACTTCCCCCTTGCTCTCTGGCATGCTCGGCTGTCTCCAATCTCTGGTCTCAGCTGAGTGCACTGGAAAGTAGTGTGGAGAGGGGTTTGGGATATGGAAGAGAGAACTATGGGATACCAGAGCACTTGCAGCCCCTTACTGCACTACCTAGCTGAAGAGAGGAATTTTCTGAAAATAGGACAAATACATTCATTTGACCAAACCAATGAGATGCCTGGAACAGGTGTTTAATATATTTAAGTCCCAACCAACATGGGATGCATTGTCCTCCAATGCATTAAACCAGTGGTGTTCAACCTCTGGCCTGTGGGCCAGATGTGGCCTGCAGAGCCATTGCATTTTGCCCATGGGCTTCCCACAGGTCAGGAAATCTGAAAGCTGAGAAACAGTGGCCCTTAATACAGCCATCCTCCCCCACTGCCAAATTCCCTCATCCCCTTTCCCCCTCCACCTTCTCCCTCCCCACACCTGGCAGAATTGGAGTGGGCCATGCCCTCTTCCCCACATGCGGCAGAATTGGGGCTGAGCCATGCTTCCTTCCCCCCATGCAGAAGAATCAGGGGCTGGGACACATCCCCTGGCCCCCTCAGTGCAGCTGGATGGAGTTCTGTTGTGCCACACCCTGGTACCATATTGAAGCCACCAGCTGGATCCTGGTGCCTGGTCCACTAATACTTTAATGGGCTGGGCACTACCTATCCTGCCCATCTGGCCCACCAAGAAAAAAGGCTGAGCACCACTGCATTAGACTAAGGTTAAGTACAGATGGTCAAAAAGCCTGAGGCTGAATCAACTGAATCTTTGCAGGTTAGTCTTAACTGCATAGATTGAACTGATAAGCAAGTGAACCGGCATTCATATTTGATTCTGGCAAAGCAACCACATGTCTGCAGTGACCCAGGCCAGAAGCTGGGTGGGAGGGAGAGGGGGGGTTGGGCCTGCCTCTCTGCTCAGTTGGAGCAGACAGCTTGAGCCAGGCTAGCCTGCCTACCCTGCAAAGGGGGGTTGTGGGGGAGGTGCAAAGCATCCTGGTGTGTCGCGGGAACTGAGAGTTAACTTGAATCTGGAGGAGATCTAGGACAGAAGTTCAATAAACTGTTTTAATCTAAATCAGTTAAGTCTGATACTATATCCATCCAGGTTTATTTTAAGCCAGTTCTAGCCATTTTGAAAGTAAATTTATCTGCACTGAACGTCTGTTGTGTTACATATTTAACTGGTTCTGATCACTTACACTGGTTTATGTGTAATTTCTGTCCC
>NW_017729004.1:22956167-22958393 GCF_001723915.1 Gavialis gangeticus | reverse complement strand
CTTACACTGGTTTATGTGTAATTTCTGTCCCTAGCCTAAGACTGCTCAGCTGAGATGGAAACCAGGATTAAGTTACTTTAATGGAAAAATCCTACATTGATTGTGAAGCCTGTAGATACAATGTATAATCCATGTCAAGTACTGTTTTGTTGCATGTATTATATATTCAAACATCCCATCCTCAGGAGATCTGTAAGTGTATCATTATAATCATATAATATATTAGGGGTCAAATTATGCCAGTTAGACAGTGACCCACATCTGGATTTTTATTAAGAGCAGGCATTTAAAACAGTGATGGGGAAAACCTCTGAAGGTGGGAAGGCTGCAGAAAAGTTGCATAGACCTACAACAACTTATTCAAGTTCTGGATCGAGTCCTTTGTCTTATAATGAATGACATACTAGATAAGTAACCATCGTATGTATTAAACAAGTAGGAGCAATGGGAGTTACAGAGCTGTGATCAGGCATAAGTCCTTGTCCTATGCTCTTTCTGATCTCTTTCTACTGATTCAGTTCTCTTTTGGCAGTAGAAATTTCAGTTTGGTCTGTTGTGGAAACAGCCTGATAAATACCACCATTTAAAAGCAATCCCAGATAAGTAATCATCACCTCTGTCCACTTGCAACAACTTTGCTTTGCAATTATTAATGATGGATTGATTTTTACTGCCAAAGAGGTTTCTCCAAGGCTAGTGAAAGCAAGTAAAATAGGAGACAAAACTATCACCAGGAAGACATCTGCTTTTTCTCACCCTTCTTTTAGCTCCTTTTCTGAATGAGAATAAACAGAATGGAAATCAAAAATAAGATTATATATAGAGAGACACACACACACTTGTATCATGGGAAAAAATATTTCACAAATATTTGGAATCTTGTTTGTTTTATAACTTTAATTCTTGGTAAAAATAGCCCCCAAAACTGAGTGCATGTGGAAAAAATGCAAACTGTGTTCTGTCTCTTTAAAAACTGATTGTGTTAATGGTACTTATGAAGTTACAGCAGCATGCTGCAGAAAAGGACATCCCCACGTAATCAAAACCACCAAGGCTGTTTTGAACTTTCCATCCAAAAAACAAATGTGCCCTAAAATGCCCACCAGACTTGATATTTGTGTTGTAAAGGGTTTGGTGCTACAAAAAATTCGACAGTTGTTCACTGCTGTGGCTGTCCCTGTTAAACTCTATGGACTAATGAGAAAGCATCTTATTAACATATTTACTGAAAAACTGTCTCCCGTTTACTGTCTGAAATTGTTGTTTCTAAATAATCACAGCCATATAAAACTGCCAAACCACATTTTTAAAAGCAGTGGCAAGCTAAGTACCTCTTAGTAAGCTGCTCAGCCCTCTCCAATTCCACTGATTTCAAATGGAGTTGAGGGAACTCATCACCTTTAAAGATTGGGCCTTATGTGTCAATACAATATTATTTTGGCTGGCAGTGGCATTGGTTCCTTGGGATGATGACCATTTGTTCCTCTCTGGCTTACTGAGCTCTAAACTTATGAAAAGAGCCTCACCGAATAAAAAGTTTGGTGTTTACTTTCATGCATGAAATACTCCTAAATGGCAGTGTATTTATTCACAGAGTGAGCTTAAACCAATTCAGTGTTCACAAACATTTTTATGGAGAGAAGAAACATACTGCTATTTACTGGAATATTGTTGAAAGGCCTGTTTACTTCTTCCCATTATTCATTTTGTCTTTTTTTTATTTCGCAGCCTTCCCATGGAAACATAACACAACGCCTATTGTTTTCTTTAATTTTGTGGATTGCTTCCTTCTTCTCTCTTTCATATTGACCTCCTCTAATAGTGTCTGATTCAATTTTTTTCACACAAGTTAATGATTCAGGAAGAGGAAAGACATTTTCAGGGCGCCGAGAATATAAATGATAAACTGGAAGTCACATTTGTTTGCACATGGATAGTATTTGTGGTTTCACACTGTTCCAAAGCAGGGGCTTTGCTTCCAAGAACTGATGGATTAGTTTGCCTGTTACTTACCACTGTCCCAAGCAGATGATTTTTGGGTGATTAACAGAATTGTCAATAAACTCTTTCATGCAGCCTAAAATGATCCTGATGCTTTAAAAATATGTAGTAAATATTATATCCTCTCACATTTCGCATCCATAACCTTTTCTTTCATGAGGCTTCTTTCAACTGCTTGCAGTGACTTTTCTCTAAAAAAAAAAAAAAAAAAAAAAAAAAAATAAA
>NW_017729004.1:22948437-22956156 GCF_001723915.1 Gavialis gangeticus | reverse complement strand
AAAAAAAAAAAAAAAAAAAAAAGCATTAAAAAACCTTCTGGCCTCCCCATTCCATATTGCCTATAATCAATTGCTGACCCAAACATTCTCCAGGTCACCGTGAGCACATGAAGCTGATGATTACTGGTTTGTCAGGGTTTAAGCAGGTGTGCAGGCTTCCAGAGAGCCGAGTTCTGGGACTGCCAACTTCATTTCAACACACTCCTGGAATCTCCTGGCTATTCCGTTTGCTTTCCCCTCTCTGTGATTACTGAGCTAGCACATAAAGTGTAATTACTCGGGGTGACAGAGATGCTCAGCAGAGGCTGGGCACAGTGTACTTGTTCTCTGCTGCCATATTCTGCTGTAGGCAAGCTATTTTTACATAGGGGGAGAAGACATTCGTAGAGGTTTCCAGTATATGCTCCTTTTAGAAAAGGTGAAGAAGAAACATGTATTTTAGTACCGTCCTACCATCTTCCCAAGAGCCATGGAAACCCAAGGCCACTTCAGGATTGTCCTGCACCACCTGGCTGCTTTCCTTTGCTACTGTGGAGGCTTCTGGGTTTAGTTCTCTGTTGGTCCATTCTTCACCCTCTGCCCATCCTGTTCTTTTCTTTGGTGTGGATGTCAACCTACAATACAGAAGCAGTGGTTTTCAAACTTCCTAAAGTCACAAAAACCTTTCATCACTTCTTCTGCCACAGAACCCCTACCTCTATCCTAAAGACTGATGTGGAGCCAGGTGACCTGGCCCCACAAGGGCAGCGCCTTGCCTTCCGGCCATCTACTCTCTTGGCAGAACCCCTGGTTACCTATCACAGAACCCCCAGGGCTCTACATAACACAGTTTAAAAATCACTGTCATGAAGCATGATGCTCTCTCTTAAATCCCAGAAGGACTCAAGTCTTCTCCTTCTGCTTATGGAAATGCAGGTTCAACCTAGCAACCATGGGGAAGCATGCAATGTATACATTTGTCATTGTGGCCTCTCCCAGGCAGCAGGTTAATGGAGTCATCTTTAATGTATTTAAACACTTGTTTATGATTAAAGGATGGGAAGAAGTATTTTTACTTCAATGTTTGAAACCGCAAGCATTGCACTGTGGCAGCCACAGTCTGTGACCTCCTGTGAAAGCCTGCCAAGTTCCATGACACAGTACAAACGAATCATAATATAAAACAATCTCTGTGCTTTCTTTTGTATTTATTTTTTCCTGTTTCTGAGCTGTGGGAGAGAAGTCAGCTGGATAAGAAGGAGCTGCAGAGAATGCCTGAGTGTTATCATTATCACTGTATTTACTTATTTCTTATCTTTGGGCCTCTTTAGGGGAGGGGGAAATTATTCTTGCATCTTATACGTTGGGTCTCTAATTAGTTAGCTATCCTGATATAGAAACCATGAAGACAAGACACTGGGATTTTACTGTGACAAACTTGCTCAGGTCAGCCTCTGGTATTTTACCTCTCTTGTCATTCATCCTCACCAAAAGCTATGTGGGAATGCATGCAAAAGACAGATTGTCAACCACAGCTTGTGACAAAATGCCATCTCAGTATCTCCCCAAACTCTGCTATCAGGTTTTCCCTTGCCATTGTTTTATCACCTGTCTGTCAATTTGGTTGCCATGGTCACTGCAGTGGGCGGGCAGGCAGCCCTCCCCCCATCAGTTTCGTGTAACCGAGTTGTAACCTGAGCTGGAAATGTTCCTGAGGGAGGGGGATCCTGCTCCTGCGGACCTGAGACGCTACGGGTAGCCAAGGGGGAAACTCCACCTCTTTACTGTTTTGGCAATGACCTCATGGTATGAAGCAGGGGCCCATACCACCAGATGGCCAGTATTGCTTTTTAAACTGATTGGCTGGCATCAGAAACACCTGCCTGACTGGACCTGGACAGTGAGGTCACTTGAAAGCACCAGGCATCAGCCAATGGGGCTGCTGCTGGTGGGACCTTAGTGATGAGGTCATGACAGGGATATATAGGGTCCCTTCTTCCTGGAATGGGCAAAGCCATTTTGGGGAGAGGCATTTTTGAGGAACATGTAAGCAACTGACCAGACAGAGAGAGGGGGATCTCCCCCTCTCTTGAGACCAGACACACATTGAACTGGTTGCCTCCAGAGGAAAGCTCAACCAGCCTCTGGATGATACTTGTGAGTAAGCTACTTAAAGCCTATCTAGATATATAGCTTGCAGTACAGCAGATGTGTAAACAATGGCTACCTAGCCACACTGTTTGCTTTAAGGTTATTCTGTGATTCCTCCCTATCCTGAATCCTTCCCCAAGCCTCCTCTCTGTAACCAATACTCCACTGTACCTAGCATGGTGGATTCACTGGGAGAGGGAGGGGTAAGAGGCATGCCTTCGTGTCCCCTTGGTCCACCTGACTAAGGGAGGCTACTATTTGTGTTCCAGGCCAAGGGAAGCACCCCAAGTTCTTGCAGTGGGTTGAGCACCTTCCAGTTCTATAAGGCCTGTGTATCCCAGGAAGTACAGGGCCGTAGACAGACCGAGACTCCTGGATGGTGGCTGTGGTGACCCCAGGCTTGTGGGTGTACTCTGGGAAGGTGGTTGGCTGGACGTGAGGCGCCCCAGGGAAACACTCAGAGCTTAGTATGTGGTCAGGCACAGTAAGTGGGTGGCTCAGTGCAGGAGCACCCCTTGCTGGCCCACCACACAGCTGCAGAGCCATTTCTCCTCTGTCGTGTTTTCCAGATGCTATGTTGCATTTTGGCATCCGTTCTGGTGACAGGTGGGGTGATGCAAGGAGAAACTAAGGCAAATTTCCCATAGGACGGTGCAGTCTGCCACTGGAATAAGCTTTGCCATTGGATAGAGAAAGAACATGCAACAGCAGCAGCAGACTCCTGCATTTGCAGTCTTAGCTAAAATGTTTGCTGTGGAATTGCAGCCCTATCTTTCAAAATGCTGGGGGATTTTGCAAACAAAGAAAAAATATTCAGTAGAATATATTAGAGGGTATTAGATGGAAAACAAACTCTTGGGTGAAGGTTTACAGCTAAAACAGTTTTAGGGCTAAAAGAGTTTTAGGGTTAAAAGATGTGCCACTTTGCGTGCCTGGATGGCATGTGTAGAGCAGTGAAAGTTCAAGTTCTTGGAAGTTATGCAGAGGCTGGGATTCTATTTTGCCCTGTGGTGAAATAAAATCATCCTGTGTACATACCTGCTGTAAGTGTCTAACCCCTGGCATGCTAGTTAGAGTACTCTGCTGGAAAGGAAGAGATACGGATTAAATTTGCTCTGATTGAGAATCTAGGTCTCCCATTCACTTGTCATGTGCCTTAACTAATAGTCTACTGGGGGAAAAAAAGGCGGGGGGGTCCTGTAATTTCTTGTAATTTCCATTTGCAAAAAACTCCTGAAGTACAAGTGATGATCATGCAATGATAGTCTTAAAGAACACCACTACTGAGAAATTGACTTTAGTGAATTTATCAGTTTTCCTACAATCATGGGTTTATGTCCACATTGTAATGCTATATGACCACATCTTTGTCAGGACGTTACATGCAACCCAAGACAACTGCCTAAATTAGCACATGCCAAACATATGTTCATTTCCAATATTTTTTCATATCAATGGTTTTCAGACTATGGTCCCTGATACTGTTAGTTTCATAATAAGGGCCAGTCTAGCTGCATGGTTGTATTCCAGCATTTAGGAAAGAAGGTCGAATCAGAAGTGTCAAGTCCATGGGGGCCCGAGGGTCCTGTCCCCCCTCAGGAAAAGGGCTGTCACCTGAAATGAGTAAAGCTTTCCATATGTCCATAATCTTAGCCCTCCCACCTCCCCCGGCAAAAATAAAAGTTGGTGCCTATGGGTGGAGTCAGATCCACATTATCTTATTTAACTTGACTACTTGAGTGGGTTTGCTGTTCTTAAAAGATGTTTGATTTTTATAGATTGCACTGATTTTTATAGCAAGATTTTTACTTTGCTTTTCTTGCTTTTTTTTTTGCTTTCTTGTATTTTTAAACTAACAGTATATTTTAAATTAGATCTTCAGAAGTACAGACGGGTATAAACTAAATCCCTAGAACTCCTTGGAGTTGGGTTACTGTCCTAGGTAGACCACTATTGTTTTATAGTGGTTTTCATTCCAACAGCCTTGCTAGAGTCACAGGATCTTGGAGGTACTTGGTCAATGGGTAAAAGGAACTCAGCCCTAACCAGTCAGAAGAGATGCTTGTCTCCAGCCCAGTCTCACACTATTTCCTATATTGTGTTAATTACAATAAGGAAAGAAGTAGAGTTAGTAGAAGTTCTGCTTACAAACTCAACCATCCAGTTCCAGAATTATTTTAAAAACTACCATATTCTTTTACATTGGAAAGCAACCCAAGAGGCAGTGAACGATTTATCATCGCAATCTGAGGAAAAGAAAATGCCCAAGGGTTGCATGCTGATCCCACACATTTCAGTGACACTTAGAAAGTGTTGTAGTTTGCAACCATCCTGCATGCCTCTGGCAAGTTCAGCTAAGTGACTTGGACATGTGGCACAAGCTCCAAGTGATGACAGTACCCAGTATGTCAGGGGAGGAGTATGGGGAGAGAGGAGGTAAATAGAAATCTCAGTGCCTTGACATTCATTTTGATCAGGCAGGCTTTCCCTTTCATGCTGTAAGATATTATCACTTAAAGTGTTTTGTTTCTAGATGATTCAGGCTGAGACTAAATTGTGGGCCTTGCTCTGGCAAAAAATAAATCCAAAAGATCCAGCTCCTGACAATTTTTGTACTTGGAGAATCCTCAGGCAAGGCAAGGTATTTTAAAGCTGATCCTGCATTGTCCTTTTTACTTTCCTCCATAACCAGGGACATGTTCAGGAAGAAAGGCATAAATGATTAATCACTAGGCCCATATCAGAATGAACAATTGGATCTGTGGCCAGTTAGAGCATCTCTAATGTTGCTGTAACATGTATCAAGAAGCTTATTCATTAGCTGACCCCACAATCAGAGGAAGATAAAAGTGGCTTAAAAAAATATTTCCCCCGAAGATTTCATGGTTTTTTTACAGTAACACACTTCTTATACTCTTTCAATTATACCCTTTCTGGCCCAGATCAGGACAGGGTAGTATGTATAAATATGCTGTGTTAAACCTTGAATGGCTGCATGTCAGGATAAATTTGGGGAGATGGTATTGGGCAGTAAACCCTAGCCCTTGGGCTTCAGTATGATCGTTACTCTTGTGCAAAAACATGGGTGGGCGATCATTTAGAATTCAGGAAATTGGTAATGAAGGAACCGGTTTGGAATAGATTTGTTACATTCCAATTTTCCTTTGTTCAGATCAGACTGAATTGGGCTGAAATTCAGAACAGGGCTCTGCCTTAATGAGGAGGGTGTTTATGTCCTCCAACTGTTTAGCATGTCATTCCACAGCAATTAGGTCATTATCCTTCAGTTAGTAATAGCCAACATTGTTTGCCCACCCCCGTTACTATTTCACAATGGTAACATTAAGGCTGAGTTCATATGTATCCTGTTATAGTCTCATGGGTTCAGGTCACATGCATGTGATGCTAAAAAAAAAGTATTTACTTAGCCCTAATTGAGCGACAAACAACAAAAGGATGACTATTATACTTGCAGGCTGAGAAGAAGGTGTGCCTATTTCTAGTCTACCCAAGATAAGCAAATAGTAAGATAACTGCCATTTTAACCAGCTGATGCATGTTTTGGGCTACATTTTCAATAGGTTTGCACATTCCTTCCATTGGCTAGAACTGGGACAATTCACTGTGGTCCCTTGTGTGTGTTGCTTATAGTCTGATCCTGATCTCACTCCTCTTAATGCAAGTTTTGCTGTTGACTCAGTGAGAGTAGGAGCAGGGTCTTAAGCTCTCTCCATAATTATTTGTATTTCAAGTAGAGGTGCACCAATATGTGGGTGGCATATTGAATTGGCATTGATAAAACGAAAATTAACATTATCGGCAATTGGCTTTCTTTGGCCAGTGTAGCTGATAATATCACTGATAAATGCTGTGTGCATGCACTGGCCAGTGCAACCCCACCAGGAGTGGGACAGAGCCATGGGTGGCTCATCTGGGGGCCACGGCAGATGGAGAGGGGGGTGGATTCCTACTGCCGTGCGCACCGCCGGAAGAGGCATGGGGGGCATGTGCCCCCTTGAATTTGTGTGTGGGGCAAGGGCAGAATGCCCACTGCAGGCTCAGGGCCAGGGGATGTGCCAGTCTCTTTCCAGCAGGGGGGCTGGGGCAAGGCTGGGCTCTAAGTGGGTGGGGGTGGGTGAGTGGGTGGCAGCAGCATTGGAAGAGGTGGCTATGGGGTGGGCTATAGCCACCCCAAAATTCTCTGTAGCCACCCCTCCAAGTGCTACCACCACCCATACTGCTCCACCCCACCCTCCCTGAGCTCAGCCCCAGCCCAGTCCCACCCCCCACTGGGAAAAGGCTGGAACAGACTGTGGTCCCGAGCCCACAGTGGGTAGCCCACTCCCAACCGGAACACAAATCCAGGGAGGGCACATGCCCCCCATGCTTCCTCTGTGGGTGCACACAATGGCAGGGAGCCACCCTCCACCCCTCATGCTGCCTGAATGAACCTTCTGCAGCTCTGTCCCACTCCCAGTGGGGTCGCATTCACTGCCTTGGCTGGGCAGCGCCCCCTTGCCTCACTCCCTCTCTCACTGTGGGGGCCTCAATCTGCCTGCCCATGGCCCTTCCCTCCCCCATGCCCCTTCCCCCCAACAGACTTACTGGCCGGACGCTGCTCTCCAAGTTGCCAGGCTGGATTCCCATAAATCAGTTATCAGTTTGGTATCAACCAATATGGCTGGTTAATAATCAGCCATTGGTATCAGCCAAGAAAATCTTTATCGGTGCACCCCTAATTTCAGGCAGTGCTTAGAAGTCCTAGTTAGAATTCAGTCATACCAGGCACCGTCCCTTGAAAGACTTGCCATCCAGACAAAGTGACGTACACAGACAGTATGTGCAAAATGTTAGGGCTGACTATTTTAGTTACCTTTTTTATGATTTATCTGTCTTTCCTTTCTATCATACGGTGCATCTTTCCTTTTATTGTCCATTGTGCATCATTTCCATGCATTTCCAGCTTTCCACAAAATCTTTCTAATTCTCCTTTCAGCAGCCCCCCCCCCCCTTTTGAAGGACCGTTCACATTTCTGCTGATGTTACTGGATTCTAAACAGTTCTTGGTTTCTGAAGGTTTCAGAGGTATTTTGAATTTCTAGTACTTGTGAGGAACTCTAAAATAGTAAGCATTCATACTGAAGAGTGATAGTTTCCTTTTCAATTTTCTAATTTTTTTTACAGTGTAACTATTTTTTTTAAAACCTTTAAAGTTCTGTCTACCCCTAAACTAAACTAACACATTTATCTGTTCTTGGTGCCTTTTCTTTTCAAACAACTTCTCCTGTTGCTCTTCTGGAGATGCTTCTTTCTCCAAGGGTGTAGCCATGTTGATCTAAGGACATAGGCAGATAAGGTTCTTTGGGTCAATCTGATATCTTTTTTAGACCAACTTAAATAGTTGGAAAACAATTATTAAGCAAGCTTTTGGGTTCAAAAACCTTCGTCAGGCTAGGGAAGTTTCAGCAGTTGGTGTTTGCTCTTCCTGGATGGAATGGAAAGTAAAGAAACCAGAGGCTGGGCTGGTATGCAGACAAGATAGGCAGCCAGTGAAAAGGTAGATTGAGGAGTCAATGGGTGAGAGACAGG
>NW_017729004.1:22946684-22946947 GCF_001723915.1 Gavialis gangeticus | reverse complement strand
GGGTCCAGAGGAGGGCCACTTGCAAGATCAGGGGGCAGCAAGGCAGGCCCTATGAGCAGAGGCCATAAGAGCTGAACCTGTTCAGCCGCCACAAGCGAAGGCTGAGAAGGGATCTGGTGGCCATCTATAAACTTACCGGGGGGACCCAGCGGGGAATGGGAGAGTCCTTGTTCCCCAGAGCACTAGCGGGAGTAATGAGGAATAACAGCCATAAATTGACCGAGAGTAGATTCAGGCTAGATATCAGGAAGCACTACTTCACA
>NW_017729004.1:22946316-22946593 GCF_001723915.1 Gavialis gangeticus | reverse complement strand
TGCAGCTGTAAGGTCCGGGAATGCTGATGGCTCTGTTGTGGGGTGTAGTAAATGTGGGGGTAGTGGAGATGTGTTGGCAGGTTTTGCATTTCTTGTCATGTCATGGTCTGGATCCATTTGGTGTGTTCTGGGCTTGAGGAATTTTGCTTCTGGTGATGAGGTTAGCAAGGTTTGGTGCTTGTTTGAAGGCTAGGGTGGGTGGCTCTGGGATGATCTCTTTCAGAACAGGGTCTCTTTCTAGTATGGGTTGCAGTTGTCTGAGGATTTTCCGCACAGG
>NW_017729004.1:22933564-22941316 GCF_001723915.1 Gavialis gangeticus | reverse complement strand
TGTCTCTCACCTATTGACTCCTCAATCTACATCTTCACTGGCTGCCTATCTTGTCTGCATACCAGCCCAGTCTCTGGTTTCTTTACTTTCCATTCCATCCAGGAAGAGCACACCAACTGCAGAAACTTCCTTAGCCTGATGAAGGGTTTTTGAACCCAAAACCTTGCTTAAAAATTGTTTTCCAACTATTTAAGTTGGTCTAATAAAATATATCAGATTCACCCAAAGAACCTTCCAAGAGAAGTGGTGCTGGCTCCTACCCTGGGGGTCTTTAAGAGGAGGCTAGATGAACACCTTGCTGGGGTCATTTGACCCCAGTACCCTTTCCTGCTATGGCAGGAGGTCTGACTTGATGATCTGCTCAGGTCCCTTCTGACCCGACCAACTATGAAACTATGAAACCTTGTCTGCCTTCTTTCTCCAAGTGCACTTCATATAGGTTGTGTGCTAGAGGTGATATCTTTTATTAGACCAACTAGGCAGTTGCAAAAACATTTTTCATCTTTCTTTTCAAACTTTCAGGCACACACCCCCTTCCTTAGGCATAGGGGAATGCAAAGATTGTAAAATTTCTCCCAGGGTGGAGTAAAATCTTCTGGCTGGAAAAATTCATTTTTCATTTTGTGCAAACTAGGCTCGGATAAAAGTTGGAGAAGTCTATTTACCTCAAAGGTAGCAAGCAGGATGTTGGCTTCTTTCTTGTTATCATGTTTCATATTTCACAGGAGGATTGGTGCTGGGAGGTTCTCCTGGGCAAGGAATTTCTCTTGTGCTGAGGTTGTTCAGCAATGCCTTGCTCAGGAGAACCTTCCATCACCAAACCTCCAATACTTCATGTTTGTTTATCATCTGTGTCATCAGTGGAGAACAGCATGTTTCATTGCACTGATTACTTCTCAAGTCAATGAGGTTGGAGGTATAGTTGTTTTTGCCCAAGAGCATGACTGAATCAGAAGAGGAGAGAAGAAGTAGATAGTAAATTAAATCCACATAATTAGAAGGCTCTCAGGTAGTACACCAAGAGGAGCACTGAAGCTGGACATTGGAAGTGAAACAGATGGAGGGATATGGCACTTTTTGAAGAATAGAGCCCAAGGCTGAGAAGAATGAAGTGAAATGTAGATTGTCTTGCACTAGTGGCATAGATTTTTTGTCTCTTTGAGCTAACACCTCACCCTTCTGGAGGCTACATTTGACTTACTTGGGCTCAGCTAGACGAACATTGGAGACTACTTCATTCTAAACTCCTTTTGACTAAACAACATTAGTGATAAGGTGCTGTATAGCATGTGAAAAATAAACCCTGTAATGCCTAGAGCTGGGATTTTCCAGTCCTAATTGCTGCTTGAAATTCACGTCTGTGATAGTTTGGTGACTGGTATCCTGACCAAGAATTATCCGTAGTTTTGGTCAATCTATTAAGAGTAATGATTTGTACCTCTGTTGCGCTATAAAAACAATTTTATCCTTCAGGGAACGTTTTTACACAGTCTGTCATTGTTGTTTGGTTTTACTTTGCTTTACTGTATTGCATTATGCTAAGCTAAAAGCATTTTTTACACAAGGGAAATTACAGTAGCAAATCCACCTGCAAAATTACCCGCGTACCTCGGTGCTAGCTGGTGATCATTTGTGGTGGTTTCCTGTTGTTATTGTCATTAGTTTATCTGAAATGTAAAAACTAAAACCTTTTGGGAATAATTAAAGTAAGTTGCAGGTTTTCTTTTGCTGCCTTCTGTACCAGTACAGTCACATCAGTACTTAAAAATCCATTCCTTAATGCCTGTGTGTTTTATGGAGTCTCACTGTGACTAATCATTTGGTTTCTCTGAAGACATGGCCTAAAATGCCAACCCTTTATGACCAATAAAAGCAACATAATTTCTTTAGCAAAATATGTACAATAATGTATTTAAGCATATATGTCAGCTATTCACAAGCCCATTAACAAACACGCAGACAAATAACTTCAGAGTAAGTTATAGATTGATTTAACCAGAATATAATATTGATATCAGTGATACACTTATGAAAACAAAGGAACTTATAACAGTTGGCATGCTTGTTGATTTAGAGAGAGGCAGTGTGGTCCAATCAAACATACATTGGCACAAGTAATAAGCGCTTGAGTTCGGATCTTGTCCGTCTCTTAAGGTTGTGTGAAATGGCTATGTTTTGATTCGGTTTCAGATTCAGTTGTTTCGGAGGACAGTGATTCGTTTCGGTGTTTCGGATCACTGTCCTGTTTCATTTCCACTGAATCTGTTTCAGAGATTCAGCTCTGCTGAATCTTCTCCAAATCTGTTTTGAATGGGCTGCAAGCTTCACATACCCCTACTGCCCACCCAGGCGGGGCTTGGGGCTGGGGGCTTGGGGCCCCAGCACAGAGCAGGACGGGCCATGTGTGTTTCCTCCGGGGGAGGGGGAGAACTGCTGCCCACTGTGCAGGAGACGAGACCTGTGCACGGATCTCTGATCCCTGCCATGCCAGGTCATGGGGCAGGGAAGCAGCACAGAGTGGCAAGCAAGCCTGCCAGTCCCTGCCACATGACTCAGCTCTGCAGGGAGCAGAGATCCATGCCAAGGGTCTCCTTGCCGCTGCTGTCTGCTCTGCACTGCCCCGGCAATGTGGGGCTGTGCAGGGTGGGCAGGAGCAGTGAGGAGACCCTGGTGTGGATCTCTGCTCCCTGTGGAGCCAGGTCATGTGCCAGCGATCAGCCATGCCCTACCACATGATTTGGCTCTGCAGGCAGCAGAGATCCGCACTCGGGTCTCCTTGCTGCCACTGCCCACCCTGCACTGCCCTGGGTCTCTGCTCCCTACAGAGCCAGGTTGCATGGCAGGGACCAGAACTGTCCTGCCATGCGACCTGGCTCTGCAGGGAGCAGAGATCCATGCCAGGGTCTCCTCGCTGCCACTGCCCACTCTGTGCAGTGCTGCATCACTGGGGCAGTGGGGGGCGGGCAGCAGCAGCGAGGAGAACCCCGGTGCTCCTGTGGAGCTGAGTTGCACAGCAGGGCAGCAGCGTACAGCTGTTTCCCTGCAGGCCCAGCTCTGAAACTCCAAAATTTTCTGAAACATTTCCAAAATGTTTTGGATGCCTCATTTCATTTTGCAGCCCATGTTTTGGAGCCTTCTGCTTTGATTCAGATTTGGTGTTTCAGGTGCCAAAATGGCCTGAAACACCTCTGAATGAAAAGGCTGCCAAAATTTCACACAGCAAAATTATTGTTTGTATTAGTATTGTCTCTATGATAAAAAAGCATGGGCCAGGACTCCATTGTGCTAGCTGCTTACCAACACAGACCAAAAAGACCAAGTGCTTTTGGTCCTCAAAGTGCTTACAATCTTACTATAAGACAAGATAGATGGATACAGACAGTGGATATGTGGAATGATGCAACAGTATGGAACAAGCTGTGGTCTTAAGGCATCAGTGGCCAAAAGAAGGTCAAAGCTTTTTTGCAGGCATCATAGGCCAGGAGAGTTCTAAGCAGGGATTTGAATATGTTAGGGAGGTTTTATTTCTGGGCAGTTGCTACCTGGCATGAGGAGCAGAGGGAGAAGGCAACAATGTGTGAATCTGAAAATTTAACAAGTGTGAAAAGGAGACTGGAGTCATGGGCTGATCAGGAATGGGCACTTACTAAATACTGAATATTTGTTAAGTCAGGTAGATATATGAAGGGTCTTGAAAGTGAGACAAAGAGTTTATGTTTGATGCAATAAAGAGGAGGGACCTATGGAAGAGATGCAAAGATATGGGTGACATGGTCAAAGTGACAAACTAGGAAAACAATTTTAGTAGCAATGTTCTGGGGGATAACAGCAGGAGAAGATTGCATGTTCTGTTGCAGTATTCAAGATGAGAGATACGAACAGTTGAACTGGTGGATAAGGTGCCCAGGAAGAGCCCCATTAATGCTGGAGAAAGGATGTGCTGAAGGAATGAGTAGACAGGTGATAAGCAGGGATGGAAACAAGGTGGGGTAAGGTTGTGCAGTTGCACGCCCTTCCACTCTGCAACACGCTCTCCACTGTCCTCCCCTCCCACCTCTGGCCTAGCAGGGAACACCCAAAGGGGACTGGTAGGGAGTCGGGGGTGGGCCACCAGTTACTGTCAAACTGCTACTGCCCCTGGCTTCCTACACAGCCACTCCCTGCAGGCAGGTGACCTGGTGGGGCTGGGTAGGGAGCAGGTGCAGAAAGAGAGGATGTGCACATCCCTGGTTGAGCTCGACACCTCATGTACCTGCTCTCCACATTTGGAGGCAGGGTATGGAACAGATGTAGCAGGGGATGGGATGGCTGACCTGGGTGGGAGGGGGGACTCCTAAGTTCATTGCTGTCCTACTCTGCAATGAGAGGCTGCATGGAGCAGCTGTGTATGGTGACTGGCTCTGCCAGGGACAGTGGCAGAAATATGTGGGTCCCCTCTTCTTGTACCTCCTCCTTGCCTGCCTCCCTTGGGGTCCCCCACTGGCCTAGGGACTCGCAGCCATCCCTTTCCCCACTCCTCTCATGATCTGAGCTGCAGTGCTAGTCTCATCTGCCAGACCCCAGTTTTCTAAATCCACCCATGGTAATAAGAGATCCAGGAGAGAATAGTCATGGAAGCCGAAGGAGAACTCCTTTCAAGAACAGTGGCATGAACAGTGTCAAAGATAGCTCATACGTCATAGAAACCATAGAGAAGTAGGGCTGGAAAGGACCTTTAGAGATTATCTAGTCCGACCCCCTGTGCAGTGGGGTGCATGTATAGATGCTCCCAGTGTGTTTTGGCTCCAGGTGTAAGTGATATAAATTATGTAGCAATAATAAATCTGACTCATAATGGTAGACTTAGACATGATAGTTCTGGTAGCTAATATAATGGGGATAAAACAGTATAAAATGGAATGTAACTTAAGATTGGTGTCTGAAATTCAGAGTCTGCTCTAATCACTATTTGAACTGTCTGATTAATTGTTTTTGTTAAGGTGGTATGCCGCTTATGTGATTTGTTATTCTTTGGTTTTACCATAGCTATGTAGGAATCCTAACTTGACACTAGAAGTTATCCAATCAAGAATTTCTGTGAGTCTCTTAAATATCAGTGCAGCTGCTTTTAAGCCTTTTACTGGTCTGAAATACAAGAATATTCATCTGAGCCAGCTTTGGCTGAACCCAATAAAATAAAAGTAGTGTAAATACTTGATTAAAAATAAAAGGGAAAATAATTGAATTGGCAACAGTGGAGAGCAAAGGGCAAAAACTGAGTTGGAGAATGCTTGGGACAGAAATACAAGAGAAGAATTCCAGAGCATGATTGCAAAACGTTAGTTTGATGACTTTAGAGGAAAAGGGAATCTGGGCAGTAATTAGGAAGACAATTAGAAAGTCAAGGGTGGGAGAAACTAAATGCATGCTTGTATAAGATAAACATTAAGAGATAAGAACGGCAGATATCTGGCACAGCAGGGTACTTGTGAGCATGTGGCATTTGCCAAATCCCCTTGATTTCAAACTACCACTTTATTTTAAAGTTATCACTCATGTCAACTGGATATGCCTGCTGGAACTGCCTGTTCTCAGCTGTTTGCATCTCATTTAGGTTTGTTATCTTGTTAGGCTACTTGCTCTGCAGTTCCTACCTCATGACCATTCATTACCTTGGTACTCAGCACACTTTGTTTCTAATAACAGCCTTGAAGCTGGCAGAAAAGTAGTTGAACACAATGGAAACATGCTAGGAAGAAAAGGGTGGATTCTATTATAGGTACATCTGGCATAATATCAGCAAAGACACAATATGCAGCACATACTACTGTTCTGGAGGGCAAGTGCCACAAGAAATGCATCAGTTAAGCATGGGATTTAAGATTTTGCAGAGGCAAGCAGCCCAAATTAGGACTTGTCTAGTATATATCTATTGCATATCTACTCATTTTCAGTACATAAGTCACTTAAAATAGAAAATCATGTTTTCCCTTTTCATTTCAAGAATTAAGCTCTCTGATTTGAAAACTCTATTAAAGAGAACTTTCAAAGTGCACTAGACCCAGAGTTTGTTAGGTTTTTCTCCTAAAAGGGACCATTAGGTTTTCTCCTAGAACCAGAAATAAAAATGCTGTTCTGGTTTTTGAAATACCAATGAAAACCATTTTATTTTTGAACTAGAACCTGCCTCCACAGTGCTGAAAATACAAAGCCCAGACTACTGCACAAGTCCCTGAGAACCAGTGGATGGCCTGTGTAGTTTCATGTTCTAATTTAAAGGCATGATCTGGTAAAGAAAACCAGGAAATATTTGTTTTTAGATTCAAAGTCAAGATTACTTATGTAATCACAGAAGCTGTAGTTTTAAAAGTATATCTTATTGCAAGACCAAGGTATTTTGCTGCATAATTATAATTTCCCAAAATAACTTTTTACATGCTTCCATTGTGTGATAGAATAGCAAGAGCTTTACCTATAAAGTTGGAGACATAGGAATTTAATATTTAGAATAGAATTTTTAATACTTTTAGCACTGCTTAAATATGGACAGTTTCTCATTTCTATTAATATGTGTTTTCAGGACTGACCCACAATTAGTAAGTATATTATGCTAATTATATATGTAAGGGGTAAATTTGATACAGAACAATAATAAATTACATGCCATGAACTAGGGCTGTGTGAAATTTTGCTGCCAGTTTCGTTTCAATGCTGTTTCAACTCATTTCAAGCTCGAAACAGTGAATTTGAAATGAATCATGGAGCTTCAAAACAGCCTTGAAACAAAACAAGGCAAGTTGAAACGTTTCAAAATTTTCAAAACGTTTAGAGTTTCAAGGCACAAGCTGGGCTTGCCTGCAGGGAAACAAACTAAAGTAAGGAGAGGAAGCGGGAACTGGGAGAAGGAGTGCTCTCATTATTGACTGTGTAGCTGGCCAGTGACTGTGATCCTTTCCTGAGTTCCTTCCTATCCCCGTGCTCTGGGGGAGGGATGAAAAACCTACACAAAAGGCAGCACTGTTTAAACTGCCCTGCTTTCTGCCTTGGTGTCAGTTAGTGAGCTGTATGTTCCAGCAGCTCAGCATCAGACAACAATGGCTAGCAGCACTGTTTTTCTAAAGGATTCCCTACTTGCTAGCAAGAGGGATTTCAGATTCAGAATACCTTTTTCTTTGAGGCTCTTTTATTTTATTATATTCATTGATTTATTCTTTTGAATTCTGTAATTATAGTGCATAGGATTACTCTAGGATTTAATTTATATAGGAAACGAAATACATTTATATTTTATTTTTATACATTTAAAACTTTGCAGCGTACATTATAGAATTTATATTGGGACAAAGTCATATTTCTATTTGCTTTTATACATTTCTTATTTGCACCACACACCTACCTACGTTCTTGCCCCCACAGTTTTGAATTTATACAGGGGCTAAACCATATACTTGCTGTTTTGTTTAACATTTCTTATTTGCAAGACACCCCTACTACTACCACCAATGCTCTTGCCCCCACAGTTTTGAATTTATATAGGGGCTAAGCCATATACTTGCCATTTAACACTTCTTATTTGCACCAGACACCTAATTTTTTAAATTTATATAGGAACACAAATACTTTTATGTATTTGTAGAAAAGGAAGACATGAAACACACCATGAAGCATTGTGGAAAGACAGGTGGCCACACTGGCTACCTGGAGGGGCAGAAGAGAGGGTAGATCTGTAAGTTCCCCCCCAACCAAACTGAGATGCAGCCTCTTTCCTCCAGG
>NW_017729004.1:22925395-22928564 GCF_001723915.1 Gavialis gangeticus | reverse complement strand
ATATTTATAGAAAAGGAAAGCGTGAAACACATCATGATGCTTGGTGGAAAGGCAGGTGGCCACACTGGCCAGCCTTCAGGGAAGGGTGGATTAGGGGGTAGAGGGAGAGCTGTAAGTTCCCCCACCAACCACCAAACTGAGATGCAGGCTCTTTCCTCCAGCTAAAAGGGATGAGGCTGCTACAAGCAGCAAGGAGAGGGGAGCAGTGCCACTGCCACTGCCTGTGCCCAAGACTGCATCCCCTCCACACACACCAGCCATAACACCCCCCTCACCACCATGACAGCAACAACAAACAGCAGTAGCAGCACCTGCACAGCAGCCTACTCCACCCCTATTTCACTTCCCATGCTGAGCCTCCCAGTGCCAGAGGAAAAGCTGGCACTGGATCTGGATCTCAGTGCCCTAACAAGAGAAATTCTGGGGAAGGAGGGGGAATCCACTGAGTTTGTGCTTAACACTCCTCAAGTTTCCCCTAGAGCCAGGTCTCCTTCCCCAGAAGGCACTTCGGAGAAAGCTGATGTACAGGTGGAGGCAAGCAGCTCAGCTGAGTCCGCTCCTCCTCTTGCTGTGCCTTTGCCTGCTGAGGGGAAGGAAAGTGCAGCAGTGTCTACAGATGTACCCACACCCCAGAAGCAAGTGGGTAGTGAGGTCTGGGATCATTTTGAGCTGGCAGATGATCCCACATATACTATTTGCCTGCACTGCCAAGCCAAAACCAGCTGGAGAAGAAAACAAAACATATGAGTACTACAGGGATGCTGATGTATCTCCGCAGGCACCACCCCCTTGCCCTTGTTCCTCCTCAGCCTGGTACCAGCAGGAGTGTGCACAAAGGGAAGTCCCCCTCTTGCTCCAAAGGCCCCGTCCCCCCAAAGCAGAGGCAGGCCACCCTGGAACAGTGGGGGAAAGGCAGACAGAAAGTGGGGTGCATTCCAAAGGCGAGCGAGATCACCCAGAGCATTGATGATGCTGTTGATGGCCAGCCATTATGCCTAGTTGAGTGGCCAGGGTTCAGGTGGCTCATGGCGCTCACGGCCCCATCACACCAAGTATCCGCATGCACCACCTTCAGTAGGATGGTGGTGCCATCCCTGTATGAGGCATGCATGGAATACTTGAGGGAGGAGCAGTACAAGGCAGGTCCACAGGTGGCCTTACATGTCACCTCTGACATCTGGAGCAGCTGGGGTGGAGATCATGCCTACCTCTCCCACACTGGGCACTGCTGTGACCAGTTGGGCTGTTGGTGGGCTCTCCTTCAAGCTGAGGTGATGGATGAGTCCCACACGGCAACAGAGATAATGGGGGCCATGAACCACTTGGTGCAGGGGTGGCTCACTGGGCAGGGTCAGCTCACCTGTGGGTTCATGGTCAATGGGGCCAATATGGTCAAGGTGGTCTGTGATGCCAACTTTGTTGTTATCTGCTGTGTGGCACACAAGTTCCACCTTTGTTGTCAGGGACACCTTGGAGGTGAACAGGGCTGCTAGTCATGGTGCCAGCACCACCAGCAAGCTAATTTCAAAATGCAGGAAGGTGGCAGGCTATTTCCACCAGAGCATCAAGGGAGGCAAGATGCTGCAGAATAAACAAAAAGATCTGAACATCCCACAGCACAGAATCATGCAGGATGTGGAGACTCGGTGAAACTCCACATACCTGATGCTCGAGAGGCTTGTGGAGCAACAGAAGGCCATCCATGAGATGGCCTTGCTTGGGGAGATCGGGATCAGCAGCCCCCTGAACAGAGATGAGTGCGATACTATCTTCCAGATCTTTGTGTTCCTCAAGCCCTTCCTCGAGGCCACTGAGAGCCTCAGTGCTGCTGATGCCCTCCTTAGCCGGGTGATCCCTGTAGTGAGGGAATTTCAGAGTCAAATGGAGAGCTTCCAGGGGATCAATGTTCCTGGTTGGGGCAAGCCACTGTTACCAGATGTGCAGGCACTAGTGAGGTGGCTGAAGAAGAACATCAGGAAATGGCTTGATCCCTTATGGTCTAGTACAGTTCATGTGCTGGCCGCCATGTGTGAGCCAAGGGTGAAGGGCACCGTATGCAGCAGCCAAACACTGAATCAGTGGGCAGAGGTGCTGGTAAGGAAAGTCAGGGAGGCAGAACGGTGGAGACAGGGGGATGTGAAACAGGGGGATCCACTGTCTTATGGTAGCACGCCATCCACCAGCCAGTCTTGTACTCTACCACAGGTGCTGCCAATATGGGCTAAGGGCATGGCTTCTATGGTGGAGTCCAAAGCCACCAGACCCCACCATCAGGCAGGTAGTGCTCACAACTTGGTGGCTGCCTATCTTGCCGAGGACATGGAGCTGCTGTTGTACGACCCCTTGGCCTACTGCGCAAGCTGCAGCCAGATGTGGCCAGATCTGGCCATAGTTGCCCGTGAGTACCTGTCCTGTCCACCAACCAGTGTTCTGAGTGAGATGGTGTTCAGCATCACTGGGGATGTAGTGACACCCCACCACACCTGCTTGGATCCTGGTTTGGTAGAGCAGTTTGTGTTCCTGAAGATGAACCTCCTGCTGCTGGGGTTCCCCAAGCTCCAGGTGCAGATGGACTGAATGCCACCCTCCTCACTCGTCCACACCTATTTCCTTTTTTCCTTCTTTAAAAACCATTCACTTCCCCATTCTCAGCTGGAGGGGGCACTCACTGCATCACCAGCCAGCAGGGGAAGAACACGTTCCTGCAGAGCTAGCTCCCTTGCCAAGACGAACTGGAGGTATGAGATGGGGCTATGGGGAAGCAGGAGGCCCCAGGTCCTGGGCATAACCACTAAAACTGCACCATGTCAGGATAGGGAGGCCTGGTGGAACTGCTGGCAGTGCAGCAGCCCCGTAAATGCCAGGACCAACAATCCCCTGGTGAAAGGAGGGTACGAGGCACCATAACCTCCAGCTAACACATGCGCGCACACACAGTTCTGCCTGCATTGCGTGCCAGGACAGCCTCTGGCTTCTTTATTATTCTTTCCATCCAGGACCAGGAGACACACCAACTACAGGTACTTCCTCAGCCTGACAAAGGGTTTTTCAACCCAAAAGCTTCCTAAGATATATTTCTCTAACTATTCTGTTTTTTTCATAATAAACATATAAATATAAAAACACAATATAAGCTATCACACACCACGAGTAACATATATCCAATACA
>NW_017729004.1:22906404-22920395 GCF_001723915.1 Gavialis gangeticus | reverse complement strand
AATCACTGTGTGCTGCGCCACCTACGTTATTTTTACCTGCTGCCATTTACGGTCGTGGACTGGACCGAGTTGTAGGGGAGGAGGAGACCTCAGGGCACACTGCTGTGTTGTGCAAAGGCCCCAGTGCCAGGAAGGGTGCATCTGAACACACACACACACACATACACACACACACACACGCACGCAGTTGCACAGTGAAGGTGCCCCTAACAGACACGTACTAGGTGCAACTACTTGAGAGGAAAGAAGGGCCTGAATGTTCCTTTTGGCTACCTTTGATGCTGCTCGTGTTGGTGGTGTTGAGCCAGCATAGTGATTTTCACCTGCTGTCATTTACAGTGATGGACTGAGCCGAGGCTATAGGGGAGGAGGAGCCCTCACTGGGGCACACTGCCGTGTTGTGCAGAGGCCCCAGGTCCAGGAAGGGCACACATAGTGTCACCCACCCATGTTATGAGTTTTGCCTGCCTGTGGCCAGAGCTGCAGGGCCCCAGAACCCCCTTGGACCTATCTCCTTGACAGGTAGCAGACTTCATGGCTGCAGCAGGGCCTAGCACGCCTGCAGTAGTTTTTTTCACTCCCCTGCACCCTAAGAGAGACACAGTTGAACAAGCACCCGTGTCACAAGTTTTGGCTTTTAACAGCCAGAGGTGCTGGGCCCCAGAACCCTCCTGCACCTATCTCCTTGACAGCTGGCAGGCTTTGTGGCCACAGCAGGGCCTAGCAGCGAGGCCTCCAGTGGTTTTCCCCCCGCCCCGTGCCCCAAGACAGACACAGTTGCACAAGCAACCATAACACACGTTTTGCATGTCAGCAGATAGGAGTTCAGGACCCCAGAACCCAGACTTCCCCTGCATCTATTGCCTTGACAGCTGGCAGGCTTCATGGCCTCAGCATGAGCTAGCATGCCTACAGCTTTCACCCTGCTGCACCTTAACACACACAATGTCACCCATGTCACAAGTTTTGCTCATCTGCAGCTTGAGATGCAGTTTCCCCAAAACCCCTATACTTATCTCCTTGAAACTTGGCAGGCTTTGTGGCCTCAGCAGGGGCCAGTATGCCTACAGTTTTGACCCCACTGTGGCTTAACAGTTGCACATGACATGAGTTTTACTTTCAAGATTTTGAGGTGCAGTCTCCCTGAACCCCCTGCATCTATCTCCTTGAACCTTGGCAGGCTTCATGGCCTCAGAAGGAGCTACCATTCCTGCAAGTTTCATCCAAATCAGGCCAGAAATGACAAAGTTATAGGCTGTTTCAAGCTTCCCCATTATAGCGTATGGGCGAAATGTTGAAACAGCGTCAAAACGGCAAAACTGTTTCGATGAAATGAAATGGAACAGTGGTTTCGAGTCAAAATGAAATTTGAAATGAAATGCAGTTCCATCAAAATGGCAAAACGCAAGTCGAAACAGAACAGTGCCGTTTCACACAGCCCTACCATGACCTGTGGGATAAATGGTATTCCTCTCTTTTCTTGTGTCTGTCTTAGAGCTTTTATTCTGTTTTGCATTTTAATACAAATAAGTCATAGTAGATCTATTGGTAATGGATGGTGAAATAAAATTCATTGTAGAGATTGGATGCTGGTAATAATATTTACTGTATGGGATGGAGAAAGCCATCCTAATGCACCCAGCTCTATGAGCCACCACTTGCTAGGAAAGGGAAGCAGGAAATAAACAAATGGAATCAAATAATTGCTTTGCCTGACATATTTCCAGTAGATGTAAGTCAGTATTAAGCACCATGAAACCTCATCTGGAATACTGTCACCCATGTTCAAAATGTAGCAGATAAAGAGAAAGCCTATTATGCTCATCGGAAGTCCATTCTTATGAAAGGAGACTAACCAGACCAGATTTGTTTAGTTGGTTTGGTCTTCTGTCTGCTGCCCTAAGATACTAAAGAAGTGCAGCTCCCTGCTGTAACTCAGAACGCTTTGCAGGAAGTAGTCTGAATTACAGTGATGCCTCAGACCAAACAGAAGTTCACTGTTGGTTCCCGGGGGGAGGGGAATCTAGCTGTATCAGGTTTGCAGCCTGCATCAGGTTTCCCCTAGCAACAGGCCTTCCTCCCTCCCAGCCTGTCCCTGTTTTCAGAATGAGAGGGGGAATGGGAGCAGAGGGAGCTTGTTTTAGGGGTTCTCCAGCCAGCACTGGAGGGTGGGGTGGGTGAATTGGAGCACCCCCACCTTGGGAGGGCCTGTAATACACCCACCCCACCCTCCAGCACCAGTTGAGAAATCCCCAGACTGAGCTTCCCTGCTCCCTTTCCCCCCTCCCATTCTGAAGACTTGACAGGCTGGGAAAGCTATTGTTTCTCAATGAAACAAAGATACAAACCCACATATCACCTCAAAGTGAAGGAAAGATAGGAGGTAAGGAAGATACAAACTTGCTATTGAAGATTTTTCCCTGAAAGTGTTCAAAAGGTGAAAACTGGTATGAGTAGGAAGCAAAAATAAGGCACAAATTACCAAGGGACGTAAGGGGTGGTAAGAAGGTATTTTCAGATTAGCTTAGTGGTATGAGGCAAACCAAAGAATAAGGCTGATCCACTGCTCCACAGAGAGGAAAAACTAACAAAGGTAGCCACAGAATCAAGAGATGTGCTAGATCTTGACTTCCCTAAAGCTTTTCATATGCATGGGCCATTCTCAAAAGCAAGCTAGGAAAATGTGTTCTAGATAAAACTAATATAGGGTGGGTGTACGGTTGCTTGAAAAACTATACTGAAAGCACAATATGGAATGGATCACTGTCAAACTAAAAGGATATATCAAGTGGATTTCCTCAGTGATCTGTCCTTGGTCTAGTCTATTCACTGTTTTCACCAATGACTTGGATCATGGAATAGAGAATATGCCTGTTTAATATTATTATCATACTGGGAATTCAAAATGATCTTGACAAATTGGAGTAATGGTCTGAAATAATTAGGCTCCCATTCAATAAGCACAAGTGCAAAGCATTACACTTAAGAAACTGCAATCAACTACATGAGATAGGGAGTCACTGATCAGAATCTAGATTTCTAGTGGATTACAAACTGAATGCGAATTGAAAGGTTACATCATTGCAAAGATAGCAAACACTGTAATAGGTTCTATGAATTAGAGTGTTGTAAGACATGTGAGGTAATTCATTTACTCTACTCAGCACAGTGATGGCCTCAAATGGAGTATTGTCTAGTTTTGGGAATGACTTTTAGGGAAAAATATGCACCAGTTGGGGAAAGCCCACAGGAGAAAAATGATAATAGTGAGAGATCTAGACATGATGACCTGAGGGGCAAGACTGAAAGAACTGGCTTGTTTAGTTTAGAGGGAAGACGATGAAGGAAAATATAAGTGTCTAAATATGTATATATTATAAACTATTCCCCAAGTTCATTGGGAGCAGAACAAGTAGTATATAGGTAAGTTAACTTGGACATTAGGTAAAACTTTCTAACTGTAAGGCTACTTAAGCACTGGTGTAGATTGCCAAAAGAGGCTGTAAAATCTCCATCGCTAGAGAATTTTAAGACTACATTCTACCAAGATTTATTACCCCTACCCCTGTTTCATTTTTCATAAGTTTTTCCTAAGATGGTCCCTTTTTAAAAAACTTCCTTTCTCCCCAAGTCCTTCAATTTATAGTGAAGTTACTTTGCCTGATTTGAGACTTTTGTTAGTTTTGTGATCTGATTCATGCATTATCCACTGACCACATGATTTCATCATCGGTATTTCCAGACCAAGGACATATCCCACTAAAGAGTATGGGTACCTATACACTAAGTTCATGTCCTAATTAGTGCTGACTCAATAATTCTAATTATAATGCTCCAGCATGGCCTTACTGTCACATGTATAAACCCCTGCAGGTTTAAAAATGGCTGCTGGAGCACTAGCTAAACCTCACTGAATGATGTTTAGGTAAAGTGTTCCACAGCCATTTTTAAACCCACAGATGGCATGGTATTTTAATTAAAGTGGCTTTCTAGGAACTGCTCTAATTAAAATGCACCCCACCACCCCGAACATGTGTATAGGCAGCCTATTTATTTATAAATCCCTATGTTCCTATCCATCATTTTAGTGGGTGATCATCACTGCTGCTCCAAAGCCACACCACAATCTTTCTACATACACCTGTGTTTCTTCTGTTATGCTGCAGACAGAAGTTCACTTGCCCTCTATTGCCAGTACAGAGACAGCCTGGGATCATGATCCCCCTGCACCAGCAGATAGCAAGCCAGGGTCTTGTTCTGTGCGGGGCTGGGAGTGCCAGTCAACTGATCACACTCTCAGCCATGGGAGCACCCCTGTCCTTACATCACCCCACTGAGATCCTTTATAAGGATCAAGTTTATTCTCCAAATCCTGTTTCAATCAAGACCAATTAGGATTGGGGTCCCACATGTCTTGTCTCCCTGTGCTACTGAGAGGGAGCTTGTATTTTACTGCTGATTTTACACTTGGCTTGAAGGTGCTTTTAAGGCAGAAGTTCTTGTTACACACCTGATGATCAGTCGCGAAAGCATTTTCTTTCTGTTTTTGTAGCTAGGTCTAGCTTTATCCAATTCAGCTGTTAAATTTTGAATTTGTCATTCTGCAGTTTTGTGCTGATTTTCAAACCCATCTTTGGCATTTGCTAAGCTGGTAGCCTGCAATGCAGAATTTCACTGTGGAAGCCTGTGCTGTAGTCACAATCTGCTGTACTTCAGTCATTCAAAGCTAGTTTTCCTTTATACTCACTTAACTAAATCTTTAAGCCTCTAATTGTTTGGAATACTCATTACCTGCATACCGTATTGCTCTGGTCAAAGTAGAGTTTCACCTTCTGTAGTCTTTTTAACACAGTTTAATTTGACAGCACTTAATTTTCCCATTCTCTGTTCAAAGCCAGGAATGAATCAAGTTCCTCATCCTGGAAGTCCTGCTCATAAGCATCTATATTGCTCTACCTTCCGTTCCACAGTTTTACCGCGGTAAACCTACTTGGACTGAATGGGTGTCTCCCAAGATAGTACAAACACAGTATGTTACTGTATGACACCCCCAGAAGGTTGATCCTCTGGCTGGATCCAGTACATGGGATCAGTTTATGAGCTGTATCCACTGTGAGGTTGGCATGCAATTATGTCTGGGACATGATCCCAGCCCCATAGGCTGGGTGAGGCCCAGGCCCAGTGCACCAGATTGGGCTACCAAACCAGTCCTGGTCCAATGTGTGCTTGCTGCTCTGGCCATGTGCATGCTGGCTTAGCTCTGTTGCTCCAGCCCCAGCCCCATGTGCTGCCCCAATCTGGTACATGGGGCTACATCATGCAGCCTGCAGGGCTTGTAAATTTGTTAGTAGGGATGTTGTGGCAGAGTTAATTGCCACCATTCACCTGCTGCCAATTTTCTGGACCCACGGGGAGCCCTGTGGGCCAGATCACATGGTTCCATGGGCCAATTCTGGGCCATGGGCTATGGGTTAAGCATCCCAGTGTAACCTATAAGATAATGTAGACACAAAGAACAAATGGGCATAAACTGGCTATGAATAAATTTAGGTAGAAAGAATAAAAATCTTTCTAACTGTTAGAATGGTAGGGTTCTTGGGCAGGCTTCCAACAGGAGGAATGGGGCCAAAAATCTAATCAGTTTTAGGCTAGAATTTGATATGCTTAATGAATGAATCATATGATGTAGTTGCCTATGGCAGCAAGGGGTTGGATTTGAATACCCAGGGGGTCTTTCCAGTCTTATGTTCCTAAGTTACTCTTCTGTATTAAAACCTGGTGAATATGAGCCAAATCTTCTAGACAGCTGTAATTCTTGCCAGGTCTCCTGTAGATATGGATGAAAAGTGCAACTTTTATTTTAGCCTGTTTATGCCTATCTCTCTAGAGCACTAGGGAGAGAAAGAAACCCTGAATTGTTAACTGACTTAGACCAATAAGACTTAATCTGCATCCTGTCATGGAATAAGGGCTATTTATTTTGTTAAAGTCTTTGATATGGCAACATGGGTATGCAGCACATTAGCTTCATTGAAATTTGGGTTAAAGCCATATGATCAGTTTATGAAGTTGTTAATCCACTTAAGCACCAGTGTTAAATATCTTGTTCTTCACTAAAGGAACAATTTTGCCCCAGGATTTCCACATTATTTTGGTGGAATAGTGGTTTCTGAGAGACAGTATTTCTTCTCATTTAAGCCATTCAAAAATTATGATTTTTGACCTTTAACAAAATTTTTTTTTGCTTTTGTGCCAGGATATAACAGCCTTAAAGATGAGTGGAATGTGGAAAAAAGAGTTGAAGTAAGGGTCACTACATAAACAACATGTTTTATGTCATATTCAATTGAAACCACATGGAGATCTAAGCCATCCATCTTACCTATTGTACGATTTGTGCTTTTTTCAGGGAAGTGCCTTTGAATTGTCTCCTTTGACTGATTGCAAGTGAAAGAATGAAAACTCATTTTATTGTTGAACACATGTATTCTATGAAATATTTTTCTTGAAAGTACTCTAGGAAAAGCAAAACACTTGAACAATAGTAACACTGAATAAAAAGAGGCTGTAAACTCCTACTGCCAAATCCTGAAAACCTTATGCTTATTCTTATGCACATGCAGTGTTTTATTCTGAACAAATGCCAACTGGATTTTTAACCACTTGCCATTGTCCAAAGAGTAGGTGGGGAAGGGGGGAAAGAACAACCCCCAAACTGCAGGTGTCTTGCCAATACATTTATGTAGGGTCATTAAGGAATCTCTTTGAAGCCAATTCTACACCGTTTGCAGTAGCAGTTCAAAAAAACAATGCTCTCTGTGAAAATGCCCTCTTTTCTACTACATCTGACCTTCTGGGGTCTGTTTACCAGGGCTGTGCAAACCTTCAGTTCCTGATTTGAGATTTGGCCCGATTCAGTGGCCGAATCTCTGAATCCAAATCAAATCAGGAGACCAATAAAAAGGTCTGAATGGATTTGAAGCCTCCAAACTGATTCAGAAAAGACTCAGAGATTTGGGCGCTCGCAGGGAGCTGGACCTGTGCTCCATGCTGGTACGTGGGGGAGGGGAGAGGGGACCATGGTGGACCCCCACCTGGCCCCATCCCCTGGATGCTCCTCCAGCCCCGCTTGAGCACCCCCTAACCCTGACTGCTTTCCCAGCCCTGTCAATGGCTGCTCTGCCTGGACCCAGTGTCCGGGCACTTTTTTTTTTAAAGCCCCGCACTCACCGGCTGCTGCAGCAGCCATCAGAGCCTCTGAGGGCTCATGGCAGAGCCCCCCGTGCACAATGTGGGGAAGTGGGGGGCAGTAGGACCCCGCCTGTCAGGAACTTGTGAGTGCAGGGCTTTTTGTTTTTTAGAGTGCTGGGACACTGGAGCCAAGTGGAACAGCCATTGACTGGGCTGAGAGAGTGGGTGAGGGATGGGGCTTGTTCGATTCAGAGATTCAGCTGGTTCGGCAGCGGCCAAATCTCCAAATCAGATTTGGCTGAATTGATTTGGGACAGTGATTTTAATCACTGAATCGAATCACTGTCTCCCAAATTGGCTGAATCCAAATCCAAAGTGAATACTAGCTGCTTCGCACAGGCCTACTGTTTCCCCTGTGGTCTAACCCAACCTTTTATGCTTCTAGCTGGGCTGTATCAGGTGTCAATGGTCCCCCAGCAATTGGTTCTTAAAGCCACTGGAACTCAGACCTTTCCTCTAGACTGCAGCTGAATCCTTCCCTGGTTTTATGTCACTGACATAAAATGGGGCTAATCTGGTAATATGGGAATAATCCTCCTCATTGTTTCAAAGGAACAGCTTGCTTAGATTGTAAGCAGTGTTAGGGTGGGCACCATCTTTCTGTTCTGTGTTGGCACAACAGTGCAATCAGTTTCTGGGTCATGATTGGGGCTCTTAAGTGCCATGGCAACATGTAAAAAATAACTATTATTTATAAAGCTTAATGATATCCTTGGTTGGAAGGAAGTAGTTCAAAGCAGTATTACTAATCCAGCCTCTTTTCTACCACTCAGAGGAGGAGCAAGCATTGAACCAATGTAGCATATTGTTGAAACAACAATGTATATTCTTTTATTCTCACTGTTAAATATCATGGATTATTAGATGCATTTTTGTTACAATTTCAAGAAATAACACTTGGCTGAAACATGCATATGAGGAACATCAGCTCACATAGACTTTTTTTATTAGAGAGAAAAACTGGGAATTAAAAGAGAAACATTTTTCACTGTTACTTACTAGTGTATTGCTTCCCACCTATTATAAAGAGAGACAGTATCAAACACCAATGCTAGACTTCAAGCATGTAAATGGTTCAGTTCTGATGAGCAATGCAAGCTTTTTATTTTTCTTTTCCCCATAACATTGCCACCACTCTTAACCTCACTGGTATTGCAGTTATATTAGCACAAATAGATGTGCTACTGCAGTCGAGCAATCAGAGATTGCTGGCATCTTTTATCACTGGATCTTGAACTGAGCAGGCTCATATTTAAACTGCTTAAACTGTGAGTGGAATTGTTTTCCTCTCTGGTGTTAGCAAACATATTTTCCTGAAGGAGACCTGCTTAGGCACAGCCTGAAAGTTTAGATGATTTAGACCTTATGCAAATGATCTAACTTTTGATTTTGAAAACTGATCCTGAACTCCATCAAGAGCAAACAGACAAGTGATAGGGAATTTTCAGCATTGGTGACTCAAGCCGATGCACCAACCAAGCAAGTCTAACATAGTCATTAATTAAGACCTTGGAGACAAGAAGTATAGTTTTTCTAGCATAATAATTTCAATTGCTGGAAGCCTTATTTGTGCTACCCACGATGTTTAGAAAATATTAATACATTTTTCTTTTGTGAGTTCTGAAGTGAAATTAAGTTTCTGAATCATTAGTATCATGCTCTTTGTTACATTCAGGTGGTTTCCTTCCTGTTTTTACTCAAACCCTTCATATGTATATGTTCTTATAGAGCTGCCACATGTTATAGAAGAGATTTTCCTAATAAACAGAACAGGTCTTCCTAGGTCGGTTTGTTCAGTTAAATTAGGAATCAGTTATTTTGTCCTAGAACAATATATGTTTTAAAATTGTAATAATGTTTAACTAGATGCCTGCCCTATCACCTAAATTGATGCCTAAAAGTAATATTCAGGAAAACCCCCTCAAGTCTAATTGTTGCTGAGGTGATGGGATCTCACTTATTCACTCTTTGTGAAATTCCTGCCAACTGTTCATAGTAGGAACAATTCTACTTAAACGTAAAATATCCAAATCTGATTGCACCTTGAAGTGAAGGTATCTAGTAAAATATAGTGTGTCTTCAATCAAATATCACAAGGTATAAGAATATAATGACAACTTAGTACTGGTGAATACTGTATATCTCTCTCAAGAAAAAACATTAAGGCTGTAAGCGAACTCTGGGAGATGAAACAAAGTCTCCCAAAATACCTGTGGATATTAAACTACATTAAAATAGCCCCTGGGGGACCTAATTATCCTTGGCACAGCGTGAGGCAGTCATCACCTATATGGATGAGGTAAAAATAAATGAGTGAAAGGAAGTCTTACCAATTTATAGAAAAGGAATTAACTGACTTGTGCAAGGTCATATAGAGAGTCTGAGGCAGAGCCAGGATTTGAACCCTGATCTGACCATCATTAAAATGTGTTAACCATAAGACCATCATTCCCTCCCAGAAAAGTAGAGTTCACTATAATTGAGAATTAAATGTCCAAGAACTAGAGTCTATTCTATTAGGCATCTAAGGGCATGTCTACATGTGCTATGAATTAAAGGCTGACTGTTCAGTAAGTCTTCCCTGGGAGCACATCTACATGTGCTTTCAGTTGGGAACAAATATATAGATTTGTGATTTTTATTTTCAAAAGTATTAATGTCCTAGAATTTTCCTAACACATTAGCATGAATAGGACATTGTTAGAAGAAGGAAATCATCTGAAAGTTGTTTGACCAAGAAAAGAGAAGGCTGTGGAATGAATGTCATAGGTAACTTGGGTGTTAAGACCAGATTTTATATATTTATCATAGTATAAGAATAGCATAACTAAAATATAGTCTAGATCAAAGGAACCCAACACATTGTTGCCTTCAGCTTTTTGTTCCTCATATATATATTTGGAGAACAATTTGTAAGTGTTCTTGTTGCTGTGGAAATAAGGACATAAGAAATTGCTTCAAAGAAAGCAAATGTCTTGTGGATATTTGTGTGTGAATGTTTATTCTGGCATATTCATTCTGCTGTAAATTCTCTTTGCGAAAACCTCCTTTTTATGGAAATGTGACATCTAAAGAATGCCACGCAACTTATGTAACAATCATAATTAAAGGATATATCATAGACAAATAACCAGAGCAATCACTGATTGAAATGTGTTAGCATAAAGTAACTGAGAAATGTAAATATCAAAGTATAACAGGCAGTTTAAGGGGCACTTACCTTCCAAGTCCTCTACATTGGGCTCTGCCTGAATGCTTGAGGGAGATTGTTTCAACAGGAACGCCATACTTGTAGTTTAGTATTCTCCCCAGCAAAGGGATGCAAGATTGTCCCCAACAGGGACACATAGGGCATGTGTAGATGAAATGAGGGTCCTAAATTGAAGCAGTGGGTTTTTAAAAACACCGCTGCAATTTAGGGCCCTTTAAACCCCCATGTCATGCACGCACCAGTGGCGGGCAGGGGAGGGTGAGTTGCCAATAGGCAAAGTGGTCCCTGGGCTGTGGGGGGGTGGGGGCTGGTGCTTCCCTCCCTAGCAGTGGCATCCCCCACCTCCCCCCAGGCAGCACCTGCCTGCAGGCATCTAGCTTGGGCGGTCCTGGGGGGCACTGCGGCCATGGAGAGATGCATCAGGCCCCCGTGCAGCTCAGGCAGTCAGGCTCCAGGAAAAAAAAGATTTTTTTTCTTGGGTGGAGCCTGCTTTCCCGGACTGCTGCCAGGCTGCTTGCGCTGGCTTCCTGCAGAGCCCCTGAGCTGCATGGAGCCTGGTGCTTTGCTCTGCAGCTGTAGGGCAGCAAACTAAAACTCCTCGGAGGAGTTTTAGTTTGCTGCCCCCCAAGTCATTTAAGGTGCATTATGCTTCCAAATTTCCTACAGCAGCTGGAATTACTGCGCAATATGCCACTGACGTGCAAATACCAACACCATTAAAGCGGTGCAAAAACATTTAACTCCTTTAAAGTGTCATGCACACATGCCCCTCATTTTGGCTACACATGGCCATAGTTGTAGTTCAACTTATCCCTGGCAAGGGGACACAAGATTAAAAAAGCAGTTAGGGAGCCCAGGAAAATTCCAGCCCAGGGATTGGTTGGGCAGATCCCATGAAAACCAGAGTGTCTCCCCACCCCTGGGGTGGAGAGAGAGAGGCGCATGCTGTGTGAGAGGGGCTGGGAAGAGCCTGCAGCATTGTCCCCAACCTGCAGTTGCCTGCTGGACCCATCATGGGCGAGCCAGAGGCCAGCAGAGCACCTAAAGTGTCAAGCAAGAGCACAGAACCCTAGAATGAGCAAAGGAAGTTCATGAGTGGGCTGAACAAACTCCTTAGGGTGGGGACACAGCCCTAGGAAGCTCCTGGAGAGCGGGACAGTGATTCCCCACTGGGTTTGGAGACTTGGGGGTTGGTAAGAATGTGATAAAATAGCCCCTGTGTGAGTGGTTGGAGACAGGACACTGGCAGGACTGGGGCAGCCTGGCAGAAAGAGATGCCAGCTAGGGCAAGTCCACAGGATGCCTGTGTGGGTTGACACCCATGGAAGCATGACCTGAGGGGAAGTCTCGGTGTGCCCGAGTGCCTTAAGGGAAAGTGAGCCCAGAGATGCTGCCTGGTCTGGCAGTGGCAGCTTGCTCTCCCCCGTGTGTTTAACTGCGTAAATAGCTCTGTGGTCTTGGAAAGGCCGTGCCCAGGCAGAGAAGAGCGCACGGAGGTATGTGGAGGAGAATCTGTGTTTTGCAGGAGTCTGAGTGAAAACAGTTTCTGCAGACTGCGAGACACCTGGGCCTGTGCAGATATCCAGAGGCAGCTGGAGCCTGCAAGCATAAGTCGGGGTGATTGGCTACTGGTGGTGAATAGTTAATTAGGGATTCAATATAATGAGTATCTAACATGGTGCCTAAGTTATTAGCTATGTATTCATTGATTTGATCATGGTTTTAGCGTAAATAGTTATCAACTGTTACTCTTGCGTAGACTCAACCTTGTGTATTGTAAATACAGAATTCCAAACTTTTGATATTATTTGATATTTGATGTTATTTAATGTTTGATATTATTTAATCTTGGTTGCATGTAGCAATTACCTCCTGTATATAATTAAATTTTATAAATAGTTATTTCTGAGTCGGCAAGTTCTTTCCATTGTAAAGTGAGCCTCTCCTCTCAGGGAGCCTCTGGATGCTCCTAGGTGAGCTGAGCAGGGGGTAGAGCTACCTGGCACCTGAGGTCCAGAACAACTGGACAAGGTCACAGTCAATGCCATGCACCAAAGGTTACAAAAGTCATAAAAAATCTTTTGTAGATACCTTATTAGCAGCAAAAAAGAATAGATTATTTACTAGACTACTTCCTAGAGCTCTAATTTCAAGCATCCATCACAGTTTTCAATTAAAACAACCTCTTAAATAAGACCAAGTTTCTCAACCATAGTTCTTAATTAAGTTTTGTACATGGAACTTTAGATACTTCCTAAACTGACTGCTTTCAGACTGCTTTTAAGACACGTTATTAGTTACTTTCTCAATGTAGTTTTCTAAAATGTTTTTGTTCATGTTAGAATTGCATAATACTTACAGATCAAACTCACTTGAATCTTGACGATGATAATTTGCTCTGATGATTCAAACTGAAAAGGTTACCCATACTAATAATTGGAAACAAGTAATATATGAATGCACACAGCTTATATTTCTAGAAATAGGTGGATTATGCCCATAGCTTACAGTACTGTACTTTGAATTGTTTGTTCTCCAAGGAATCTGCTTTTGTTAGACAGTGATTTATATATAATTTATTTCCTAGGAACACATTTTAGAGCAACAACATAACAACAGCAATCATATTCTAATTGAGATGCTAGTTTATAAACCACAAATCTAAATTTTATCTGTAATGGGGGATTCTGTAGTTTTATTTATTAGGAAATTGTGGCTTTTAGCAAACTTGGTCAGTCTTCTGAACAATATATTTAGTAGGAAATGAAAAAAAGCAAAGATTTTTTTAGAATTGACAGGATTAATACTTTGTCTGTATCTAAGACAGGCCTTAGGGTTAGATATGAAGTGGGGGTTTTGGGTCTGCTGATATCTGAGATGAGTTACAAATGCCTGTTTTGATACTGGATTCTTGCTGAAGGCTGATGAAATATACGTCCATTAGAGATGCACAACAATTTGCACAGTTAGGGAGAAGACGAGAGAGACCAGGTTTCTACAACTGTCCCCAAATTATTATTTTCCTGGCACATTTCTTTAATGAATCACTTGCTTTATTGATAGTACTGTTAGTTGACTTGGCAGAGCAGACAATATTTGCAAAGAAAAGGGGAAAGAAAAAACGTTGTACATTCTTATAAATTTCTAGTTAGATTACTGTCTTCAGGCATCCCAACCTCCTTTGCAGCTCCCTGCAATCCCTTCCTTGTAGGGAGGTGCACTAGCACTCAGCTCATGCTTGGTTGCTCTGGCCAAGCGCCCAGGCAGCCTCACCTGCAGAGCCGAGCCAACACAGCCCTCTCCTCAGTTCCACCGCCTGCCTCTGGCAGTAGGGGGCTGGGGGTGGGGGTAGGAAGGGAGGCATCTGTGTCCCCTGCATGAGCCCTGGGCACCCATGTCCCCAGACCATGCCCCTGCATCCCTGCATGAAGCACCCCATGATGTACACACAGACCTGACACAGAGCCCAGGAGAATCTCTTCACTTGGGCACAGCCCCATGGAGCCTGATCCTGACCCCCACACTCCCC
>NW_017729004.1:22904332-22905676 GCF_001723915.1 Gavialis gangeticus | reverse complement strand
GGCTTTTAGCAAACTTGGTCAGTCTTCTGAACAATATATTTAGTAGGAAATGAAAAAAAGCAAAGATTTTTTTAGAATTGACAGGATTAATACTTTGTCTGTATCTAAGACAGGCCTTAGGGTTAGATATGAAGTGGGGGTTTTGGGTCTGCTGATATCTGAGATGAGTTACAAATGCCTGTTTTGATACTGGATTCTTGCTGAAGGCTGATGAAATATACGTCCATTAGAGATGCACAACAATTTGCACAGTTAGGGAGAAGACGAGAGAGACCAGGTTTCTACAACTGTCCCCAAATTATTATTTTCCTGGCACATTTCTTTAATGAATCACTTGCTTTATTGATAGTACTGTTAGTTGACTTGGCAGAGCAGACAATATTTGCAAAGAAAAGGGGAAAGAAAAAACGTTGTACATTCTTATAAATTTCTAGTTAGATTACTGTCTTCAGGCATCCCAACCTCCTTTGCAGCTCCCTGCAATCCCTTCCTTGTAGGGAGGTGCACTAGCACTCAGCTCATGCTTGGTTGCTCTGGCCAAGCGCCCAGGCAGCCTCACCTGCAGAGCCGAGCCAACACAGCCCTCTCCTCAGTTCCACCGCCTGCCTCTGGCAGTAGGGGGCTGGGGGTGGGGGTAGGAAGGGAGGCATCTGTGTCCCCTGCATGAGCCCTGGGCACCCATGTCCCCAGACCATGCCCCTGCATCCCTGCATGAAGCACCCCATGATGTACACACAGACCTGACACAGAGCCCAGGAGAATCTCTTCACTTGGGCACAGCCCCATGGAGCCTGATCCTGACCCCCACACTCCCCAGCCAGGCAACCCCATCTCCTCATGCTTGAGCACAGCCTCACAGATCCCAACTCTGGCTGCTACACACTGCATCTCAGTGGCCAGAGCCAGGCATCTTGCCTGGACTCCAGAAGTCTCTGGCAGCCTGGGAAGACTATGGGGCAAACTGGGAGATATGCAGGTTTGGCCCCAACCTGTAGGTCTCAGCCAGTGTGGGCAGCCTGCATGCCACCCCACCAAGAAGCAAACATTTATACTGTTTGCTACTGTTATATAAACTTGGCTGCTTACAGAAAACCATGTAACTTGTGACAAAGTGATCAGCAAAGCTAACCGTACGTTTTTATGCATTAGCAGGTGCATGACAAACAGGTCCAGGGAGGTGATACTTTCCCTCTATGCGGCATTGGTCAGGCTGCAGTTGGAGTACCATGTCCAATTTTGGGGCCGCACTTCAAGAGGGATGTGGACAACCTCAAGACGGTTCATAGAAGGGCCACTCGTGTGGTTAGGAGCCTGCAGGCAAAGCCCTATGAGGAGAGATTGAGG
>NW_017729004.1:22874368-22903953 GCF_001723915.1 Gavialis gangeticus | reverse complement strand
CCGGGGGGGGGGGGGCGAGTAGCAAGGAATAGGAGATGCTCTGTTTACCAGGCACCCCTTGGAGTAACTAAGAATAATGGCCACAAACTGAGAGAGAGAAGATTTAGGTTAGACATCAGGAAGAACTTCTTTATGATAAGGGTCACCAGAATCTGGAAATGGGCTCCCAAGGGAGGTGGTGCTCTCCCCTACCCTGGAGCTCTTTAAGACGAGACTGGACAAGCACCTGGCTGAGGTCATCTGACCCCAGCGCTCTTTCCTGCCCAGGACAGGGGGTTGGACTCAATGATCTGTAAGGTCTCTTCAGACCCAAACATCTATGAATCTATGAAACTTAGATCGATTCCACCTTGTGCTTTTTGAACACCTGTACCTAGCCACTGTTTCTGGTAAACTTGTTTATGGATTGCTGTGCAGTGTGCAGCAGCAGACTTCCCACAGTAATCAAGCTGCCTGCCAAAGTACAAGGATTTTATCTACTCTTCCACACTTAGCTGGATTGCCAAAACATGAAACAGCAATAGAAAGTTGTCTGCTAGGCTGCTAATTAGTCTAGTTACAGTTAAAGGGCATGACTGATAAATGTATGACTAGCTGTCAGAACAGGGTTCTTGGATTGTCCATCTAACAAATTAAAGACTTAATCCTGGACATCCTTACTCAAGAAAGTTCCCTTTATACATTGTCTCAAGGAACGGTAAGCAACATGCCTAGATCACTAACTTTTCTGCAATGCTGTATTCATGTTACATGTTGTTTACCATTCCTTGAGACAACGGGCATATCAAGTATATGCAAGAAAAAAATAGGTTTACCTAAAAAAATAGTTTGCTTTGAAATACATTTAGGATAAAGCCCCAACATTTCTAGTCTTTAAATGCAGTGCCGCTTATACCAGTTTTTCTTTTTTGTTGTTTAACAAATATAGTAAAAATATGCCCAGATGTAAAAGAGGCAGAGATTCAAGGAGGCTACTTTATGACACAAGAATGGAAGTATGTCTGGATCGGTACAGAGATGGATCCAGTATTCTGGGAAATTTCCTTTCTTGGGCAGTTGCAAAGGTCCCCTCAATGCTCCTGGGCTCTCCTCAGTCATGCAGAGATCTGTGTATCTGGAAATTTCTAATTCAATGATTTTCAACCTTTTTTCATTTGTGGACCCCTAAAAAATTTCAAATTGCAGTTTGGATCCCTTTGAATTGTGTGGGTATTCACATACTTTTGATTGATTACAGAGACTCCTTAGACAGTCTGTGGACCCCCAAAGGTCCATGGAACACAGATTGAAAACCACTGTTTTAATACACTGTGGCCTCCTCTACACATTAAACTTAAGGCATGATTAACCATTTAATCACATCTTAAGTTGTGACCCAGCTACATGTTCAACCAAATAGTAGCATGATAAAACAAGCAATTTGCTACAAAGTTATTACAAGAAAAATGTGGAATATCTTTGTAGCTTGTTCCAATTATGTCATTAATTGAACATGAGGCCAGGTGCTCCCCTGTGGCTGGGAGCCTCATCAACTAACGGGATCCCAGCCATAGGGCTGCACCACCCACTGCCAGCCCCACAGCTGACAAGGCTAGCAGAGGTGGCAGTTTCCCTACTGCTGCTCCTGTTGTGAGCCTTGTTGGCTGTGGGGCTTGCAGTGGGGAGAACCCTGCTCCCTCCTCCTTTGGCTTCATCAGCTGTGGGTCTCTCAGTGGCTAGGGACAGAAGTTACATATAAACCAGTTTAAGTGATCAGAGACTGATTTAAGCCTGTAACAGAACAGAAGTTCAGTACACATAAACCAGTTTCAAAATGGCTTAAACTGGTTTATGATAAACCTGGTTGGTGGTCAGACCTGATGATCTGTTTAGGTCCCTTTCAACCCTAAGTACTAAATACTATGAATGTAGTATCAGACTTAACTGATTTGGGTCAAACCGGTTTATGAAACTTCTGTCCCAGACCTCTTCCTGGTTCAAGTTAAATTGCAGTCCCCCAGCATCTCAGCATGCTTTCCAGCTCCTCCCCTCTTCCATCTAGCTGGAGCAGTGAGGGCCAGATGACAAAGGGGTGGTGGTGGGGGAAGCCCGGCTGGAGATGCAGCCCAGTCTGCATGGAGGACTGCCCCCACCAGGCAAACCCTGGCTGGGGTCTGGGACCAGGGAAGGGGGTTAAACACCCCTTCCTCACTCAAACTTACCCCTAGCTGCAACTGTGGATTGCAATGCCCAGAGGCACTTGGAAGCAGGAAGTGAAGAACAAACCTGCAGAGTTCTGTTGCTGTAATTCTGGAATGCAAATCCCAGAGACCTCTGGGGTAGCAGGAAGAGGAAGTGAACACACAGTCAGAAAGCTGTGTTCTAGCCCCTCCCTGGCTTCTGGCCTGAGCCACTGAAGGCATATGGCTGCATTTCCTGAATCAAAAGTAAATGTCTGTTCACGTCTGTTTCAATTTAATCTGTGCAGTTTAGACTAACCTGCAAAGACTGAATCGATTCAGCCTTGGGCTTTTTGACTCTCTGTATGTAGCCAGTGAGAGCAACAGGGAGAATACTGCCACCTCTGCAAGCTTGGTGAGGTGCAGGGCTCACAGCAGTGGTTTGTAGCAGCAGCATTCCCCCTGCAAGCCCCACACTGATGACAAGGCACAATGGGATCTAATTCATGATCCCACAATTGTGCTGCCTGCTATGCACGTGTGGCATGACAGGAGGCATGATTTTGTGGATTGTGCATTAGATCCCATTTTGCCTTTGTCTGCATGTGTAGAGGGGTCTTGAGTAAAACCTTGGAGAGAAAGCCAAAAGATGGCTTGTAGTTAACATTGCTAGAAAAGAATGTTAAAAACAGATCAAAGATAACTGTCACCTGAAGTGGAATAACTTTAAAACATTTAGAAGGTATTCAGCATGGGTTAACACCCTTTAATCGGTGAATGCTCCCATTTTAAGTCCTTATTACAGTTTAAAAGGCAACTTGTAACACCACCCTAAGGTTCAGTCTGGCAGGGTTCTCTATATTGTCCAAGGCTGAATGCAGTTTTTGTTTATGCTGCTGAATCATTATTTACCATTCAAAATCTCAGGTAGTATTAAAAAAAATAAAAGACTGGCAGTGGTTGTCTTCTATTTTATCTACAAAATTTAATTAGCCATTAGGAGAAGTCTCTTTAAATGAGGTACCAGTGCATAGCATTGTTCTTCTCTGTCTCAAGGAAGAGCCTTCAGAATAGAATTTAAGATATCCACAGTTATGAGTAGGGAAGTATTGTGATCCCCATTTTTTTAGATGGGACAACTGAGACAGAGAAGCTCAGGGTGGGGTTATTCACAACTCTAAGCACAAGATTTATTGATTTCAAAAGGGACTTAATATCTCAACTCAAGGTATATCTGAGGCAAAGATTTTTGTGGGTCATATTTTTTTTGGACCAACTGCATGACTGGGATACACTTAGACACGTTTCAAATACTGTACCTTTTTCTTCAGGTCTATGTTTGCTGCTTTTATGCACACCAGAGACCAAGGTCTCAAGAGTGGTCACATAAGGATTTCCTGGAGCAGTCTGACCAGTGTATTTCCAGGTCTGGAGCATGCACATGGGAGTGGGTGGGCACAGCATGCTTAGGAACATCCTGAACAGGACACATGTCTACTATGGTGTAGATGTACCCCTAGGCATCCCAAGTAAGCTGTACTTGAGTGGATTAGACATAGCCCTAGCAATCCAAAAATGCTGATTGAGAGTCTGGTTCTTGCATTCTTGTTAATTAACCTTGAAAAAAAATCACCTTTTCCAGTGATCTTGAAAGAGTCTTTTACCTATCCTGTTTTGAGTTCTAGTTTTTTGGGTTTTTTGCAAATAGAGATAATGTTGTTTATTTAATCCTTAGACAGACATGTACATTTCTGTGAAAGTAAAAAGCAATATTAATTACAGGTAGGTGGAGGAGAAAAGAAATGGAAATTTTGATAGAATTCAGGTGTTTGGGTACCTATAATTTTGTACTCTGTTTTTTGCCCAACAGCAGGAGATGAAGAGTAGCTTTTTACAGAAGGAACTGGACTGAGACTGAGCTGAATGGATCTGAAACATACTTCTTGGGCAGGCCTTCTGTACAAGGCTGGTGGTAATCCTCTCTTTGTCTCATACTTTAATAATCTTGCTATATGGTCTGTAAACTCCTTGGCTAGGGACAGACATTCAAAAAGTCTGAACCTGAATTGATTCAGTCTTTGCAGGTTAGTCTAAATTGGCTAGGCTAAATCAGTTTTGTAACCAGACAGAGCATTTAACACCCCATCAGAAAACAAAGCCTTGGCTCATTACAAACTCTTCTTAAACAGCTTTTTCCATAGCTGTTGATTACCTCCAAAAAGCCCTAAGTGGACACTGTCCTATCTGCCTTATACAGGGTTAGCTAGCATATCATGTGCTGGCTACAGTCTGTGCTGTGGGAGAGAGGAGGAAGGGATCTCTGCTTAAGCAGTGAGTGGTGGTGCGGGGAGAGGGCCACAGGGAAGCCAGCAGAACCTGCTGTGCCTGCAAGTCTCTGCTGCAGTTCCAGCCAGGGAGCAGAGGGGAGGGGCCAGCTCTGCTGTGGAGCAGAGAGCCCCACCCACCCCAGAGAGCATGCAGGGATGCTGCAGGTGTCTGGTTTAGCTTAAACCAGCAAAGAGTCTGGGGCAGACATTGCATAAACGGGTTTGACCCATATCAGTTAAGTCTGATACTAAATGCAACCAGGTTTATCTCAAACCAGTTTCAGCCATTTTCAAATGGGTTTATGTGTACTGAACACCTTTTCTGTTACAAGTTTAAACCAGTTTCTGATCACTTAAACTGGTGTATGTGTAATGTCTATCCCTAACCTTTGGGGCTGAAACTTATGCTGCAGTTCCAGCATCTTTCAAAACATCCTAATAAATACTTAGGACCTCTTAGCATTAGTGAAATAGAAGTAACAGTCCCTTCTCAGTCCCTAGAATGATTTTGAGCATTCTAATATAATAAAGGGCTTAGTCTGTCTGTCTGTGTGTCTGTCTGTTCATAACACTTTTGGCCAACTGTGCATGTGCTGCCCAAGTTTGAGATGCTGCTGGGGAAGTTTGTGGTGGCAGGGAACTTGCCCCAGCTGCCAGAGCAGTGGGGCTGCCCCATGCCTCCCTGCCTGAGGGTGAAGGGGCATCTTTCTCACTTCTGCCTGTACCTCTTCCATTAGGTGACGGGGTAGGGGCCGGCATCGATCCTGTACAACCACGCCTGGGGGTGTATGGATGGGGTGGAACCTGTTTCTCACCTGTCCAGGATCCTCCGAAAAAGCCTCCTTAAACTCTACAAGGAGGTTCCACACTTCCTTTTTCTGAGTCATGGTTAGCTCACCACCTACGCAAATACCCTTCATGGGTTCTGGGGCCACTGGCTCGGGGCTGGGTTCTCGTGGTCCTAGGTCATCAATTGCCTCTGCCCTAAATGCCACTCACCCTTCAGGTTGTTGCCATTCCTGTAGTAGATTAACGTGGTAAATCTGTTTCGTTCTTTGATGACCCGGGCGGTAAACCTCATAGTCGACTGGGCCGACTCTCCGTGGAATTTTGAAGGGGCCTTGCCACTGAGTCAACAACATGCTGTGCGAAGTGGGAAATAGAACTAGCACCTTTTGTCCAGGTTGAAACTCCCGCTCCTTTGAGTGTGAGTCATACCTTTCTTTTTGGTGCTGTTGGGCTTGCAGTAAATTACCGGCAGCTAGCTCTCTTGCCCTCTGGATTCACTGGTGGGGAATGCCTGTTGGTATCTTGATGGGCTAGAGATAATCGAGGGACCCTGTTTGCATTCTTCCCGGAGAATTTGCAATAAACCCTGGGGCTGATGGCCTAGTACTAGTTCGAAGGGGGAATACCTTAGGGATTCCAATGGGGCATCCCTGAGTACGAATAAGGCCAATGGTAGCATCAGGTCCCAGTGTCGCAGATCACCTTGTATGCACCATCTTAACACCTTTTTTAGGGTTCCGTTCAGCCTCTCTACTAATCTGTTGGTTTGAGGGTGATAGACCAACGTTCGCAGTTGCTTAATCCGCAGGGTCTGACACACTCCCTGTAGCACTCCAGATATAAAGTTTCGACCTTGGTCCGTTAGGATCTCATGGGGAATCCCCATGCGGGCTATCCACTTCACCAACTCCTCCGCTATCTGTGGTGCCGTTACAGATCTCAAAGGCACCGTGTCAGGGCATCTTGTTGCATAGTCTATGAACACCAAGATGTACTGGTATCCGCTACTACTGTGAGGTAGTGGTCCCACAACATCCATAGTGATCTGAGAAAAAGGTAGATCAATAATGGGCATAGGTCTCATGGGAGCTCACGGGGGTCGACCCTCCCTAGCCTTTTGGCACACAGGACACCTTGCACAGCGGAGGGCCATGTCTTTGCCCATTTTCAGCCAAAAAAAACATCTGGATATCTTGTCCAAGGTCTGACCCCCTACCCATATGGCCCCCAATCGGGTTAGCATGCGCCAACTGCCACACCGTCTTCTGGAAACACGTCGGCACTACCAGTTGAACCTTATCTTCCTTCCCTGCCCCACCAGGTGAGACCCGATACAAGAGGTTGTTTCTTACCTCAAAATGGCTCCCAGGATCAGAGACTGACGCTGACTGAGGAGGCTCATCTCTTGCCTGTGCCCATGGCTCCTGCAGGTTAGGATCTTCTTCTTGTGCCTGTCGGAACTGCTGGCTGCTTGCAATATCTTGTAGGTCCATCATGGACTCCTCCCGCTCCTCAGTGGTTACCTCTCTTTCTGTTGGATCACCAAGCCAGCTTTCCCATGTTCTTAAGGCCCTCCGTGTGGCCTCGACATGCCGCACCCTATCCAGGACGCTGTACAACGGGGCCCAGTCCCAGCCTAAGAGCATGTCGCATGCTAAGTGGGGTGCTAGGCCCACCAACAGCTCCCTGTGGTATTCCATAACCTGGAGGCTCGTCCACATTCGATGTACGGTTTGGGTTTCCCCATGGAGGCAGGACACCCTAACTGGCTCCGCTCAGCGGTCATGGGCCTCTTTTACGAGGATGGCCTTAACCAGTGACTGGGCGCAACCGGAGTCCAGCACCACCCACACCAGGCGGCCTTAAACCCAGGCTCTCACTACGGGGCGTTCCCACACCGGGCTCTCACCTCCTGCCCCAAAACTGCAGTCCATGGGCTCCCCCTGACCATGCTCCCTAGAAGACTCAGCCCCCCTCCTTGGGGAACCACGTGGCCACCACCTTTCAGAGGTTCTTTCTGGAAACTCCTGCGTGAAGTGTCCTCTTCAGCTGCAATGATAGCAGACCATGTCCCCTCCTCAGGTCTTATGACTGGGCTTCCATCACTCCATCTCTTTTGGCGCTGGCACCGGTAACGGGGGCCCGCATTCCTCGTGGGGGTAGTATACTTCTGCAGCCATGAAGGCCTCTGCCAACTTCAGTGCCTCATTGCAGGACTCTGGGGAGTGCTGATGGACCCACCGCTGGGTCCTCTCTTCCAGGTTGTTCATGAACTGCTCCAGTATGACCTTATCCATGAGCGTCGCCACCATGCAAGTTGCCAAGTTGACCCATTTTCCAAAGAGATCCCGCAGCCGCTGGAGCAACAGCCACAGCCATCTCTCCTCTGCCCCTGTCTTGGCTCAGAAAAGCCGCCGGTAGTACTCTGGGCTGATCTCCAAATGATAGAGGATCACCGCTTTAACACCCTTGTAATATTGGGCTTCATCGCGGGTCAAGGCCCTGTAGGCTGCCTGAGCCTTGCCCACAACTAGGGCCCCTAGCTGCCTGGCCCAATATCCTCTATCAAGGCTGGTGCTAACTGCATGCCACTCAAAGGCCTCGATGTAGGCCTCCGGATCATCTTCCAATGTCATTTTGGACATCTGTAAGGTGGATGGGCCATGCCGCATCCAATCCTGCTGCTGCTCCAGCATCTGTTTCTGTGTACCCACAATCTGTGTCAGGACCTGCAGATTCTGCCCCAACAGGTCTGCCGGAGCCATCTCGGTGGGTTGCATGCTGGTCGGGTGGCCCCCTGAAGGTTTTCCAGCCAATGCACCACTCTGTAGCCGCTGGGCCTCCAACAGTCGCTCCCGGGCAGCTTTCACCTGCGTGGTTGGTGTCAAATGCCTTACAGGTTCATGTTCTTGCCTGAGCTGATGTTTTCTGCCCAAGTCTTCAATCCCGTGCTCCCCTGCCACGACTTGTTGGACCTCAGTGTGTGGGGTTGTTCTTTGGGTGCACTCATTGGCCCGTGGCTCACCTGGCGGTTACTCACCAGGCTCCGCCACACCTACAGCCCAGCCTCACTCCTCCTGTGGAGCGGTGTCCATCTAACAGCCTCCTCCTTCTGCGGGGGGGAGGGAGTACCCATGACTGGAACCTCATGCTCACATCCCTAGGCCCACCTAGCTGTCACCCTTCCCTCGAGGGAATACCCTAGGGACAGGACCAAAACCTCTGAGACTCCTTCTCAGCCTCACTACTAGGGGACCCACTCCCCTTCTGTATACCTGTAGCCTGGGAAAACAACCAAAAAATGCCTCAACAAAATCACTGGGCATGCTGCCCCTCCGGCTTCCCCTTCTACTCTTCCTGGGTCTCTAAGGGGAATGGGTTGTCTTCTCCCTCCCTGTCGCCTCAGCATCTGCTCTCTCACCTGCTCAATGACCCATCCGGGTCTGGCAGTGATATCCACCCGGACTGCAGCCCCTCTGGGGCTCTCCCAGGGTCCTCTTCTCCCTGGCAGGACTTCCTCGGCACTCCATTGTCCCCACACTCCCAGCTGTGGTCTGCTTCATCTCCCCAGGTTGCTCTGGCAATGTCCCCGGACGGTGTTCTGGACGCTCCCTCGCCATCCCGTGCGAGTCGACGTTGAGGTGCTCCGCCTCATTCTGCCTGCGCTTGCCCCAGCTGGCTCTGACCCCTGGGTCCCATGGGGAGCAACTTCTCTGCTGCCAGTGTCGGCAGCAGTTCTCCTCCCTGACCCTCCATTGTCTCCGCAGCGTGTGCCACCATTTTTATTTTTGCCAGCCGGCGTTTAACACTGACATCACTGGCCGGCTGCAGCTGGATGAACAAGGCAGCTGACGAGCCGTGCGGGCTCTTCCTTCCGCCCCTCATGCGCTGCGTTCCGGGCTGCCGGTGAGTATCCCTGGTTGTGTTGCTTCCCAGGACAGATACCACCAGCCAATTTTTCTACTTTTGATGAATTTTTTATAATTACCCTTCATGAGTAGTTCTCCAGCTGGCTTTTGATTTGGCTAATTATACTGTTGTCTAAGCCAAATTCATTTAATTTTCTTCCTAGAATTTTCATCAAACGCCTATCAGAAATTTAAGTCTGTACACAGCATTCCATTAATCTAGTAATTTCCTCTTTATAGCCAAAAAACTTCAAGATTGTCTGGTAAATGAGTATCTCTGACAACAGACCCATCTCTGGACAAGGTATTTGCAGCACTACGTAGCTTCACAGAGAGCCCCCCTTACAGGTGGGGACTAGACGGCTCTAGTCCCCATTTTCTCCATTTAGTCATGCTTAGATCTTGATTCAGGACATGGCATCATGAATAGGGGCTACTCATTCAAAAATGGATGGGTCAGGAAGGTAGAGAGCTTTGGTGTATGCCATCCTTTCCTGTTACCAGCTGGAGTGGGGAATAAATTCTCCATTGAAAGATGTGAAATAACTTATTCTCCTACCAACTCTCAACAAAATGAAAATATTGTGGGAGGAAGAGAAGAGGTGTTTGAGTCCCAGTGCCCCTAAGCTATTCCCAGAGTGATGCAGTTCCCAAGTCTACCCCTTATTAAAGGCTGTGCCTTAAATTTTAATCTAGCAATAAATGATAAAGCTGAATACTCTGTTTTTTCCACAGTTTCACAATTGTTCAGATAATTTAAAACTGCTCAGTGGTATTTAGCATTTATTCTATCCTTATTTTTTCCTCTCTTTCCCTCTTTTTTTAAATCCTGGTACACTCCATCTTCCCCATTATCAAGATGTACAACTCTGTTTTGCAAGCAATAGCTGAATGCTTTAATTATAATTAAAAATAATGCAAAGGTGTACATATAACAGAATAGATGCATGGTGCCTGAGCATAACAGATTCCTTTGATCCTCTTTTTTATCAGAGGTTCTATGTTTGTTTCAAGGATTGCATTTCCCAGTCACCCCCTCCCCCCCACTATGAATTAGAATTAAATTTTAAGCACTTTATTTTAATATTTGAGTTATATAGTGATCAGGGGTTTATCTTTTAATATTTATAGCCACACGGAAAATATGGATGGAGGGACTTTGAGAGATCTAGTCCATTCCCTTGCTCCAAGAAAGGTTCAGCTAACCACAATAGTTCCTGGCAGTTGTTTGTTTAACGTGTTCTGAAAAATCTTCAGTGATGGAAATTCGAAAACTTCCCTAAGGAATCTGTTCCAGAGCATAACAATCCTTACAATTAGAAAGTTTTCCTTAATGTCTAATCTAAATCGTCCTTGCTGCAATTCAGGTCAATTCTTGTCCTATCCCTGGTGGACACAGAGAACAGTTAATTACCCTCTTCACATTTGAAGACTGCTATGTTTTGTTCAGTATTCTCTTTAAAAAAGGAAGGAACAAATATAATTCTTTCAGTCTTTCCACAGAAGCATTTTTCTGAACCTCTGCTCATTTTTGTTGTTCATACCTTTCATTTTACATGAGACATTACTTTGAAGGCATATGAAAGGTTAATCATATATGCAGAAATGGTTAATCTGATTCCTACAGTTTCTAATTTCAGGTGAAAGCTAGTTATTTTGGATTTCTGGAAGTTTGCTTTTTGGACTGTAAGTTTGATTTTGGGTGAAAGCTAGTTGTTTTGGATTTCAGGAAGTTTGATTTTTTGGACTGTCTTAGCTTCTTGGGTCTCGCAGCAAAAATATCCTAAATCAATACTAGCCTACTTTTTTGGCAGGAGTACTACAAGTTAAACCTCACCCCCTTCCCACGTGCTCTGATCCTCGTTCCCCAGAAAAATCTGACAAAGTTTGCAACCTAGAGCACTGGAATGGAGGTGGGGGCAGGGGGCAAACCTCTGGCTGCATGGAGCAGAGTGAAGGCAAGTTGCTGGTGCGAGAAGAGGTGTTACTGCCAAGAGCCAGGTTAACATATTACATGATCACTATAATATAATAAGACTGAATAGATGGGGGACGTAGCTCTTAAATTAGAATCGGTTAACTTTAACTTTGACTCAGGGCTTCCAAGTTCCAAATGCTACTCAGTCTTTCTGCCAAACCTAATGGAGGAGCACAGAGGAGATTCAGCAAGGAGTGCGTCATCTGGGTATGGAAGAATGTTACTATTTCTCTGCTAGTTGTTTAATTTAAAGTAAGCTCTTGTAACACCGTCTCCCCATTTGCTTACTTTATTCATGCAAACATCTTCAAATCAGCCCTTCACCTACCTCAGCTACATGACACGGAAAGCATCAGACACTTGCAGTGAAAGCAGGTTTAAAATAAAGATACCATCAACCAACAACTGAAATACAAGGTGTGATGGAAGAAAAGGCTTTCTCAGAAAAATGCCAGCTACAGTGTGGGCTGAAGCTTCTTGCATGTGGTCTTCCATGGCTTAGCCAAAATAAAGCCTATGTCTAAAGCAAGAGCCAGAGTTTCCACACACAGAGGTCTGCTAAAGTGAAACTCTTGTTGTCGTACCTTAGAGGAGTTAAAAGGAAAGTCACACTACCCTGTGCCTTTTAGGGAGATGCCTTACATGCTAGAGGTAATAGTTCCTCACACAAAAAACGGGATATAAGAGCACTGCCTTCCATGCCTTGAGGTAACTCATTTTAGTTGGTGTTTAAAATAGTTTTTAAACAGGATGGGAAGCTTCTCTCACTGCCAGGAGAAGTGAGGGAAGCCCTGAAGATTTTAAAACAGCTTGGGAAAATATGCCTCTTTTCATCCCTGTTTGCTTTAGGATCTGGCTCTGAGAGTTTGTGAAGGGGGCCTTTATAAAAAAGACTTTAGAAACAAAATATTTCTAGTTAGCTTGGAAGGATTACACAAAGTCATTGTCAGCGATCCCTCACTCCCATGAGTCAAGTAAAGGGCTGTAGATGATTCCATTGATGGCTAAGAAGGCCAATTCTAGAGCCGTTTGATTAGACAATTGGTTTGATTACACAAAGTAAAAAGTACAAAGACCACCCAGCATCCAGTTAGGTCCACCCTCGCAGTTACCTTGAAGAGTTAAGCTGCCTGTTCACTAAAAGGAAATAGTTCAAAAATACTGCTTGAGAAGGGGCTAAGGGATGTCTCTAAATACTTCGTATTGTAGCAGAGTGGGACTGTTGTTGTATCTGTGACAATTTAGACAACATGTAATAAGCAAGGTTTTCTTGATAATATCTTTTATTGGTCCCAGCTTCTCTGACACCGTTCCTAACCATAGTTGGTCCAAAAGAAGAAACCCGTTAAATTTGCCAGTTTCATTAGCAAACTGCCATAAACTGAAAAAATGACATAATGGCGTCTCTTGTATAAGTCCTGACAATTTTAATTTTTGTATTTGTTAATGAGCCAATAGCTGACAATTTTTTAAAAAGGGTGAAGGGAAGAAGTATACTAGGTAATTATCCAGCCAGTAATCTTCAATGTATAGGCCAGAGCTGTAGCGCTGCACTATTCTACATCAAAGAGAGCTAATTCCTTAAGGGGCTCTATGGTCTGACTTCCAACCAGCATAATGGTGAGTAAAGTGTATCTGCAGCTTGAAAGATAAAACCAAAAAAAAAAAAAAAAAACCAAAAAAAAAAAAAAAAAAACCAAGAAAGAAAGAAAGAAATACTGATATTAAACAGTATTGACTGTAAACTGTTATCTGTGGTTCAGTGTCCCTTGCTCAGGCAACTCTTTCATAGAAGTCATGGCATGTGGAATATGGCCCTTCACTGGGATAAATACAAAGTGTCAGGTCATCTAACAGTGACAAGTTAATGAAAAACTAATAAAGAATAACATTGATGGGAAGACATGGGGGGGTTTTTCCACAGAAATGTTGATGAAACTGAAAAAAATTCAGATAAGATGAAACTTGCAGTAGAAACATTTAAAGTTTTTTATTGAACAGTCTCAAAAGTTTAAGGTTTTTGTCTGGAAGCTGCTGAACACTGAAATATTTTGGCCTCAAACTGGAGTACCTTCAGGTTTTGGTTTTCCAATGGAAAATTCAAGCATTTTTAATGGAAAGCAGCACTTCCAGTGGAATTTTTCGTTTAACCAAAATCAAAGCCAAGATTAGAAGAGTGATTTTCACCAGGTCAGAAGCTTTACAGAGAAGTTTACCAGCCATAGGTATGGTAGCTACTAGTCTTGCATGGAGTTACTCTGAAGTTCATATATACCAGCATGGACAAGCATAACTAGTAGCTTGGCTAAACCTCTCTAAAGAAAAATATAAGAATCATGATTCTCTTGTTCTGTGCACATGGTATGAGACAGTAAAGGCTACATTCACAATGCGGACTTTGAATCCTAAATGCCTGTTTAGGTACCTAATTATGGTTTGTAGGTGCCAGAGATATTCATAAAACCCCCACTCATATGTTGCTAAACTCCATGGGCACCAATATTTCTAACAGAGAGATGCACAGAAGCACCAAAGTCCTGACAGCCCCAAGCTGCCACTTATTTCATGCCTAAGCCCTGGAAAGGTTAACAAACTGTCTCCTGCTCATCTTGCTTGTGGGACTGAATGCTGTAGACCAGGGGTGGCCAAACTGTGGCTCCATCTTCAGAAGTTAATATGCGTCTCCTTGGGTCTTTTCTCAAGCACATGGTGACCAGCTTCCATAGCCATTATGTCACGCCATGTGCTTGTGCAAAGATTCAAGGAGACGCGTATTAACTTCTGAAGAGCCACATGTGGCTACAGACCTGCAGGTTGGCCACCCCTGCTAGAACACGTGTGACTCCACGTGAAGTGTCCCTGGCCCTCCCTCTTATCCAACAGCTTGGTGTAGAAGACTCATCTTGGAGGTGCATGACGGTCAAAGGTCCTTCAAAGCCCAGGAGCTCAGAAGGCTAACACGGATAAGGCACAGCCATTTCTGTAGCTCACCAGCACACAGGGGAATCACGTGAATGATCACACCCAGCTTTGACTCCCTCTCCAAAATGTTCAAGTACCAACTTACAGCTGGATCAGCTGGGGGCATCTTTAGGCAAATGCCCAGAGCCATACTTAAGTTCATGGCTCCGGGAGTATAGTGATACACCTTAATTGCTCTGCCACTACAGCCCAGGATGTGGGATATCTGCTGTAGTGGATCCAGGAATGGGACAAGGATGGTGCAATCCCTCCCACGTGGTCTGTACCACGCATGCAAAGTGAGCTCTGAGCAAGTTGCCTAGTCAGCACGGGACCCTGCTACAGTGTGAGCATACAGCTCGGTGTTCAGCAGCTGACTGGGGCAGGATCTGGCCAGAGCTTCTGCTTTTGCATGCTTCTGGAGACTAGGGCATGGATACTGCTGCTGTTTGCCCTTCCTCTTCCTTCCCCTTCCTACTGAGTTCAGCAGCAGGGGAAAGGCTGGGATGAGTGGTGACAGCGGTGCTCACTACTTGGACTCTGGTGCCACATGTAAGCATTGACTCCAGGCAGACCCTGTGCTGGGTGCTCAAGCGCAGCACTGCCAAAGAGTGCTGCTGTACTCCTTCTAGATCCACCCCTGGATACCTGGGTTAAAATACCTTCCAGTCTATGGCCCAATGAGTATTTAAGTGTTCAGTACAAACTGGAACAGCCTCAACAAGGAAGGATAAGAAAGGACCATCTTCATGTTTAAGGAACACTCCTGAGATGTAGAAGGCAGGGCAGGGTGGCACCTTAGAAACAAACTTGTTCAGAGAGGCCTAAGCTGTCACCTATGAAAGTCTGCTTTCTGCCTGACATTAGACTAAGATAGCTAAGTATCTCTCTCTGTTTGTGAGAGGTGGGGGACCTGAATTATGTGGGGGACCTGGATTAAAGATTTAGAGGCTTCTTGAACCTTCTTGATCTTCAAAATGGAGTGGGAAACATTGTCAGCTTCAAAATGGACGTCACATTTTTTCTTGAAAGATGTGTAGTAATTTCTGATTTTATTTTGGCTCGAAATACAACCCCTTCCCACTCTCTCGACAAACCCCTTCCCACTCTCTTGACTTGTCCATGCATGAGCTATTAGCTTCTTCTAATGTGAAGTGTTCACTGCCAACCTCCCAGAAAAGTTCCATACTTTTTCTAAATCTATGAAGCAGCATCTCTTGAGTCCATTAAATCTTTCACTGAAACAAGGCTCAAGGATTGAGTAAATATATGGACTTTTCCTTCCCATACAGATGTTCCTACAGGCCCTAATGTAAGGACAGCTTTACTGTACCCATGAAAACAATAGTGTCCTTTTCTGGAGAAGGGCAAGGTACATATTTTTAACGTTGTGGGACACAGGAAATCTCTTATTTCCATGGATAAATCAAATGTACATTAAGAATTATACATCTGAGCTGCAGGCCAGGGCCACAAGTGTTTGTGTATTGTAATATGAGGTATAGAGGTTTTAACTGAATTTTATTTCCCTTACACCTGAATTATTTCTTTGATTTGATGTTACTGAAACAGACCTTCCTGTTCTGCCTGTTGGTTTTGAAAGCGGCAGATCTTCTGGATAGAGTGGGCTTGAAGACAGCAAATCTAGCTATTAAAAAGGCAGGGAAATTTCTTGCTGTTTCTTCTACTCATTTTATTTTAGTGGCACTTGATTTACGGATTTAAAAAAATGTAACGTCTTTCATCTAAATATATAATATTTTCTTTCCCATTTCTAACTTTCAAACACTATAAAGTTTCCTTTTATATATTTTTCCACTTAAGAATCTGAGATTCTCTAAACAAATCTGCCTACTGTTGGCTATTATGGTTTAGTTACTTTTAGAAATATGTTAATACCATAGAAATTTGCTAAGCCACAACTTCCAAGCTGTTCTGGTTTCAGCACAAGCAGAAGAGGATATTTGAGGGTATGAGACAGACATAAGAACTGTGTTGCTATCAAAGGGTATATCTTTAAGTGGTACAATGCAACTGTATGACTCTGTAGTGACACAAGTGCAGCAAAACTCCTCCTACTTCAGCCCTGCTTGATTCAGGGTGAAAATTAATGTAATTTAGCTAACTTGCATTGGTACAGGATCATGCCAATGTAACTGTTACAATGCAACAGCTGCTATATGCTCTAGAGCAGTAGATCCAGTTGCCCTCAAAGCACCTAAAATGTGTTTGTTCATACTCTGATCAAAATCTGTTCTGTTGTCTCTTATGTATAACACCAGACTGATCCTAATAGAACTATTTTGCAGGTATTCCAAATAAAATATGGTACTGCCATTTAACAAATTAACATTTAAACAGCAGAAAATATAAATATAGAAATAGTCCACCATATCCTAGTCTGACAGCTGTCCAACTGTTGGGAACATTGATCAAACTTATCCTTTAAAAAGCTGTGGTAAACACTGGATTGAATCTGAGCAAGAACTATGGTTTAGTCCTTTCCTTGCAATAAAGTGAGACTTGAAAATTACACTGGCAACATATTATCTTATATCATAGATAGCCAGAACCTTTGTATTGTGCGCTAAATGTGAGGCCAGAAGAGTTGGAATAGGTCTTCAAGAATATGGAAATCTTGACTAGAGGTCTGATCGGTTTCATGTTCAGATTCAAATAGAAACTAAGTGACCTTAATATTCATTGCCTGCTACAAATTAAAAATACTGATGATGAAAGACTGTGCTTCCAACCAATTGCTAAATCTCAAGGATAACAGTGTATGGGTTGATCCTGCATAGCACATATTCTTGGAAAACATATTTTTAAATGGTGCTTTTAAGTTCCAGTCACTTCTCTGTACAGCTACACTGTCTATTTCTAATGATGTCAAATGGTAAAAAAAAGATGCTAGTAAGTAAGGTCCAGGTTTAACAAATCAGTGATTCTCAACCAGGGTGATGCAAGACCCTTTGAAAAGTGCTGGTGAGTGTGAGAAGATAAGCAAGTAAGAGCCAGGTCAGGCTCCCCTGCCTCCATGGCTGGGCCCAGTCCCTGTGGGAGGAGGTAAGCACTGTAATAAATTAGTTTTTGAAATGGGGTGCTGCTCAATTGACAGAAGTTATGGTGGGGGTGCCTTGTGTCTATGGAGGGGTGCCTTGATTTTGTGGCGGGGTGCTTTGAAGTCTAAAAAGTTTGAGAACCACTGTAATAAACCTCTGCAGGGTATTAGGCAATTCATTACAAACTAATGATTCTGAATTTTCATTTTATTTTTATGAAGGTCAAATTTGACCTCAAAACAGAGCATTTGCCTTGAGTGAGCAGGTGATCATAATATTTTGATCCACTCTAATTTTCAGCTCTGCCTTGGTGACTCTTCCTCTATTAGTCAAACCTGTGATCAGAAACAAAGGCAGCTTTCAGAAGGCTATCATGCATCTGGTTCAATCTGTTCAATCCCTGTAGAAATCATGTTCATTAATCACATAAAACTTACTTCACTGTGGGCATGTCTACACATTCATTAACGTGTTGTAGTTACTGCGCATTAAGTTTAGTACTTGGTTAACCAACTACTAAATCAATATGCTGTAATCTTTGCTCCTGAGCATTAGCACCAGAGCACAGCTATTTATTGATGCCTACAGCTTGCTAGCCTAATACTAATGCTCAGTAGCATATTAATAGGAGTTTTGCCTGGCATGCAACTGGGCAGTGTTATTATGCTACTGAGTAGTTAGTGTCTCACATAGATGTACCCTGTTTAGCCTGGAAACTAGAAAGACTCATGGCAGCAAAAAAATGGCAGAATCAGAAGTCAAGAGTAAACAGAATTTGCTAGTTTTAGGGGCTAATGCCCTTCAGGGGTTTCTAATTGAGTCAGGACAAGAGAATGAACAATCAGAACAAGGAAGTCAAGGTTTATTCTATAAAACAGTGTTCCTGAAACATTATTGTGTTGTGATATGGAACTATGGATTAAGAGAGTGACTATGTAAAATATAACAACATTAAAACTAGAATTAAAACACATTTGAAGAAAAACATTCTGGAAGTGGATTTGTTTTTCAGTCAGACACCGTGATCTTATTCTGTGCTTAAAAGCTTTAATTTCTTATGCAGAAGTGAACTTGTCCAGGGAAAATCATACACATTAGTTAGTGGGAAGGAAGATTTTTACTCCTACATTTCAATGTATAATTTATTTGCCTGTTACTGTGGATTAGTTTGAAAAAAAAATGCAGTACAGCAAAAGCCAGCTTGGCCTGACTAATGGTGCCAAAGTCCTTTCATGAATTAAAACCTGAATGAGCTGCTTAAAAGATCAAGATTGGCAACAAAGCTCTTCTTCAAAAGCCCTTCATCTTAAAAATACAGTTTACTTCTGTAAATTGTATAGTAGTAACTGTCCCTAAGGTATAGTGAATGTGACCATCCTTACCATTCTTCCAGTTTCTCATACACTGGCTTAACTCTAACAAATACAATAGAGTGCTTTTTATGTGTGCTATGGAAAATAAAATATAAACTGCTTGCTTGTATAATCTCATGAAGACAGGTGAAAGAGAGCATAGACAGACTTGCAATTTAGCACAGAGGCTGCATTTCCTTTGTTGTTTTTGTTGACTCACCAGTGGTGACTCCTGTTAATTAGGAAGAGGAGATAATTCATCCTTATTTTGAAAGCTTTAGTACAAGCTTAGTGGTGCATGGACTTTGTTCAAGAAACCATCCTAGACATTATTTGTACCATCTAGTTGTGTACATGTGGATTTGCTGAAACATTTAAAAGAATTTCCAAGTGTTAAAGGGAACTTTTTTGTGGATTTTACTAAATTGTAGAATGGGAAACACTGTTTAGATACAGAGATAAACTTTATTCTAACAAAACCCTGTTAATTCATGTACCATCCATATCACCCGTATCAGACATTAATGTACCGACACCCAGTTTTCACTAAGCTCCATTTTTTTCCAAGTTCTAGATTCTGGATAAATGAACATGTGCTCTTAAAGGCTTTGTATACCATCAAAGTAGTAATTTATTAAAAGGAGAGTTTACTAAGTACAACCAGATCAGTTCTGTTCCCTCACACTTCTGCAGGAATGGAAAAATTTGGCTGTGTTGGGAATGTTTTAATTTTATTGAGAGTAAAGATCAATTGATCAATCAAAGAAAAGAAAACCTTGCCCAAAAGAATTGTAACCTTGTTTTATTTAGACAGTCCTGAAGCACAAATGGTAACAGGGAAGACCAACAATGAGAAAAAAAAATGGACTGTGGCAAGACACTGTTGGCCCACTTTAAGGGCTGAGTCAAGCAGCCAGCAGGTGCTTGATTGCAGCAGCCATTTTAGATCTCTGGCTGCTTATATAAACAGAGCAGTTCGCTGCTGGCAGGCCAGGCAGTAACATTGCCTGGCTGCAAGGCTGTATGCAACAACCTAGAGGTAAGGGTAGGAGCTACAGGGGACGGTTTGGAGGCTCCTGGTCATGACCTAAAACTGCACCTTGTCAGGAGTGGGTGGTCTGGTGGGGCTCCTAGTGGCGCAGGAGCCCCCAGGAAATGCCTGGCCAGTTACCACTCCGGTGAAAGGCGGGTAGGGGTGCCTTAACCCCAGCCCTCACCTTCGGGTGGGTTACATGAACCATCTGATCCAGGAAGGGTCAGGTAAGCTTCAGGAAGTGCCTGAGCCTGCTGGGGTGAGTGACCCCAGGGGGCCAGGCACACTTCATGAAGTACCTGAGCCAGGAAAAGGGGACCCTGATCCCTGAGTGCAGGCAGGAGGCATAGATCCAATCGAGGGACTTGACTGGTCAATGCTGGGGCCAGGACCAGAAGGGTCAAAAGGACCAGGGGCCCACCACGAGGGACATCCATATAGAGTGAAGAAGCTTGGGGTCCTGATTGGTTTGAGATGGGGCCAGGGCTTAAAGGGAAGATGAAGGTCCCAAGGAAGGGGCCACAGTTAATGGGCGAAGGGGACAGTTGAGCTGACTGCCTGAGATGCCACCTGCGAGGCTTGGGTTGCAGTGTAGGGGAGGAATGGAGCTGGAGGTAGTTACCCCTGGCATTGGGACAAGAATGGGCAGCTTCCCACCAAATTAACACCTTAATTATGTGCCATCAAGGCATGGAAGGAGAGACAGGTGGGCAGTGTGCCCAGAGGCAGGTGGGGAAACTAGCACCATGGCTAGTCAGGGATCCCCACTTTGCCACATAGACAAGCATAGTCGTAGTTCCCAAATCAGAACCATGAAAGTCTGGTTAAACTGTTTCTGCTGCTTCAATTTAAAATGGAAGAACAGATTTCAGGTTCTACAAATCTATAACAGAAAGTCAACACTGACATGACATGGTCTCTTCCCCATGATGGTACAATAAATGTTGCAGTAACTTTAGTTCTTTTACAAAGAACCAAACCTAAAATCTGCAGAAGTGGGAAATATAGAGCTCTAAATATAGAGCTCTATTCTTCTATAAAGGATAGAAAGAAGCCAAAGCAAACATTAAGTTCTCAACAACATTTACAGAAAAAGCAGCAGCAAATACCCTCTGTAAACTAAAGAATGAAGCAGTATAAAGTAGTGAAAGAGATAAGAGGAAATATTTGGATGACATCAACAAAAAAGTGGATGCAACTGTTGAAAGGGGTGACGATAAAACACTTTATCGACTCAACAAGTTTACACTATCCAGGGTGTAAACAAAGACAGGCCTTAATTACTGGCAGGAAAAATCTCCCAAAGATAGCAATGGACTTTGAACTTCTGTGGGCTTCCAATCAGAAATAGGCGTTGCAACATTTGTTATCAGAAATAAAAAAAAAGTGAAAGACAAATAAAAAAAAGCTAAAATGAAGCTGGGATAGCTGCAAATGAAGAATAAGTCAAAACACAAAAAACTCCTGATTATGCCCTCCTCAATAAAACTGCCAAACCTTTCAAGAAAATTGTGGACCAGAAAAGTCCCCCAGAATAAGGTCAAAACCTTAATTGGTCAGATGTTACATTCTCTTCAAGGGTAGGCAAAGTTTTCAGCAAAATCATTTTAAGTACAAAAAAGGAAAATAAAAAGACTTGTAAGGAGGTTTCTGCATTTACCATCCTGAAAAAGATTTGTTCATCAAAAATCTAAAAATTGAATACCAGACTACGGATCCTCAGTTCACATGGGCTAGGCACAGACATTCCTAGATTTCATAGACATTAGGGCTGGAAGGGACCTCACAAAATCATCAGGTCTAGCCCAATGATGATTCCAGCAACACAAGCAACCAAGTATTTCTTAAAAGTGTCCAGAGTAGGTGCTTGCACCACTTCTGGGGGAAGCCTATTCCAGGCTCTGCGGACTCAGATAGTAAAGAAGTTTTTCCTTATGTCCAGCCTAAAACAGTCTTCCAGGAGTTTGTGACCAGAGGTTGTTAGACTTTGTCTTCTTTTGGGGTGCTCTGGTGAAAGGATGTTCTCCCAGTTCCTGATGCACACCCCTTGTATACATATAGGCTGCCACCAACTCACCCCTGAGCCTTCGCTTCTTCAGGCTGAAAAGTCCTATGGCTCTCAGCCTCTCTGCATAAGACCTGTTCTCTTGTCCTCTAATCATGCACGTGGCTCTCCTCTAGGATCTCTCAAGCTTCTCCACATCCTTTCTAAAGTGAGGAGCCCAGAATTGAATGCAGGATTCTAGCTGTGGCCTCACCAACAACGAGTAAAGTGGGAGGATGACTTTCTAGGTCTTGCTTGAGATACATCGGTAGATGCAAGCCAGAGTTTTGTTTTCTTTGCTGGCTGTGGCATCACATTGGTGGCTCATGCTCATCTTGTGGCCAATCATGAATGCTACATCTCTTTCAGTCATGGCACTAGTGAGTGTAGCACTGCCAAGCCTATAAGCTTAATGTGGCATTTTTCTCCCGAGGTGGAGCCCCTTGCATTTCTCAGTGTTAAATGTCATCAGGTTTTCATCTGCCCACCTTGCGGCCTGTCCACGTCAGCCTGAATCACCAGCCTATCCTCTAGTGTGACCACACTTCCCATAATTTGATGTTGTCAGCGAACTTAGCCAGTCTGCTTCTGACACCAGAATCCAGATAATTTATAAATACATTAAAGAGTACTAATCCAAGTACAGAACCCTGGGGGATGCCCCTGGTCACCATGGGCCATGGTGACTCAGTTCCATCAACAATCACTCTTTGGGTCCGGCCATTGAACCAGTTCCCCAGCCATTGGACCATAAGGTTATTGAGGTCACAGTTACCCAATTTAACCATGAGAACATAATGGGATACCAAGTCAAAGGTTTTTTTGAAGTCCACAATATGATATCTTCCTCTTCTCCTTTGTCCAGGTAATGTGTCATCTGGTCATAGAAGGAAATGAGGTTGGTCACGTAAGACCTACCTGCAAAGAAGCTATGTTGGCTCTCTCTCAGAACATTGCCTTCCGTTAGCCTGCTGTTAATGGTTTCTTTGATGATTTTTTTTCTAATATCTTTCCAGGGATTGAGGTGAAACTGATTGGCCTGTAGTTCCCTGGATCTTCTTTCCTCCCTTTCTTGAAGATAAGCACCACATTGGCACTCTTCCAGTCTTTAGGAACCTCTACCAAGCACCATGAATTCTCAAATATCCTTGCCATTGGCAGCGTTATGATGTCCTCCAGTTCTTTTAGCACTTTTGGGTGCATTCCATCTGGGCAAGCTGATTTGTAGATGCCCAGCCTCTCAAGGTGTTCCCTCACAAGATCTTTGCCAATTATAGGTGTTTGTTCACCCTTACCCTGGTAATTCTGCATCTTGTCAGGCAAGGTGATCCCCTTGGGTTGGTGGAAAACCAACGCAAAGTAATTGTTAAGGAGATTAGGTTTTTCCGGGTGTCAGTTGTCAGCTGCCCCATTTAGTTTAGCAGGGGTCGTGTTGCCTTTGGTTGTTTTTTTTTCAACTTCCCACATATCTGAAGAAGGACTATTTATTGTCCTTGATTCCTGTAATCAGTCTGAGTTCAGTTTCAGCCTTGGCTTTCCTAGTTCACTCTCTACAACTGTGGGCCAGTACTTAATATGCCTCCTTAGGGTGTTTCCCGACTTCCATCCCTTATAAGATTCTCTTTTCAGATACAGGAGGTCCATGAGTTCCCTATTTAGCCATGGGGGTTGCCCAGATCCTTTGCTACCTTTCCTACAGGCTGGAATGGAATTCCCTTGTGCTTCAAGGATCACACCTTTAAGTAGTGACCACTCATTGTGGACTCCCTCCCTGTCAGGTCATGGCCTCTCAGGGCCTCAACAACCAGCCTCCTGAGCTTGTGAAAGTCAGCTTTCCTAAAGTCGAGAACTTCTGCATTGCTGACTCATTTTCCAGATTTGTGATGGATAGAGAAAGTGACCAACTCATGATCACTGTCTCCCAGCTTCCCTTGAATTCTTAGGATGCTCACTAGATCATCCCCTTTCGCCAGTAACAGATCCAGGAGCACCTTACCTCTTGTCAGCCCATAGATTTTTTGAGTCAAGTAGAGCTCATCAATGCAAGGTAGAAAGCTTCACAACTGATCAGATTTGGCTGAGTGCTCTTCCCATGAGATGTCAGGGTAGTTGAAGGTGGCCATGACAACCATGCACTGAGAGCATGCAGCCTCTGCCAGAGTTCCCTAGGAATTTGTGTTCAAGCTCTTCCTCCTGGTTAAGAGATCTATAATAGACTCCTACAGTTATACCCCCTTCACCACATTCCTTCCCCCAGTATTTTAACTCAGAGGGTCTCAAGTCACCCTCCTTGGGTGCCAATCTCTGCTTATAGGGAAGTGTACTGCTCCTTCACATAAAGAACTACAACCCCACTCTTTCTTGCAATGCGATCCATTCTGTAAAAGGTGGAGTCTTACCATGTCCCTGTTATTCCTATGATATCTTAGTCATTTTTGTTTAGCAGAAGGCCCAGTTCCTCCTGTTTGTTCCCCAAGCTCTTGGCATTTGTGTACAGGCAAGTAAGCCTGCCATCGGAAGCCCTAGGCTTCCCTGAACTCCTACAAAAGTCCCATCCCTGGGTTGGGGTAGAAGTGAAATCCCTTGTGCTACCTGACCTGTTGATTCTGTGGTTGTCACTTGATGGGCTTGCACTGGTGGTTGTCTGCCCATCCCCTGGCAAACTTAATTTAAAGCCCTGTCAAGCAGGTCAGTCATTCTGGATGAGAAGAGCTTCTTCCCCATCAGAGTGAAGTGGAGGCCGTCCCTTCCCAACAAGCTGTTGCCTCTCTCTCTGAAGTGTGGACTGTGGTCAAAGAAGCCAAAGCGTTCATGTTGGCACCAATGCCACAGTCTTCTGTTTACTTCTTCAGTTAGTCTCTCCTGTGCCCATGACCCATAACCGGAAGGATTGAGGAGGAAACTACTTGCACTCCCAACCTTCTCAGCCCTGCCCCCAGAGCCCTGTAGTCACTTATAACCTGGTTGGGGTTGCTCCAAGCTGTGTCATTTGTGCCCATATGGATGAAAGCATGGGGTAGTGGTTGGAGGGCTGGACAAGTATCAGGATCCTCTCAGGTACATCCTGGATACGGGCCCCTGGGAAGCAGCAGACCTCATGGGCTAAGGGGTTAGGGTGGCAGATTGCTCCCTCTGTCCCCCTCAATAGGAAGTCTCCCATAATGACCACTCTGGATTTCTTCTTAGAGGTGGTTGCAGGTTGCCGGAGCCTGAATTGATTCAAAAAGCTTGAGCCAGAATTGATTCAATATTTGCAGGTTAGTCTATCCTGGCTAGGCTAAACTGGTTTGTACCACACAGACATCCCAGAAATGCAGGCACCTGCCTGCAGTGGCCCAGGCTAGAAGCCAGGGGGTGCTAGAGCAGCCCTCCATGCCCTTCTGTAATACTGAGCTGGGGAGGGGGGCCTGGCCAGGCCCCAGCAGGCTGCTCTGATTATGGAGGGGTGCCCCACATTAACAGAGCATTTATCAACTCTGTTATCAGCATCTATTACTCCATCAGAAAAAAAAGCCTCTTTCATTAGTTAAAGCTCTTCTTAAACAACTTTTTCCAAGGAAGGAATGGAAGGACATTACCAGCTACATGTTGATTAGCTCCAAAAAGCCTTAAGTGGACACAATCCTGTCTCCCACAGCACAGACTGTAGCCAGCATGTGGTATGCTAGCTAATGCTGAGAGGTATCTGTGTAAGGCAGAGGTGAGGGGAGAATTCCTGCTTAGCAGACAGTGGTGAGGGGAACGGGGGAGCAGGGGGAAGCCAGGCAGACACCTGCAGTCTCTGCCGGAGCTGCAGCCAGGGAGCAGAGGGGAGGGGCCAGCTCTGCTGTGGAGCAGAGATCCACAGCCCAGAGAGCATGCCGGGATGCTGGAGGAGCCTGGTTTAATTTAAACCAGGAAGGGGTCTGGACAGACATTGCATAAACCGGTTTGACCCAAAACAGTTAAGTCTGATACTACATTCAACCAGGTTTATCTCAAACAGATTTCAGCCATTTTCAAACTGGTTTATGTGCACTGAACATCTGTTCTGTCACAGGTTTAAATCAGTTTCTGATCACTTAAACCAGTTTATGTGTAATGTCTGTCCCTAGCCACACTGGCATGTGGATTAATAGCTTCACATGTGAAAGTTGGAAACCTCCAAAGTCACAGACATGTTAACATGAATTTGAGTGAAAATCCCTCAGAAAAAAAACTTTAGGTATTGAATGAAATGGCTATATAACTACTTCTGAAATTTGCCAAAAAATTCAACAACTCTTGATCTCCAAACTTATCCATAAAGGAAGGAAATCTCTGGAAACTTTATAGTAAGAGGGGAGCCATAGTATTCTTTGTGGCAGAAACCTTTGGAAATCTTTGAATTTGAAGTCCCATAGCCTTGGAAGGGCTGAGAGATATTTTAAAGGCTGCGTGCAAAGTTTATATTTAGAAGTGACAAGGCAGTAATGTCCTTTTTAAAAATGATAAAGAATGGTTTTGGAGAATCAGATTACTACCAGCTCATTTTACAACAGAAGATCCTACTTCCAAAACACCTATTAACCCATGACCTTGTTGATATATTCCACATTCACCTGTATATCTTGGGATGACTTATTTAACTAAGTAGATGAATTCTACAGTAGTCTCACCAATAAAATATGACAGGTCTAGATCTGTTCTAAATTCTACTGGTACAAATCCAAAGTTATACAATGTACAGCTATTCAAAACTTACCCTTGCGTAGGTGTAAGAAGCATTTATCCCTAATGCTATTTTTGAATCACTCTGATGTGGTGAGTAGCAGCTATTAGTTAACTCTGTCTCTCTCTCTCTCTTTTGGGCATTTTCCTGGCTTAATATTTAATCACACCAGTTCTTAAATGTCCAATAACAAGGTCAACCCAGTTCCAACCCCGCGGCCCCTGAGCCAGCGCCGCAGCCTGCCCGACCTCCGAGGAGGTCACCGGGGCGAAGCTGGAATCATACCCGGGCTCCTGGAACTCCCGCCCGGCCTGGCCCACCAGCGTGGTTCCCCTGCAGAGAGCATATGTTTCACTTAATATTGGAATGGTAAATGGAAAATTTGTGGATCTATACTTTATTTGGAACTGAATGCCTTCTGAATTTGATTAGCATTGAAAAAAACATGGAGCTTCCCTGTGCTTTAAGAATATAAATCTGTCAAGATGACTATCCATATACTTTTATTCACTTTATACCATATGGTTTAAATAGAAGAAGATTTTGTGTTTCAGTCTGCTCTATTTGTTCAATATGGAAGAATATTTTTTTATTTAAGTGAGAATTCATTTTCCTATTCTTGATGCAACTATATTGATTTTAGGATTGAGGTCAGCACAAAAGAGCAGCTTTGAAAGGTTTGTCTTTCCCCTGGCACCTGGTTGTTTGCTCTTACAAAAATTTTACCTTTTAGTTGAATGAACTCTGTTAATTTTTTGCCCTTTCATGTTAGGCTTTTTTAATGGAGGGAGGGGCAGTGGTTAATGAGAAAGAATGAAGCACAGATCAGCAAGCAAAAATATTACCAGCGGCATCATCAGACCAACAGGACATTTTTAGCCATATTCTTGTTCTAGTGTTTTTGTAACTCAAGCATATTTGGAACTGAACTGAAACCCATTACTTCCAATTTTTTTAACAGTTTTGAATTTGGAAGGGAAAAAGCCTTTAGTAATTTTGGATAAAATCAACATGGAAGGACTTTGACTTCTAAGTAGATATTCTTCAGTGACACCTTGAGGTAAAAACAAAAATGTCTCAGAATCGTATTTTGAATTCAAAGGTGAGATTGACCAAAGAGTGGAACAATTTCTCCAAACCCTGCTTCCGAACACTGGGGGTTTAGACAGCATAAGAATCTGATTTGGGTCAGTCCTGCTTTGCATTTCCAACACTAAAATTCAAATCATCACAGGTTTGTACGTCTCTATTATACAACAAATGTGCCCCCATTTTTAAATGAAGATTTTTGCAGATAGGTTTCATTACATAAATGAATATTGTGGGACATTTCAAAATCTAAAGGCCTGTTTGCTTTTTCTTAAAAACATGACATTCCTGCACTAAAATATTATCTTACAGATTTTTAGAGTGTAGTTTAGAGGGCAGTCAGGGGCAGATGGGAATCTGTACCTTGGAACCACTAAACTAGCTTCATTCTGCCTTTAGAAACATTTGCAAAGCCCCAGAGACAAGCAGGTAGGCCAAGGAAAATTACAGGGCTTCATGCTGCTGCATGGATCCACTGTGATGTTGCCTCATTAGTATCATGGTCTGAGTAAGCATTATTCCCAAGAAGCTGTCATGTGGTCCTTGTGAGAATCAGTTAAATATTACTTATAGCAAAAAAGCACCTAGCAAATAACTACTTCTAGAAATGGCTGAGGATATATCATTTAAATATCAAATTCTAATATTGACCTTCAGTTTCACAGGAGGAGGGTAAACTGGCTCTTGTGTGCAATATAACTTTTAACAGCTAAGACTAAACAGTAACAGAAGAAGTAGAGACCTGGTTACAGCATGGAGCCAGCCCAAAGCATTTCACTTCCCTGACTAGTGAAGTGAACTAAAAAACCCAGATAGCTGAATTAAAGGTAGCAACAGGCAGCTGTTAACTAACAGTTTGCTCAGGACTGAGAATGGTGAGATGAGTCTAACACTTTATTCATGTTTCTGTGTGTGTTTGTGAAGGTTTCACTTGATACCAATGAGAGATGAAATTATTTCTTCCTCTTCTCATATATCACATGCTGTGAGCAGTGGCATAGCCGTTCATGTTGATTGGTTTAGTATTTGAAACCAGAGTTTTACGTATTCTTTTCAGTCTCCCATTTAGTTAGAACTATGAGTAATTAGCAACTAGAGAGGGGTAGTTAGCTACCTCAGTCTGAATTCAGGCAGAAAGCAGGGCAGACTTGCACTTTATAGACTAACTCTGAAAATGTTAACAAACAACCTTCCCCTGTATTTACTTGAAGCTAAGATGACCCCCCAAAGGTTAGATTCTATATATGGAAAATATTTTTTTATAATACTCCATGTATAGAATCTAATATTGGAGCATAGTCTTTAATTTATGCCCCCACTGCCTCAGGGGGAAAGGCAGTGCAGAGGCAGGTGGTGTGGGGATATCAAGCAGCTTGCCTCTTGCTTGTGCCTGCCCCACCTTCCCTCCAGCCTCTGCCCCCTCTTTCCCCCTGAGCCCCACTCTTCCCCCCAGCCTCTGGTCCCACTCACCACCCCCTTCTCTGCTCTGGGCCAGCAGGCTCCATCTGCACTCTAGTGTGGGGCACTGAGCATAGCTCCAGCCCTGTAGCAGCCATGCGGGCTGTGTGTCACTGCTATGGGGCCAGGCTGGGGCTATGCTCAGTGTGGATAAAGCCTGCCAGTGCAGAGCACGGGTAAAGTGGGGAGAGGGAGGGTTAAGTGGGGTAAAGAGGTTGCAAGGGAGAGATGGCAGGGTGCAGAGGCAGCATGGTGGGGAGGGGAGGGAGGCAAGCAGCAACTGGAGCTACAGCTGGACCATGAGCCACAGCAGCTGCCTGCCCTCCTGTAATTTTCCCCTTCATGTTAAGTGGGGGAACCTCATTTTAGAATCATGTAAATATGGGGGTGGGGTGTGTATGTGTGTTATAGTTAACTACTTCAGAATGATAAGGTGCAAATCTGCCCTGCCTTCTACCTAATTAGTAGCTAGAACACTTTCTCAGTCAGTTACTGAGCTGAATTCCACAGCCCCCTTATAACTCTTACTCAAGCAAAACTCCTGTTCTTCATCACGAAATGTAGCACAGCCTTAAGCCCCACTTTCTCCAGTGTAAGTGCAAGATAATTTAATTGGAGCCAAAATACTCTTTGTTTACACCGGCATACTTCAGAGCAGAATTCAGCTTTCTTTCTGTTCACTTGCCTTGAGCAGCTTCTAATGATATTTGCTGCTGTATAGGAATGCAGGCTAAG
>NW_017729004.1:22872364-22874251 GCF_001723915.1 Gavialis gangeticus | reverse complement strand
AGGAAGTGGTATCACATCAGGAAGTGATATCATGTGACCTTTGACACCAATGAAATTGCAGGAAGTGACAATGAAATGGGTCTGAAAATGTGGTTTAAAATCCAAAATAAAAACAATATAAAAGCAAGAATGAAATAATACTGATCACTTGACTAAAATAAACACTTTTCCTTCTACTCACTTCTCAATGAATGAAAGAAGCATAATGCAAGTCGACAGATCAAATGTGGAAAGGATATCAGCCAGAGTGGAAACTAATCAAAGCAACAAAATATGGGCATTTTTGAGAATAATCTTCAAGAAGATTTACTTTTATTGAATTTATAACTTGTTAGTAACACATCTTTAACAAGTAGTAACAAGTTGAACCCCCAATCCCGTACAAAGAGAAACAGAAGCAAACACAATCAAAACACTGGACAGTATTTTTACAGACCCGGTGCCCGGCCGGCCTGCTGCCATGCCTGGGTTGACATGGTGCTGCAGGAGCCGCTTGGCTACAACCAGGTTGACCTGATGCTGGAGAAGCGGGGGGTCAGGCCAGGGTTGACCTGGGGCCTGCCTGGCCTGCCGGTGCCATGCCCAGTTTGACATGGTGCTGCAGGACTTGCCTGGGCAGAACTGGGTTGGCACTGGCCAGGAAAAGCAGCATGCAGCTGAAACCAGCTTCCCACGTGCTGCTGGGGATGGGAGGAGGCCAGCCAGGTCTGCACCAGCCAGCAGAAGCGGGGGTGGAGCCATGTGCCGCTCAGGACTGACCAGTGCAGGCTCGTTCCATCCCGAGCGGCACACGGCTCCGCCGCTGCTTCTGCTGGCCGGTGCAGACCTGGCCGGCCTCCTCCCGTCCCCAGCAGCACATGAGAAGCGGCCCCCTCGGAGCATCGTGTGCGTGCGGTCGGCCAGGCCCAGAGAGCCATAGCGCCCAGGGGGAGACCGGCCGGGGGAGCAGGCGTTGCCTTGCTGTGGGGCAGGGCAGTGGGGCTGGCTTGAAGTGGGCAGATGCAGAGGCAGGCATGGGCTGGCAGTGCCAGCAGCCACTGCTTGGCCTCCCACGTGGGGCCGCTCCGGCAGCACAGGGCACGGGCATGGGCATGGGCTCATGTTGGGGTGGGGAGGCAGGGACAGGAGCACGGGTGCTCCCAGATGTGCATCCTCCCCACCAGCAACCGGTGTGTCCCGGGCCCACGAGCAGAGCTGCTCCTCCGCTACTCGGTGGCAAAGTTCTCTCATGAAGGCTCTGTCCCGCACCTGCCCCGAGCCCGCGGCACTGGCTGCGGCCACCCAGGTGGACACCGGCTCCTCAGGGTGGACAGGCAGGCGGGGCTGCTCAGCAGCTGCAGCCAGCGCTGCCCCTGGCCGGGGAGGAGTCTGGCCCCGCAAGGGATCTGGCCAGGCCGCACCACGCTGACATGGTGCGTGTGGGGACCTTGTCCCTTCCCCAGCCCTTCAGCAACCATTAGGAAGCTGCTGAGGTGCTGGGGGAGGGACAAGGGGTGCGAACGAAAGTAAACTGTGTTTACTTTAATTTCCCGTTGTAGCACTGCAGGCCACAGAAAATGCCTCGGGCTGTATGTTGGAAAAGCCTGATGTGCGCGTGCACGCACGCGCACACAGGCATATTATTAATGAAATCTTAGGAACATGAGACTGTGCTACATCCTGCTGCTATTGAACCGGCCATGAATTGATGTGTGATTAATTATGAATTAATCATGAGGCACTACTAGGTTTGTAGATTAGCAAAGGGTGAACTCCAATAATGAATGCTGCCCACTTAAAAAAACAAAACAAAACATGCCCTTGAAAGGAAGTATAAATTTACAGGTTTCATTAGTGCTTGCTACAGAAAAACCATGGAAGAGACTGATATTATTGTTTGCCTGGGGA
>NW_017729004.1:22864804-22867364 GCF_001723915.1 Gavialis gangeticus | reverse complement strand
CATGGGGCCTTGTTAGAACGACTGCAATTAAGACACTGCAACTGGGGATGGATTATGTATAACGCAAAGCAAAGTGCCTCTGCTGTCAGAAAGCACACCTAGATGGGGCTGTGGTGGCACAAGGGTCTCACAGTCCTTGTGCTTACAGATAAATAGTAGGAGCTAGGAGAACAAAGCTAGGACATGCAGGTGATTTACTTCAACCAATGAATTTTTTATTGCAGGGGGGATTTAAACTCTTAGATGTCTCTTGATTTCTGTTAGCATTCTTGATTTACATTAGGGTATCCTTAATAAAGCATCTGAGGGCTAGTTATCTAAACTATTGCATGTCTTATCTAAAAATGCTATACTGTTGCAATCAGTACTTTGCACAGGCAGAACTCTGATTCAGTTGTGTATTTGCATTTAAACAATTTGATAAGTTCTGGAAGTTGGTTCAATTGCTATTAACGCTCTCACAGCTTGAAGCTGTTTCTGTAGTTAAAAGCATTTTGTTAGAAAAATCCAATGAAGAGTTTGATTCCTGAAATCTAAGAGGTTTGTCAAGAAAAGGTAGAAACTTTCTTTGAATACTCTTTGTAATCATAGGTTGTATACAATTTTAACATTGTTCAAAATATCCAGTGAATTTCAAGGAGTGGGTGGAATATTTTGTAAACGTATAATAACCAGGTTCAAAGCAATACTGGAGGGGGAAAATCATTCTAAAATGCAGATGTTTTTCAGTATGCATTTTTACACAGAAAAGATGTATTTCTACCCTAATGGACAATAAATTGCATCTACAAACTATTGTGTGGGGCATGGATTTAAAAAGATGATATGATGCTTTAAGGGTAAACAGAAGCAGGACAGAAAATGGCCAGCAGTATGGCCTTCTCTCTGCTAAAGCCAGCTTGCTTGTCACAATTCATAGGTGAAAAAATGAGTGAGGAAAAAAAAGTCTCAACTAAGAAAACAGACTGGACTGATGTGAAATGCTTAGCCTGTTAGATGGATTTCATAAGTAATACAGAAAAACCCCAGATATACATTATGCTCTAAGACGTCCCTGAATGATCTGCAATGAAGCGTATTTTCATGAAGAAGCAAACTGTCTCATACTCAAAATAAATTTGAAAGTGGGACTAAAGCAGTCCCAAGAGAGGCCAATCAATCAGCCCACTCTTACTACCAACCCCTTGGTTGAACTTGCCTCATGATAGCAAAATGAGGAAATGTTCAATAACTGTGTGTGAAGATTTAACGTGAAAGCTAGTAAAGGATATGGGAGTCTAAAAGTTAGGTTCTGCAACACTTAAGTTTATATATCTGGGCCTTGAAATGGAGTCCAGAACCATGCGGTGGGCATCTGGGATCTATGTGCAGTGCACTGGGGGCAGTTAAGTACGTCTGAGTAAGATCCAAAATAGCTAGCTCCACTGACATGCACCCATATAAAGCAGGCCAACAGGAAAGGCTGGGGCTAGGGGTGGTGTCTGAAATCCCATCTCTTATGGTTCTTACAAACTTTACCCAGACGGTCTGGAAGTCGCATCAATCTCACTGGAATCCCAAGTCCTGAATCTTTCCTGATGGTATCTCCCCGCTTCCTCTCCAAGGCCTGAACAGTGCTCACTTGTTTCTTTAAAGACATTTTTGGAGGATGTGGTGCTGTATCTTTCCTTTTACAAAACAGGCCAGTGGTTTTCACACTGGAGTGCTACTTGTGAAATTTGGGTTAGGGTGGAGTAGAACATGGGTTTTCAAACTTTTTTAACAAGCGTACCCCTTCTGTTTCAAAGTTTCGGCTCATGTACCCCTTTATATTTTTTCTCATTTTTAATATTACCAATTATGTGATATAAGGCAGGCTACACTAATTAACATTAAATACATTATCCATATATGCATTAAATATATTTATATCATAGTTATGCCACAACAGCTTGGGCTGGTAAGTCTGTTGTGGGGGAAGGAGCAAGGGGGGAGGGAAGGGGTATTGTGGCCCCTGCAGTGAGGGAGGGAGTGGGCTGGGGCAGGAGCAGGGGAAAGGGAGGGACAGGCACTGTATTACTGGGGCAGAGCACAGGACTGAGCCATCAGTAGCTTATCCAGGGGCCTTGCGGGGGGGGAAGTTCCTGCTGCTACATGCACCCCAGCAGGGCATGGGGGACATGTGCCTCTGGATCTGCATGCAGGGTGAGGGTGGGCTGCTGCTGTGGGCTGGGGCTGGGGCGGTGCCGGGCTCTTCCTGGCAGGGGGGTGGGCCGGGCTGCACTCTGGGTGGGCGGTGGTGGTACTGGGAGGGAGGCAACAGGGAGAGGCTGCAGCCACCCCGAAATTTCATAGTTTCATAGTTTCTAGGGTCAGAAGGGACCTGAGTAGATCATCTAGTCCGACCCCATGCCATGGTAGGAAAGAGTACTGGGGTTAAATGACCCCAGCATGGTGTACATCTAGTCTCCTTTTAAAGACCCCCAGGGTAGAAGCCAGCACCACTTCTCTTGGAAGTTGGTTCCAGATCCTAGCCGCCCTGACCATGAAGTAGCGCCTCCTGATATCTAGCCTAAATCTA
>NW_017729004.1:22855199-22863881 GCF_001723915.1 Gavialis gangeticus | reverse complement strand
GTGCTTTTTACCCCCTCGTCCAAGTCACTGATGAAGATGTTGAACAGTGTGGGCCTGAGGACCGAGCCCTGCGGAACCCCACTGCCCACATCCCTCCACGTCAAAAATGACCCATCCACCACCACTCTCTGGGTGCGGCCCTCCAGCCAGTTGGCGACCCAATTGGCTGTGTGGGTGTCAACACCACAGCCCCCCAGTTTCTCAATGAGAACGGGGTGAGAGACAGTGTTGAAGGCCTTCCAAAAGTTCAGGAAGACTATGTCCACTGCTACCCCTACGTCTAAGGATTTGGTGATCTGGTCATAGAAGGCCACCAGGTTGGTTTGACAGGACCTGCCGCTAATGAACCCGTGTTGATTGCCCCTAAGCATAATCTCCCCTGCTGGCCCCTCATGGATATGTGCCAGAATAATTCTCTCAAAAAGCTTGCCCAGGATCAAGGTAAGACTAACTGGCTTATAGTTTCCCAGGTCCTCCTTCCTTCCCTTTTTGAAGATGGGAAGCACATTGGCCCTCTTCCAGTCCTCTGGCTGTAGCCCCTTCTTCCCCACCTCTCCTAGCGCCAGCACTGACCTCCCTGAACACAGCCTGGTCCAGCCCCCTCCCACTGGGAAGACCCTGGCACTGTCCCCAGCTCCAGCCCACAGCAGCAGCCCATCCTTGCCTTGCATGTAGATCCAGGGGCCCGTGCCCCCCATGCCCTCCCAGGGTGCATGTAGCAACAGGTGCTGCCCCCCCCGCCCCCCAGAGGAGCCACAGCTCCATCCTGTGCCCTGCCTCCTGTACCGCCCTGGCTGCACAGTGCCTGCCCCTGCCCCACTCCCTTCCTCACTGCTGGGGCCTTCATCTGCCCCACCTCCCATGCCCCTTCCCTCACAAGAGACTTACCAGCCAGACCCGCCTGCTCTCCATGATTCTGGGCTGTGCTTCTGGCCACCTGCGTGCTGTGCTGTGGCTAAGCACATGCACAGGGCATTTGTCAGCCACATTATCGGCCACATCAGCCAAAAAAAGCCGATTGCCAATACTGTCGCTTTTCCTTATATTGGTGATGATCCGATATGGTACTGATGTATCGGTGCACCTCTAGTAATTTTTTCTCATTCATTCTGTGTAGCCTCTATAGCCTTTTTAAGTACCCCTAGGGGTACACATACCCCTGGTTGACAACCACTAGAGTAAAACGCTTTTGTTCACCTGTAACATGGATTCTGTTGCATCAGGTGACTACAGAACATTTAGGAATTCTCGTAACAATTTTAAGCCTGCTGTCTCTGCACTCAGTGTTGCACCCATTATTACTTCTAAGGTTATTTCTGCCAACCAATTTTGTCTTCTCCTTTACAAGAATGCATTTTTATTTTTATACGAAAACAAAAATAGATTGCTCATTCCCTATCCCTTCCTTTATAAGCACATACACGCACATCAACCCAGTCTTGATTCTCAGGATATATTCATGGGAACCCATTGTCAGAACATAGGCTGTGCATCACTGGGAGAATAGGAATGGCCTGTGAGCTCAAGGAAACAGTTTGACAAGTGATTTTGCATGGCTTAACGTAAGAAGTGCACTTAACTGGCTCAGACCATAGATCCATCTTGTCCAGTATCTTGTGTCACACAGTGGCAGAGAGTGAATGGTGAAAGAGAGAGTGAACTGGGTATGACTGTAGCAGGGCACCAAGGTGCCTGCTACTTGGAGAGCTGGGACAATCACCCAGGTGCAGGTTGCCAGGGCAACCAAAGGGAGCTAAGGACCTACACCTGCCTGGTCAGCTGACTGGAAGGGGCATGGCCTGGTTCCTATAACTCCTAGGCTGAGGCCAGCCAGGAAGTTCCCTGCTGGCAGCCAAAGGAGAAGGAGCTCTGCTGGACTGAGCAAAGAGGAGAGGCTAGACTATAGGTATGGCCTGCAATTGGGGAAAGATGGAGCAATCCTGGTGTGGCAGGAACAATGTGGTTATGGCCAGGTGACTGGAGCTTATGTTATAGCCTAGGGGCTTGTGTTTCATTTGTTGTTGAAACCGGAGGCTTGGGTGAGGCTATTAGGGGTTGGAGAAGGTCTCATACAGGACCCATGGCCACGTGGAGATCCCAGCCCCAGAGAGTGGGGCAATGAGAGAGGCCCCAGAGAGTGAGGTGAGTAAGACCAAAGAATGTCTGGTACATCTGTGAGGCTTGGAGCATGGTAAAGGGGTGGTTGGAGCCATGCATAGCCCATTAGGCTGGGGTGTACAGAAGGACCCTTTTAAGAAGCGGGGCCCTTGTACAGGAGGAAAACCATGTCCAGGGAGATGAAGAGGCAGCCTCCCTATAACATCAAAGACATGGTGGGCAAGAATAGAGGGTGCTTTAGAGACGAACTGGGCACGGTGGGGAGGCGCTAGGGTAAAGCATGGTGACCCTAGGATTCCCCTCCTGTTACAGTGACCAGTGACTAAGAGGTTTTTTCTCCCTACTGTTCCTCTCTCATTTGCAGCCTCCACTTCTAAGGTCTAGGAAGCTCTGATTCAGAGGCTATAGCCTTAACTCCTCAGTAGCTACTGATGCCCCTTTCCTCAATTCCCTTTTTGAACCTGGCTAAACTGTCAGTTTTCACAGCATCTCTTGGCAAAAGTTCCATTCTTGAGTTACCCACTGGGTGCTTCTACATGTGCAAATGTTCTGGGATGGGCTTACTCTAGAGTAACTTACTGTAGAATAAACCCACCCCAGGCAGGCATCTATACATGTGGGAAAGCAGGAGCAGATCTGCTATTCATAGCAGCAGTCTGCTTCTGGCCCCACCAGCTGTGCACTGTTTCTCTGCAGCAGCCAAGATGCTATCCCAGGAGCTGGCAGGGAGCACAGGGCCATGAGATGCGTGACTCCTGGCAGGAGCTGGGAGATTTTTTTTTTCCTTGTTCCTGAGAGCTGCCTGCTGCTGGGGTGGATTCTACAACCAGAGCCCAGTGGGACAATGTCCCGCTGCCCTGGAACTGGGTGCTCACAATCACGGAGTGGGGGCTGGAGTAGCAGAACAGGGGCTGGGAGATTCTTCTCTCCCAGCCCCGGCTCTGTGACTGGGGAGTGGGGGGCTTGGAGAGTCATATAAGAATCTGCTGCTGCTTATAAGAATCTCCTAGCCTTCACTCCCAGCCCCCACTCCCGATCTTAGAGTAGGGGCTGGGAACACCCTGCTGCTAGGACAAGGGGACATTGTCCCTGCCTAGGCCCCTGTGGTGGAGTCCACCCCAGCAGTTGGCAGGTCCTGGGGGCAGGGAGCAATCTCCTGCCCCCTGCTGTCTGTCTGACTGGGAGCACATTTGCTCCCAGTCCATCATCTACACATGCCATACTGTGCAATAATTACTCCCAAGTAAATTTACAGGTAGCAAATTTACTGACAATTGGAGCAAATTACTGTGCAACAAACATCTGCATGTGTAGATGGTGATACTTATTGTGCGGTAAATGGCTCCAAATCTTAAGTAAAACATACTATGTAGATGCATCCACTGTGGAAAAAGAACTCCCTTTTGTTATTTTTAAACTTGCAGTCTACTAGTTGCATTCTGTTACCCCTAGTTCCTGTATTGTGAGAGTAAATAATAAGTCCCTATTTACTTTCTCCTTGCCATTTAGTATTGTGTTAAACCCTTATCATGTCCTCCCTCAAGCATCTCCTTTTTTTAAACTAAATAAGTCTGGCCTCTTTATTCTCTCTTCATATGGAAGCCCCACCCTGCCCCACTAATCATCCTTTTTGCCCTTCTCTGCACCTTTTCTAGTTTTTCTATATCCTTTTTGCGGTGTAGGAACCAGAACACCAATATTCAAGGTGTAGACACAGTATGGATTTATAAAGGGGCAGATGATATTTTTAGTTTTCTTTGCGATTCCCTTCTTAATAAACCCTAATATTTTTGGACTTGTTGGCAGCTACTGACAACTGAGCTGATGTTTTTAGTGAACTGTCCACAATGCCTCCCAAATTTCTTTCCTATGTGGTTACAGCTAATTTAGCTGTTGGGTGTAGTGTAGATGTATACATAAATGATCATGTGAAACAGCACTGGTCCCAATAAAGATCACTTGAGAACCCCACTGTTTACTTTTTTTTCCATCCTGAAAATTGACCATTGATACTTACTTTTCACTTTTTGTCCTTAAACCAATTTCAGATCTGTGAATGGACAGTCCCTGTAATCCTATGACTACCTAACTTTCTTAAGAAACTCTGATGGGGGACCTTGTCAAAGGCTTTGTGGAAGCCCGGATATACTGTGTTGGCTGGATCACCCTGATCCACCTGCTTATTGACACACTCAAAGAACTGCATAGAATCAATGAGTTGGAAGGGACCTAGACAGATCATCTAGTCTGACCCCCTGCCATGGGCAGGAATGAGCACTGGGGGCGGCAGGGGTCGTAAGGCCCCAGCCAGGTGCCTATCCAGTCTCCTCTTGAAGATCTCCAGGGAAGGTGAGAGCACCACCTCTCTGGGCAGCCTATTCCAGGCTCTGGCCACCCTTACAGTGAAGTAGTTCTTCCTAATATCTAACCTAAACCCATCCTCCCTCAGCTTGTGGCCGTTGTTCCTGGTGACTCCAAGGGGGGCCCTGGTGAACAGACTTTCCCCGAGTCCCTGCTGCTGGCCCCTGATAAGGTTGTAGGCAGCCACAAGATCCCCCCTCAGTCTCCTCTTGCGGAGACTGAAGAGATTCAGGTCCCTCAGCCTCTCCTCATAGGGCTGGCCACGGAGGCCCTCAACCATACGAGTGGCCTCCTCTGGACCCTCTCCAGGTTCTCCACGTCCTTCTTGAAGTGCGGCGCCCAGAACTGGACACAGTACTCCAGCTGCGGCCTGACCAGTGCCACATAGAGGGGGAGCAAGACCTCTCTGGACCTGTTAGTGATGCCCCTGTTGATGCATGACAGGGTGCGGTTGGCTCTGCCTATTGCTTCATCGCATTGGCGACTCATATTCATCCTGGAGTCAATCCTGACTCCAAGATCCCTCTCTGCCTCTGTGCTGCTGAGAGGGTCAGCCCGTAACCTATAACCATAATGCTGGTTCCCTCTCCCCAGGTGCAGCACCCTGCACTTGTCCTTGTTGAACCACATCCTGTTCAGATCTGCCCACTTCTCTAACCTATCCAGGTCTGCCTGGATGCGGTCCCTGCCTGCCGGTGTATTCACTTTACCCCACAGCAGTGGGGCATGATTTCCCTTCGACAAACTGTTGATTCATCCCCAACAAATCATTTATCCCTGTGCTGAACATTTCTTTTTTTATTATTGTTTCTACCAATTTTTCAGGAACAGAAGTTAAGCTTATTGGGCTGTAGTTTGCCATGTCCTCTCTCTAGGACATGGCAATATTAGAATCATATTGGCAACCCTCCAGTCCACTGGTACCAAGGCTGTTTTTAGTGATGGGTTGCATACTACAGTTAAGAGTACAGTAATTTCCAATCTGAGCTCCTTCAGGACCCTAGGGTGAATGCCATCAGGTTCTGGTGATTTGCTACTATTTAGTTTATCAATTTTCTCTAGGACTTCCTCTACTAAAACCTCAGTTTTATTTATCAAGACAATCCTCACAAACAGGATTATATTATATGTACATTTTATCTCTCTCTCGCCCTTTTATATATTAGGAAACCATTTAACATTTTTTTGGTCCTTAAGGGTTTTGGAAGTTGGAGTCATGATTGGACTTCAACCTCCTGGGGTGGGCTCTGCAACTGTGCCTAGGAGGGCAGAGAAATGTTTTTTGTAGGTTTTTTCCAGCCTTGCTATGGATAGTTATGAAATTGCACTAACAAAAATGAAATGCATTCCTGTAAATCCTCCAGCCAATTATCAATCCATATGCAAAAAACTAAAAAGCATTGGTAAAATCTGTACCATAAATACACTGACCCAGTGTTCATAGCCATGTGCCTCCAAACTTTAAGGCTTTGTTTTGCAAACAAACCTAGTACTCGGTGATGATAATATAGCTGAAATATATCAAGTGGAAGACTGCAACCAGTGCTGTAGCAGGGGTGAGTGGAGTGAGCACCCCAGGTGCTGAATCAAAGGGGCACCAACAGGTATTGCCCAGCTGGGGCAGGGTACGGGACAGAGCTGCAAGTGACTCATTTGGGGGGCAATAGGGACAGGAGAAGGGCAGCTCCTGCCACTGTGCACTCCTGGGCAAGCATTAGGGGGTGTTTGCCCCCCTGGATCTGTGCATGTGCGCAGGGCAAGGATGGGATGCCACTGCAGGCTTTGCCTCGGGTGCCAAACTTTGTTGCTACGGCACTCACTACAACTGTGGCTATGTACAGGTGTTGCATGTCTACTGGGAAAATTGCAATTCTCCTGAGAGTAACAAGCATACAAGAGGTCATTGAATTTCACCCAGGGGAAATATTCCCCCTCTGGGAGATGGATCTTCCAAGTGTCAACCTGGAAGACCTGGCAAGAGAAACTCGCTCACAAGAATGAATGCGTGTATACTTCCCTCCCACTGTAGTCTGTCTGGCCTGGGAGAGGAGGAGAGCAGCACCTTCTGCTCTCTGCTACTTCCCCAAAGCAGAGGCTGCTTGGTTTAAGGAATCGGCTCTTTGCTTCATTGCTCCTGAACCAGCTGGGAAGGGGATGGCAGCAGCTGCTGCTCCTTGCCTCCTTCCCAAACCAGGGTCTACCAAATGAGCTGCTGGGATTGTGATGGTGGGGCTAGGCAGCAGTTTCAGGCTAGGGTGTGGGGAAACAGGGGTATCCTCTCCCTGTGCCCCCAGCTTCCCATTGCCACTCGTGTCACCCAGCTGCATGGCAATGGGAAGCTGGGGGCACAGGGAACCTCCCTACCACTCCTTTTGACCAGGGGGCTCTGGCCTGGGGAATAGGTGGGAGGGCTGTACCCTGCTGTACCAGTCTCCCATAGGACTGGAGCGGCTGCTGTTTCCCACACCTTCCCTAGACTGAGATTGCAGGCAGCCTTTTCGCTAAACATTTCTAGTGGTGGAAACTTCTCAGAAATTTCCACTGCTAGAAACAAATGCCTGTTTGAGGCCTGAGTTGAATTAATATATCTTGCAATTTTCTGGCAAAGAATGTTGGGTTTTTTTCTTCTAAAACTCAAAACTGACTTCACACTTTGGAAGATCAATTAAATCCCCATTCAGGCACAGACAGCTAAGAACAATTATAGTTGGAAAGGAAAACTTTTCTGAAAACTAGGAGTGTATGAAAACGGAGATCTCTAACGTAACCTTAACTATAGAGGGCACTAATAGGCACCTGCTGTAGTAAGCTTCTAATAACATCTTGTCAGTCACACTAATGATTTGCACAGATGGCAAATAGAGCTTGATTAATGGTCAATTATGCCCCATTTTCATGATCTAGTCCATGAGAAGCTGATTCTTTATAGACTGATTTCTACTTCTTGGAGTCCTGGTTCCTATTACACACTTACTCACTGGGCCATAGCAAGTAGGAGGGCTAACAAGCTGTTAAGGATTATATATGCTTTTAAAATTATACATCATATTATTTCAATTTCTGTATTTGTCTCTAAACTTTTTAGCAGATGTTATCTGCAATCTTACTTTCTATTAACGAGCATATCAAGCTGTTGTGAAGTTGTCCCCACCACTTCCTAAGCAAACTGAATTCCATATTGGAATGTGAATCTTCAATGAGTGCTGCTGTTCTAGCAGGACATGCAAGGTGCAGGTAGAAGTGACAATTTCCACCCATCTAGCCCCTGAAAGATCTCTACAGCGATGCAGCCATGCACTTGTGTTTGGTCAGAATGCGTTAAAATGGCCTGATCCCATGAAGATGCTCCAAAATAGAGCACCCTCAGTAACTTGTCTGCATGTGCCAGGAGCAGAGCTGGACTAATACAGCTCAGCCCTGCTCCTGGAGCTGTCTTCAGAAAGAGAAGGGGGAAAGGGAGCAGAGGGAGTTCCATCTGGGGGTTTTTTAGCCAGTGCTGGAGGGTGGTGGTGGTGGATTGGAGCTCCCCCAAGGTGGGAGGGCTCCAATCCACCCACCCCATCCTGTAGCAATGGCTCCCTCTGCTCCTTTTCCCCTTTCCCATTTTGAAAACAGCACTGGAGCTAGGAGTAGGAAGGGCACTGCTAGGGGAGAGCAGCTGCAGGCTCATGGCTGCTCTAAACAGTATCTTAACCTCCCAACCCCTGGGCCCCACCAGTGAATGTTGTGGGGTCTGTGAAGTGCCATGAGTTGCAATGGGGAGCTGCTCTTTGGTCTGTGCCTGTAGGTACAAATGGAGAACTATTTTTCTGCTGCTTTCACCCACCTGAAGTAGTCTCTTCTTTAAAAAAGAGGCCCACTTTTTTTCAAGACCTTTTGTATCATGAAGTGTTGTTCATGATGAGCAAGCATGACAAAATTATAGGCTGAAGGGACTAGAGTTAGGAAAATAGAGATCAGAATGTAAATTCATGCAGGAGAGAACAGTCTAACAATACTGCTAGTGTTTTTTAAAAAGGAGTGGGTAATATTTGCATGGAAAAGAAATTTCAGACCTTAAACTGATCATCTGCAGGGGTCAAGAGGAATTCTCCCTGTGTACTATACAGAATTGCATAATTAACTGCTTATGGGTTTGGGTTTCTTTGGTGTTTTTTTTTTTTTGGGGGGGGGGGGGGTTGGCGGGGCTCGAGAAAACCCCCG
>NW_017729004.1:22852239-22855168 GCF_001723915.1 Gavialis gangeticus | reverse complement strand
GGGGGGGGGGGGGGGTTTGACAGGGCTCTGAAACATCCAGCCTGCTGAAGACAGCTGAACTAAAGCCTAATCCAGTGTCTTTCAAACTAAGGTGCATGTATTCCTCGTAAACTTCTAAGTCAGGTGCAGATATTACACTTTTTACTGGTAAAAGTGATCAGAAACTGGTCTATACCCATAACTGAATAGAAGTTTGGTGCACAGACTGGTTTAAAAATGGCAAGGCCATCTCATGGATGGCCTTCTGTTGCTCCACCACCCTTTTGAGCATCAGGTATGTGGAGTTCCACTGAGTGTCCACATCCTGCATGATTTTGCTGTGGGATGCTCAGCTCTGCCTGTTTCTCCCACAGCATCTTGCTCTCCTTGATGCTGCGGCCACCTTCCTGCATTTTTGTAATCAGCTGACTTGTAGCAGTACTGGTGGCAGCACCGTCACTGGCAGCCCTGTCTCCCTCCAAGGCACCCCTCACTATTAAGTGCAGCCTCTGTGCCACACAGCTGATGCCAACAAAGTTGGCATCACGAACAGCCTTCACCATATTGGCCCCATTGTTGGTGACCAGGAACCCGCGGGTGAGCTTGGCCTGCCCAGTAAGCCTCCCCTGTGCCATGCGGTTCATGGCCCCCATGATCTCCCTTGCTGCGCGGGACTCATCCAGCACCTCGGCTTCCAGTAGAGCCCACTGACGGCCTGACTGATCATACCACTGCCCTGTGAGGGAGAGGTGGGCATGATCACCACCCCAGCTGCTCCAGATGTCGGAGGTGAAGTGCAAGGCTACCTGCAGCCCTGCCTTGCACAGCTCCTCCCTCAAGAACTCCCTTCATGCCTGGTACAGGGGGGACACCACTGCCCTGCTAAAGGTGGTGTGTGCGGGCACTTTGTAAAATGGGGACAGAAGTGCTATGAACTGCCTGATCCCTGGCGGCTCAACTAGGGAGAAGGGCTGGCTATCCAGAGCAAGCATCTTCCCAATGCTCTGGGTGATCTCGTTCACCTTGGGAATATGCCCCCCTTTCTGTCCACCTTTGCCCCACTGGTCCAGGGTGGCCTGCCTCTGCTTTGGGGGGAAGGGGGCTTTGGAGTGAGCGGGGGACTTCCCTTTGGCACACTTGCCCTGGTGCCAGGCTGAGCAGGAAGAAGGGCAAGGGGGTGCTGCCTCCTCAGATACAGCAGCATCGCTATGATGGAAAAGTCTCGCATCCTTGCCACGGCTCGTGTCTTCAGTAGTGTTGGCAGATGGCAAACCTAGGATTATCTGCCAGCTCAAAATGCTCCCACACTACACTACTCCCCTGCTTCTGGGTTGAGGGTGAGGATCCTGCCTTATCCCACTTCTCAGCAGGCTGAGGCTCAACAGCAGGAGGAGCTGCCTTGGCTGAGCCACTTGCCTCCACAACTTCAGCCTCCTCCGAGGTGCTGCTTTTCAGAGGAGACCTGAGTCTAGGGGAAATTTGAGGGGTGTGGAGCACAAACTCTGATTTTTCCCTCAGTCCCCAGAATTGCTTGAGCCTGGCTTTCCACCTCACTAGCCACTCACATGATGGGGAGAGGGGGTAGTATGGCCAGAGCTGGCTCAGGCAGCACCTCAAGTGAAGTGGGGGCAGGGAGGGGGAGTCAAGTCCCTCGTCTCCCCTCTCAGGCACAGGCACAAGCAGCAAGGGGGACAGAAAGCCAGGCAGATCCTGGCTGGGGTCCTCAGACCCATGCCTGATAGGGGAGACAGGGGAGTTTAATCCCCCTCCCTGCTCCCCCTTTCACTTGAGGCACTGCCCTGGCCAGTGTCTGGTCATGCCCCTCCCCTTGGGGCCAAACCTGGCAGGGGCTGCTTTCCCCCCCCTCCAGGTACACCCCAATTGGAGTCCCTGCAGGCCAGGGTGGGGGTTTAAACCCCTCTCCAATCATACTCAGTGGCCTGTGGGTCCCTGCACCCTCCTCCCATTAGCTTTTAAACTAACCTGCAAAGATGGAATCGATTCAGCTTGGGCGTGGGGTTTGAATATCTCTACTTAAAACTTCAAACTTGTTTGGTTAATTTTTAAGGCTAAAGGAGACATATAGGGAAGAAGGGTGGGATTTAAATGGAGTTGACTGGGATAAGTGGGCACCAAAAGAATTGGTTAACCAAGTACCTTAGGGTCAGGGTCATGGTTAGGGTTCAGTCCTCTACTATATGGGAAACAAAGATATGGAGCATCTCTCATGTTTTCTCCTGAAAAACCAGGAAAATTAATTATTGCAGATAGTGACCTGGACAACTGCTAGATCATGGAATCTACTTCCCTATGCTCAGAAGAGATCCCATTGCTTTCAATGGGAGTTACTTCCATGCTGCAGATAGGCAAATAAGGCTTTAGTATGTTATCAGTAAAGGTTGTGGAAAATAATTTGGCAATATCCATACAAGAGAAAAATGTTTTCAACACCACTGATGTGGGGGGAGTGGAGAGAACCCTTGTCAACAACAGGTAATTTCTTAGTGTATGTGGGACTTGACTTGTGTGGAGCACAGGTGAGAGCAAAAGCAAAGAGATCTGTCTCCTAGGAGCACTCAGTCCTGTTTATCAACACGCAGACAAGCAACTGTTAAGATCTAGAGTTGGAATTCATTGTCAGAAGAGGATACAGAAACATGCATCTTTTTAAAAGTGTGCATTTCCTGAAAATGGGTTAGCACTTCAACATTAGGCAGCAGAGCTCACCCCCACCCAAACAGACTTCACGTTACCCTCCAAGCATGTGGCAGTTACCTTGCTGACATCCGCCCCTGCCATGAAGGAAGCATGGTGCCTGGGCCAGATGGAGAATAAGGCAGCAAAGTGCTGACATATCCCAAGGCAGTAATGAACAGCATTAGGCTTTTGAATCAGGATCTGTCTTCAGGGGAGCTGGGTTCAGGTTCTTGATTTCTATCACATAAAACTT
>NW_017729004.1:22850138-22852228 GCF_001723915.1 Gavialis gangeticus | reverse complement strand
AGCTGGGTTCAGGTTCTTGATTTCTATCACATAAAACTTGTTGAAAAAAGCTCTACCTATAGAAATTAATACAAGGTTAAGAAAAGATGATGGTGATAATTAATGTCTTGAAGGCAATTTGTATAAGCCCTCAAAATCAGCTTCTTGCTGATGAGCGATGTGGCAGAGCATTTTTTCAGAGCTTGTCAGTAATAAAGTGACCAAAATAGAATAAATCAATAATAAGAAGGTACTCTGTCAACCCTTGTGCAGCTGAATCAAGGGAGTCATGCCAGGATGCTTGATTATATATTAGGCTACTGAGCAACCTTAGCAAAAAAAAATGTTTAGGTATTCATACCGGATGTCCTTCAGCAGATGACCAGCTCTGCAGAGCATAGGAATATTCTTTTTTTCAGACAAATTCTGTCCATTTTTCAGCAGTTAGGGAGTTGGCCAGCAGAGATTACTGACAACTTTAACATACCATTTAGTTATATCTCTTAAGTTTATAAACCAGAGACTCCAGCCCTACAACTGTGCATATAACTAATCTACATAACCATGTGTTTCTCTTCCCCTTCCATCCTTCCCCTTTCCCTCCACTTACTTTACTCATTTATCATTTACCACTTATTTTACTCACTTAGACTCCCAGTGGGGATTGTGCAGGCAGCTACCTTAGAGATCTTCAAAAGGAGACTGGATGCACACCTAGCTGGAGTTATTTGACCCCAGCAGCCTTTCCTGCCCAAAGCAGGGAGGCTGGACCCCATGATCTCATGAGGTCTCTTCCAGCCCTAAACTTCTGTGAATCAAGCCTGCTCTTGAACCATTAGTTCTACAAGCCAAACACTGTTTCTTAAGGCTTATTAATACAGCACTGATGACAAGAGAGCTTTGTCCTGGTTGGGGCTTTTGTCATACAAAGAATGAGTTATGTCCATAAAGTGCCTTAACAATATATGTTAATGTACAGAGTAATGCATCTTTCCTAGATAGTTCAATTCACACTGGTGACCACATTTCCTTTAGTGGCTGACCCTACCCTAAAATGATATAAACTCCAATTCTAACTAAGGCCAGTTGATTTATTTTTTGGTTTTGCTGCCAAACTGAATGATCAAAAGCCAAAGCTGGTTCAACAGAATTAAGCAGATCTTGTTTTGTTTTTCTTTTCTCACTGAAATGAACAAAAGAAAAACATACTGTTTTCAATCAAAATAAATGCATGGTTCAGCTTCAAACAAAATGTTTTGATACCATTTCAAGAATCTTTAACACCTGAAAATAATAGGAAGGAAGCCTTAGAGTTAATCTTTCACAAAATGAGAAGGTGACAGTCCATTTTGACCCAACAGACCCATGAGTGAGGCATAGGTTCTGGTTCACTTCCCTTCTCCTCCCAAGGGAACTGGAATACACATTTCTCATCTGCAACCTACCAGGAAAGTGACCTAACCACTAACGATGCTACAGGGCATTCTGGGATGAGTCACTTTCAGTCTCTCCTGTGGATGCTGATCCCTTTGGTTTAAAATTCAGTGCATAGCCTAGGCATGAATGACACAGACTGTAGCCTGTTAGGCATGCACAAAAGAGTACATGGTACAATACCCAAGACAAGCCTGAGTCCAACTGCGAGGAAGAACTGAAGTGTCTAATCCTTGAGTCATATTCTATTTAAATTTTGAGATTGAGAGCCTTAGAATGATATTGGAGCCTGGTGCATGACATAATAGCCTGTTTTCCAGAGCCTGCTATGCAGGGACACAGAACGAAGATAGAAGGATGATTAGGACAACGTAACCCCCCTCCACACACACTGGGAGCAATTGCTTTAGATTAGATAATAGGTAAAAGAAAACTAAATCTTCTTCTGTTTTGTGAATCTCCATTTTAGCTTCAGGGGGCTCCAGTCCATCCACCCCCACTCCAGCACAGGCTCAGCAAACACCAGTCTGAGCTTCCTCTTCTCCCTTCTCCCCCACTCTCATCCTGAGACAGCGTCAGAGCTGGGAGGGTGGGGCAGGGCTAGGGAAACAGGCGGCCCAACGCAACCAACATCTGTTGTCCTGGAGAGAGTCCAGGACCTTCATCTAACCCAGGAG